>NW_027363402.1:277500-892500 GCF_046119375.1 Phyllobates terribilis | reverse complement strand
ACAAAGAAAAACGCAATCCCATTTAACTTCGCTTGGAATTTTTGTTCCAGTTTTCCAGTATATTGTAGGGTAAAAAAACAGCCCTCATACAGCTATGTCACACGAAAGGGGAGAAAGAAGGCGAGGAACAAAGAAAAAGCCCAAAAACTAAAACTGTCCATGGTGAGAAGGGATTACATTCAATTTACTTTAAATGTCATTTTTTTTAGATTTTCACTTTTTAACATCACAATCAAAAAAATCAATCCTGAAGTCTTACAATTTTCACACTGGCCACTAGTCCTAAGAATAGACTCATTGTGAAGGAAGGGTGAGGAGGTGAGCTGTGACTATCATTTAATGTGAATGGTGGCTACTTTATCTGCTTTATATAGAGGTGTCATCTTTCATTGTCATTTTCAGTCATGATAATAAAACTGCTGAAAAATCTTCTGCATACAACAGGAAATATGAAACTAATTTTGGCCAGGGTGATAATTGCAGGATCTGTGGGTGTGTTTTTTTAGTTTAGATGGTTACTATAGTGAAAAAAAAGTAAAAAAAAAATAATAAATTTCATGTAAAAAGGTAATTTAAACAATTGGTTATTGTTTGATAACACATTCTCTTTAACTGCTAAAAGTGAGATAAGTGACAAGTCTATTGGAAGTAGCAATCCTAAAAGTCAATATCGACCCTTTAACGAGCCTTGTCACATGACTTGGGAGAAAAGCCAAACCAGAATCTCAATTTGCAGCCACGGTGTTTCAGGGTATTGCTCCTCGTCAGTACAAAGCATGAGATCCGATTTGACTGTATGAGAGGCTTCTCACTGGGATCTAAAGGGTCATTTTTCTCCTTGTGGAGATTGACATGCCTGGCATGCCAGTGTATATATAGATACTCGGCACTCAAATATTCATAATGATAATGCAATTCTTTATTTCATAAAGAAATCCCAAAATTCAATGTAACGTTTCAGCCTTATGCAAAAGGCCTTTTTCAAACACTGAGACATAAATGAAACAGATAAAGAAATCAATATTACAAAATTAACACCACAATAGAATTTTTTATTTTAATTTTTTTATTATAAGAAAATAACATCCTGTTGTATTGTTGAAATCACTGAGATTTATTTAAATATAAAGACATTATTATATAATGTCAAATTAATGTGGGAATTCACTTACTTCATTCAAAATAAATTACAATATGACCAATTACATTTCAATATCTCATATACAGTTGAAACCAGAAGTTTCCATACACTATATAAAAAGACATACAGTATCTGCATGTTTCTCTCAATATCTGACATGAAATCAGAATAAACCTTTCCTGTTTTAGGTCAATTAGGATTACCATCATTTGTAATATTTGCCAAATGCCAGAATAATGAGAGAGCGAGAATGCAGTAAGTAATAAAAATGCTTAAAACAAAGTCAAAACTTTCCATCCATTTCATTAGTATTTGGTACCATTGTCCTTAAAGTGAATGACTTGGGTGAAACATTTGGGATTTCCTCCCACAAGCTTCTCACAATATAAGGCTATGTGCCCACGTTGCGGAAATGAAGCAGAAAATTTCTGCTTCATTTCCGCATGTCCTCTCCCGGAAAAACACATGCGGAATTCCACGCGGGTTTATCCTGCGTTTTCCACATGCGGAATTCCACGCGCGTTTATCGCGCGTTTTCCACATGCGGAATTGCCTTGCGTTTTTTATTGCATTACAAAGGCAATTCCGCTTGCGGAAACGCAAAATTAGTTGACATGCTGTGGATTATTGCGCGCATCAAAAACGCTGCGGAAAAATCCACAGCATGGGCATAGACCTTGCGGATTCCCCTTGGGGACCATGGGGGGCAGATTACCTAGCGTTTCACAAGCGTTTACCCTGAGGAAAGTCCACAGCATATACGCTTGTAAAACTCTACGTGGGCACATACTCTTAGGTCGGAATTTGGGCCCATTTCTCCTGACACAACTAGTGTAACTGATCCAGGTTTGTAGGTCGTCTTGCTCGCACCGGCCTTTTCAGCTTTGCCCATACATTTTCAATAGGACTAAGATCAGGGCTTTGTGATGGCCGCTCCAAAACATTGACTTTGTTATCCTTAACCCCTTATTGACCAATAGACGTCTTTTTACTGATCTGCAATATAAGAGACTAGCGTTCCCCGACAGGCGACTATCCTGTAGCTGTCACCTGTACATTATAGCTGACAACTTGCTGCATCAGCCATGATCAGTGTTGGCACAGACCATGGACGTTTAACCCCTTCGATTCTGTTGTCAATAGTGATTATGGAATCTAAATAGTTAACACAGTGTGGGGGCTTCCTTTTAACTTTATCGGCACCTTGATATCTTGATTGTGTGGTCCTGATGTTTGCCTTGGCAGTTCATGGCCAAATAACTTCCTGAAAAGAACCAGAAGGGTTAATGAACTATATGAAAGCAATTTTAAATACGTTGAGGGGTGCAGTGTTTAACCCCTTTACAACCCCGCGGGTGGATTGCACGTTAATGACCGGGCCAATTTTTACAATTCTGACCACTGTCACTTTATGAGGTAATTACTCTGGAACGCTTCAACTGATCCCCCTGATTCTGAGACAGTTTTTTCGTGACATATTGTACTTCATGATTGTGGTAAAATTTCTTCGATATCACTTGCGTTTATTTGTGAAAAAAATGGAAATTTGGCGAAAATTTTGCAATTTTCAAAATTTTAATTTTTATGCCCTTAAATCAGAGAGATATGTCACACAAAAGAGTTAATAAATAACATTTCCCACATGTCTACTTTACATCAGCACAATTTTGGAACCAAAATTTTTTTTTGTTAGGGAGCTATAAGGGTTAAAAGTTGACCAGCGATTTCTCATTTTTCCAACAAAATTTACAAAACCATTTTTTTAGGGACCACATCACATTTGAAGTCACTTTGAGGGGTCTTTATGACAGAAAATACCCAAAAGTGACACCATTCTAAAAACTGCACCCCTCAAGGTGCTCAAAACCACATTCAAGAACTTTATTAACCCTTCAGGTGCTTCACAGGAATTTTTGGAATGTGTAAGAAAAAAATGAACATTTAACTTTTTTCACAAAACTGTTAGTTTAGACCCAATTTTTTTTATTGTTGCAGGGGTTACAGGAAAAAATGGACCCCAAAATTTGTTGTGCAATTTCCCCTGGGCACGCAGATACCCCATATGTGGGGAAAAACCACTGTTTTGGCGCACGGCAGGGCTCGGAAGGGAAGGAGCGCCATTTGACTTTTTGATTGTAAAATTTGCTTGAATAATTAGCGGACGCCATGTTGCGTTTGGAGAGCCCCTGATGTGCCTAAACAGTGGAGCTCCCCCACAAGTGACCCCATTTTGGAAACTAGACCCCCCAAGGCACCTATCTAGATGCATAGTGAGAACTTGGAACCCCTAGGTGCTTCACAAATTGATTCGTAAAGATGAAAAAGTATTTTTTTT
The DNA here is from genome assembly GCF_046119375.1 of Phyllobates terribilis. NCBI lineage: Eukaryota > Metazoa > Chordata > Amphibia > Anura > Dendrobatidae > Phyllobates > Phyllobates terribilis. Next base: position 889,024 of record NW_027363402.1, on the reverse strand, counting down.
CCCACTTTTTCATTTTTACGAATCAATTTGTGAAGCACCTGAGGGTTCCAAGTGCTCACTATGCATCTAGATAGGTGCCTTGGGGGGGTCTAGTTTCCAAAATGGAGTCACTTGAGGGGGAGCTCCACTGTTTAGGCACATCAGGGGCTCTCCAAACACAATATGGTGTCCGCTAACAAATTGAATGGAAAATCGGCTCAAATTGTTAGCGGACACCATGTTGCATTTGGAGAGCCCCTGTGTGCCTAAACATTGGAGCTCCCCCAAAAGTGACCCCATTTTGGAAACTATACCCCTCAAGGATTTTATTAAGGGGTATAGTGAACATTTTGAACGACACAGAGTTTGATAACATTAGGTCATCATATTGAATAAGTTGTCATTAGTCTTGAGCGCAAGTGCTCGCTACTTGAGTTTGCATCGGGTACTCAGGTATGCACCATGTATCACGGGTGCTCAAGTGAAATGCTCGAGTCCCCGCCCGCATGTTTCATGGTTATTAGACACCCCAAAAAAAACATGCGGGGATTGCTCGTGCATGGCAGGCAATCCCCGCGAGGTTTTTTTGGCCGCGAAGCAAATGGGGCGGAGACTCGAGCACGCGCGATACTCAATGCATACCCGAGCACCCGATGCAAACTCAAGTAGCGAGCTCTTGCGCTCAACACTAGTTGCCATATCGTCATCTTTTTTTTTTTTTCTTTACTTTTGAAAAAAAAACAACCCCAACCCTAACATTAGCACAACCCCAGCCCTAGCGTTTATTTTTTACGCCGTTCCTCGTGCGGTATAAGTGATGAGATTACTTTATTCTTCGGGTCGGTGCGATTGCAGCGATACCAGAATCATATGGGGTTTTTATGATTGACAGCTGTCACACACTAAAAGACACATTTTGTAAAATCTAGTTTTTGCATTGCCATATTTTGGCCGACAGAGTCATGTGATGGCTTGTTTTTTGCGGGATGAGTTGACGTTGTTATTGTTGCGATTTTCAGGCACGTGACATTTTTTGATCGCTTTCTATTCCAGCTTTTGGGAGACAGAACAAAAACCGACAATTCAGGAATTGTTTTTTTTTTGTTTTATTCTGCTCTGGGTGTGGTAAAATTGATAAGGTAGCTTTATTCTTTGGGTTAGTACATTTACAGCGGTACCACATTTATATAGTTTTTTATGTTTTGGCGCTTTTACACAATAAAAGCTATTTTATAGAAAAAATTATTTTTTTGCATTGCTTTATTCTGAGAGCTGTAACTTTTTGATTTTTCGGATGATAGAGCTGTATGGCAGCTTGTTTTTTGCGGGACGAGATGACGTTTTCAGCGGTACCATTTTTATTTATATTCGTCTGTTTGATCGCGTGTTATTCCATTTTTTGTTTGGCGGTATGATGATAAAGCATTGTTTTTTGCTTTGTTTTTTATTTTTATTTTTTACCGTGTTCACTGAAGGGGTTAACTAGTGGAATCATTTTATAGTCCAGGTCGTTACGGACGCGGCGATACCAAATATGTGTACTTTTGTTTGTTTTTTCATAATAATATTTATTGATGGGTACATTATATTTTTATTTTTAGTGGATTATTTTTTTTATTTTTTTTTATTGTTTTACAATTTTTTTTTTTCACTTTCTGGGAGTTTTTACACTTTTTTACTTTGTCCCACTGTGGGACTTTCACTTTTTTATTCTGATCGCCTGCACAGCATAGGGATGGAGCACCATCCCTGTGCCATGCAGGCTGTCAGCGCTGGACAGGGAGAAGATTGTTTGGACATGCGCAGTGCATCTCCAAACTATCTTACTGCTGTCTGGTGACCCGGATGTTGTCATGACGACATCGGGTAGTCATGGCAACACCCGGGAAGCCGCGGCAGACAGCGCTGGAGGCCGGAAGAGGAGGTGAGTATACCGATCACCTCCCCTTGCCTCCGCAATGCTGTGATCGACTTCGATCGCAGCATTGCGAGGGTTAATGTGCTGGGAGCGGTGCGGGACCGCTCCCTGCACATTGTCACAGCTGACACCCGGTACTATCAGCTGACACCCGGCGGCCATCACGCCCGCACAGCCTGTGTGCGCGCGCGATCGCGATGATGTACTAATACGGGTCAGGCTCTTAAAGCCCAGGGCACAGACGCGTATTAGTACATCATGGGCTTTAAAGGGGTTAAAATGGTAACACTTTTGGGTGGTTTTCAACATATAAGACTCGCAGGCTAAGTGCCCACGAAGCAAAAATGCTCCGGATTTTTTCTGTATCTCCCTGGCAGGAAAAATGCATGCGGATTTTACATGCGTTTTTCCCGCCAGGTAGAAGCGTTTGTCAAGCGTTTTTGCATGCATTTTTGCATGCGGGTTGTCAAGCGCTTTTCCAAGCGATTTGAGCATCACTTGGAAAAGTGCTTGACAACTTGGTCACACTATATAAATCCATGCAACCGGCATGGATTTATATAGTGTGACCAAGTTAATAGTTAAAAAAAGAATAAAAATGGTAAACAAAAAGAACATTCTACTCGCTTTCCGATGGCCCCCGGTCTCCTTCTCCGGTGCGTCCGGTGTCTTGGGCGGCTCGCGATGGTGTAAAAGGACTTTCCATGACGTCATTTAGTCATGTGACAGGTCAAGCGACCGCCGACATCAACGGTCACGTGACCTGTCACATGACTAAATGACGTCATGGAAGGTCCTTTTACACCACCACGAGCTGCCGAAGACACCGGACGCACCATACAAGAGACCGGGGGCCATGAGAAGGTAAGTATAATGTTATTTTTTATTTTATTATTTTTTAACTACAGGTACTATGGTACCCGGGTCTGGAGGAGAGTCTCCTCTTCTCCAGACCTGGGTAGCATCCGCACATTGAATCACTTAATATCCACATGTGTACATGTAGTCATTAAGATATTATGCAATTCAATGGAAGTCAATTGCGGCAATTACGCCGCGTTTCCGCAAAATTAATGGATATGCTTCAGATTTTTCCGCAATGATAATCTGCAGCGTAAATTTCCGCAGCATGTGCACAGTGTTGCACAGCTTCTGGATACCCACAGTTGCAGTATAAAACTTCACAGAGCAGATTACAGGGGATGACAAGCTTTTACTTCTCAGAACATGAGGTAAAGGAAAAAACGCACAGTTACACAGTGCTGCATCAGGAAGTAAGAACAAAATAGAAAATACAAGAGAGACTTTTTTTCTTTTACAATACAGCAAACAAGGAAACTTTACACAACATCGTCATCTACTGTCAGATCAGCATAAAGTCCTCCTTCACACAAACAAAGAAGTCCACAACTGTTGCATATACCAACACACAGCACATGCGGGTTATCATTGAGGACCATGGGGCACGCATTACCAAGCGTTTAAGCGTTTTCGCTCCTAAAATTCCGCAGCAAAAACGCTTGAAAAACGCACAGTGGGCATGCAGCCTCAAAGTCACTTCAAAACTGAACAGGTCCCTATAAAAATAAGTTTTGTAAATTTCCTTGAAAAAAATGAAAAATAACTGCTACATTTTTAAATCTTCTAAAATGCTAATAAAATAAAACAACGTTTTACAAATGGTGCTGATGTAAAGCAGACATGAGGGAAATGTTATTTATTACTGTTTTTGTGTGGTATGACTATTGGGATTAAAGGCATAATCAATCATAGTTTGAAAAGTGCAATTTTTAAGACATTTTTGCCAAGTTTCTGATATTTTTATAAATAAACGCAAACCATATCAGCCTAAATTTACCATTATTATGAAGTATCATGTGTCACAAAAAACAGTCTCAAAAGCTATGGGATATGTTATTCCAGAGTTATTACTACATAAAGTGACACTGGTCAGATTTAAAAAAAATTGGTTTGGTCACGAAGGGGTTAAGCCACTTTGATACCATTTTGGCAGTATGCTTCAGGTCATTGCTCATTTGGAGGACCCATTTCTGCTCAAGCTTTAACTTCCTGGCTGATGTCTTGAGATGTTGCTTCAGTATTGCCACATAATCTTCTTTTCTCATGAAGCCATGTACGTATTTTGTGATGTGCACCAAGTCCCTCTTGCAGCAAAGCAACCCCGCAACATGATGCTGCCACCCCCGTGTTTCACAGTTGGGATGGTGTTCTTAGGCTTCTAAGCTTCTCCCTTTTTCCTCCAAACTTAACGATGGTCATTATGCACAAAAAGTTCAATTCTAGTTTCATCAGACCACAGGACATGTCTCCAAAAATTAAGGTCTTTGTTCCTGTGTGCATTTGCAAACATTAATCTGGATTTTTTATGTTTCTTTTGGAGTAATGGCTTCTTCCTGGCAGAGTGGTCTTTCAGCCCATGTTGATACAGTACTCGTTTCACTGTGAATTGTCACTCTGACAATCTTACTAGCTTCTGCCATCCTCTTCACAAGGTCTTTTGCTTTTGTCCTGGGGTTGATATGCACATGTCGGACCAAAGCACGTTCATCTCTGGGACACAGAACCCGTCTCCTTCCTGAGTGGTATGATGGCTGGACATTCCAATCTTGTTTGTACTTGCATATAATTGTTTGAACAGATGAACGAGGCACCTTCAGATATCTTGAAATTGTACCCAAGGATGAGCCAGACTTGTGCAAGTCCACAATTCTCTTCCTGATATCTTGGCTGATTTATTTACACTTTCCCATGATGCTACACAAAGAAGCAGTGTGTTTCAGGTGTGCATTAAAATACATCCACAGGTGTGTCTCTAATTAACTCAGATGTTGCCCAAAAAACTATTAGAAGCTTCCAAACACATGGCATTATCATATGGGCAGTTGAGAATTGTTTAACCACTTCGCATCAGAGCCTGGTTTTGCCTTCGTGACCGGGTCAATTTTTTCAATTCTGACCACTGTCAATTTATGAAGTAATTACTCTGGAACGCTTCAACGGATCCCGCTGATTCTGAGATTCTTTTTTCGTGACATATTGAATTCATGATAGTGGTAAAATTTCTTCGATATCACTTGCGTTTATTTGTGAAAAAATCGGAAATTTGGCGAAAATGTTGAAAATTTTGCAATTTTCAAACTTTGAATTTTCATGCCCTTAAATCAGAGAGATATGTCACACAAAATAGTTAATAAATAACATTTCCCACATGTTTACTTTACATCAGCACAATTTTGGAACCAAAATTTTTTTTTGTTAGGGAGCTATAAGGGTTAAAAGTTGACCAGCGATTTCTCATTTTTCCAACAAAATTTACAAAAACATTTTTTTAGGGACCACATCACATTTGAAGTCACTTTGAGGGGTCTTTATGACAGAAAATACCCAAAAGTGACACCATTCTAAAAACTGCACCCCTCAAGGTGCTCAAAACCACATTCAAGAACTTTATTAACCCTTCAAGTGCTTCACAGGAATTTTTGGAATGGGGAAGAAAAAAATTAACATTTAACTTCTCACAAAAATGTTACTTTAGACCCAATTTTTTTTATTTTCACAGGGGTAACAGGAAAAAATGAACCCCAAAATTTTTTGTGCAATTTCTCTTGAGCGCGCTGATACCCCATATGTGAGGGAAAACCACTGTTTGGGCGCACTGCAGGGTTCGGAAGGGAAGGAGCACCATTAGACTTTTTTAATGCAAAATTTGTTTGAATAATTAGCAGACACCATGTTGCGTTTGGAGAGCTCCTGGTGTGCCTAAACAGTGGAAGCCCCCCACAAGTGACACCATTTTGGAAACTAGACCCCTTAGGGAACTTATCTAGATGTGTGTTGAGCTCCTTGAACCCCAAGGTGCTTCACAGAAGTTTATAATATTGAGCTGTAAAAATAAAATTTTCACATTTTTCCTACAAAAATGTTTTTCATTCCCTAATTTTGCATTATTATAAGGGTAATAGAATAAATTGCACCATGAAATTTGTTGTGCAATTTCTCCTGAACACGCCGATACTCCATATGTGGGGGAAAACCACTGTTTGGGCGCACGGCAGGGTTTGGAAGGGAAGGAGCGCCATTTGACTTTTTGAATGTAAAATTTGCTTGCATAATTAGCGGACGCCATGTTGCATTTGGGGGGGCCCCTGATGTGCCTAAACAGTGGAAACCCCCCACAAGTGACACCATTTTGGAAACTAGACCCCTTAGGGAACTTATCTAGATGTGTGGTGAGCACATTGGGAGACAAAATAAACAAATCAGTAGCAGGTGAAGAATTGGTTTTATTTATTTTTTACGCCGTTCCTCATGCGGTATAAGTGATGAGATTACTTTATTCTTTGGGTCGGTGCGATTACAGAGATACCAGATTCATATCGGGTTTTTATGATTGACAGCTGTAACACACTAAGAGACGCTTTGTTTTGCAAAATCTAGTTTTTGCATCGCCATATTTTGAGAGCTAAAATTTTTCCGTATTTCGGCCGACAGAGTCATGTGATGGCTTGTTTTTTGCAGGACGAGTTGACATTTTTATTGGTACCATTTTTGGGTACGTGACATTTTTTGATCGCTTTCTATTCCGTTTTTTGGGAGGTAAAATTAACAAAAAACAACAATTCAGGAATTGTTTTTTGAGGTTTTTTTTATGCCGTTCTGCGTGTGGTAAAAGTGATAAGGCAGCATTATTCTTCAGGTCAGTACGTTTACAGCGATACTACACTTACTGTATATTTTTTTATGTTTTGGTGCTTTTACACAATAAAACAATTTTATAGAAAAAATATATTTTTTTCATTGCTTTATTCTGAGAGCTATAACTTTTTTATTTTTCGGCTGATGGAGCTCTATGGCGGCTTGTTTTTTGCGGAACAAGATGACGTTTTCAGCGGTACCATGTTTATTTTCATTTTGCTTTTTGATCGCATTTTTTTCTACTTTTTGTTTGGCGATATGAGGAAAAAGCATAGTTTTTTGCTCCGTTTTTTATTTATTTTTATTACGGTGGGCACAGTTGTTTCGGATGCGGCGATACCAAATATGTGTACTTTTTTTGTTTTTGCATAAATATACGGATTTATCGGTTTAATATTTTATTTATTTATTTTTATTTATTTTGTGATTTTTTTTTAGTAGTTTGAAAACATTTTTTTTACATTTTTACTTAGTCCCTGTATGGTACATTAATTTTTATTTTTCTGATCACTGATCTCATGTAATGTAATAGACATATATTACATTACATGAGATCTTTGCTGACTGTTTCACAGTCAGTGTCTCCTGCCAGGTTTCAGCTGCAGGCTGAGCCTGGCAGAACACCGTATATGGCAGATCTGGAGGCGGTCATGTGACCTCCAGCTGCCATAGCAACGCCAGGTCCTGGAAGGTATCAGGGGTCGTCGGAGAGGTAAGTAGACGACCCCCTCTCCTCCTGCTGTCTTCTATATGCCGCGATCACTATAGATCGCGGCATATAGAAGACAGCAAAGGGTTAACATCACTGGGACCTGATCCAATCAGGTCCCGATGATGTTCCCTGTCAGAGCTATCGCTCTGCACCGCACCCGCAGCACTTGCAGGACCCTCGGGGTCCTGAGCGCTGCGGGACCACCCACCGTTTTTAAGCGTCCGCGCTGCACAGAGCCCAGGCAGCGTGGACGTTTATCTACAGTGGGCGGTCGGGAAGCGGTTAAATAAAAAAAAGTTTTCACAAAGTAAAATAGAGAGTTACCTTTTTGTTATCATCTAGGACTGTGTTCATACTTTCTATCCCTAGCGTATCAATAGGTCCATCAAAGATAACCCATTTTCTTTCCGGGGTCTCAGATAACGCAAACTCCCGGAAAGTATTAGCGACTATCCCATCGGTCCACTGCAAATGAAGAGAGGCATCAATAAAATTGCTCTTCCCATAAAATCCAATACAATCCCACAATTGAAAGGATTATTAAAGGGAATGCCTGGGATTATGATATTGATGATACACATGTATTGACTACACGTGGCCCCTATTGAAGTGAACGTGCCGGCACCGGAAGAGACCGCAAGTAAGTGATTTGCATATATGCGGTCACATGCCAACTAGAAGTGCGTGACCTCACTCAAAGCAAGTGTATTGAGTGAGGCCAGACACAGTCTAGTCAGAATGTGGCTGGAAGTATGCAAACTGCTAATTTCTGGCATAAATAATACAATTTGTTGTTTACATGTCTGATGGGGAAAATAAAACAGTTTCCAATTTTTGTGCAAACAGGGAGTAAGTCATAATAAAATGATTGCCCGGCAATGTATGGCTGGGGTCTATGTCTCTGAAGGGACCCCTTCTACCATGTCCATAAGCCATAAAAGGGCTTTTTCCCATTTTCAGCAAAGATATTAGAATTATCTATATATATAATCGTCTTATCCCGTCTGTCTTTCTGTCCAGGAAATCCCGCGTCGCTGATTGGTCCGGCCGCGGCCAATCAGCGACGGGGGATTTGAGAAAAAGATGGCGGCCGTTAGCGGCTCATCTGCAGGACGGAGGTCAGCGGCGATGCAGCAGGGAGATGACCGGCGCGAGGCGCTCATCTCCCGGCCGCTAGCTGAACGGAGGACCGGGGAGCGGCGCCGCCGGTCGGGATGCTTCTGCTGCGAGCAGCCGCGCATCTCCCGGCTTCTCGCAGCGGAAGTAGCAGCACAAGCAGCGCCGCTCCCCGGTCCTCACTAATACGACGCTGATTGGTCGCGGTCGACGCCCACGACCAATCAGCGATATGAAAGGAAAATTTAAACGCCGCTCTGCTACTTGGTCGCGGTGGCTGGCCGTGACCAATCAGAATTATTGGCGCCACATTTAAACCCCGCTCTGCTGATTGGTCGCGATGGCCGGGCGTGACCAATCAGCAATATGGGCGGTAAATTTAAACGCCGCTCTGCTGATTGTTCGTGGCTGCTGGCCGCGACCAATCAGCGATTTTGGCCCCAAATTTAAACACCGCTCTGCTGATTGGTTGCGGTCGGCGGTCGCGACCAATCAGCATTATTGGCGCCAAATTTAAACCCCGCTCTGCTGATTGTTCGCGGTCGCGACCAATCAGCGATTTTGGTGCCAAATTTAAACACCCCTCTGCTAATTGCGACCGGTCGGCCGCATACATATTCTAGAATACCCGATGCGTTAGAATCGGGCCACCATCTAGTAAACAATAATTCCAATCACAGACGAACCTCATGTGACACTGGATCAAACTGCCCGAACAGCTGCCCCATGGTGATGGCTTTAGGGTTCACTGTCCGGTAAATCACTTTTTCTTCTTCGCACCCTCGCTCACTCATAAGAGACAGCGTATCAGCGAGGACGTGGAGGACCTTCGTTTTTCCAGAGAACGGCTCTCCAACCAACATAAAACTGTACGGGATGAACAAAATGCAGCATGGTCCATTGTATAAAATGGAAACAGCGAAGAATAAATCCCCCGTCCCATGGACTTCTGTAGTTGCAGCTTACCCGTGTCTGACAATCATCATCTCATACGTCTGGATCATGTCCTCCAGGAAGACCTTCTCGGGCTGGATGTTGTGTCCAGCACAGCTCTCCTGTGCGCATTCCAGTAAATCCTAAGCAAAAGGAAGGTAAAATATTTCATCAGTCTGTTTACAGTGGATCCAATTAGAGGTGGGAGAATACATTTTCAGGACCCAGATCAGTATTCTGTGGCCGCTGGACGGGACGCCTGAGAGACGCCTCTTAGCTGCCGGCATCCCCGGCTCCTCTTCTGATTATATGGCCTGGTGTACATCATGCTGCAACCATAACGTCATGCCAGGCCGGCTAATCTGAAGAAGAGCCGGGGGGCAGGAAGAAATAAGGTGGCTCTCAGGGGTCTCATTCAGTGCCCACCACTGACCTGATGTCACGCACAGTGTAGGAAAGACAAAGTGCGACACAAAGGGATGAGGGGAAGGGAGCCCAGATACTAGGGAAAGGGGGAAATTGAGACCTCCTAGGCTGATCTGCAATCACCGTCTCCCCTACCCACTCTATATTGGTTCCTCACCAATTGCCGCACAGGAACCTATCCCTGTATTTCCTTAGCGCTTGACCCTGGATAGGGAAGGGGGGTGAGCACTAGTCAATCCCCACTGACAACTAAAGACAGCAAGGGGAGACAGACACAGGGGAAGTAGCTTAGCTTGAGTCGACTTCAGAGAGATGGCACACACATCCTCTTAGCATCAGAGAGGAAGTAAGAGCTGCACTTGCTCCAAGCCTTCACAAGGGGTCATGTGAATATCACTGGCACCTCTGTGTAGCAACCTGGAAGTATTTAAACACCCAGGCCTGATTGTCAATTAGAATAGGAGGGAGGTAACCGCTGGGTCCTACAGTGAGACCGCTAAGAAGATGTCTGTAATGCCAAACGAAGGGATCTCCTGCAACCAACTGCAGGGCGACTGTCTGTCACATCTGACGCACCCATGACACCTGGCCATTGGATCAGTCTCCTGTGAATCGATTCATTCATCTAAAAAAAAAAAATGTCTCCATAACCTACAACTAAACTAGCGATAAATCACTCACAGATGTTTTAACCATTTATTTTCTACATCAGATCATCCTGCATTGGAGGTATAAGTGAGCCCCCTTACCTCTGGTGCCCCTGTGCAGCTGCCCAGGTTGCACTAATGGGACCGGACGATGAGTGACAAGGTCATGTAACCCAATTCCAAAGCAGTGGATCAGGATCGGGTGATTTCAATGGGATTGGTCTACCATCTACTGTGTATGGGGGCCTCATGACAGATTATGTTGGGGGACATAAAAATCGGGCGGTTGGAATTTAATCACCCGATCCTTACTTTCTGACCCTGAAATTAGCAGCTGCCATAAGATTCTGGCAGCGACTCTGTCATAGAGAAAACAGGAGCGAGCATTCCTGAATATGGGGGAGCCGGGAAAGATAACTGTCATCCAAATGATAGCTGGCCAGCTATATAGGACCTATCACTTGCCATTAATATGCAATTTTATTACCTGGTGTAAATGCCGCTGTTCTCCTGAATCCGGTGTTTTCTTTTGCTCCTGCGCCTCTCCATTCCTGAGATATAGCCTCTTTATAGAAATCTAGTTCATAATTTTTAATAGCCAAGTGGGTGTGGTCATCAAGTCCTCTCTGTGGGAGTCTTCAGGAAGGCCTTGCCCAGTTGGCTTAAAGGGCTAGAGGAGAGTGACAGATGTCAGGAACGGAGAGGAGCAGGAAGAAAAGAAAAACAATGCCGGAGTCAGGAGAACAGCGGCATTTACAGATTTATGGCGAGGGACAAGTCCTCTTTAAGTCTTGGAAAACCCCTTTAAGACACTATTATATTTTAATACCTTATAGTCGGCTTTCGGAAGTTGAATGCCACGGAACAGGTCGCTGGTAATCCTATTGAACAGAGGAATATCATGAGACAAAGATTTGGGTTCGTTTACATCCTTAATTGACCGCAAGAGCTAAATAGAATGAAAAAGGATTAAATGATAAAATAATTCATATACAATATGACATGAAACAATATTAAAAGTGAAGAACCCCATTACAAAGGAGCAGTCAGTTCTTGTGGTATGTCTGTATTAGTAAAGAATAGTATTCTCCAAAAAATAAGGATGAAACCTCTTTTCCTAAAACTCTACATTGTATCGTCCCTCTGTTATACCTCCTGGAAATGTATGTGTAAATTATATATAATGTATATATAAACTATATAGGGGACAACCCTATACAATCTGACTGTGCCCAAACAGTGGTGACATTGTCAGACTGTGTAGGGGACTCGTTATTGACAGATTTCAATTAATTCCTACATTTCCAGGAATGATAAAAGAGGAATGGAACGCTGCTGAGTTGCACTAAAATATGCTGCAGAATTGTTTTTCCATAGGGAATACATGTGGCCTCTGTGTTGCACTGTTAATTGCCGGCTGCAGAATGAGTTAAGTGAGATACTGTCAGTGAACTCGTTTTTGCTGGCTGACGGGGAGTTTGTAAATGTTTAGAGGTTTAGCGTGCAGAAAACCGTAAGAATAAAGGCAGATCTCCGCAATCAGAGCATAGTTGGGGACCATCATTGCTACAGTCCGGAAAAGAACCTGAAATGCGCAAACCAGATGGGTCAGTCTACAAATGAAACTAAATTACTGTAAACTAGGCATAGAGCCGGGGAACCCATTATGTCCATTTACACTATCCTCCACCCCAGACCTAAAAGTGATGTGTCTATTCCACATCAGAGGAAAGTCAGTCAAAGTGTGGTTAAAGGGGTATTCCCATCTCCAAGATCCTGTCCCAATATGTAATAGGTATAATAATAATAATGTTTGCAAATATCTCCAATTTGAAATGTAGTATAGTTTTTCTGATTAGCTACAGTAAGTTTCTTACCCCCATGTGCAGGACATTGCAGTAGCTTAGGTATCCATGGTTACGACCACTCATAGTAACAGTTAGTTACTTGATAGTGGTCGTAACCATGGATACCTAAGCTACTGCTATGCCCTGCACATGGGTTAAGCAACATAGCTAATCAGAAGAACTATACATTTCCAATTGGAGGTATTTGCTATTAATATTATTATTACACCTATTACATATTGGGATAGGATCTTGGAGATGGGAATACTCCTTTAACACTTTCCAAATCTCTCTCCACACCTCTACTGTGTCCATTTTGGAAAATAGGAGAATGGGACATCAATATTAAGGAGCTTGCAGAAATGAGGGCATCAGGTGTTGTGATTATACATAGGAAATGTACAATCTCATATAGGTTCGGGGGAGAATAATCCCTTTGATGAAATCTTATGTTTCTTTTGTAAACCTAGTATTTACTTGAAAGTTTGTGAACCCCTCAAAAATTTCTGTATTACTGCATAAATTTGACTTAAAGCTACATCAGTCTGTGAGGTCACAAAGGAACTCAAGGTAACCTCTAAGCAACTAAAGGCCTCTCCTCACATTAGCTAATGTAATTGTTCATGAGTCCACCATCAGAAGGACAATGAACAACAATGGCGAGCATGGCAGGATTGCAAGGAGAAAGGCAATGCGATTTAAAATGTCACTGCTAAAACTCACCTGGGCACATCAATAGGTAACTGGAATAATGCTTTGTGGAAGGATGAGGCCAAGATAGAGATTTTAAGTGAGAAGCTATATGTTTTCAGAAAGAAAATACTGCATTACAGCATAAGAACCTCCTATCATCTATGAAACACAAAGATGGTAATCGTAACATGCTTTGGGCCTGTTTTGCTGCACTTGGCCAAGGACGGCTGCCATCATTGATGGAACAATGAATTCTAAAATCTATCAGCAAATGCTAAAGGAAAATATCAGGATATCAGTTCATGTACTGAATCTCAAGAAAACGTGGGTCATGCAGCAAGACAATGGCCCAAAGACACAAGTCGTTCTACAAAAGAATGGTTGAATAAACATAAAGTTTTGGAATGGCCGAGTCATAGTCCTGAGCTTAATCCTATAGAAATGTTGTGGAAGGACCCGATGCAAGGCACTGGGACTCTTTACCTTGAGGTTATCAGGCAGCTCAGAACGTCCCGCGGAGCCAGGATTCATGGTAATGGCTACGAAGCAATTTGGGTTAAACTTCAGTTCTGTTCCTTCGAAGTTGAACATGTCCATCTTCGTCTGGATGGCTCTCTGGATGCGGAGAATCTGTTGGGCCACCACGGACAACACCTCCAGCTCAATACGGTTAAACTCATCAAAACACGCCCATGCTCCCGATGATGCCAGCCCTTGGAAAAACTAAAAAAAAAAAAAGTATATACAGTACAGACCAAAAGTTTGGACACACCTTCTCATTTAAAGATTTTCTGTATTTTCATGACTATGAAAATTGTACATTCACACTGAAGGCATCAAAACTATGAATTAACACATGTGGAATTATATACTTAACAAAAAAGTGTGAAACAACTGAAAATATGTCTTATATTCTAGGTTCTTCAAAGTAGCCACCTTTTGCTTTGATGACCGCTTTGCACACTCTTGGCATTCTCTTGATGAGCTTCAAGAGGTAGTCACCGGAAATGGTCTTCCAACAATCTTGAAGGAGTTCCCAGAGATGCTTAGCACTTGTTGGCCCTTTTGCCTTCACTCTGCGGTCCAGCTCACCCCAAACCATCTCGATTGGGTTCAGGTCTGGTGACTGTGGAGGCCAGGTCATCTGGCGTAGCCCCCCATCACTCTCCTTCTTGGTCAAATAGCCCTTACACAGCCTGGAGGTGTGTTGGGGTCATTGTCCTTTTGAAAAATAAATGATGGTCCAACTAAACGCAGACCGGATGGAATAGCATGCCGCTGCAAGATGCTGTGGTAGCCATGCTGGTTCAGTATGCCTTCAGTTTTGAATAAATCCCCAACAATGTCACCAGCAAAGCACCCCCACACCATCACACCTCCTCCTCCATGCTTCACGGTGGAAACCAGGCATGTAGAGTCCATCCGTTCACCTTTTCTGCGTCGCACAAAGACACGGTGGTTGGAACCAAAGATCTCAAATTTGGACTCATCAGACCAAAGCACAGATTTCCACTGGTCTAATGTCCATTCGTTGTGTTCTTTAGCCCAAACAAGTCTCTTCTGCTTGTTGCCTGTCCTTAGCAGTGGTTTCCTAGCAGCTATTTTACCATGAAGACCTGCTGCACAAAGTCTCCTCTTAACAGTTGTTGTAGAGATGTGTCTGCTGATAGAACTCTGTGTGGCATTGACCTGGTCTCTAATCTGAGCTGCTGTTAACCTGCGACTTTTAAGAACCAAGAATATAAGACATATTTTCTGTTGTTTCACACTTTTTTGTTAAGTATATAATTCCACATGTGTTAATTCATAGTTTTGATGCCTTCAGTGCGAATGTACAATTTTCATAGTCATGAAAATACAGAAAAATCTTTAAGTGAGAAGGTGTGTCCAAACTTTTGGTCTGTACTATACAATCAAAACATGTCAGCAGAACATCGGTTGGAGTCAGTTTATTATCTGCAATGGAGCAGCTTAACATTGTATGTACCTTTGACATTGCTATGTAGTCCAAACCATAAGAGCAGTTAAAGACCACACACTGCACGGCCAGCGCCTTGGCCAAATCTTTGGTGGTCTCAGTTTTTCCTGTGCCGGCCGGACCTTCTGGAGCTCCACCAAGATTTAGATAAAAAGCACCGATCTACCAATGAAACATGAAAGAACTGGTATGAAATATCAATAAACTTTCTAAGAAGTTTCATGCATCATGCAAAAGTCAAAAAGATTTCTGAGCATAACCCATCACATCATAGCAGAGTCCGCTAGCATCTGTCAGTGAGCGGAGTGATGACCAGGCGTGGGGAGTCGCCCAGGTACTCATAGGCGGACTTCACATTGCAGTTGATGATTCGCACTCTCGCATTCTCATTCTCCCAGTAATAGCGGAGTTGGGCAAGCCACTGGAAGTCTGTTCATGAGAAACTCCTGAGCAATGTAGGAAAAGATAGTCAACCTCTAAGACACTGCAGAATCACAAGGGAGAGTTTCTAAAGGGAAGGCAAATGCACATACATTATAGGACAAAACTCCTAGTCACCGAATTCTGCTTTTTTCATTTAGTCCCATTGCCCACGGTGTATAACATCCGGACTCTCAGCCCCCAGTTTATAAAATCCGGCCTCTCGCCTCCCCCGGTGTATAACATCCGCCCCTCGCCCCTAGTTTAGTATAACATCCGTCCCCTCGCCCCCCCGCCAGTGTATAAAATCCATCCCCTCAACCCCACTGTATAACATCCAACCCCAAGCCCTCCTTTGCATAACATCCGACCCCCAGGGTATAACATCCGGCCCCCAGCCCCGGTGTATAACATCTGCACCCTCGCTCCCTCCCCCTGGTGTATAACATCCGGCCTCTCACCCCCCGGTGTATAATATCCGTCCCCTCGCTCCCAGTGTATAATATCCGTCCCCTCGCTCCCAGTGTATAATATCCGTCCCCTCGCTCCCAGTGTATAATATCCGTCCCCTGACACCGGTGTATAATATCCGTCCCCTCGCCCCTGGTGTATAATATCCGTCCCCTCGCCCCTGGTGTATAATATCCGTCCCCTCGCCCCTGGTGTATAATATCCGTCCCCTCGCCCCTGGTGTATAATATCCGTCCCCTCACCCCTGGTGTATAATATCCGTCCCCTCACCCCTGGTGTATAATATCCGTCCCCTCACCCCTGGTGTATAATATCCGTCCCCTCACCCCTGGTGTATAATATCCGTCCCCTCGCCCCTGGTGTATAATATCCGTCCCCTCGCCCCTGGTGTATAATATCCGTCCCCTCGCCCACGGTGTATAATATCCGTCCCCTCGCCCACGGTGTATAATATCCGTCCCCTCGCCCACGGTGTATAATATCCGTCCCCTCGCCCACGGTGTATAATATCCGTCCCCTCGCCCACGGTGTATAATATCCGTCCCCTCGCCCACGGTGTATAATATCCGTCCCCTCGCCCACGGTGTATAATATCCGTCCCCTCGCCCACGGTGTATAATATCCGTCCCCTCGCCCACGGTGTATAATATCCGTCCCCTCGCCCACGGTGTATAATATCCGTCCCCTCGCCCACGGTGTATAATATCCGTCCCCTCGCCCACGGTGTATAATATCCGTCCCCTCGCCCACGGTGTATAATATCCGTCCCCTCGCCCACGGTGTATAATATCCGTCCCCTCGCCCACGGTGTATAATATCCGTCCCCTCGCCCACGGTGTATAATATCCGTCCCCTCGCCCACGGTGTATAATATCCGTCCCCTCGCCCACGGTGTATAATATCCGTCCCCTCGCCCACGGTGTATAATATCCGTCCCCTCGCCCACGGTGTATAATATCCGTCCCCTCGCCCACGGTGTATAATATCCGTCCCCTCGCCCACGGTGTATAATATCCGTCCCCTCGCCCACGGTGTATAATATCCGTCCCCTCGCCCACGGTGTATAATATCCGTCCCCTCGCCCACGGTGTATAATATCCGTCCCCTCGCCCACGGTGTATAATATCCGTCCCCTCGCCCACGGTGTATAATATCCGTCCCCTCGCCCACGGTGTATAATATCCGTCCCCTCGCCCACGGTGTATAATATCCGTCCCCTCGCCCACGGTGTATAATATCCGTCCCCTCGCCCACGTTGTATAATATCCGTCCCCTCGCCCACGTTGTATAATATCCGTCCCCTCGCCCCTTAGTGTATAACATCCAGCCCTCGGACTTGTATAACATCTAGCCCCTTGTACCCCCAGTGTATAACATCTGGCCCCTCGGCCTTGTATAACATTAAGACTCTCGCCCCCACCAGTGTATAACATCTAGCCCCTCGTACCCCTAGGGTATAACATCTGGCCCCTCGGCCTTGTATAACATTAAGACTCTCGCCCCCACCAGTGTATAACATCTAGCCCCTCGTACCCCTAGGGTATAACATCTGGCCCCTCGGCCTTGTATAACATTAAGACTCTCGCCCCCACCAGTGTATAACATCAATCCCCACGCCCCCCGGTGTATAACATCCGCCCTCCCATGCTGTGTGCTGTTACTAACATATGACAGAACGGCTGGTGGTGCAGAGCTCTCTGATACCAGCGCGGTCCTGTAATAGGAGCCACCGGGGTAACAAGTCTGGATATTAAATTTCTTCCCTCCTAAATCTTCCCCCATCACATGTGAGTGATATTATTAAGGAGTAGAAGGAACTGCAGCAACTCAGGAGACCCCGGAACATAACAGAGCGGGGTCACTGAGTGCTGAGGAGCAGAGGGCAGAACGCTTTCCTGACTCCATTGGTAACAACATCACCACAAACACTGCGCCCCCGCCAGGAGCTTCATGGCCGAGCAGCTGCATGCAGCCTTACATCACCAAGCACGATGCCGAGCGTCAGATGGAGTGGTGTGAAGCCGCCACCACAGGACTCTGGAGGAGACCTGTTCTGTGCAGTGACGGATCACACTTCTCTGTCTGGCATCTGATGGACGAGTCTGGATTTGGTGAATGCCAGGAGAACGTTACCCTATTAACTGCATTGTGCCCGCTGTACAGTTTGCTGGTGGGGGTATGGCCTTGTTTTTAGGGGTAGGTCTAGGCCCCTTAGTTCCAGTGAAAAGATATCTTAATGCTTCAGCACAAGACATTTTAAACAATTGTAGCTTCCAACCCTAAGGGAATAGAAGAGCAGAACTGTTTCACACACGTTCTCAACCTCAACCCCACTAAACACCTTTAGGATGATTAATTAGAACAAATACTGCACAATGGCAGCATAAATATGTCACCGCAACATAGGGAAGAACAATGTCAGTCACACATCAATTACATTGCCATATGTCTGCTCAGGCTTAGAATGGCTGACCATTCAGAGAATTACATAATACCTACAAAGAAACCGAACAAAAGGTCATTAAAGGAATTGACATAAAACCCCTTTATTAGTACATCCATGGTTATGGAAGGACACCGCACAGAGGAGGGCACACACACCATTGATAGAAAATATTACACGCCGCACCTAGGCCATCCAAAACACTGACTATAAAGAATATCAATTGTGGCAATGAGTCATATACAGGGGACGCCGACACATACAGATGCCAAAACATTCCTATATAGGGACCACCATCTCAATATGCAGAAATGACTACTGCCCCATAGACGTCATTGTAAGTACACCCCAAGATTGCTTTACTGTGACAAGATCAATTGTGTCCTATGAAAACTCAAAGAAAAGAGGGGGGAATATAACATAGATATGGAAAGAACATAGGAATGGGGTGAAATGTATGAAGGTGCTCTGCATATTGAGCTGTGATATCTGTAGAGGGACGGACTCCATATTAACATCCTGTATATGGATTTAGAATAGGAGGCCATAAAAGCCCCTGTAGGTGTAATGTGGAGGGGACACAATACCTTTCTCCATGTAGTGTATGATAAATAGAACATGGTATTGGAAAGTTTGGTGCCAGCCATGATGTTTGCACAAACCTGTTTGGATCATTTCCATGACCACGTCACGAGCGTGCCCCTCTATGGTGACGAGAGCCCCCAATGTGCTGCGAGTCTGCTGGGACAATTTGCCTCCTCGCACAAGCTCCACAATATCATTTAGCTGGAGCTGCAGATTATCAGAGGAGTTTTTCAGGCCCTACAAGAAGGATGTAACGGTGAAATCATCTGCAGAAACATTCATAGAACATACATATTGCAAGGGGGCTGAAATCTATACAGATTATAAGCTGCAGACTAGATTGAGAACTCCACAATATGCAGGCACTTTATAATGTACACAACAATTTTACAACATATCTTTATAGAAGTTGGAGATCTGGATTGAACCCAGAGCTCCAAATACCCAGATGTACCTCTATAAAACCCTGCCACAAACAGCATGGAAAACTCAATGCAGATGGATTCATTTTATGCTGGTATTATGGGAAATCCCATACAATGTCTTCCCTTATTGGTAGATATGACGAGAGTAGAGATGAGCGAATGGATTTGCAGGACTCTGGTCCAACAGTCGGGTCAGTATTCCACGGCCGCAGGACCGGAGCCCCATGAACCGGCATCTCCGGCTCCTCTTTTGATGTCGATGTCATAGTTGTGGTGTGAGGCACAAATGACATCACGCCTGGCCGGCTAATCAAAAGAGGAGCCAGGGATGCCGGCATGTAAGAGGCGGTTAGCAAGGCTCCCATCCAACAGCCACAGACTACTAACCTGCTCTCTTAGACCAAGGTCCTGCAAATTTAGTTGCTCATCTCTAGACAAGATGCATGAATCAATGCAAAGTCCCAACAATACTATGGAGCCTTTTGGGTACCTTCAAGATATTGAGCCGCTGTACAACTGCAACCCCCAGGAGAAGACCCCTGGGCAAGAACAGTACATGGGCTCTTTGCAGTCTAATAACGTACAGTGAAAGAAGCTACTTGCATCTTTTGATGTGAATGTGGGTTCCCTTACCTCTGTTGCACCAATGGTATATCCGCCCCTGGAAACTCCTATAAGCTGCGTCCCTGGGTATGACAGTCTATTAGCAGGAGAACACATGAAGTCTGTCTATGAATGTATATATATGTATTTCTCCCAGAAAATTATTACAATTACACATGTTTTGTTGTTCACATGTTTATTTAATTTGTGTGTATTGGAACAACACAAAAAGAAGATATTGGTCAACAATTTTGGTTTTCAAGTCCTCAGACAGTTCTCTTTTCCTCTTTCTGTTCTCCCTACTTAGTGTGGCACGTAACAACGCAAAGATTGAGTCAACTTTTCCCCTTTGTATCGGGTTTCAGGTGTGATTTTCATATTGCCCACACCTGTTACTTGCCACAGGTGAGTTTGAATGAGCATCACAAGCTTGAAACAAAATTGTTTACCCACAATTTTGGAAAGATGCCAACAATTTTGTCCGGCCCATTTTTGGGGTTTTGTGTGAAATTATATCCAATTTGCCTTTTTTTCTCTGTTTTTTTTGTGTTGTTCCAATACACACAAAGGAAATAAACATGTGTATAACAAAAAATACACATGCAATTGCAATAATTTTATGGAAAATACTTCAAGGGTGCCAACACTTCCGGCCATGACTGTTTCTAGTGAAGCAACCTTGATCAGTAAAGGAGCTTATGCCGTACCTCTGGGCCACTGCCGATAGCTTCATGCACTTCACTTGTCCAGAACATCTGAGACACACAGAGCACGACCTGTCCCGGCCATTCCCTCACCCAGTCTTTTCTTGCAGTCTCAGGGTACGCCTTTTAAAAAACAAAGTTAAATTACGTTGACAGAAGCATTTAAGAGAGGGACAACCTTACTAGTATTATCCAGCAAATTCATTTCTACCGATTGCAGGTAGAAGATCTGCTACCTGGCTCTATAGCAAGAGATACATCATCCACAAATCATTCACTGCTGCCAAATAATCTTATACAAATATAAAAGTACTAGATTAGTTCCAATTAATGCTTTTGGTCTGTAGGTAGATCCGTACCATTCGTGACCGAGCAATAACATCATGCACGCTCCTTAACATGACATCTTCCCCTTGGATGAGCCACTTCTCCACGGCCCCCCGAGCCTCGGAGGTGGAGATGGTCTGGATGAGCTCTACGCGTTCCCCCTCGGTGCTGTACATGGCTTTGATGTCCAGGTTAGGAAGGAACTCCAGCTTTGCGATGCCTTCAAAGCCCTTCTTTAGATGTGGTTGGACCCGCAGAGGATCTTTAGTCTCAGAGAGAATTTCTAGCATTTCGTCGTTGGACAGGAAGAAAAAGCTAAAGCGAAAATGCACAATATGATAAAGATGTCATTAAAGTATTGGGTCAGGCGCCATTTGTATCAGTGTCTGTGAGAAAATAGAAAAGCAAAGCTTTAAAGTAAAGATTCAGTCCCCATACACATTGGATTAAAATAGTTTAAACCTGACGATTGCAGCAGGACCGGCCTACCCACTGATGTGTATGGGGGTCTCCTGACTCTCCCCCGATAGAGGATGTCAGGGCCAGAAGGATCGGGCAGATGGGATTTCAATACCCGGTCTTTTGGTTCTCAGGGGAGATAACCCGCTGCCGGAGGTGTCCAGTACTGACTTTCTCCTCTCTCCCCATTAAAAACACATGACTGTTCAGCAGAATATTCTACCCCAATATGTAGTAGGCGTCATAATAATAATATTAGCAAATACCTCCAATTAGAAGTGTAGTATAGTTCTTCTGATTTGTTTTGTCGCTTATCCCATGTGCAGGGCATTGCAGTAGCTTAGGTTACGACCACTAGCAAATAACTGTCACTATATGAGTGGTCGTAACCATGGATACCGAAGCTACTGCAATGCCTTGCACATGGGGAAAGCGACATAGCGAATCAGAAGAACTATACTACACTTCTAATTGGAGGTATTTGCTAATATTATTATTATTACTACGCCTACTACATATTGGGATAGGATCTTGGAGATGGGAATACCCATTTAATTGCGAGTATTTGCGACAATTCAGTTTCATTAAAAATGTTGCACCGTTAGGCTTTTTGTTTCCTGCACATTCAGCTTTGATGTGATCTGTGGTCATAAATCGGCTAAGAGGAGCTGAAAAAAGACAGATTAAAAATAAGTCCAATAGCCAGCGCAACACAGAGCCAATAGAAGGCAAACAGTGCAAAATTATTAATGAAATCCAATTCCAAAAATGATTTCAATGCGTTTAAATAAGAAAAAAAAAAATTTCTTTAAGGAGTATATAGAATCATTGCAACAAGTGAAAGGACTATACCGTGGGAAAAAAGCCTCTTCTTCTCCAGATAGGCATTCAGCCCTTTCATGATTTTATCCAGAAGCACATTGCTGTCCTGAAGTTTTTCCAGAAGTCCGGTCAGAGAAGTGGCGCTTAAAACCTAAAACAAAGTAGATAGCCCATAAGTAAGATTCCATTATATAGTTATAGAGACTGAAAAAAGGTCACATTCATTGACTATTGTGCCAATAGTTCATATTAAAAATATAATTAGAACATACAGTTATATGAAAAAGTTTGGGCACCCCTATTAATCTTAAGCTTAATGTTTTATAAAAATTGGTGTTTTTGCAACAGCTATTTCAGTTTGATATATGTAATAACTGTTGGACACAGTAATGTTTCTGCCTTGAAACGAGGTTTATTGTACTAACAGAAAATGTGCAATCTGCATTCAAACAAAATTTGACAGGTGCATAAGTATGGGCACCTCACCAGAAAAGTGACATTAATATTTAGTAGATCCTACTTTTGCAAAAATAACAGCCTCTAGTCGCTTCCTGTAGCTTTTAATGATTTCCTGGATCCTGGATGAAGGTATTTTTGACCATTCCTCTTTACAAAACAATTCCAGTTCAGTTAAGTTTGATGGTCGCCGAGCATGGACAGCCCTCTTCAAATGATCCCACAGATGTTCAACGATATTCAGGTCTGGGGACTGGGATGGCCATTCCAGAACATTGTAATTGTTCCTCTGCATGAATGCCTGAGTAGATTTGGAGCCGTGTTTTGGATCATTGTCTTGCTGAAAGATCCATCCCCTGCGTAACTTCAACTTTATCACTGATTCTTGAACATTATTGTCAAGAATCTGCTGATACTGAGTGGAATCCATGCGTCCCCATCCATCCATCCTGGGTAGGTGTATATGCCCCGCCATCCATCCATCCTGGGTAGGTATACATGCCCCTCCATCCATCCTGGGTAGGTGTATATGCTTCTCCATCCATCCTGGGTAGGTGTATATGCCCCGCCATCCATCCATCTTGGGTAGGAGTAGATGCCCCGCCATCCATCCATCTTGGGTAGGAGTAGATGCCCCTCCATCCATCCATCCTGGGTAGGTGTAGATGCCCCTCCATCCATCCTGGGTAGGTGTATATGGTCCTCCATCCATCCATTCTGGGTAGGTGTATATGCCCCTCCATTCATCCATTCTGGGTAGGTGTATATGCCCCTCCATCCATTCATTCTGGGTAGGCGTAGATGCCCCTCCATCCATCCATTCTGGGTAGGCGTAGATGCCCCTCCATCCATCCATTCTGGGTAGGTGTATATGCCCCTCCATTCATCCATTCTGGGTAGGTGTATATGCCCCTCCATCCATTCTGGGTAGGCGTAGATGCCCCTCCATCCATCCATTCTGGGTAGGTGTAGATGCCCCTCCATCCATCCATTCTGGGTAGGCGTAGATGACCCTCCATCCATTCATCCTGGGTAGGTGTAGATGCCCCTCCATCCATCCATCCCGGGTAAGGTGTAGATGCCCCTCCATCCATCCATCCATCCTGGGTAGGTGTAGATGCCCCTCCATCCATCTATACATCCTGGGTAGGTGTAGATGCCCCTCCATCCATCCACCCATCCTGGGTAGGTGTAGATACCCAGGATGAATGGATGGATGGAGGGGCATCTACACCTACCCAGGATGGATGGATGGAGGGGCATCTACACTTACCCAGGATGAATGGATGGATGGATGGAGGGGCAAGTGTAGATGCCCCTCCATCCATCCATCCTGGGTAGGGGTAGATGCCCCTCCATCCATCCATCCTGGGTAGGTGTATATGACCCGCCATCCATCCATTCTGGGTAGGTGTATATGCCCCTCCATCCATCCATCCTGGGTAGGCGTAGATACCTTTCCATCCATCCATCCTGGGTAGGTGTATATGCACCTCCATCCATCCATCAATGCATCCATCCAATCTGGGTAGGTGTATATGCCCCTTCATCCATCCATTCTGGGTTTGCGTAGATGCACCTCCATCCATCCTGGGTAGTCTATTCTGGTAGGTGTATATGCCCCTCCATCCATCCATCCATCCTGGGTAGGAGTATTTGCACCTCCATCCATCCTGGGTAGGTGTATATGCCCCTCCATCCATCCTGGGTAGGTGTATATGACCCTTCATCCATCCATCCATTATGGGTAGGCGTAGATGCCCCTCCATCCATCCTGCGCAGTCTATTCTGGTAGGTGTATATGCCCCTCTATCCATCCATCCTGGGTAGGTGTATATGCCCCTCCATCCATCCATTCTCAGTAGGTGTAGATGCCCCTCCATTCGTCCATTCTCGGTAGGTGTAGATGCCCCTCCATTCGTCCATTCTCGGTAGGTGTAGATGCCCCTCCATTCATCAATCCATCCTGGGTAGGTGTAGATGCCCCTCCATCCATCCATAGTAGGTGTAGATACCACTCCATCCATCCATTCTGGGTAGGTGTATATGCCCCTCCATCCATCCATTCTGGGTAGGTGTATATGCCCCTCCATCCATCCATTCTGGGTAGGTGTATATGCCCCTCCATCCATCCATTCTCGGTAGGTGTAGATGCCCCTCCATTCGTCCATTCTCGGTAGGTGTAGATGCCCCTCCATTCGTCCATTCTCGGTAGGTGTAGATGCCCCTCCATTCATCAATCCATCCTGGGTAGGTGTAGATGCCCCTCCATCCATCCATAGTAGGTGTAGATACCACTCCATCCATCCATTCTGGGTAGGTGTATATGCCCCTCCATCCATCCATTCTGGGTAGGTGTATATGCCCCTCCATACATCCATCCATCCATCCTGGGTAGGCGTAGATACCTTTCCATCCATCCATCCTGGGTAGGTGTATATGCACCTCCATCCATCCATCCATCCATGCATCCATCCAATCTGGGTAGGTGTATATGCCCCTTCATCCATCCATTCTGGGTTTGCGTAGATGCACCTCCATCCATCCTGGGTAGTCTATTCTGGTAGGTGTATATGCCCCTCCATCCATCCTGGGTAGGAGTATTTGCACCTCCATCCATCCTGGGTAGGTGTATATGCCCCTCCATCCATCCTGGGTAGGTGTATATGACCCTTCATCCATCCATCCATTCTGGGTAGGCGTAGATGCCCCTCCATCCATCCATCCATCCATCCTGCGCAGTCTATTCTGGTAGGTGTATATGCCCCTCCATCCATCCATTCTCGGTAGGTGTAGATGCCCCTCCATCCATCAATCCATCCTGGGTAGGTGTAGATGCCCCTCCATCCATCCATAGTAGGTGTAGATACCACTCCATCCATCCATTCTGGGTAGGTGTATATGCCCCTCCATTCATCCTGGGTAGGAGTATTTGCCCCTCCATCCATAGTGGGTAGGTGTATATGCCCCTCCATCCATCCATCCTGGGTAGGTGAATATGCCCTTCCATCCATCCTGGGTAGGTGTATCGGCCTCTCCATCCATCCTGGGTAGCTGTATATGCCCCTCCATCCATCCATCCTGAGTAGGTGTATATGTCCATCCATCCATCCTGGGTAGGTGTATATGCCCCTCCATCCATCAATCCATCCTGGGTAGGTGTATATGCCCCTCCATCCATCCATTCTGGGTAGGCGTAGATGCCCCTCCATCTATTCATCCTGGGTAGGTGTAGATGCCCCTCCATCCATCCATCCATCCTGGGTAGGTGTAGATGCCCCTCCATCCATCCATACATCCTGGGTAGGTCTAGATGCCCCTCCATCCATCCTGGGTAGGTGTAGATGCCCTTCCATCCATCCATTCATCCTGGGTAAGTGTAGATGCCCCTCCATCCATCCATCCTGGGTAGGGGTAGATGCCCCTCCATCCATCCATTCTGGGTAGGTGTATATGCCCCTCCATCCATCCATCCTGGGTAGGCGTAGATACCTTTCCATCCATCCATCCTGGGTAGGTGTATATGCACCTCCATCCATCCATCCATCCATCCATCCATCCATCCATCCAATCTGGGTAGGTGTATATGCCCCTTCATCCATCCATTCTGGGTTTGCGTAGATGCACCTCCATCCATCCTGGGTAGTCTATTCTGGTAGGTGTATATGCCCCTCCATCCATCCATCCATCCTGGGTAGGAGTATTTGCCCCTCCATCCATCCTGGGTAGGTGTATATGCCCCTCCATCCATCCTGAGTAGGTGTATTTCCCCCTCCATCCATCCATCCTGGGTGAGTGTATATGACCCTTCATCCATCCATCCATTCTGGGTAGGCGTAGATGCCCCTCCATCCATCCATCCTGGGTAGGTGTATATGTCCCTCCATCCATCCATTCTCGGTAGGTGTAGATGCCCCTCCATTCGTCCATTCTCGGTAGGTGTAGATGCCCCTCCATCCATCAATCCATCCTGGGTAGGTGTAGATGCCCCTCCATCCATCCATAGTAGGTGTAGATACCACTCCATCCATCCATCCTGCGCAGTCTATTCTGGTAGGTGTATATGCCCCTCCTTCCATCCATTCTCGGTAGGTGTATATGCCCCTCCATCCATCCATCCTGGGTAGGTGAATATGCCCTTCCATCCATCCTGGGTAGGTGTATCGGCCTCTCCATCCATCCTGGGTAGCTGTATATGCCCCTCCATCCATCCATCCTGAGTAGGTGTATATGCCCCTCCATCCATCCATCCTGAGTAGGTGTATATGCCCCTCCATCCATCCATCCATCCTGAGTAGATGTATATGCCCATCCATCCATCCTGGTAGGTGTATATGCCCCTCCATCCATCCACTCTGGGTAGGTGTATATGCCCCTCCATCCATCCATACATCCTGGGTAGGTCTAGATGCCCATCCATCCACCCATCCTGGGTAGGTGTAGATGCCCTTCCATCCATCCATCCATCCTGAGTAAGTGTAGATTCCCCTCCATCCATCCATCGTGGGTAGGGGTAGATGCCCCTCCATCCGTCCACTCTGGGTAGGTGTATATGCCCCTCCATCCATCCATACATCCTGGGTAGGTCTAGATGCCCCTCCATCCATCCATTCTGGGTAGGTGTAAATGTAGCACCCTGAGGATTCGGCTGCTACAGGGGTATTGCACCTCAACCGAGAGGTGTGATATTCCACTCCCGGGCAAGGATGGAGTGTGGATCTGAGCTCGGTAGGCTGCATGCACTACACACATCCCATTTCCGGGGAACAGGCCGACGGTACTCCCACTTAGAAATGTGCAGGTACGACCGAGTCTGTTCCTGGCTGGAGTGGGAGGGGGGTGGTACATCCCAAGTAGTGTAGGGGCAGATAGGGGGAGCAGCCTGGGTAAAGATAGGAGCTCATTGGGTGCTGGTCATCTGAGCTCACACATAGAGGGAGTATATAAGGTGGGCACCAAGTAAGATCAGGGTCAGATGCAGAGGATCAGATGCAGAGAGTCAGTCAGCTGCAGAGAACAAGTCAGGAGCAGAGGAGAGAAGAAAGATAAAGACCCAGAGTGAGAGAGGAGAAAAGAGAGAGACCCAGAGCACAGAAGAGAAGGACTCTGAGATCCCAACTCAAAGCACCGGGTGAAGAGTCGGCATCAGGGTACCGGAACCCAAGCTGGTGGGGGTAAAAACATTCCCCAGCCAGAGACCGGAGACCGTGGGCAGCGTCTGCCACGGTCACCCATCACATCCACCCCGAAGGCACACCACATGAAGGGTCAGGGAACCCAGGGCCAAGGGTGTCCCAACAGAAGGCCCGAGGGAGCTGGACCTAGGTGGATTACTGGTGGGGACGGCCAGAGAACGGGACAGAAAGAGCTCAGGGCCACGCTCCGGACTTGTTTGGGGGTTGGCTGGATCCAGGACCTGGTGGACACAGCACGGCTCGGGTGGTCACTAGCAGCTGGAGTGACCAGTACAACATCTGCAGTAAGTAAACACCCTTAACTGCACAACCCGACTGTCTTCACTGCCGTCTGCACTACACCACCACAACCCCCATCCTCTGCGCCTGTCCCCTCTGAGGCTATACCCCTCCCGTTGGGGGTTATCCCACCAAGCTGCGCACCCACCATCAGCCTCAGCGGACCCTGCTGCAGCGGCGGCCACAGTGACCGCATCACAACGGGTGGCGTAGTCGACACAAAAGAACTCTTAATAACATCTGTAGGACTGCCACATAACACTGAGCTTGACGCCCTGGGCACGGGCCGGGTCACAGCCGCTCGGAGACTACAAACCCCCCCCCATCTGATCCGGTGCCGGGTATTCCCCTCAAAAAGGAATATGTCCCAGGGGGCGCGTCAACTTTGGCGTAGTCGGCAGGATTACGTGCCCGCAACACCCGGGTACTGCGTGCCTGAAGAAAAGTGCAAGTTTACCTCAGAAAGAAGTCTCCCGCCGGTTCCGGAGGGTCCACGCCATCGGACTCCATCACCAGTCGTTTCCCGCCGATTGTCCGCCATTTCCAACTTGTTCCCGCCATCTGCAGAGTTTCCCGCCACTGGGCGACGCTTCCCGCCAAAACCGCAGATTTCCCGCCTTGGAAGAGCAGCGGACGCCATTATGGGCGTGCCAAAGGAGGGCAAGAGGCCACCTCCCATCGTGGGCCAGGACAGAAAATGGCGCCAAAAGTGGAAACCGCCCCCACCAACAGAGACTGTGATGCTGGAGGTGTCTGTCAGCGTGAAAGAACTACCCCTGGAGCTGACAGTCACCGAGTTGCCCCGGGACCGCCCTCGAAGTGGGAGGAGACGAAAGAAAAGAGCAAAGATGGGTGCCGCCTGGAGGAGTCTGGAGCGAGCGCACCCGGAGGCAGGAAGCCTGGAGAGGAGCAGCAGAAAAGCTCACCCGGAGATGTCCAGAGAGCAGAGCAGCACCGGCCCGCTGGCCAGGAGCCTGCTGGAAGAAGAGCAGAGCAGCACCGACCCGTTGGTCAGGAGCCTGCTGGACACCACGACCCCACTAGGCCTAGTGGAGGTCCTTGCACAGCTCCCCCGAGACCGGGAGTGTGCGCAGACTGCCCTGGAGGGCCTCGCACGGAGGATGGCCCGGGTACAGCGCGAGATATTGGCGGAATGGAGCCGGGAGATGGCCCAGCAAGCTGAAACCAAGACGCAAGCTGAAACCAAGACCCGGAGCACGCCAGCCGAGATGAGGAAGGAGACCGCCTCTGAGGATGGCGCGGGAGGACCCAAGGCCGGAGACGGCGCCGAGAAGGGAGCCGAACGCATGGAGGCAGGTAAAGGGGACGCCTATACCCCAAGCCGTGACACCGCTTACCTGCCCCAGCTCCCCGTCGCAGAGCCCGAAAGTCCCCCTGCTGTGCCCGAAAACGCCATGTCACCGACGCAGACTAGGCCCCAACCGGAAGCCGCCGCCGCGACCCCTGTGACGTCACGCGCCTCGACCCGGGGCGTGACAAAGCAGGAAATACCACCAGCCTGGTCGCAAGGCCTAGTACCCCCGGGCGCCGAATCACCAACAGCGCCCCCTACCTCCGCGGAGCCTCCGGCCTGGCCGCAAGGCCAGGTAGCCCAGGGCGCCGCCGTCCTAACGGTGCCCTTCACCTTCCAGGTGCCCCAGGCCTGGCCGCAAGGCCTGGGCAACCCGGGCGCCACCACCACCGCGCCCGCACCCGTAAAACCAAGGGTGCCGCGTCTGGGAGAGGACTTGTTTGCCCAGCACACGTGGCCGGACGGGCAGCCTTTCATCTGGCCCCAGAAGTATTACGAACTGGAGCACCAGAGGAGGGTTGGGGCCATGTGTGCACCCCTGATTCCGGCTCCGAAGCCCGTAATAAGGATCTCGCCCCCGCTAGCGGAAGCACAGTTTGAGTGGGACCCCACCGGAGAAGATCTAATGGGGTTCACTCAGGAAACTAGGGCAGCTGCAGCAGAGCGTGCGGAGTGCTGCCGCCAACAGCTCGAGGAGTTTGTGAGGGAGTGGAGAGAGAGGCGGGTCCGGGAACAACAGGCCCAAATACGGAGTGCCGAGCAGAAGAGCCGGACCAGGAGGGACCCCTGTGCAGCGCACAGTCCCCGTACCACCGGGACTGTAATCAAGTTCAACCAGCAGCATGGGTGGGGCTTCATTAGAGACAACAACACCCCCGGCGACGTCTTTGTCACGCGCAGAGACGTGGAGTCCCATCTGCCGGAGGGGCACAGAGGTCG
This sequence comes from Phyllobates terribilis, assembly GCF_046119375.1. Classification (NCBI taxonomy): domain Eukaryota; kingdom Metazoa; phylum Chordata; class Amphibia; order Anura; family Dendrobatidae; genus Phyllobates; species Phyllobates terribilis. Next base: position 858,619 of record NW_027363402.1, on the reverse strand, counting down.
TGACCTCTACATCGGAGACGAGGTCACCTTTACCCGGCACAAGTGTGCCAAAGGACCTTACGCCCTCCACGTACACCGCCTGACGGAGGAGGAGTTGCAGTGCGGGGAGGAGGAGCAAGAGGACCCGGACGGGTCTGAAGTTACAACCAGCTATAAGCAAAGAGCAGGAGGAAGACGCCGTTGAGTGCGGCAGAGCAAGTGATGTAAATAGTTACCCGACCGGGTACCAAAGAAACTGTTGATACATATATATAGTCCCCGTTGGGACCAGCTGAGTGAACTGTTTACCCGTTAACCCCTTAATCCATACCAGGCTGAGGACTGTGAGCAGCCATTCCCTTCCCTTTACCTGGCCGAGGACTGAGAGCGGCCATATCCCTGTATATAGTTGCGCTTCCTAAAGCGCCCCCTACCGGTTTTATAGGAAAACCAGTTTTTCTAAGAGACTGTCGCACTTTTCCCGGACACACGTTGCACAGTGTCCGGAGGAGGAACCTGAAACAAGAGACGACGAGAAAGTTTTATCTGCTAAGATATGTTATTTATATATGTTTATGAAAAAAAAAAAAAAATGTATGTTTTTGGTGTTATTTATGTCTTACAGCTCGAGGACGTGCTGTGATTTACCAGGGGGGAATGTAGCACCCTGAGGATTCGGCTGCTACAGGGGTATTGCACCTCAACCCAGAGGTGTGATATTCCACTCCCGGGCAAGGATGGAGTGTGGATCTGAGCTCGGTAGGCTGCATGCACTACACACATCCCATTTCCGGGGAACAGGCCGACGGTACTCCCACTTAGAAATGTGCAGGTACGACCGAGTCTGTTCCTGGCTGGAGTGGGAGGGGGGTGGTACATCCCAAGTAGTGTAGGGGCAGATAGGGGGAGCAGCCTGGGTAAAGATAGGAGCTCATTGGGTGCTGGTCACCTGAGCTCACACATAGAGGGAGTAAAAGAGGAGAAAAGAGAGAGACCCAGAGCACAGAAGAGAAGGACTCTGAGATCCCAACTCAAAGCACCGGGTGAAGAGTCGGCATCAGGGTACCGGAACCCAAGCTGGTGGGGGTAAAAACATTCCCCAGCCAGAGACCGGAGACCGTGGGCAGCGTCTGCCACGGTCACCCATCACATCCACCCCGAAGGCACACCACATGAAGGGTCAGGGAACCCAGGGCCAAGGGTGTCCCAACAGAAGGCCCGAGGGAGCTGGACCTAGGTGGATTACTGGTGGGGACGGCCAGAGAACGGGACAGAAAGAGAGCTCAGGGCCACGCTCCGGACTTGTTTGGGGGTTGGCTGGATCCAGGACCTGGTGGACACAGCACGGCTCGGGTGGTCACTAGCAGCTGGAGTGACCAGTACAACATCTGCAGTAAGTAAACACCCTTAACTGCACAACCCGACTCTGTCTTCACTGCCGTCTGCACTACACCACCACAACCCCCATCCTCTGCGCCTGTCCCCTCTGAGGCTATACCCCTCCCGTTGGGGGTTATCCCACCAAGCTGCGCACCCACCATCAGCCTCAGCGGACCCTGCTGCAGCGGCGGCCACAGTGACCGCATCACAACGGGTGGCGTAGTCGACACAAAAGAACTCTTAATAACATCTGTAGGACTGCCACATAACACTGAGCTTGACGCCCTGGGCACGGGCCGGGTCACAGCCGCTCGGAGACTACAAACCCCCCCCCATCTGATCCGGTGCCGGGTATTCCCCTCAAAAAGGAATATGTCCCAGGGGGCGCGTCATATATGCCCCTCATTCCATCCATCCTGGGTAGGTGTAGATACCTCTCCATCCATCCATCCTGGGTAGGTGTATATGCACCTCCATCCATCCATCCAAACTGGGTAAGCATAGATGCCCCTCCATCCATCCATCCATCCTGAGCAGTCTATTCTGGTAGGTGTATATGCCCCTCCATCCATCCACTCTGGGTAGGTGTAGATGCCCCTCCATCCATCAATCCATCCTGGGTAGGTGTAGATGCCCCTCCATCCATCCATGGTAGATGCGAATACCCCTCCATCCATTCTTCCATCCATCCATCCTGGGTAGGTGTATATGCCCCTCCATCCATCCTGGGTAGGTGTATATGCCCATCCATCCATCCTGAGTAGCTGTATATGCCCCTCCAGCCATCCTGGGTAGGTGTATATGCCCCTTCATCCATTCTGGGTAGGTGTAGATGCCCCTCCATCCATCCTGGGTAGTCTATTCTGGTAGGTGTATATGCCCCTCCATCCAACCTGGTTAGGTGTAGATGCCCCCTCCATTCATCCATCCTGGTTAGGTGTAGATGCCCCTCCATCCATCCATCCATCCTGGGTAGTCTATTCTGCTAGGTGTATATGCCCCTCCATCCATCCTGGTTAGGTGTAGATGCCCCTCCATCCATCCATCCTGGTTAAGTGTAGATGCCCCTCCATCCATCCATCCATCCTGGGTAGGTGTATATGCCCCTTCATCCATCCATCCATCCTGGGTAGGTGTAAATGCCCCTCCATCCATCCATCCATCCTGGGTAGGTGTAAATGCCCCTCCATCCATCAATCCATCCTGGGTAGGTGTAGATGCCCCTCCATCCATCCATGGTAGATGCGAATACCCCTCCATCCATCCATCCTGGGTAGGTGTATATGCCCCTCCATCCATCCATCCATCCTGGGTAGGTGTATATGCCCCTCCGTCCATCCAGTGTAGGAGTATTTGCCCCTCCATCCATCCTGGGTAGGTGTATATGCCCCTCCATCCATCCATCCTGGGTAGGTGTATATGCCCTTCCATCCTGGGTAGGTGTATATTCCCCTCCATCCATCCATCCTGGGTAGGTGTATAGGCCCCCTCCATCCATCCTGGGTAGGTGTATCGGCCCCTCCATCCATCCTGGGTAGCTGTATATGCCCCTCCAGCCATCCATCCATCCTGGGTAGGTGTATATGCCCCCTCCATCCATCCTGGGTAGGTGTATATGCCCCTCCATCCATCCATCCTGGGTAGGTGTATATGCCCCTTCATCCATTCTGGGTAGGTGTAGATGCCCCTCCATCCATCCTGGGTAGTCTATTCTGGTAGGTGTATATGCCCCTCCATCCAACCTGGTTAGGTGTAGATGCCCCCTCCATTCATCCATCCTGGTTAGGTGTAGATGCCCCTCCATCCATCCATCCATCCTGGGTAGTCTATTCTGGTAGGTGTATATGCCCCTCCATCCAACCTGGTTAGGTGTAGATGCCCCCTCCATCCTGGGTAGGTGTAAATGCCCCTCCATCCATCCATCCTGGGTAGGTGTAAATGCCCCTCCATCCATCCATCCTGGGTAGGTGTAAATGCCCCCTCCATCCATCCTGGGTAGGTGTAAATGCCCCCTCCATCCATCGATGCTGGGTAGGTTTATATGCCCCTGACTAGCCCAGGGGAATGGGTATGACTCGGTACCCGGGCCTTTAGGGATGTCGCGGTGGTCGGCTCCCGGGCCCGTACCCTGGGGTCGCTCCTTTAAAAGGGTTGGTGATTTGTGAAGTTTATAAAAGAGTTTGTGACGCCACCTGTGGTTTCTGGTGAGGATCACCAGCGCTGCGCAGTCCACTGAGGCCGGTGATAAGGTAGCTCGATGGTATAGCTTCCCACAGGTGGAGCTAGGCCTCAGGGCAGCGTATGGACGGGGAAAGCAGGACGGAGAGACCCAGCCGGGTCAGAGCAAGAACAGGGACAGACACGATTGTCACTTCAGTACCTTTTACTGATGGAAATTCAGGCACGTCCCAGAGCACTGTAGGGTGAAGGGTGCACGTCAGGATCCTCCCCAATGAGCGGGTTTTGGGCCTCCTGTTTCTTGCCTCTGCGTAGTAAGTTTCTGACCTTCCTGGAGCAAGGCCTAACTTTGTCTCTGTCCTGCGCTGGCTGACCTTGTGGTATGGCCTTTTCTTGGATTACACGCTCCCGACTTAAGGGGCCTATGTGTCTCCTGGCTCTATTACGTATCAGCACTTTTGCGATACTGGGACTTGTAGTTCTCCAGGGATTCTGGTTATATCTTACTGGGTCGTGGAGATCCCGGTAAGCTTCGGACCCGATGTCCGGTAACTGCTTCTTCGGGGTGAGCTAGTTAAGCTCCTCTGCCCCCTATGTATTAACTCTCCACTCGCCTTCGGCCTACTCGGGCCCTCACTAGGCTATACACACTAACGGCAGGTTGCCGCGCTTCACCGATCTTATGGCGCCGGCACACCTAAAGCTCACCTCTCTGAGCTACAACTGAGTCTAGAACGTGCTCCACTGCAGACTGACCTCTCTCAGGCTTTTGCATTGCAGGAGCTCTCTCAACAGGTTTGCTTTCTGTCGACTCCAGTCTAGACTAACTGCTGCCTGGCTCCACCTTCCCTTATATATCTATCCCTAACGGGCTCCCTCTGATGGTCTGAGGTGGAAGGTGGAGATGTGTGAATGGTTATGGGGGCCTCTTGTGGAGGAATCCATCAATACACCCTGCTAGGATCTGTGATACCAAGCGCAGCTAGGCGTCACACACCCCCATCCATCCTGGGTACATGTATATGCTCCATCCATCCCGGTCAGTATATGCCCCCCTCCATCCATCCATCCTGGTGGATATATCCTCCCCTCCATACTGGTGGGTATATGCCCCCCCCCTCCATCCATCCTGGTGGGTATATGCCCCCCCCCTCCATCCATCCATCCTGGTGGGTATATGGCCCCCCCCCTTACATCCATCCTGGTGGGTATATGCCCCCCCCTCCATCCATCCATCCATCCATCCTGGTGGGTATATGCCCCCCCCCTCCATCCATCCTGGTGGGTATATGCCCCCCCCCTCCATCCATCCTGGTGGGTATATGCCCCCCCCCTCCATCCATCCTGGTGGGTATATGCCCCCCCCCTCCATCCATCCTGGTGGGTATATGCCCCCCCCTCCATCCATCCTGGTGGGTATATGCCCCCCCCTCCATCCATCCTGGTGGGTATATGCCCCCCCCTCCATCCATCCTGGTGGGTATATGCCCCCCCCCTCCATCCATCCTGGTGGGTATATGCCCCCCCCCCCCTCCATCCATCCTGGTGGGTATATGCCCCCCCCCCCTCCATCCATCCTGGTGGGTATATGCCCCCCCCCCTCCATCCATCCTGGTGGGTATATGCCCCCCCCCCTCCATCCATCCTGGTGGGTATATGCCCCCCCCTCCATCCTGGTGGGTATATGCCCCCATATATTCAATGCGAAGGGAAAAAAAACAAAACAAACGCTTCTACTCTCCTTCCACGTTCCCACGCAGCGCTGTGTCTGTGTTGCCTGAAGATGTCGGCGGTGATAACAGCTGAGAGGCTGAGATCACCGCACGGCGCCGCTGCAGATACTCACTCGGGACGTCCACTCCTAGGCATTTCCTCCCCGGCAGTTCCTGTCATGGCATGCTCTGACTGAGCAGTGCGTGCGACGACAGGGGGAATGTACAGCTTACACTGCAGGCTCCACAAAGATGGCTGCAATCTCCTCCCACGGCTGCGACCTGCACAGCCAAGGGGGCGTGCCCAGGTCACAGCTAGAGGCAGGAGGAGCGGCCTGTAATGTTAGAGAAAGGGTCGGTGACAGACTACTGTCTCTTATGGCCAGGGCTGCCGTAAATGAGGTGTGTAAGAGTGCTTCTTACACACCCCCCAAATAAAAATGGCAGCCCCTAGTGGCCAATGTAAAAATAAATAAAAAACTAATAAAGTGGTACATTTAATTTTGTATTAAAAATAATTGATTACATAATTATTAATACAAAACATAAAATCGTGGCCCCTTCCCTGTAAGAATAGCACATGGCTCTTTTCACGTCTGGTTATTTCTCTAGCAGGTAGAATATGCTCCGTTATAGACCGTGGACAGGTTTACAGCTCTATTTATTGTGGACGATTGATCTGCAAATCAGAACTGAGACCGGTCCGATTTTCATCCGATTTGTAGATAAAGATCATCTATTGAAGTCAACGAGTCTGTCAGAAAAAATGGCCAGAACCAACCATGTTGCCTGTACTGCTTGTTTTCCAGTGTCTATAGGCCGGGCAAGCGAGGCGAGGAAACCTTTAGCTTTTTACTTTACATATAAAAAAATATGCCCCACTGAGGAGAAAAACTGACACACTGACCAAAATCAGATGAAAATTAGAAAAAAACACTGATTAAAACCTGACATGTGAACGGGGCCTTAATCAGATGTCAGCAGGGTCGGACTGGGGTGTCTGGGGCCCACAGGGGACGCTGACTCTAGGGGCCCACCTCCAGCAATATGCAGATCTCTCTTCTCTGCTCTCCCTGTTATAGTGGAGCAGTGACCGGCGGCTCCTCACATCTACTCTGCACAGACTACAACAGGGATGGACAATTTCTGTAGTTTGCATGAAAGGGCTTCTTTGGTTAAAACAAGTCATCACAGATTCATGGGCTACACAGGATAGGTGATCACTTATTGATTGGAAGAATGGGGAAGTTTTATCCCTGACAGGACACTTATCCCCATTTTAAAATGCAGCGACAGGTGGGACGTCTGACCACAGCCTCATTCTTTCTCTTGGGGGCTTCCAAAAAAGAGCAGCGCTCACAGCCCCTGAGGGAATGAATGGATCAGTGGTCGAGTCGCACATGAGCTCCAGTGTAATGGGGAGAAAAGCTCCACAGTCTGCCGATCGCTGCAGGTCCCAGTAGTCAGACCCCCACCAATCAATAAGTTATCACTTATCCTGTGGAGAGGGGATTACTTGTTCTCCCCGGAGAACCCCTGTGAGTGCATCTCTGATGCTCTGCTCCAAGTATTTCATCTCTAAGGCCACAGTCCCACTATCAGTATTCAGTCAGGATTTTTTCTCAGGAGTGGGAGCCAAAACCAGGTGAGGAACAATCAGAGAAAAGGTAGAATAGAAACAAGTCACCAATTCTGTATTTATCACCCACTCCTGCTTTTGGCTCTCACTACTGAGAAAAAATACTGACCAAATACTGATAGTGAAGCCGTGGCCTCATGGAAAAAAATCTTTTCCTAGTTAATCTCAGCGAGAACAAATGACCGCCATACACAACATAATCCACTATAACAACACCAATAATATCACATACAAAAGGGACAAATCACCACACCATGACCAGACCACATATTACCACCATATAGTGACCAAATAATACACTACTGATCAGGAATACAAACCACAATACTAACAACACTGTCACTATACATATGAGCTCTGTATATAGTGTCAGTGTACAGGTAATACAGTGATCCCCAGTGACATTATAAACAGGATCTCTGTATATAGTGTCAGTGTACATGTAATACAGTTATCACGAGTGACATTATACACAGGAGCTCTGTATATAGTGTATAGGTAATACACTGGTCACCAGTGACATACACTATATAGTATATACAGAGCTCCTGTGTAAGTGTACAGTAATACACTGACTCACCAGTGATGTCTCTAGGTGAAGTTCTTCATCTTTGCTTTTCCTCATCTGGCACAGTCCACCATCACTTCTTCCAGCCAGGAATCATCTCTGCAGAAAATAACACACAGTTATCAATAACTGATCTCTTTTAGAGCACATTCCCACTTTTCCCCAGGCTTCTACACTACACCAGTTGAAGAAATAAAGCGACATAGTGGCGCCCTGCACAGTAACAGGACCCCCCTTTTGTCCCCTCTTACGGAAAACAGTTTCCTAAAAATAAAATTATATTACAGAAGTAATAATGTCCCTAATTGGACTCTAAAGTAATAATGTTCCCCACTCGCCATCATAAACTAATAAAGTTCCTCAATCTGGCCCCTAAACAGTAATAAAGTCCCTTGTACAGCGTGGCCCCCCATCTATCCATCCTGACCCCCCCCCCCCCCCATATATCCATTCTGGTGTCCATGTGTCCAGCCTGCCCCTCCCATATATCCATCCTGGCCTCCATGTGTCCAGCCTGCCCCCCTTCATATATCCATCCTGTCCCACTCATATATGCATCCCACCCCACCCCATATATCTATCCAGGACCCCATGTGTCCAGCTTGCCGCCCTTCACCTCCATGTGTCCATCCACGTCCCCATGTGTCCAGCTTGCCGCCCTTCACCTCCATGCGTCCATCCACGTCCCCATGTGTCCAGCTTGCCGCCCTTCACCTCCATGTGTCCATCCAGGTCCCCATGTGTCCAGCTTGCTACCCTTCACCTATATGTGTCCATCCAGGTCCCAATGTGTCCAGCTTGCCCCCCTTCACCTCCATGTGTCCATCCAGGTCCCCAACTTGGCCCCCTTCACCACCATGTGTCCCCTTATGCGTCCACCCAGCCCCCCCCCGCTTCAGCCCCGTGCCTCCATCCATATGTCTCCCCATGCGTCCAGCCAGCCCCCCCTTCAGCCCCATGCCTCCATCCATATGTCTCCCCATGGGTCCAGCCAGCCCCCCCTTCAGCCCCATGTCCCCATCCATGTCTCCATGGGTCCAGCCAGCCCCCCCTTCAGCCCCGTGTCCACATGGGTCCAGCCAGCCCCCCCTTCAGCCCCATGTCCCCATCCATGTCTCCATGGGTCCAGCCAGCCCCCCCTTCAGCCCCATGTCCCCATCCATGTCCCCATGTGACCAGCCTGCGACCCCTCCATATATGGATGATGACCAATGCTGGGAACACTCACCCAGAAAAACGTGGATATTGCACTTGACTTGAAGTTGAAGCAGGGAGAGCTGTAGCCAGACCTGCAGCCTTGTTTCCAGGGTGATGGTGAGAGAGCAGAGTGCTGGTCACCGCATACTCAGCCCAGGAGCCGGCTTAAAAGGCAAGAGAGCAGGAGAGAAGAGGGCGGTGCGCGGTGCTGGTGCGGTGTTCCATACCCGGACGGGAGCCGGTATTACAAGGCCAATTCCAAGGGAGCAGGAGCCGGGACTGGAGAGCAGAGCGCGGCGTCGGCGTATCAAAAGCCGGCAGGGGAGCAGGGAGAGGAGAGCGCGACGTCAGCGTGTCACCTGACAACACACCACTGCCAGCCACCAGCGGCAAAGCAGAGCGCGGTGCGTGTCACCGCCCACCAAGAACACGTCCTCAGTCATGTGACTATGCGCGTCACCCGCTGTCACCACTGAATAGTATGAGCGCCGCACGCGACGCTACATTTCCTTCGGCTGCGCTTTTAAAGGGCCCGCACTTTTTAAGAGCCCCCGCACCAATTCTCTCTCTCTCATCGGGGCCCACCGGGAATTTTTCCAGCTATCACACCAGGCCAGTCCTACACGGCGCGCTGGCATCGGGGCCCCCTCCTCAAATACTTACTTCTCCCGTTCCCAGCAACTCCTGTGTCTTCAGCGTCTTCGGAGTCTGTCGTCACTACCGTGCGCCCTCTGTCTTATCTAGCAATCCATAAGTATAATGCAAACTATGGGGCCATTATACAGTATGGAGCAATCTATGGGGCCATTCTACAGTATGGAGCAATCTATGGGGCCATTACACAGCATGGAGCAATCTATGGGGCCATTACACAGCATGGAGCAATCTATGGGGCCATTACACAGCATGGAGCAATCTATAGGGCCATTATACAGTATGGAGCAATCTATAGGGCCATTACAGCATGGAGCAATCTATGGGGCCATTATACTTATGGAGCAATCTATGGGGCCATTACAGCATGGAGCAATCTATGGGGCCATTATACAGCATGGAGCAATCTATAGGGCCATTATACAGCATGGAGCAATCTATGGGACCATTATACTTATGGAGCAATCTATAGGACCATTACAGCATGGAGCAATCTATGGGACCTTTATACTTATGGCGCAATCTATAGGGCCATTACAGCATGGAGCAATCTATAGGGCCATTACAGCATGGAGCAATCTATGGGGCCATTATACTTATGGAGCAATCTATGGGGCCATTACAGCATGGAGCAATCTATGGGGCCATTATACCATGGAGCAATCTATGGGGCCATTATAGCATGGAGCAATCTATGGGGCCATTATACTTATGGAGCAATCTATAGGGCCATTATACAGTATGAAGCAATCTATGGAGCCATTATGCAGTATGGAGCAATCTATGGGGCCATTATGCAGCATGGAGCAATCTATAGGGCCATTATGCAGCATGGAGCAATCTATGGGGCCATTATACTTATGGAGCAATCTATGGGACCATTATACAGCATGGGGCAATCTATGGGGCCATTATACAGCATGGGGCAATCTATGGGACCATTACACTTATGGAGCAATCTATAGGGCCATTACAGCATGAAGCAATCTATGGGGCCATTATACAGCATGGAGCAATCCATAGGGCCATTACAGCATGGAGCAATGTATAGGGCCATTACAGCATGGAGCAATCTATGGGGCCATTACAGCATGGAGCAATCTATGGGGCCATTACAGCATGGAGCAATCTATGGGGCCATTACAGCATGGCGCAATCTATGGGGCCATTACAGCATGGCGCAATCTATGGGGCCATTACAGCATGGCGCAATCTATGGGGCCATTATACAGCATGGAGCAATCTATGGGGCCATTATACTTATGGAGCAATCTATGGGGCCATTATACTTATGGAGCAATCTATGGGGCCATTATACTTATGGAGCAATCTATGGGGCCATTATACTTATGGAGCAATCTATGGGGCCATTATACTTATGGAGCAATCTATAGGGCCATTACAGCATGGAGCAATCTATGGGGCCATTATACTTATTGAGCAATCTATAGGGCCATTATACTTATAGATCAATCTATGGGGCCATTATACTTATGGAGCAATCTATAGGGCCATTATACTTATGGAGCAATCTATAGGGTCATTATACTTATGGAGCAATCTATGGGGCCATTATACAGTATGGAGCAATCTATAGGGCCATTATGCAGCATGGAGCAATCTATGGGGCCATTATGCAGCATGGAGCAATCTATAGGGCCATTACAGCATGGAGCAATCTATGGGGCCATTATACTTATGGAACAATCTATGGGACCATTACGGCATGGAGCAATCTATGGGGCCATTATACAGCATGGAGCAATCTATGGGGCCATTATACAGCATGGAGCAATCTATGGGGCCATTATACAGCATAGGGCAATCTATGGGGCCATTATACAGCATGGAGCAATCTATAGGGCCATTACACTTATGGAGCAATCTATAGGGTCATTACACTTATGGAGCAATCTATAGGGCCATTACAGCATGGAGAAATCTATGGGGCCATTATACAGTATGGAGCAATCTATGGAGCCATTATGCAGTATGGAGCTATCTATTTGGCCATTATACAGCATGGAGCAATCTATGGGGCCATTATACTTATGGAGCAATCGATAGGACCATTACAGCATGGGGCAATCTATGGGGCCATTACCGCGTGGAGCAATCTATGGGGCCATTATACTTATGGAGCAATCTATAGGGCCATTATACTTATGGAGCAATCTATGGGGCCATTACAGCATGGCGCAATCTATGGGGCCATTATACAGCATGGAGCAATCTATGGGGTCATTATACAGTAGGGAGCAATCTATGGGGCCATTATACAGTAGGGAGCAATCTATGGGGCCATTATACAGCAGGGAGCAATCTATGGAGCCATTATCCTTATGGAGCAATCTATAGGGCCATTACAGCATGGAGCAATCTATGGGGCCATTATACTTATGGAGCAATCTATGGGGCCATTACAGCATGGAGCAATCTATGGGGCCATTATACAGCAGGGAGCAATCTATGGGGCCATTATACAGCAGGGAGCAATCTATGGGGCAATTATACAGCAGGGAGCAATCTATGGGGCCATTATACTTATGGAGCAATCTATAGGGCCATTACAGCATGGAGCAATCTATGGGGCCATTATACAGTAGGGAGCAATCTATGGGGCCATTATACTTATGGAGCAATCTATAGGGCCATTACAGCATGCAGCAATCTATGGGGCCATTATACAGCATGGGGCAATCTGTGGAGCCATTATACTTATGGAGCAATCTATGGGGCCATTATGGAGCATGGAGCAATCTATAGGGCCATTACAGCATGGAGCAATCTATGGGGCCATTATACTTATGGCGCCATCTATGGGGCCATTATACAGCAATCTATGGGGCCATTATACAGCATGGAACAATCTATGGGGCCATTATACAGCATGGGGCAATCTATGGGGCCATTATTCAGCATGGGGCAATCTATGGGGCCATTATACTTATGGAGCAATCTATAGGGCCATTACAGCATGGAGCAATCTATAGGGCCATTACAGCATGGAGCAATCTATGAGGCCATTACAGCATGGAGCAATCTATGCGGCCATTATACTTATGGAGCAATCTATAGGGCCATTACACTTATGGAGCAATCTATGGGGCCATTACACTTATGGAGAAATCTATGGGGCCATTATACAGTATGGAGCAATCTATGGAGCCATTATGCAGTATGGAGCAATCTATGGGGCCATTATGCAGCATGGAGCAATCTATGGGGCCATTATACTTATGGAGCAATCTATGGGACCATTACAGCGTGCAGCAATCTATGGGGCCATTATACAGCATGGAACAATCTATGGGGCCATTATACAGCATGGGGCAATCTATGGGGCCATTATACAGCATGGAGCAATCTATGAGGCCATTACAGCATGGAGCAATCTATGAGGCCATTACAGCATGGAGCAATCTATGAGGCCATTATACTTATGGAGCAATCTATAGGGCCATTATACTTATGGAGCAATCTATAGGGCCATTATACTTATGGAGCAATCTATAGGGCCATTATACTTATGGAGCAATCTATAGGGCCATTATACTTATGGAGCAATCTATGGAGCCATTATGCAGTATGGAGCAATCTATGGGGCCATTATGCAGCATGGAGCAATCTATAGGGCCATTACAGCATGGAGCAATCTATGGGGCCATTATACTTATGGAGCAATCTATGGGACCATTACACAGTATGGAGCAATCTATGGGGCCATTACACAGTATGGAGCAATCTATGGGGCCATTACACAGTATGGAGCAATCTATGGGGCCATTACACAGTATGGAGCAATCTATGGGGCCATTACACAGTATGGAGCAATCTATGGGGCCATTACATAGTATGGAGCAATGTATAGGGCCATTACAGCATGGAGCAATCTATGGGGCCATTATACAGCATGGAGCAATCTATGGGGCCATTATACTTATGGAGCAATCTATGGGGCCATTACAGCATGGCGCAATCTATGGGGCCATTATACTTATGGAGCAATCTATAGGGCCATTATACTTATGGAGCAATCTGTGGAGCCATTATACTTATGGAGCAATCTATGGGGCCATTATGGAGCATGGAGCAATCTATAGGGCCATTACAGCATGGAGCAATCTATGGGGCCATTATACTTATGGAGCCATCTATGGGGCCAGTATACAGCAATCTATGGGGCCATTATTCAGCATGGAGCAATCTATAGGGCCATTATACTTCTGGAGCAATCTATGGAACCATTATACAGCATGGGGCAATCTATGGGACCATTATACAGCATGGGGCAATCTATGGGGCCATTATACAGCATGGGGCAATCTATGGGGCCATTATACTTATGGAGCCATCTATGGGACCATTATACAGCAATCTATGGGGCCATTATACAGCATGGAACAATCTATGGGGCCATTATACAGCAGGGAGCAATCTAGGGGGCCATTATACAGCATGGGGCAATCTATGGGGCCATTATTCAGCATGGAGCAATCTATGGGGCCATTATACTTATGGAGCAATCTATAGGGCCATTCGAGCATGGAGCAATCTATGGGGCCATTACAGCATGGAGCAATCTATGGGGCCATTACAGCATGGAGCAATCTATGCGGCCATTATACTTATGGAGCAATCTATAGGGCCATTATACTTCTGGAGCAATCTATAGGGCCATTATACTTATGGAGCAATCTATAGGGCCATTATACTTATGGAGCAATCTATAGGGCCATTATACTTATGGAGAAATCTATGGGGCCATTATACAGTATGGAGCCATTATGCAGTATGGAGCAATCTATGGGGCCATTATGCAGCATGGAGCAATCTATGGGGCCATTACAGCATGGAGCAATCTATGGGGCCATTACACTTATGGAGCAATCTATGGGACCATTACAGCGTGGAGCAATCTATGGGGCCATTATACAGCATGGAGCAATCTATGGGGCCATTATACAGCATGGGGCAATCTATGGGGCCATTATACAGCATGGGGCAATCTATGGGGCCATTACACTTATGGAGCAATCTAAAGGGCCATTACACCATGGAGCAATCTATGGGGCCATTATACTTATGGAGCAATCTATAGGGCCATTATACTTATGGAGCAATCTATGGGGCCATTATACAGTATGGAGCAATCTATGGGGCCATTATACAGTATGGAGCAATCTATGGCGCCATTATACAGTATGGAGCAATCTATGGGGCCATTACAGCATGGAGCAATGTATAGGGCCATTACAGCATGGAGCAATCTATGGGGCCATTATACTTATGGAGCAATCTATGGGACCATTACAGCATGGAGCAATCTATGGGCCCATTATACTTATGGAGCAATCTATAGGGCCATTACAGCATGGAGCAATCTATGGGGCCATTATACTTATGGAACAATATATGGGGCCATTACCGCATGGCGCAATCTATGGGGCCATTATACAGCATGGAGCAATCTATGGGGCCATTATACAGCATGGAGCAATCTATGGGGCCATTATACAGCATGGAGCAATCTATGGGGCCATTATACAGCATGGAGCAATCTATAGGGCCATTATACTTATGGAGCAATCTATGGGGCCATTATACTTATGGAGCAATCTATGGGACCATTATACTTATGGAGCAATCTATGGGGCCATTACCGCATGGCGCAATCTATGGGGCCATTACCGCATGGAGCAATCTATGGGGCCATTACCGCATGGAGCAATCTATAGGGCCATTATACTTATGGAGCAATCTATGGGGCCATTATACTTATGGAGCAATCTATAGGGCCATTATACTTATGGAGCAATCTATAGGGTCATTATATTTATGGAGCAATCTATAGGGCCATTATACTTATGGAGCAATCTATGGGGCCATTATACAGTATGGAGCAATCTATGGAGCCATTATGCAGTATGGAGCAATCTATGGGACCATTATGCAGCTTGGAGCAATCTATAGGGCCATTACAGCATGGAGCAATCTATAGGGCCATTATACTTATGGAGCAATCTATGGGACCATTACAGCATGGGGCAATCTATGGGGCCATTATACAGCATGGAGCAATCTATGGGGCCATTATACAGTATGGAGCAATCTATGGGGCCATTATACTTATGGAGCAATCTATAGGGCCATTACATCATGGAGCAATCTATGGGGCCATTATACCATGGAGCAATCTATGGAGCCATTTTGCAGTATGAAGCAAACTATGGGGCCATTACAGCATGGAGCAATCTATGGGGCCATTACAGCATGCAGCAATATATGGGGCCATCATACAGTATGGAGCAGTCTATGGGGCCATTATACAGTAGGGAGCAATCTATGGGGCCATTATACAGCATGGGGCAATCTATGGGGCCATTATACAGCATGGGGCAATCTATGGGGCCATTATACAGCATGGAGCAATCTATGGGGCCATTATACAGCATGGAGCAATCTATGGGGCCATTATACTTATGGAGCAATCTATAGAGCCATTATACAGTAGGGAGCAATCTATGGGACCATTATACAGCATGGGGCAATCAATGGGGCCATTATACAGCATGGAGCAATCTATGGTACCTTTATACTTATGGAGCAATCTATAGGACCATTACAGCATGGAGCAATCTATGGGGCCATTATACTTATGGAGCAATCTATGGGACCATTATACAGTATGGAGCAATCTATGGAGCCATTATGCAGTATGGAGCAATCTATGGGGCCATTATGCAGCATGGAGCAATCTATAGGGCCATTACAGCATGGAGCAATCTATAGGGCCATTATACTTATGGAGCAATCTATGGGACCATTACAGCATGGGGCAATCTATGGGGCCATTATACAGCATGGAGCAATCTATGGGGCCATTATACAGTATGGAGCAATCTATGGGGCCATTACACTTATGGAGCAATCTATAGGGCCATTACAGCATGAAGCAATCTATGGGGCCATTATACAGCATGGAGCAATCTATGGGGCCATTATACTTATGGAGCAATCTATAGGGCCATTACATCATGGAGCAATCTATGGGGCCATTTTGCAGTATGAAGCAAACTATGGGGCCATTACAGCATGGAGCAATCTATGGGGCCATTACAGCATGCAGCAATATATGGGGCCATCATACAGTATGGAGCAGTCTATGGGGCCATTATACAGTAGGGAGCAATATATGGGGCCATTATACAGCATGGGGCAATCTATGGGGCCATTATACAGCATGGGGCAATCTATGGGACCATTACACTTATGGAGCAATCTATAGGGCCATTACAGCATGAAGCAATCTATGGGGCCATTATACAGCATGGAGCAATCCATAGGGCCATTACAGCATGGAGCAATGTATAGGGCCATTACAGCATGGAGCAATCTATGGGGCCATTACAGCATGGAGCAATCTATGGGGCCATTACAGCATGGAGCAATCTATGGGGCCATTACAGCATGGAGCAATCTATGGGGCCATTACAGCATGGAGCAATCTATGGGGCCATTACAGCATGGAGCAATCTATGGGGCCATTACAGCATGGAGCAATCTATGGGGCCATTACAGCATGGAGCAATCTATGGGGCCATTACAGCATGGCGCAATCTATGGGGCCATTACAGCATGGCGCAATCTATGGGGCCATTACAGCATGGCGCAATCTATGGGGCCATTATACAGCATGGAGCAATCTATGGGGCCATTATACAGCATGGAGCAATCTATGGGGCCATTATACAGCATGGAGCAATCTATGGGGCCATTATACAGCATGGAGCTATCTATGGGGCCATTACAGCATGGAGCAATCTATGGGGCCATTATACTTATGGAGCAATCTATGGGGCCATTATACTTATGGAGCAATCTATGGGGCCATTATACAGCATGGAGCAATCTATGGGGCCATTATACAGCATGGAGCAATCTATGGGGCCATTATACAGCATGGAGCAATCTATGGGGCCATTACAGCATGCAGCAATCTATGGGGCCATTATACAGCAGGGAGCAATCTATGGGGCCATTATACAGCATGGGGCAATCTATGGGGCCATTATAAAGCATGGAGCAATCTATAGGGCCATTACAGCATGGAGTAATCTATGCAGCCATTATTCTTTTGGAGCAATCTATGGGGCCATTATACAGCATGGAGCAATCTATGGGGCCATTATACAGCATGGAGCAATCTATGGGGCCATTATACAGCATGGAGCAATCTATGGGGCCATTATACAGCATGGAGCAATCTATGGGGCCATTATATAGCATGGAGCAATCTATGGGGCCATTATACAGCATGGAGCAATCTATGGGCCCATTATATTAATGGAGCAATCAATGGGCCCATTATATTAATGGAGCAATCAATGGGCCCATTATATTAATGGAGCAATCTATAGCGCCATTACAGCATGGAGCAATCTATGGGGCCATTATACTTATGGAGCAATCTATGGGGCCATTACAGCATGGCGCAATCTATGGGGCCATTACCGCATGGAGCAATCTATGGGGCCATTACCGCATGGAGCAATCTATGGGGCTATTATACTTATGGAGCAATCTATGGGGCCATTACAGCATGGCGCAATCTATGGGGCCATTATACAGCATGGAGCAATCTATGGGGCCATTATACAGCATGGAGCAATCTATTGGGCCATTATACAGCATGGAGCAATCTATAGGGCCATTACAGCATGGAGCAATCTATGGGGCTATTATACTTATGGAGCAATCTATGGGGCCATTACAGCATGACGCAATCTATGGGGCCATTGTACAGCATGGAGCAATCTATGGGGCCATTGTACAGCATGGAGCAATCTATGGGGCCATTGTACAGCAGGGAGCAATCTATGGGGCCATTGTACAGCAGGGAGCAATCTATGGGGCCATTATACAGCATGGAGCAATCTATGAGGCCATTACAGCATGGAGCAATCTATGGGGCCATTATCCTTATGGAGAAATCTATGGGGCCATTATACAGCAGGGAGCAATCCAAGGGGCCATTATACAGTAGGGAGCAATCTATGGGGCCATTATACAGCATGGAGCAATCTATGGGGCCATTATACAGCATGGAGCAATCTATGGGGCCATTATACAGCATGGAGCAATCTATGGGGCCATTATACTTATGGAGCAATCTATGGGGCCATTATACAGCATGGAGCAATCTATGGGGCCATTGTACTTATGGAGCAATCTATGGGGCCATTATACTTATGGAGCAATCTATGGGGCCATTACAGCATGGAGCAATCTATGGGGCCATTACAGCATGGAGCAATCTATAGGGCCATTACAGCATGGAGCAATCTATAGGGCCATTATACTTATGGAGCAATCTATGGGGCCATTACAGCATGGAGCAATCTATAGGGCCATTATACTTATGGAGCAATCTATAGGGCCATTATACTTATGGAGCAATCTATAGTGCCATTACAGCATGGAGCAATCTATGGGGCCATTATACTTATGGAGCAATCTATAGGGCCATTACATCATGGAGCAATCTATGGGGCCATTATACCATGGAGCAATCTATGGAGCCATTTTGCAGTATGAAGCAAACTATGGGGCCATTACGGCATGGAGCAATCTATGGGGCCATTATACTTATGGAGCAATCTATAGGGCCATTATACTTATGGAGCAATCTATAGTGCCATTACAGCATGGAGCAATCTATGGGGCCATTATACAGTATGGAGCAACCTATGGGGCCATTATACAGTATGGAGCAATCTATGGAGCCATTATGCAGTATGGAGCAATCTATGGGGCCATTATGCAGCATGGAGCAATCTATGGGGCCATTATGCAGCATGGAGCAATCTATGGGGCCATTACAGCATGGAGCAATCTATGGGGCCATTACAGCATGGAGCAATCTATGGGGCCATTACAGCATGGAGCAATATATGGGGCCATTATACAGCATGGAGCAATCTATGGGGCCATTATACAGTATGGAGCAGTCTATGGGGCCATTACAGCATGGAGCAATCTATGGGGCCATTATACTTGTGGAGCAATCTATGGGGCCATTACAGCATGGAGCAATATATGGGGCCATTATACAGTATGGAGCAGTCTATGGGGCCATTATACAGTATGGAGCAGTCTATGGGGCCATTATACAAGAGGGAGCAATCTATGGGGCCATTACAGTATGGAACAATCTATGGGGCCATTACAGGATGGAGCAATCTATGGGGCCATTACAGGATGGAGCAATCTATGGGGCCAGTATACTTATGGAGCAATCTATAGGGCCATTACAGTATGGAGCAATCCATGGGGCCATTATGCAGCATGGAGCAATCTATGAGGCCATTATGCTGCATGGAACAATCTATGAGGCAATTAATGTATGGAGCAATCTATTGGGCCATTATGCAGCATGGAGCAATCTAGGGGGCCATTATACTTATGGAGCAATCTAGGGGGCCATTATACTTATGGAGCAATCTAGGGGGCCATTATACTTATGGAGCAATCTAGGGGGCCATTATACTTATGGAGCAATCTAGGGGGCCATTATACTTATGGAGCAATCTAGGGGGCCATTATACTTATGGAGCAATCTATAGGGCCATTACACTTATGGAGCAATCTATAGGGCCATTACTGCATGGAGCAAGCTATAGGGCCATTACTGCATGGAGCAAGCTATAGGGCCATTACAGCATGGAGCAATCTATGGGGCCATTATACTTATGGAGCAATCTATGGGGCCATTATACTTATGGAGCAATCTATGGGGCCATTACAGGATGGAGCAATCTATGGGGCCATTACAGCATGACGCAATCTATGGGGCCATTGTACAGCATGGAGCAATCTATGGGGCCATTATACTTATGGAGCAATTTATAGGGCCATTACAGCATGGAGCAATCTATGGGGCCATTATACAGTATGGAGCAGTCTATGGGGCCATTACAGCATGGAGCAATCTATGGGGCCATTATACTTATGGAGCAATCTATAGGGCCATTACAGCATGGAGCAATCTATAGGGCCATTACAGCATGGAGCAATCTATGGGGCCATTATACAGTATGGAGCAGTCTATGGGGCCATTACAGCATGGAGCAATCTATGGGACCATTATACTTGTGGAGCAATCTATAGGGCCATTACAGCATGGAGCAATATATGGGGCCATTATACAGTATGGAGCAGTCTATGGGGCCATTATACAAGAGGGAGCAATCTATGGGGTCATTACACAGTATGGGGTAATCTATGGGGCCATTACAGTATGGAACAATCTATGGGGCCATTACAGGATGGAGCAATCTATGGGGCCATTACAGGATGGAGCAATCTATGGGGCCATTACAGGATGGAGCAATCTATGGGGCCAGTATACTTATGGAGCAATCTATAGGGCCATTACAGCATGGAGCAATCTATAGGGCCATTACAGCATGGAGCAATGTATGGAGCCACTATACAGTATGGAGCAATATATGGGGCCATTATACAGTATGGAGCACTATATGGGGCCATTATACATTATGCAGCAGCATGTGGGGGCATTATACAGTATGGAGTTATATATGGGGCCATTATACAGTTTGCAGCAGCATCATGTGGGGTCATTATGCAGCATGGAGCAATATATGGGGCGATTATATTATGGAGCAATCTAGGGGGGCATTGTACAATAGGGAGCAATCTATGGTGCCATTACAGTATGGAGCAATCCATGGGGCCATTATGCAGCATGGAGCAATCTAGGGGGCCATTATACTTATGGAGCAATCTAGGGGGCCATTATACTTATGGAGCAATCTATAGGGCCATTACAGCATGGAGCAATCTAGGGGGCCATTATACTTATGGAGCAATCTAGGGGGCCATTATACTTATGGAGCAATCTATAGGGCCATTACAGCATGGAGCAATCTATAGGGCCATTACAGCATGGAGCAATCTATGGGGCCATTATACTTATGGAGCAATCTATGGGGCCATTACAGCATGGCGCAATCTATGGGGCCATTATACAGCATGGAGCAATCTATGGGGCCATTATACAGCATGGAGCAATCTATGGGGCCATTATACAGCATGGGGTAATCTATGGGGCCATTATACAGCATGGAGCAATCTATGGGGCCATTATACAGCATGGAGCAATCTATGGGGCCATTATACAGCATGGAGCAATCTATGGGGCCATTACAGCATGGAGCAATCTATGGGGCCATTATACTTATGGAGCAATCTATAGGGCCATTACAGCATGGAGCAATCTATGGGGCCATTATACCGAAGGGAGCAATCTATGGGGCCATTATACTTATGGAGCAATCTATAGGGCCATTACAGCATGCAGCAATCTATGGGGCCATTATACAGCAGGGAGCAATCTATGGGGCCATTGTACAGCAGGGAGCAATCTATGGGGCCATTATACTTATGGAGCAATCTATAGGGCCATTACAGCATGCAGCAATCTATGGGGCCATTATACAGCAGGGAGCAATCTATGGGGCCATTATACCGAAGGGAGCAATCTATGGGGCCATTATACTTATGGAGCAATCTATAGGGCCATTACAGCATGCAGCAATCTATGGGGCCATTATACAGCAGGGAGCAATCTATGGGGCCATTGTACAGCAGGGAGCAATCTATGGGGCCATTATACAGCATGGAGCAATCTATGGGGCCATTATACAGCATGGAGCAATCTATAGGGCCATTACAGCATGGAGCAATCTATAGGGCCATTACAGAACGGAGCAATCTATGGGGCCATTATACTTATGGAGCCATCTATAGGGCCATTACAGCATGCAGCAGTCTATGGGGCCATTATACAGCATGGAGCAATCTATGGAGCCATTATACAGCATGGAGCAATCTATGGGGCCATTACAGCATGGAGCAATCTATAGGGCCATTACAGCATGGAGCAATCTATGGGGCCATTATACAGCATGGAGCAATCTATGGGGCCATTATACAGCATGGAGCAATCTATGGGGCCATTATACAGCATGGAGCAATCTATGGGGCCATTATACAGCATGGAGCAATCTATGGGGCCATTATACAGCATGGAGCAATCTATGGGGTCATTATACAGCATGGAGCAATCTATGGGGTCATTATACTTATGGAGCAATCTATAGGGCCATAATACTTATGGAGCAATCTATGGGGCCATTACAGCATGGAGAAATCTATGGGGCCATTATACAGCATGGAGCAATCTATGGGGCCATTATACAGTAGGGAGCAATCTATGGGGCCATTATACAGCATGGGGCAATCTATGGGGCCATTATACAGCATGGAGCAATCTATGGGGTCATTATGCAGCATGGGGCAATCTATGGGGCCATTACAGTATGGAGCAATTTATGGGGTCATTATCCTTATGGAGCAATCTATGGGGTCATTATCCTTATGGAGTAATCTATAGGGCCATTACAGCATGGAGCAATCTATGGTGCCATTATACTTATGGTGCCATCTATAGGGCCATTACAGCATGGAGCAATCTATGAGGCCATTATACTTATGGAGCAACCTATAGGGCCATTATACTTATGGAGCAATCTATGGGGCCATTACAGTATGGAGCAATCTATGGGGCCATTATACTTATGGAGCAATCTATGGCGCAATTACAGCATGGAGCAATCTATGGGGCCATTATACTTATGGAGCAATCTATAGGGCCATTACAGCATGGAGCAATCTATGGGGCCATTATACAGTATGGAACAATCTTTGGGGCCATTATACAGTAGGGAGCAATCTATGGGGCCATTATACAGTAGGGAGCAATCTATGGGGCCATTATGCAGCATGAAGCAATCTATGGGGCCATTACAGCATGGAGCAATATATGGGGCCATTATACAGCATGGAGCAATCTATGGGGCCATTATACAGTAGGGAGAAATCTATGGGACCATTATACAGCATGGGGCAATCTATGGGGCCATTATACAGCATGGAGCAATCTATGGGGCCATTATACTTGTGGAGCAATCTATAGGGCCATTATAGCATTGAGCAATATATGGGGCCATTATACAGTATGGAGCAGTCTATGGGACCATTACAGCATGGAGCAATCTATGGGGCCATTATACTTGTGGAGCAATCTATAGGGCCATTATAGCATTGAGCAATCTATAGGGCCATTACAGCATGGAGCAATGTATGGAGCCACTATACAGTATGGAGCAATATATGGGGCCATTATACAGTATGGAGCAATATATGAGGCCATTATACAGTATGCAACACTATATGGGGCCATTATACATTATGCAGCAGCATGTGGGGGCATTATACAGTATGGAGTTATATATGGGGCCATTATACAGTTTGCAGCAGCATCATGTGGGGTCATTGTACAGCAGGGGGCAATCTATGGGGCCATTGTACAGCAGGGAGCAATCTATGGGGCCATTATACAGCATGGAACAATCTATGGGGCCATTATACAGCATGGAGCAATCTATGGGGCCATTATACAGTATGGAGCAATCTATGGGGCCATTATGCAGCATGGAACAATCTATGGTGTCAT
Source organism: Phyllobates terribilis (assembly GCF_046119375.1). Lineage (NCBI taxonomy): Eukaryota > Metazoa > Chordata > Amphibia > Anura > Dendrobatidae > Phyllobates > Phyllobates terribilis. Next base: position 834,713 of record NW_027363402.1, on the reverse strand, counting down.
TATGCAGTATGGAGCAATCTATGGGGCCATTATACAGTATGGCGCAATCTATAGGGCCATTACAGCATGGAGCAATCTATGGGGCCATTACACTTATGGAGCAATCTATGGGGGCCATTACAGCATGGAGCAATCTATGGGGCCATTACAGCATGGAGCAATCTATGGGGCCATTATACAGTATGGAGCAATCTATGGGGCCATTATACAGTATGGAGCAATCTATAGGGCCATCACAGCATGGAGCAATCTATGGGGCCATTACAGCATGGAGCAATCTATGGGGCCATTACAGCATGGAGCAATCTATGGGGCCATTATACAGCATGGAGCAATCTATGGGGCCATTATACAGCATGGAGCAATCTATGGGGCCATTACAGCATGGAGCAATCTATGGGGCCATTACAGCATGTTGCAATCTATGGGGCCATTATACTTATGGAGCAATCTATAGGGCCATTACAGTATGGAGCAATCTATGGGGCCATTACAGCATGTTGCAATCTATGGGGCCATTATACTTATGGAGCAATCTATAGGGCCATTACGGCATGGAGCAATCTATGGGGCCATTACAGCATGGAGCAATGTATGGAGCCACTATACAGTATGGAGCAATATATGAGGCCATTATACAGTATGGAGCACTATATGGGGCCATTATACATTATGCAGCAGCATGTGGGGGCATTATACAGTATGGAGTTATATATGGGGCCATTATACAGTTTGCAGCAGCATCATGTGGGGCCATTATGCAGCATGGAGCAATCTATGGGGCCATTATGCAGCATGGAGCAATCTATGAGGCCATTATGTTGCATGGAACAATATATGAGGCAATTAATGTATGGAGCAATCTATGGGGCCATTACAGTATGGAGCAATCTATTGGGCCATTATGCAGCATGGAGCAATCTAGGGGGCCATTATACTTATGGAGCAATCTAGGGGGCCATTATACTTATGGAGCAATCTAGGGGGCCATTACAGCATGGAGCAAGCTATAGGGCCATTACAGCATGGAGCAAGCTATAGGGCCATTACAGCATGGAGCAATCTATGGGGCCATTATACAGTATGGAGCAATCTATGGGGCCATTACAGCATGGAGCAATCTATGGGGCCATTACAGCATGGAGCAATCTATGGGGCCATTACAGCATGGAGCAATCTATGGGGCCATTATGCAGTATGGAGCCATTATACAGTATGGAGCAATCTATGGGGCCATTATGCAGCATGGAGCAATCTATGGGGCCATTATGCAGCATGGAGCAATCTATGGGGTCATTATGCAGCATGGAGCAATCTATGGGGTCATTATGCAGCATGGAGCAATCTATGGAGCCATTGTACAGTATGGAGCACTATATGGGGCCATAATACAGTATGGAGCACTATATGGGGCCATTATACAGTATGCAGCACTATATGGGGCCATTATACAGTATGCAGCATCATGTGGGGCCATTATAGTATGGAGCAATCTAGGGGGCCATTACAGTGTGGAGCAATCTATGGGGCCATTATGCAGCATGGAGCAATCTATGAGGCCATTATGTTGCATGGAACAATCTATGAGGCAATTAATGTATGGAGCAATCTATGGGGCCATTACAGTATGGAGCAATCTATGGGGCTATTATACAATATGGAGCAATCTATGGGGCCATTACAGTATGGAGCAATCTAGGGACTATTATACAATATGGAGCAATCTATGGGGCCATTATACAGTATGGAGCAATCTATGGGGCCATTATGCAGTATGGAGCCATTATACAGTATGGAGCAATCTATGGGGCCATTATGCAGCATGGAGCAATCTATGGGGCCATTATGCAGCATGGAGCAATCTATGGGGCCATTATGCAGCATGGAGCAATCTATGGGGTCATTATGCAGCATGGAGCAATCTATGGGGTCATTATGCAGCATGGAGCAATCTATGGGGTCATTATGCAGCATGGAGCAATCTATGGGGTCATTATGCAGCATGGAGCAATCTATGGAGCCATTGTACAGTATGGAGCAATCTATGGGGCCATTACAGTATGGAGCAATCTAGGGACTATTATACAATATGGAGCAATCTATGGAGCCATTATACAGTATGGAGCAATCTATGGGGCCATTATGCAGTATGGAGCCATTATACAGTATGGAGCAATCTATGGGGCCATTATGCAGCATGGAGCAATCTATGGGGCCATTATGCAGCATGGAGCAATCTATGGGGCCATTATGCAGCATGGAGCAATCTATGGGGTCATTATGCAGCATGGAGCAATCTATGGGGTCATTATGCAGCATGGAGCAATCTATGGGGTCATTATGCAGCATGGAGCAATCTATGGAGCCATTATACAGTATGGAGCAATCTATGGGGTCATTATACAGTATGGAGCACTATATGGGGCCATTATACAGTATGCAGCACTATATGGGGCCATTATACAGTATGCAGCATCATATGGGGCCATTATACAGTATGGAGTTATATATGGGGCCATTATACAGTATGCAGCATCATGTGGGGCCATTATAGTATGGAGCAATCTAGGGGGCCATTATACAGTAGGGAGCAATGTATGGGGCCATTACAGTGTGGAGCAATCTATGGGGCCATTATGCAGCATGGAGCAATCTATGAGGCAATTAATGTATGGAGCAATCTATGGGGCCATTACAGTATGGAGCAATCTAGGGGCTGTTATACAATATGGAGCAATCTATGGGGCCATTACAGTATGGAGCAATCTAGGGGCTATTATACAATATGGAGCAATCTATGGGGCCGTTATGCAGCATGGAGCAATCTATGGGGCCATTTCAGTATGGAACAATCTATGGGGCCCATTATTCTGTATGGAGGACTATGTGGGGCCCATTATTCTGTATGGAGGACTATGTGGGGCCATTATTCTGTATAGAGGACTATGTAGGGCCCATTACATTTTATAGAGGACTTTGTGGTGCCCATAATTCTGTATGGGGGACTATGTGGGGGCCGGGAATTGGATGTTTCGCCCCCAGCAATTCGCCCCCGGGTACATTTCGCCCCCGGGTACATTTCGCCCCCAGGATGTTTCGCCCCCAGGATGTTTCGCCCCCAGGATGTTTCGCCCCCAGGATGTTTCGCCCCCAGGATGTTTCGCCCCCAGGATGTTTCGCCCCCAGGATGTTTCGCCCCCAGGATGTTTCGCCCCCAGGATGTTTCGCCCCCAGGATGTTTCGCCCCGAACATTTCATCCCTGGATGTTTTGTCTCTAGCAATTTGCTCCTGGATCTTTCGCATACGGGAAAGACCTGCCTGAACTGAACTTTGGCAGGTTCGCTTATCACTAATAATACACCATATGAGTCTAAGATATAGAATTCTGATCAAATGAGTTTTTTTTATTCTAAAACATTGTTTTCTAGATAAGTCATTTTACAAACAGACAGGAAAATAGTAGGATTTCATTGGTTACTAAGGAGGTCGAGCCCCCTTGGTAGCAGAACGGATCCTGGCTCCCTGTGATACATTCAGGGCTGCTTGTTCACAGCCCTCTGCAAAGCTCCCCTTCACCCTCCGCTCATGTGCTCTGTCCTGGACAAGAGGAGGGCTCCCCCCCGCCTGTGTAAAGCCGTTACAGGACGGAACACATAGGGGGGGGCTCTGCAGAAGGCTGTAAACCAGCAGCCCTTTATACATCATAGGGAATCTATTGTTACGGTAGTTGCATGCTCCTGTGCAGCCACAGCCTCTAGAATCCATCCACAAGTTCTGCTACTAAGGAGAAACAACCTCCTTAGCCACCACTGAAATCCTGCAGCACATGGAGCTTTAACTTGGAGGAGACTTTTCACACAGAAGTGAAGCTGCTGGAAGGTCTCCTTTGGAAATGAATATCATGGGCACAGGTACTATAACAGAACTTATGTTTTTTGGAGAGTTATGCTTTAACTGTATATATGAAAACTGTTGTAACAAGAAACATAAAAAGGTATAGAGGGGAAGGATTAGAGAAAAAGAGAAAAGACAAATTACAGGTTATAATGCTTGAATGATTTTACAGCTAAAAACACTGCTCTCAAAATATACAATATGTGACCATGAACTAAAATCCAAAGCTGTAGGCAATGCCTCTCAGATAATCCATCACGCTTCTATTATTGAAATCTTGCTCGATACGTTTAACCCTTGCTGAAATTGCAGCATACTTTTTGTTTCTTGCAGCGATGGGATTTCCTGCTATTATCTGAATAATTTCAAAACTATGGAGCTCTTGCTGATGTTTCAGACAGTTAATGAACCGGTATATATTTTGGAAAAGAGTACCACATGTTTCTCGAAAGCTACGGTGCCATCCTTCGACATCATTATTTGTTCGCTGTTGATCATTCAATGTTCGTTCATACACATTCCAGAGTTGAACTGGAAACAAAGGTGCTTGACGTCCTCTGCGATTCATTCGACCGATATTAGCTGTCTTCAAAATAGTTGGCGATAGGTATTGCTTCTCGTGGAAAGTCAGGATCTTCCACCAATTCTTCAAATGATTGCACAACATTCTGTGGTGGTATAAAGGCCAGGGCAGGTATCATGCGTATCCAACGGGCAAATTCATGGTCACCTTGGTATTGCATCTTGAGTCCTTCATTTTGAACTTTACGCCAAACAGACTGATAGGTGGAAAAAGCAACCAGTCTTCTCAAGGTTGGGGAATTCACTTTCAAATGCCTGTATTGCAGCTAGTTCAAAATCCAACATCAGGTTGTCTGGCTGCCGTCCAGGCTGCAAGTTCTTCAGCTCTTGCAGCAACCTCTGGTATGTAGAACAGCTCTGGTCTGTCAGCAAGGTGCACACTAGCGGAACAACAAGGCCGCTATGGACTACATGGATTGTGTAAAGCTGCTTAAACAAGGCTGGTGTAGTGAAAAACATGCCATCAGCAAACCACTCTTTACTTTGTGCCAGTAGATGGAGATTGTCTCTTGTTCCAAATATCAACATACGGCTGTGTCCATTTCCTAATTTAAAATGAAAGTATTAGTAGAGGAAATAACAGAAAAAGTGTAACAAGCATCAAACAGATAATTTTGGGATGAATTCACAAAAAAAAATATCCTAATCAGAAGCCTCTGTTCATATCTCACATTAAAAACTCACATTTTGCTCCAGATTTTCTGATTTCATAACTGAAGCAAAATCTAGTGTAAAGGGGCCAACCAATACTTTTTGACAACATATATTGTCCCAGTGGAAAATGATATATTTTTATTTAAAAAAAAATTATGCATAATGGAATTGTTTTAATACAATGTTAAATAGTTAAGTAGCTTACCAGAGTCATGCAGAAGGTACTGCTGCTGGACACCATCAATACTGATCTCCTGAAACTCCTGGGGGATAACAAGTTGATCAAGGGTTTGAGGGAACCTTGGAATATTGCCAAGCTGCCTTGCTAATCGTATGGTTCTCTTCAGTGATGCTTTCCTTGGGAGAAGTGCTACAACATTAGAATGGGCTCCTGAAACGACGTCTGTGAGAATCTGTTGTGGTGTCTCCTGTGTTGTCCTTGCCCTGGTGACTGCCACATTAACAAGTCGGATTGCTTCAGGTCTTGCAGCTGGTGCTGCGTGACTGTGAAGATTGACTACTTTCACAACTTTGCCAGATTCTTCATTGGTCCAAACACGTCCCATGCAAGTCGACCGTTTTTCACATACCCAGATGGAATGGACATCATCAGCGGTTCGTTTGGAAAATAAGTAAATGTGATTCTCATGGACCAACTTCCTCCTTCCACGTTTGGACAGAACTGAATTCATAGTTGTAGAAAGTGAATTGCTGTGGAAGCTGACTGATTTTTTGTGGCAGTACACTTCTCTCTTTGTGGAGATTTCAGACACTGCTATATTCTGATGTACAAATGGAATAAAAGCTAGTCTAATGTAACTTGCTGGACACCTGACCTGCTACTTGTTACATCTGCAACAAAACTTGCAACAAAGCAGGCCCGTGCTGGGTCAGGTAAAAGTTGAAAATTGTTTTGATTTTAGGCCTCTTGCACACTGTAATTTTAGAGTGGTTTCACACTTGTGTTTGGGGCCGCCAGAGGTCGATCCGCTCTGGATCTGACATCCAGCTGACCCCGGGGCAATGCTGGCAGAATGCTGGCATTCTGCTGGCATTGCCCATAGATGTGAACGGCTGGGTTCCGCGATCTGCAGCCGCCCGTTCGCTTTCGTAATACCGCATTCCGCTATCAGTGTCAGAACAAAAAGAAAAGCATTTTCTTCTTTTCATTCCGCTGCAGGTTAGCGGAACGGCGGCATTACAGAAGCGAACGGGAGGCCTGTAGTACATATGTAGTGGAAGTGTGAAAGCACCCTTATGCTGCCACTGTTTTAGAACTCCAAAGCATGTGCTTTACTAGCATTTTTGAGAGCACTTTTGTGAGCGCTCTCGGTAATGACCCATAAGATACAGGCTATTGATGAACGCTAAGTGCTCAAAAATAGCTCCTGTAATAAAATAAAAAGAGCTGGCCGAAACAACACCTCGCTTTTCCAGCCATTGACTTATATATTCAAAATTGGCAATCTTCTTACCAATTTTCCAGTGCTTAGCACTTGGGAAAGTGCCTACTGTGAAAGAGGTCATAGGGCTAAAACACAAGGCCGAAATTCCCTGCCTAATTTGGGGCCAAAACATCTGGGGGCAAAAAGCTGGGGGCGAAACATCCTGGGGGCGAAACATCCTGGGGGCGAAATGTACCTGGGGGCGAAACTTCCTAGAACCGTTTGAGGGTACCGTTGAATCGCTCACACAAACCATTGGTTTGGGGATGATACGTGCTCGATACCAGATGCTGCACCTGCATTTTCTTACATAGGGCCTCCATTAAGTAACACATGAACTGGGTCCCCTGGTCGGTAAGCATCTCACTGGGGAAGCCTACTCGCGAAAAGATGGCCAAGAGGGCGTCCGACACCTTATCCGCCCTAATTGAGGACAGGGCTACTGCCTCCGGATACTGGGTAGCATAGTCTATCACAGTAAGGATGAAACGTTTTCCAGAGCTGCTGGGTATGGCCAGTGGTCCCACAATGTCCACAACAATCCTCTGGAAAGGCTCCTCTATCACTGGCAAAGATATCAGGGGGAGCATTGGGAGCCGGCCCCGACTTTCCCACTCTTTGACACGTGGTACAGGAGTGACAGTAGTTCACCACATCTGTCCTCATTTTGGGCCAATAAAAGTAGTGAGACAGCCGGGCCTTGGTTTTGCTTTCCCCCAAGTGTCCAGCAAGTGGAATCTCATGGGCGATCTGCAACAACTCACCCCTGAATTGGTAGGGGACGACCAGCTGTCTTCCCCTCAGCCACTCCTGTTGGGGTGTACAGGGAACTGTCTCCCAGTACAACCTCCTATGGTCCCACAATACCCTCTCCTTATCAGACTCGGAGGTGGGTTTCTCAGCGAGGCTCCTTAACGCCTCTAGGCTAGCATCTGAGTGCAGAGCTGCTTGAAACTCCTGGCTGGAGGAAGCCAGAAGTGAGGTTAAGGCCACGTCCTCACTGGGACCGGCTCTGGGTCCCTAACTGATTCCGTTATTCCTCTGTCCGAGGAGGGTCCAGAAGGCAGGGCGTTACTTGCGTTCTGGGCACTCTGACTGCGGGTAACAGCGGCTATATAGGCCGTCTCCCCGGGGAATAACACCGTCCCATCAGCCTGCGCGGCTATGCGTGCCACTTCCCCATCCTCCCCCATTACCTCAGGCGCAGTGCTACTTATGGGGCAGCTACCATCAGCCAGATCACCGTCTGTTGTGACACTGGTCGCTGGCACAGCACCACCTGCTTCATGGTCCCCGTGCCTCTCTCCATTACCCATAGCACTGACACTTGCTCCTGCTAGGGGATCTTCAGCAATATCACCCTGCAGCGTGACATGGCTGAGTTCTCCTGTACCTTCAAATACATCATCATCAGGTAAAGCTTTGACATTCACATTATCAGCATTAACCTTAACAACTGTATCAGATCGGGCAGGGGTGTCAGGGATATAATAAGCAAATATCCTCCCCAAATCAGATCCCAACAAAACATTTGCAGGCAGGTTTTCAGATACTCCCACTTCCTTCACCCCACTCCCCGCACCCTAATCAATAAAAACCTGGGCAAGGGGCATCGGACACCACCAATCCCGGTGACAGTCAGGGTCTTTCCTGGAATAAGCTCTTCAGCGGACTCCATTTCGGGTCGGATGAGGGTTCGTTCGGCCCCAGTGTCCTTGAGGCCTACAGTGACAGTATCCACCACAGTGACAGACTGCAAGTTTTCACAGGCCCTCCCAACCGGCCCACCCACCAAAAGAATTGATGCATTAGGCCCTGGGACCTTGGATGGGGGGTTCTTCCTCTGCTTCTCTGGGCAAGTGGCACTGAAATGACAAGTCTGGTTGCAGAAATAACACTTGCGGGCATCAGATGCAGGCCGGGCGTTGGTAACGGGGACAAGGCCTCCAGAAGGTCGGATGCTGGGGCAGGGATGGCGGTTGATGGCTTACCCCCTTTCCAGCTGGCAACGCCCGGCTTCCGCACCTCCGGTTGGCCTTGTAGGTGTCTGCGATCTGCGCTGCTTTATTGGCATCTGGTGGCTCCCGATCCATTACCTCAGTCGGACACAGATGCAGGAACTGGTCTTTGACCATCAGGTCCTTTAACTGCTCAAAGGTGGTCGCTGACAGTCCTTGGATCCACTGCTTGAAGTTGGTTCTGAGCCCATGCACCACATCGCTGTAACTGTCGTGCGGTCCACGTTGGAGGTTCCGGAACTTTTTACAGTACACCTCAGGAGTCAGTTGGAACCTCTGGATTAGGGCCTGCTTAATGGCATCATAGTTCCCATCTAGGCCCTGAGGAAGAGCCACAAACACATCCAGAGCTTTGCCTCGCAGCCCTGCAGTTAAGTACCGGGCCCACTGGTCCACAGGCAGCTGGTACTGTCTGCAAGTCTTTTCAAAACCCCTCAGAAAGGTGTCGAGGTCGCTGTCCTTTAACATCACAGGAAAATGCTCTGGACGGGGTTTAAACAGGGTCGCATTGTTGGTCTCACCGTTCCGTGAGGTGGATGGTGAGATCCTGAGCTGGGCCATCTGCAGTTCATGGGCCTTCTGAGCTTGGGCCTGCCGCTCGGCCTCTCGCTCGGCTCTCTCTGCCTCTGACTGGGCTTGGGCCTCCGCTCGTCAGCCTCCTGGTGCTGCTGAATTACTTTCAGCCGTCCTTCATGATCCTCTGCAGGAAGTTGCTGTAGAGCCATCTGCAGATAAGGGTCCAGGCTGCCCTGGTCGCTGACGCGGCATGCGTCTACAGGTGGGACCCCTGCAGCAGTACTGTCCATATCTTGGCTGACCCCTGGCCCTGCTGAGGTCTGGAGAAGGGCTTGCTCTGCCTCCAGTTGCGCCAGCGCAGCAGCCATTTGTTCTTTGTTTTTGCCGAGGGGGTCCATGCCTTTGGTTATACATATTCCAATAAGAGTGTCCATTTTCTGCTGGCTGTACCAGAACTCCCCAACAATGACCTTGATCACCAAAATACAAATAGAAAGAAAAAATGAAGAAGGGTAGGGGTGACTGCTGCACATACAGTATTGTCTCAGATCTAATAAACACTGAGTTCAATCTTCAAAACTTTTGTGCAGGGTCCAGGTAAGAACCGTGCAAGTTTTTAGTGAGAGGAATGATTGCTCAAACCAGATCACTAATGTCCTATGATCCCACCGCTTGCCACCAATTGTCAGGAAAACTTGGTCAGACCTTGCAGCACTCTGGCACCCCCTTATCCTGCTGGTGAAACACGGTATTGACCGAGGATAAGCAACAGGGCGCAGCTGCTCTCATTTATGTCGACTATTGCGGCACGTGATGTGACAGGATGTATATATACCACCAGTTCCGTCCAGGAACGTATATATACCTCAATCCCACCACCCTCAACCACAATATCACATAAATACACCGTATGCTGCCACCACCGATCTCTTAACAGGTGGATCGGGTACCCGTTCGGTAACGTGAATTAGCGGGTGAGGAACGGGTTTGCTCAACATAGGACAAGAAGAACGAAGCTAGTAAATAATAATTTACTCCTGAAAGTTGGCAGTGTTTGCAAAAGATATACAAGATATTATAAAAGACAATTTACATATATGCACAAAACAGTTATTAAAATAAAAGGGGTAAATAATAGCAAAACCTGCGCCACGAGGTGATGGTCTCAGATTCTGTGGGGGGGGACGGCTCCCCGGAAATTAGGTGTGATTCCTCCACGCAGCTAGGAGTGCTTGCATCTGACGTCCCTGGGTCGGAATGAGCCAACATGGACGTTCTGGTTTTTAGTAAGGAGGCAAAACACTAGGACACACCCATGTTGTTTACCTCACACGGGGGCTCGGTTTTGTGAACCCACCCAGCTGCACAAGACATAAAAATCCTTCATCTTCCATATCTTGGTATGGGGGGGCCCACATCCAAGATGGATACATCATGTTTGCCGTCACCAATATTCACGGAGATTGATATCAAATTTGATATTTCTATGATGTTCAGAAGCTCAGAACCCATTTCCTAGGTTTCTGGTGGTTTCCCAGTTATGAAAGATACATCATAACTGGAAAAAGGTGAGCATCCCAAAAATGTGGTCCATGTGTTTGTGACAGTCATGTGCATTGTTAACCCCTTAACATTTGACGTACTAATACGCGTCTGTGCCCTGGGACTTAAGAGCCAGACCCGTATTAGTACGTCATGGCGATCGCGCGCGCATACAGGCTGTGCGGGCGCGATCGCCGCCGGGTGTCAACTGATTGTCACAGCTGACACCCGGTACTATGTGCAGGGAGCGGTCACAGATACTCACCTCCTCTTCCGGCTTCCAGCGCTGTCTGCCGTGGCTTCCAGGATGTTGCCATGATGACCCGATGTCATGACAACATCCGGGTCACCAGACAGCAGGAAGATTTTTTGGACATGCGCAGTGCATCTCCAAAAATCTTCTCCCTGTCCAGCGCTGACAGCCTGCATGACACAGGGATGGTGCTGCATTCCTGTGCCATGCAGGCGATCAGAGAAAAAAAAGTCCCATAGTGGGACAAAGTAATAAAGTATAAAAACTATCAGAAAGTGAAAAAAAAAATAAAAAAAATTGTAAAAATATATATATAAAAAAATAAAAATAAAAAAAAATAATCCACCAAAAATAAAAATATAATGTACCCATCAATGAATATTATTATATATTAAAAAAAAAAAAAAACAATAAAAGTACACATATTTGGTATCGCCACGTCCGGAACAACCAGACCTATAAAACTGTCCCACTAGTTAACACCTTCAGTGAACACGTTAAAAAATAAAAATAAAAAACGAAGCAAAAAACAATGCTTTATCACCATACCGCCAAACAAAAAATGGAATAACACGCGATCAAAAAGACAAATATAAATAAAAATGGTACCGCTGAAAAAGTCATCTCGTCCCGCAAAAAACAAGCTGCCATACAGCTCCATCAGCCAAAAAATAAAAAAGTTATAGCTCTCAGAATAAAGCTATGCTAAAAAATATTTTTTTCTATAAAATTGCTTTTATTATGTAAAAGTGCAAAACATAGAAATACGATATAAATGTGGTACCGCTGTAAACGTACTGACCCAAAGAATAAAGCTGCCTTATCAATTTTACCACACGCGGAACAGAATAAAAAAAAAACAAAAAAAAACAATTCCTGAATTGTTGTTTTTTGTTTATTCTGCCTCCAAAAATCGGAATAGAAAGCGATCAAAAAATGTCACGTGCCTGAAAATGGCACCAATAACAACGTCAACTCATCCCGCAAAAAAAAAGCCGTCAAATGACTGTCTGCCAAAATCTGGAAAAATTATAGCTCTCAAAATATGGCGATGCAAAAACTAGATTTTACAAAAAATGCGTCTTTTAGTGTGTGACAGCTGTCAGTCATAAAAACCCCATATGATTCTGGTATCTCTGTAATCACACCGACCTGAAGAATAAGGTCATCTAATCACTTATACCGCATGAGGAACGGCGTAAAAAATAAACTCTCGAGTTGTGCTAGGGTTAGGGTTGTGCTACGGTTAGGGTTGTGCTACGGTTAGGGTTGTGATGGGGTTGGGATTTTTTTCAAAAGTAAGAAAAAAAGATGACGATATGGCGACTAGTGTTGAGCGCAAGTGCTCGCTACTTGAGTTTGCATCGGGTGTTCTGGTATGCATTGAGTATCGTGGGTATTTGAGTGACATGCTCGAGTCTCCGCCCCATATGCTTCACGGCCCAAAAAACTTTGCGGGGATTGCCTGCCATGCACGAGCGATCCCTGCATGTTTTTTTTTGGGTGTCTAATAACCGTGAAACATCCGGGCGGGGACTCGAGCATTTGACTCAAGCACACGCAGTACATGGTGCATACCTGAGTACCCGATGCAAACTCAAGTAGCGAGCACTTGCGCTCAAGACTAATGACAACTTATTCAATATGATGACCTAATGTTATCAAATTCTGTGTCGTACCTCCAAATGCAACATGGTGTCCACTAACAAATTGTCGGCTCAAATTGTTAGCGGACACCATGTTGCATTTGGAGAGTCCCTGTGTGCCCAAACATTGGAGCTCCCCCACAAGTGACCCCATTTTGGAAACTAGACCCCCCAAGGCACCTATCTAGATGCATAGTGAGCACTTGGAACCCTTAGGTGCTTCACAAATTGATTCATAAAAATGGAAAAGTATTTTTTTTCCACTTTTTCATTTTTACGAATCAATTTGTGAAGCACCTGGGGGTTCCAACTGCTCACTATGCATCTAGATAGGTGCCTTGGGGGGTCTAGTTTCCAAAATGGGGTCACTTTGTGGGGGAGCTCCAATGTTTGGGCACATCAGGGGCTCTCCAAACACAATATGGCGTCCGCTAATTATTCAAGCAAATTTTACAATCAAAAAGTCAAATGGCGCTCCTTCCCTTCCAAGCCCTGCCGTGAGCCCAAACAGTGTTTTTTCCCCACATATGGGGTATCTGCGTGCCCAGGGGAAATTGCACAACAAATTTTATGTAGATACAAGTCTGTACATCAGTACAGGGGAGAACACAAGAGCGGTGTATGATCCGAGCTGCGGTAATACATTATACCTGTATAACAATTGGCGCAGGCTTTGGCACTTTCCGGTCTCCTTTCAGAGGCTGCCCGTTCTTCTGGGTCATTACTTGCTTGTTGCCATTTCCTAGAGCTTTTCTTGATGTTTTCCCACATGATACAGAACCGCGCACTTTGTCCTGGTGGCTTTTGACAAGTGACTTTACTTTAGGGAAATATAGATCATGTGAGGACGGTTCCTGAGCCAACCATGTGGAGCATCAATGGGCATGAAAGTGAAAGATTGCCAACACCAAAGCTGCAGAGGCAAAAGTCTTCCAATACACAAGGAACAGAATTATGCCCACCTGGATGTCAGGTGTACTAGTAATCCCAGCACCCAACCCTCATGCCCAAAAGGACTACGTCATTTCTGCACTAAAAGTATTTCACGTGTCAAAACCCCACTGAAGTGGCACTTTAACCCCTTACCAACATGATTTGCAGTTACATCATATGCCAGCTCTGACTTCTTGCCTGGAAGATGATGGCTGTGATATTTAGCCATCATCTGCCTTTAATAGCCACATGTAGAGCAGAGCTCCACCTGTTAGAGATGGACAGCAGCATTAACAGCGAACTGAGAAGGGAGTCATGCCATGTGCCCAACTGTGCCCCTGTAACACGATCGTGGGATGCCATCACTGCCAGGAAGGAGTCTGCTGAAAAGACCCATGCCTGTCATGACAGATCTGTGAATGCTGGCTATATACTGCAGTATTGCTGTACATAACACAAGAAACCAGATGATTGCATGTTCACGTCCCCTAAGGCTATGTGCCCATGATGCAGAAATGCTCCGGATTTTTCCTGAGCCTTTCTGCATCTCTCCTGGCAGACAAAACGCATGCGGATTGTACATGCGGATAGTACATGCGTTTTTCCTGCCAGGGACATGCGGATGTGAAGCGTTCTTCACATGCATTTCTGCATGCGGGTTGACAAGCGCTTTTCAAGCGATTTTAGCATCACTTGGAAAGTGCTTGTCAACTTGGTCACACTATATAAATCCATGCAAATGGAGTGTGACCCGAGAGAATGTCAAAAAAATAAAAAATAAATCTATACTTACCTTGCGATGGCCCCCGGAGTCTTGCTTCACTCGGTGCTGACTGCCGGCAGATCGCGGTACAGTGCACTGAAGGACCTGCCGACGTCAGCGTCGCGTGACCAGTCACAAGAATATGACGTCAGCGCAGGTCCTTCAGTCCATCGCGATTTGCCGGCATGAGAGGAGGAGCGCAACGGGGGCCGCCAGAAGGTAAGTATCATATTTATTTTTTATTTTATTCTTTTTTTCACAGTTTCTATGGTACCTGGGTCTGGAGGAGAGTCTTCTCTCCTCTAGACCTGGGTACCATCCGCACATTGGAACACGTGGATTGCGCATCTACAAATACAGTGATACGTAGTCCATGCGTTCTAATGCAAGTCAATGGCGTATAGCAAATGTGGTGCCAATATTCAAAAAGGGGACAAAAACTGAACTTGGAAATTATAGGCCAGTAAGCTTAACCTCTACTGTGGGTAAAATCCTGGAGGGTTTCCTAAGATATGCTATGATAGAGTATCTGAAGAAGAATAACCTCATGACCCAATATCAACATGGGTTTATGAGGGACCGTTCCTGTCAAACTAATCTGATCAGTTTTTATGAGGAGGCAAGTTCTGGACTGGACCAAGGAAATGCAGTGAATGTTGTGTATATGGACTTTTCAAAAGCTTTTGATACGGTTCCACACAAAAGGTTGATACATAAAATGAGAACATTGGGGATAGGGGAAAATATATGTATGTGGGTTAAGAATTGGCTCAGTGATAGGAAACAAAGGGTGGTTATTAATGGAAAACACTCAGACTGGGTCTCAGTTAACAGTGGGGTACCACAGGGGTCAGTATTGGGCCCCCTTCTTTTTAACATTTATTAATGACCTTGTAGGGGGCATATAGAGTAATATTTCAATATTTGCAGATGACACTAAACTCTGCAGGGTAATCAATACAGAGGAGGACAATTTTATATTACAGGAGGATCTATGTAAACTAGAAGCTTGGGCTGATAAATGGCAAATGAGCTTTAATGGGGATAAATGTAAGGTAATGCACTTGGGCAGAGGAAATAAAATGTATAATTATATGCTTAATTGTAAAACACTGTGCAAAACTGGAACTGAAAAAGACCTGGGTGTATTGGTGGACGACAAGCTCACGTTTAGTGGCCAGTGTCAGGCAGCTGCTGCAAAGGCAAATAAAATAATGGGATGCATTAAAAGAGGCATAGATGCTCATGAGGAGAACATAATTTTACCTCTATACAAGTCACTAGTGCGACCACACTTAGAATACTGTGTACAGTTCTGGTCTCCGGTGTATAAGAAAGACATAGCTGAACTAGAGCGGGTGCAGAGAAGAGCGACCAAGGTTATTAGAGGACTGGGGGGTCTGCAATACCAAGACAAGTTATTACACTTGGGGTTATTTACTGTGGAAAAAAGAAGGCTTAGAGGTGATCTTATTACTATGTACAAGTATATGAGGGGACAGTACAAAGACCTTTCTACTGATCTTTTTACTCTGAGGCCTGAGACGGGGACAAGGGGGCATCTTCTACGTCTGGAGGAAAGAAGGTTTAATCATAATCACAGACGGGGATTCTTTACTGTAAGAGCAGTGAGACTATGGAACTCTCTGCCGCATGATATTGTAATGAGTGATTCACTATTAAAATTTAAGAAGGGCATGGATGCCTTTCTTGAAAAGTACAATATTGCAGGTTATAAATACTAGATTCCTTGATAGGGCGTTGATCCAGGGAACTAGTCTGATTGTCGTATGGAGTCGGGAAGGAATTTTTTTCCCCAATGTGGTGCTTGGTGTTTGCCACATGGGTTTTTTTTGCCTTCCTCTGGATCAAGATGTTAGGCTATGGGTTGAACTAGATGGACTTAGTCTTCCTTCAACCTTAAAAACTATGTTACTATATAATGGTGGCGAAAACGCAGCACTTCCGCAAAATAATTGGTAGTGCTGTTTTTTTTTCCGCAATGATAATCCGCAGCGGAAATTTCCACAGCATGTGCACAGCACATGCGGATCATCATTGGGGAACATGGCAGGCCTTCTACCATGCGTTTTTTAAGCATTTCTGCAGCGTTTTTGCCGCTGCGGAAACGCTTAAAAAGGAATCGTGGGCACACAGCCTAAGGGGACAAAAAGGAAAAAGTTTAATCTGAATATTCAAATCACTCCTGCCCCTCTATGACCCATTTTAAAATAAAACATATGGGCGTTATCCAATCAAAATATAAAAATAATTAACCTGATCAGTGAACGGCATAAAAACAAAAACCCTCATATGGCTGTATGGACAGAAAAATAAAGCAACTGCTCTTAGAAGAATAAGAAAAATGCAGAGACGGGAAATAACATGGTCAGGAAGGGGTTAAATTCTGCCACTTCTATAGAAAATTGAACCCATTTCGCTGACTGCCTTCAATGGCAGCCAAATAAGGCAGAGGGTTAGAGGAATACCGACCTTATATTGTAGACTTCTAGGATGCTTAAGAAGTGGACAATCCCTTTAAGCTACATTGTGCAGACAAAGCCATGGCAGTGTAGAAGGCCGACAAGATCTCAGTGGAAAGGCTGCAGGTTTGCGTCTGCATTACGCAAGTTATAGAGGTAGAAGTGTTGGGACCTTGTTGCTGTGCAGGTAGAATCTGGAGCCTCGGCAGCGTCCTGCGGAGCCCATACTACAGGGAGGAGGAGCAGCGCCATGTGTAGTAATCTGAGCAGGATAGTCAGTGTTCAGCCAGCACTGATGGAGACTGACACCCCAACTCATTACCCAATACATGACCGGCTTAAAGACCCTCTCCCATCAGAGCTTATCCTCTTACTATATTGTAATCAGATTATACAGCACTGTACTTACAGCTGCTCATTATACCTTTCTACTGGGCTAATTATTCTCTTTTCTCTGCTCTATGTAGAATTAGCTGGGTCCCCTCCTGACCCAGCCGCTCTCACCCCCCTGCCAGGGACTTTTGCAGGGACTTATGACTCCTACAAGGAAAACTGACCTCCTGTTTCTACATACAGCTTATAAATATTAGCAAAAATGTCCAATCACATTGTAAATATAACGACATCCAAAAATGTGTGCGTCCAATGGACATTCCACACGGACAGTGTAGAGCAGGGGTCTCAAACTCGGCTGGGTATATGGGCCGCATATGGAAAAAATTGGAATTTGGGGGGCCGCATTCTTTGCAGGTCAAAGTGACATTTTTAGTGATGCCATTTTTTTTGTATACACCGTCTGAACATTTTTGCTGTGTTTATTTTATTTTTTTATAGCTTGGGTCGTTACGGATATGGCGATAATAAATATGCACTTTTTGTGTTTACTTTAGTTTATATATTTAGTTTATATATAAAGCAGCATTTTTAGTGGCAAAATATTTTTTCATGCTTTATTTTTATTTTTACAATTTTGTTTCCCTCTTTTGGCCACATAGAGTAATATTGTTTCAGAATTAGCACCATATATAGTAATTCTGGCAAACATCTAGTAATTTGCCCCATCCTGGTCCCCACCTTGCAGTAATGTGCCCCATCCTGGTGGTCCCCATCTTGCAGTAATGTGCCCCATCCTGGTGGTCCCCATCTTGCAGTAATGTGCCCCATCCTGGTGGTCCCCATCTTGCAGTAATGTGGCCCATCCTGGTGGTCCCCATCTTGCAGTAATGTGGCCCATCCTGGTGGTCCCCATCTTGCAGTAATGTGGCCCATCCTGGTGGTCCCCATCTTGCAGTAATGTGGCCCATCCTGGTGGTCCCCATCTTGCAGTAATGTGGCCCATCCTGGTGGTCCCCATCTTGCAGTAATGTGGCCCATCCTGGTGGTCCCCATCTTGCAGTAATGTGGCCCATCCTGGTGGTCCCCATCTTGCAGTAATGTGGCCCATCCTGGTGGTCCCCATCTTGCAGTAATGTGGCCCATCCTGGTGGTCCCCATCTTGCAGTAATGTGGCCCATCCTGGTGGTCCCCATCTTGCAGTAATGTGGCCCATCCTGGTGGTCCCCATCTTGCAGTAATGTGGCCCATCCTGGTGGTCCCCATCTTGCAGTAATGTGGCCCATCCTGGTAGTCCCCATCTTGCAGTAATATGCCCATCCTGGTGGTCCCCATCTTGCAGTAATGTGCCCCATCCTGGTGGTCCCCATCTTGCAGTAATGTGGCCCATCCTGGTGGTCCCCATCTTGCAGTAATGTGGCCCATCCTGGTAGTCCTCATCTTGCAGTAATATGCCCATCCTGGTAGTCCCCATCTTGTAGTAATATGCCCCATCCTGGTGGTCCCCATCTTGTAGTAATGTGCCCCATTCTTGTCCCCACCTTGTAGTAATATGCCCCATCCTAGTGGTCCCCATCTTGTAGTAATATGCCCCATCCTGGTGGTCCCCATCTTGCAGTAATATGCCCCATCCTGGTGGTCCCCATCTTGTAGTAATATGCCCCATCCTGGTGGTCCCCATCTTGCAGTAATATGCCCCATCCTGGTGGTCCCCATCTTGTAGTAATATGCCCCATCCTGGTGGTCCCCATCTTGCAGTAATATGCCCCATCCTGGTGGTCCCCATCTTGCAGTAATATGCCCCATACTTGTGGTCCCCATCTAGTAGAATTGTCCTCTGCGTTGTTCTTCACACACATAAAGTAAAAAAAAAAAAAAAGATTCCTTTCACCTGTCCTCCGTTCCCTCTGCTTCCTTTGTGCACATGTGGCCCGCGGGCCCCCTGTTTGAGACCTGTGGTGTAGACTGTTATGTAAAAGAATGGGAAGCCACTAGGTGGCAGCACAAGGTCACATAACAGGATTTTTTATCCAGATGGCTGTGAATCTACTAGTCATTAGGTTACCTGACTCAAGTAATCATTCATAGATCTCCACAGCCCAATGTAGATGTATTGAAGTAGAACAGTGAGAGCAGAACCAGTTAGGCTTGTATTTTACCAGTGAGATTCAAAAACACAATTTAAACTTCCTTGACATTACAATAATAAATACCAACCAAGGCCGGTTACCCACAACACTGAAAACTGACAGCCACAAGTGGGTTACTATCCTGGCAGAGCTACCATCCGGCTCCCCTACGTAGAGGAATACCGAAAAGCCAATATATACGCCTAAGGAGAAATTGCTCAACGGTGAATGAGTACATGATAAAATCGAGGGAATTACAAAAACGCTTCCTACAAAAGGGATGTCCTAAAAAAGTGCTAGGCCAACGCCCTTACAAGAGACAGAAATTCTCTATTGACCCCTAAAGCACGAGAACAACAAGATAATGAGATCCATCTAATAGGAACCTATGACGACCGAAATCAGGGGGTGATGAACATACTCTATGATCTTTGGGCAATTTTGAGATCAGATAAAGATCTGCAAGATGTGGTCCCTGAGAGCCCCAGGGTCACATACAGGAGAGGCAGGAACCTTAGAGATCACCTTGTGCGCAGCCACTTTGTGGAGGACAACACGGGCAAAACAACATGGCTGAGCAGTGACACCACGGGGACTTATAGATGTGGTGACTGCAAAGCCTGCAAATACATCTGTAAAAGCAAGAAATGTATCAGTGCCACAACCAAACTAGAAGACCAAAATCACGAATTCACAAACTGCAAGACGCAAGGAGTAATCTATATGGCAACTCGCCAATGTCCGATGAACTACATCGGCAAAACCAAAGAGTTCCGGAGACGGATATTGCACCATATCGGTTATGTCAGACGTAGGGAGGACACAACTCTCTCGAGACACATGCTTGAGAAACACACCTTGGACCCGTTTTCTTTATACTTTCAAGCCATTGAAGTAGTATGCCCCCCCGAGAGGAGGTAATTGGGACCAACTGCTGCTTCAGAAAGAAAGTAGATGGATCCATAGAATGAAATCCTATAACCCACACTACATAAATGAAACATTGTCCTTCTCATGTTTCATTGACACATAATAACATTTTCACTCCCTATGAAACCTCTTGAACCTCGCTAGACCTAAAAACTCTCTAAAATATAATATGTAGAATCTAGTCCATGTTCTTCATAATGGATATTGGTCCACATAACTATCAAATCAGCGCCTTATAGGACCAAAACTATTAAAGTTATTATACTTTAAAATCACAAAATGACCTCTTGAACAAATTGAACTTTGATAACAATTGGACAAATTTCATCAGAATTTCTTCCTTTGTTTTTAGATTATAAAATACTCATCTGAAGACTTAATAATACAGATACATCGATACAATCAGACACACTGATACAATCAGAATAAAAGTCATCCCAATGTCTATTATTATGGACATATTGATACGATCAAATGAAATGAACTTTGAGGAAATAGACGTCCGCAAGCGTTTGCTGGTGCGGAAGCAGTGACATAGCCAGATGGCATTTGTCACGATGAAAGGAAGTTCTGCATCGATCTAAGTGTAGGTGGGACGAGATAGCACATGAAACAGGCAGATCTGTCTGTAAACAAAACAAATGACAAACTCCGAACAAACACTATTAACAACTCATATCGCAACAAACTCGTAGAGACGACATTATAAGATGCAATGCAATATACCAGTCTCCTTCCCTAGATATAAAAGACATATTAATACTGTGAGATCGCAGTGCAGCCAAGACATCTCTGTGAGAAAAAGATCCTACTGGAAGAATGAGACGAGTCCCTGCATGATTATATGATCGGAACATGATTTGCCTGCAACGCACCCGAGTCACTCGATTGGATGACAGAAGGGGGGGCGCACAAGAGGTGGCACCAACTTTCCTATAAAGTCACGCTGGTTTAGCCGCCAGACGCTGCTGGCAACCCTGCCGATAAGTTTATTACAAAACCATCGTACTATCAAACCAAAAAAGATCATAGACTGTGAGCCCCTGATGACCATGAGAGTCTCATATAAGAATGATGAAACGCGTAGGGCTGAGCATTTCTATAGAAAGTCCTACAAGAGATGATTAGCCAGGCTACCTCAATATAAAGCTCCTAGATCAGGAGAAACAAGCACCGCACCGGTATATGACGGCAGCACTATAAAGCCGTTCTGAAGAGAATAGCACAGGACATGGTAAAATGAATATTATTAATGCCATTATCAGACTGCAGACTCACAATGAGGAGAAATGAGATGGCATGATTTCTAATAGCCAGAGGCTAAATTGAAAAGGGAGTTATAAATATAAATAAAGAGATACCCCTAGGAATTGTGACTAATCCCTGGCCTCCCAACAAGACCATATATATAAATGGTTAGCCGGTGAGATAAATTAAAACCATACACAATAGTCCTATGTTTAGGATAATTTTAGGAAATTTGTCACGGATTTTGGACACTTAAAAAAAAATCCTTTTTAAAATATTGAATAAAGGTTATTTTTTATATTTTACTCCCATTGGATTTGACTGAAATACTGCAGAATTATCTTGGAGCATATTTATACTATATAAAACAGTGAGGGGTCAATATTGGTTTAGTAGTTTCCATATTACTCTGGATAGGCTTCTCAGTGTCTGCGGCATGGCAGGCTGGATGGCAGCGTTCTGCTACGATCCAGCCTGCCATCTCAATGTAGCAGAGCTGGAGCCGTCGTGGGAACCATGGAAAGGTAAAGATGAGGTTTGTTAATTATTTTACTTCTATTGCAGGAGACATTGGCTTCAGCTGGAATGGGCGTGATGGTAAGTATGGTTTAATTTAGGATATTAAAGTATTGTGTGCTTATTTCAATTAAAGGATTTTATTCTGGGTGTTGGTGTTTTATTCACTTTCACTATGGGGTTAGTAATGGGCACGTCTTATAGACACCTCCTCATTACTAACCTGGGCTTGATGTCAGCTGGCATTATAAGCTGACATCAACCCCAGCCCTATTACTGCAGTGCCACCGCTACAGGGCAGTGGGAGAGCGAGGCTAAGTGCCAGAATTGGCGTATCCTATGGATGTGTCATTTCTCGGGCGGCTGACGGCTGGTGTTTCTAGCCTGTGAGGCGGACAATATTCATGGCACCCTTCCTGGGCTATTAATATCAGCCCCCAGCTGTCTGCCTAGCCTTTGCTAGCTATTAAAATAGGGGGAACCCACGTCATTTTTTTTTGGGTCCCCCATTTTAAGATGGCGGATACACAGGTGCAAAATACTGATGAAACAATCACTCACAACCTACAATTTCATGGAGGGGGTGACTGCCTAGTATTAGAATTGCACAAAGATAGGCTTGTATAGGGTGCTGTTCACACTAGGGTAGTGCACAGTATCCGGCCCTGGGCACGGAGCGGGTCTGGGCCATGGCTGCACCCCATCGACAACATAGGACCCGGCTCCGAGTCCCCCATCCCCCAGGGTAGGGCTTCCAGCGTCACACATCTGCTATCTTTATGTGGGCCTGCTGCATCCTAGTAGTGCATTTGGCTTTGAAGATCAGGCCAGGTAAACACTGCTGCCCTTTCCTTACCCCCAGCATAGTGAGCGGGGGTGAGGAGCAAGGGGGAATGTGTGTGTGGAAATATAAGGAACAGGGGGGTAATGTGTCAGGAGACAGAGTAGGGGGGAGAAAAGTTTGTGCGGGCACATAATAGAGACTGGGTAATGTGGAGAAAGGGTTAACATGAAGAGACAGTGTGAGGGCATACCAAAGAGGAGACAGAACATGTACTGATGGTGGTTCTGGTGATGTTGTACTGTACTGATGAGGGTTGTGATGCTGTATTTCTGCATACTGCTGGTAGTTCTATTGATGTATTTTTGTGCAGCTATTGGTTCTGACCCTGTACACATGGAACAGTCCATAACTTGTAAGATTACATGATACATGGCCATGTTAATAAAGTGTTGTGCTGTCTGAGAAGAGTTACTGTTTTTATTTGTTTTAGGAAAATTAAAGGGTTAGATCAAGTTTGTGATGAAAGTCTGCAATCACTGACAGCATACCTCTGAATTTTCACCGTGTGCATGTGCACTGCATGCGGTCAGGATTCTCTGGTGCTAGTGGTGAGAGCAGGAAGTCTTGAAACCACAATTATGCGAATTGCATACACATGATCACATGCCGACTAGACATGCGTGGCCTCATTCTATACAAATTACTTGAGTGAGGCTGGTCACGTTTAGTTGGAATGTGGCCAGAAGTATGAAAATCTCATACTTGCACGCACATGACCTTTCAGGATTCTCCTGTACTGGAGGAAAGGTGAAAGTGTGCAGTGCATGCGCTGCGAGTATTCAGAAGTCTGCAGTCACCTAGAGTTCTTCCGACTTTAATCACAAACCTGGACAACCCTTTTAATTATACAATTAAGTACTGTAGCATGCCCAATCCTAAGAGCGTGTAATATACTCAATGTCAGGATTCAGCTCTGCTAGCTGGGTCCAGCAGACACCACATGACCACTCGTATGTGATTTTCATACTTACGGTTATGTGACAACTAGCCTTTAATCCTGCTTCTCTTTATGAAATAGGAGCTGTAGTTTTTGACTGAAATTGAGAGAATTAGGAAGAGTAGCTAGTCACGTGACTGTCAAAAAGCAAATCGTATATGAGCGGTCACATGACTACTATTCAAACTGCATGAGCGGTGTGTGTGGGGGGCGCCAAACTGAATTCCTGCTCCGGGTGCCGGAAAACAGATCTGCCTCTGTGCTAAGCTTGCAGATATGGTCAGAAGGTTCTGTAAGACATTGCTCTATAGATCAGATATTCTTCCAGAAAAAAACCGCCTGGAAGCCTCCTTGTCAGATTTATGCTTAAGAACTAATTATATTTTACTTTAAATATTTCTAATAAAGAAAATAATCAATACAGTAATTATAATCCATAATATTCCAATATGTTATATTACTTGTGATACGTCTGATATAGTCTAGCTTTATTAAATCATGTTTTGTTTCTGTAAAGGAAATCGAGGCTGAGCCTGCAGATATTGTTAGAAAGTTCTGTACCATGTTATTCTATGGATAAAATGTACTCACAGAAACCAGGCGTCTGGAGGTCTCCTGCAACAGACTTATCCTTGAGAACTAAGAATTGTAATGTTTAATCTGAACATGCATGGAAACTTTGTTACTGTGAGCCAGAACTTTGGTTTAGATACTGCACTCTTCTGTAACAGAGTAGGTCCCTCTCTCATTCATAGGGGTCCTGTATACACAATTTATGTCTCATCTCCATCTCTGAACTGTAACTATTATTCAAAATACATTTTTCTCTCATTCTGATCACCTGTGAATATGGATGTTTTGCTTGGAATACAGATTTCCATGTCATTTCATGATATTGTCTGGGCGTGCGTGGAAACTCCATGCAGGAGAGAAATTTACATTTAAATATTTCATCCTTTTGCAAGAAGGCCGACCCACTCCTCATTCATAGAGGTTTCTGTATAAGTGTTTTTATATCTTAGCCTTATCTATACTTTTTTTAATTGTAAGTTTATTCTAAATTAACCTCCATTTTATTCAATTACCTATGAAGACCTGGTTTGTCCAGAAGTCTGCACCGACTTCTGCTCTCAAGCTCATCCAGTGGCCAGTATCATTATGGTATGGCATCCAGCGGCCAGTAGCATTATGGTATGGCATCCAGCGGCCAGTATCGTTATGGTATGGCATCCAGCGGCCAGTATCGTTATGGTATGGCATCCAGCGGCCAGTATCGTTATGGTATGGCATCCAGCGGCCAGTATCGTTATGGTATGGCATCCAGCGGCCAGTATCATTATGGTATGGCATCCAGCGGCCAGTATCATTATGGTATGGCATCCAGCGGCCAGTATCATTATGGTATGGCATCCAGTGGCCAGTATCATTATGGTATGGCATCCAGTGGCCAGTATCATTATGGTATGGCATCCAGTGGCCAGTATCATTATGGTATGGCATCCAGTGGCCAGTATCATTATGGTACGGCATCCAGTGGCCAGTATCATTATGGTATGGCATCCAGTGGCCAGTATCATTATGGTACGGCATCCAGTGGCCAGTATCATTATGGTATGGCATCCAGTAGCCAGTATCATTATTATACACACTATAAGCCTCCCAATTGGCATCAAGATAACAGAACAGTAGTGTTGCGCAGACGTGCTTGGATAAGGTGTCATCTGAGCATGCTCGGGTGCTAACAGATTATCTTTTGCGTGCTCTAATAATATGTTCACACCGCCGCGGCTCCACACAAACTGGCAAGCCCTGCATGTATTGCGGCGGTCTAACAGCCGTGAGACATGCAGCCACGGTGACGCAAACATTTTTCAAGCACGCCGAAGATACTCTTAGCACCCGAGAATACTCGGATAACGCCTTATCGGAGCACGTTAGCTTATCACTACAGAACAGATCTGAACAGTGCTCAGGATTCTGCTCACCTAGCACCCTGCCGAGAATAATAAATGCCTGTAGCCAATTTCCAAAAGTCCCTCCTACATTGCTCACCCTCCACCTCCCTATACTTTTTCCCTGCTCCCACATTTCAGTGACGAAACACTCAAGTGGCAGTAAAGTAGATATAGCTGCAGTTTTCCTTTTCCAAATATTTTTAACTTCCATTTTTTAAATGAGGCCCTAATGGTCCTTGAAAGCATACACACACGCTCCCAAGTCAGACTTTGTTGCAGACGGACAAGCCTATTTTTGGTAACAGTCTCTGCTGCCACTGGCCAAGTCCCAACACATCCTTCTGCATCATCAACCCTAACAGACCATGCTGCTACAGGCCCCTCACACTGTGGTCCCAACTGCAACACCCGGTGGCCTAAAAGATGTACCCAGGTTACCGTACGTGAGGTGTGAAAGCGTGTAACTGGCATGTCTCACCGGAGGTCATCACCACAACCCACTAATCGTCCATCCTAACGGACTCTGGGCATTCTGAGGACCTGATGCAAAGTATCTTCTGGATTAACGACCTCTGATGAAGTCTGCAATAATGAAAAATAATAATAATAAAAAAAGTAAACGCTGCGTTGCACCGAATGACCAGCAGGTGGCAACGAAGTCACAACATTAACTAGCCCCCTATTGTAGAAAACCTAAACACCATCAGGAGGTGCTGAGGCTTCATGAGAACGCGCCACCCCCAAACTTAAAAGGCTTTTCCACTATTCAGACAACTTCTCAATCACTGTTTCCCCTCAGTAAAATAATAACTATTCTACTCTGTGCCATTCCAGCAGTGTCAGCACTGGCTCTCCCGGGGTCCGCGATCCCTGCGGCCAATCAGAGGTGTCTTCACTCTCTCGTACTTTGGAGGAATTGACCGCTGCAGCTGCTCTCCCACTTCCTCCAGATGTCAATGATGTCTGTAGGAGAGGAAAGTGAAGCCAGCGCTGAATGTCACGCCAAAGATGGCTGCCCTCCTATTATATAAATCTCACTAGAACTCCACCACCAGCCTATCACATTCCTAGTTCCACATCCAACCTCCATATCAAACCCTGTAATAAACCCTTCATTACCTGGTCTTGTCAGGACCTCAATAAACCCAGCCTTTTTGAGGCCTAGTTCTGTACGGCCATTAATAATGCACTGGTGTAAATAATGTGTGTGAGGTAAATGGTGTGGAAAACCGGATTGTAATCAAGCAATGATTTCTTCAATTGGACTGCAATGTCCTGAACCATACGACTTGTACCAGTCATGTGACTTATGCTGCCCCAGGACTACAGCCATATTGGCCAAAGCTGTGATATCACAGAGGCACATACCAGCATGTGGAAGCATGGCGACATAGCGATGACATCACAATGGCAGGTGCCGGAATGTGGAATCTATGACATAGCGATGACATCACAATGGCAGGTGCCGGAATGTGGAATCTATGACATAGCGATGACATCACAATGGCAGGCGCCTATATACACAGGAGCGCAGGTGAGAGGAGACACACGGGAGCTCACAAACCACAAGGAAGGCAAGAAGAATCGATTGGAGAATAGGGACAGGAGAAGCCAAGAAGAACAGAATAACCCGCTTCTTAGCCTTCACTGAGCCATGACAAGACTGAGCGGATGGAAGCGGAGGAGGAGACCCAGGACCCCGTCACATCCACCTGACTGATGAGAAAGGTGAGAAATTATGTAGATTATGTAGCAGCATTACAACTATTCTTGTTACCCATAGCAACCAGTCAGAGCTCAGCTTTTATTAAAGGGGTATTCCCATCTCCAAAATCCTCTCCCAATATGTAGTAGGTGTAATAATAATAATATTAGATATCCATGCTTACAACCACCAGTTATCTAGTTGCTAGTGGTCGTAACCATGGATACCTAAGGTCCTGCAATGCCTGCACATGAGGAAAGAGACACAGCGAAGCAGAAAAACTATTCTACATTTCTAATTGAGGTTTTTCTAATATTATTATTACACCTACTACATATTGGGATAGGATCTTGGAGATGGGAATACCCTTTTAATCTCTGATTGCTATGGGTAACTAGGAGAGTTTGTTGCTCAGCTTTGATAAGGGATGACAGATTTTACTAGACTAAGTGGATATCATTGGTGCTACCAGTGCAGCTGCACAGGGGGCTAATAGGTTAGGGGGTCACTCACCTTCATTTTGTTGATTCTGTGTATTGCTGTAGCAGTGCTGTGCGCGTATATTGATGCTGTGGGGCAGGGGCGTACATAGAAATCATCGGGCCCATAGCAGAAGTTTGAGTTGAGGCCTCCCCCTTCAAAAGATATTTTTAAAAAAATTATATTTGTCAGTGTCACAACTTTCCAGCCTTTACATAGTAATTTTCCCCCTGCTGAAGTCCTAGATTCCCCTCTCATTGCCACCATAACGTATGATGCCAACAAAAGTGCCCCCCAAACACAGTATGATACCCCCCATGGTGAATTCCTCTACCTTAGCCTCCACATGTACAGTAGGGTCATCAAACTATGCCCCCCCTCAACTCCCAAGGCAAAGTAAGGTGACCACAACACAGCAATCCCCCAACTGTGACCCCCACACAGCCCTCCATGTAGAGTAATGGGCCTACATACAGTATAATGGCCCCACACTGTATAATAGTCTGCACTAGCCCTCCAAACAGTATGATGGACACCACATAGGTCAGAGTAATATTCAGCTCACCCTTGAAGGATTCCCAGTGGGTTCCATATAACGAAGCACAGGATCCAGACTCCGCCAGATGTAGAAGCAAGGTGCATCCAAATCCAGTACAAAAAAAGTCTTTATAAGAACGATTGAAACAATGGCATTGTTGTGACACACCATTTAGGTGTAGTTGGGGGTTTGGAAGGTGCACAAAATATGAGTCTAAGAACATGCAGAGTGTTTGAAACGCGTTCGGTGTTGCACATTTTCTACACCTTCCAAACCCCCAACTACAGCTAAATGGTGTCACAACAATCCATTTGTTTTTTTACTGGAGCTGGATATTCACTTCAATCCAAGCATGATGGACCCCACACAAACCTTAACACTGTATAATTGCTTGCATACTGTATAATGGCCCCACACAACCCTTCAAATATTATAATGGCCCCCCCACATAACCTTTCACATATTATAATGGCCCCACATAGTATAACACGCCACCATAATCCTCCATACAATAAAATACTCACTATAGTCCTCCACAGAGCATAATTCACTTCCCCATGGTCCTCCTCACAGAATAATACACTCCCAATGGTCCTCCACACAGTAATATGCACCCCCCCATAGGGTGAAACGCAAACCCCCGCCCATAGGGTAAAACGCAGCCCACAGTTTTCCAGTATTATGGGCACCACGTACTCACTGATTTTTTTTTAAGAAAAATACAATACTCACCGCTCCTTGTTCCCCCACTGCTTCAGTCTCTGCAGCGCATATACTCACCTCAGCAGCTACACTATCTGACACAGCATGGAGTGCGATGAAGTGTCGTCATCGTGCCCGCTGTGTCAGATGCAGGAGGGAGGGAGCATTAAATGCTGCCGTTCAGTCAATACCATGGCTAATCACTAACAGAGGCATTTAAGTGTCCTGGTAGCTACTTCACTCATGTACCTCTTCCCATCGCTCCATAGAAGTGATTGCCGAAGATTTACCATGGCAGTCAGGGGCCTTAAAGAAGGATTCAATCACTGCCATCTTAGTACTCCTATAAAGCTCGGCTTCACAAGAGAATGTCAATTAAAATACATGCATATACTGCAATAATACAAAATTACAAAATATAGTATAAGGGGTTAAATGATCACATAAGTCCACTAAGTTAACTTAAAAATAAAGTAAAAATTGAAAAAGTTTTGAAAAATATGAACGTTTAAATTATACTTCAACCGTTATGTTAAAATACCCCCCAAAACATAAAATGAAATGCTCTTCTTCACAAAAAACACAATCAAAAGCAATGACATTTAATGCAACCCAAAAAGGTATCAAAAACGGATCAATTCACTTGTATTGAGAGAGGCCGAACACATCCAGTCGGCACGTGATAGCGTGTATGCAAATTGCAATCTTGCGGCGCCAGTACTAGAGAAATTCTGTCCGCTCGCACACTGTGCACTTTAAGGAGCCACAAGTCTGACTGCAGATGGCGCCCCAAACCTGGGCAAACCTTTTAATATACCCCAAAATTGTATCAATAAAAGCTACGCAAAATCACGCCCTCACAAAGGTCCATCAACAGAAAAAAAAATGTAAAAGGTCTCAGAATATGGTGACCCAAACCAATTTCTTTAGTGTTGTTACATAGTTGTTTAACCACCGTGGGAGATAACCACAATACCAAACTCAAGGTGTTTTATCTCAATGACCTGGAGAATTATATTATAATGTAAAAACAAATCCTTAAAAGACAATAGTGGAATTGCTTTTATCTCATTATTTCATCCCAACACAGATTTTGTTTCTCTCCACATTTCAGACATATGATAAATATATAGTTGTATAGTTTGTTTTTATCTTAGTGGTGAAAACATTTTATTTTGTTTCATTTTGCAACAAAGAAAATAACTCGTTTCCCACTATTTTCTGTGGCCAAATATTTTCCTATTGGTAAAGTAAAATGCGGATTTAGTTTGTGTGAGTGAAGCTCATGTTTTTATTGACAAAAGTTTGGAGAACAAAGAAGATTTTGATTCTTTTTTAAAATCATTATTTGGGTATGTTATATGGTTATTAAAGGGGTAAATACTTGTTATGGTGCTAATATTATGGGTTCAATAATTTAACGTTTTATATGGCGAATTGATTAAATGCTACTTCCGCGTCTTAAATTTTTATACCTTTGAAATCGGATCGGGGCCCGTCTGCCCACCGGGACAGGTGATCGGGGCCCGTCTGCCCACCGGGACAGGTGATCGGGGCCCGTCTGCCCACCGGGACAGGTGATCGGGGCCCGTCTGCCCACCGGGACAGGTGATCGGGGCCCGTCTGCCCACCGGGACAGGTGATCGGGGCCCGTCTGCCCACCGGGACAGGTGATCGGGGCCCGTCTGCCCACCGGGACAGGTGATCGGGGCCCGTCTGCCCACCGGGACAGGTGATCGGGGCCCGTCTGCCCACCGGGACAGGTGATCGGGGCCCGTCTGCCCACCGGGACAGGTGATCGGGGCCCGTCTGCCCACCGGGACAGGTGATCGGGGCCCGTCTGCCCACCGGGACAGGTGATCGGGGCCCGTCTGCCCACCGGGACAGGTGATCGGGGCCCGTCTGCCCACCGGGACAGGTGATCGGGGCCCGTCTGCCCACCGGGACAGGTGATCGGGGCCCGTCTGCCCACCGGGACAGGTGATCGGGGCCCGTCTGCCCACCGGGACAGGTGATCGGGGCCCGTCTGCCCACCGGGACAGGTGATCGGGGCCCGTCTGCCCACCGGGACAGGTGATCGGGGCCCGTCTGCCCACCGGGACAGGTGATCGGGGCCCGTCTGCCCACCGGGACAGGTGATCGGGGCCCGTCTGCCCACCGGGACAGGTGATCGGGGCCCGTCTGCCCACCGGGACAGGTGATCGGGGCCCGTCTGCCCACCGGGACAGGTGATCGGGGCCCGTCTGCCCACCGGGACAGGTGATCGGGGCCCGTCTGCCCACCGGGACAGGTGATCGGGGCCCGTCTGCCCACCGGGACAGGTGATCGGGGCCCGTCTGCCCACCGGGACAGGTGATCGGGGCCCGTCTGCCCACCGGGACAGGTGATCGGGGCCCGTCTGCCCACCGGGACAGGTGATCGGGGCCCGTCTGCCCACCGGGACAGGTGATCGGGGCCCGTCTGCCCACCGGGACAGGTGATCGGGGCCCGTCTGCCCACCGGGACAGGTGATCGGGGCCCGTCTGCCCACCGGGACAGGTGATCGGGGCCCGTCTGCCCACCGGGACAGGTGATCGGGGCCCGTCTGCCCACCGGGACAGGTGATCGGGGCCCGTCTGCCCACCGGGACAGGTGATCGGGGCCCGTCTGCCCACCGGGACAGGTGATCGGGGCCCGTCTGCCCACCGGGACAGGTGATCGGGGCCCGTCTGCCCACCGGGACAGGTGATCGGGGCCCGTCTGCCCACCGGGACAGGTGATCGGGGCCCGTCTGCCCACCGGGACAGGTGATCGGGGCCCGTCTGCCCACCGGGACAGGTGATCGGGGCCCGTCTGCCCACCGGGACAGGTGATCGGGGCCCGTCTGCCCACCGGGACAGGTGATCGGGGCCCGTCTGCCCACCGGGACAGGTGATCGGGGCCCGTCTGCCCACCGGGACAGGTGATCGGGGCCCGTCTGCCCACCGGGACAGGTGATCGGGGCCCGTCTGCCCACCGGGACAGGTGATCGGGGCCCGTCTGCCCACCGGGACAGGTGATCGGGGCCCGTCTGCCCACCGGGACAGGTGATCGGGGCCCGTCTGCCCACCGGGACAGGTGATCGGGGCCCGTCTGCCCACCGGGACAGGTGATCGGGGCCCGTCTGCCCACCGGGACAGGTGATCGGGGCCCGTCTGCCCACCGGGACAGGTGATCGGGGCCCGTCTGCCCACCGGGACAGGTGATCGGGGCCCGTCTGCCCACCGGGACAGGTGATCGGGGCCCGTCTGCCCACCGGGACAGGTGATCGGGGCCCGTCTGCCCACCGGGACAGGTGATCGGGGCCCGTCTGCCCACCGGGACAGGTGATCGGGGCCCGTCTGCCCACCGGGACAGGTGATCGGGGCCCGTCTGCCCACCGGGACAGGTGATCGGGGCCCGTCTGCCCACCGGGACAGGTGATCGGGGCCCGTCTGCCCACCGGGACAGGTGATCGGGGCCCGTCTGCCCACCGGGACAGGTGATCGGGGCCCGTCTGCCCACCGGGACAGGTGATCGGGGCCCGTCTGCCCACCGGGACAGGTGATCGGGGCCCGTCTGCCCACCGGGACAGGTGATCGGGGCCCGTCTGCCCACCGGGACAGGTGATCGGGGCCCGTCTGCCCACCGGGACAGGTGATCGGGGCCCGTCTGCCCACCGGGACAGGTGATCGGGGCCCGTCTGCCCACCGGGACAGGTGATCGGGGCCCGTCTGCCCACCGGGACAGGTGATCGGGGCCCGTCTGCCCACCGGGACAGGTGATCGGGGCCCGTCTGCCCACCGGGACAGGTGATCGGGGCCCGTCTGCCCACCGGGACAGGTGATCGGGGCCCGTCTGCCCACCGGGACAGGTGATCGGGGCCCGTCTGCCCACCGGGACAGGTGATCGGGGCCCGTCTGCCCACCGGGACAGGTGATCGGGGCCCGTCTGCCCACCGGGACAGGTGATCGGGGCCCGTCTGCCCACCGGGACAGGTGATCGGGGCCCGTCTGCCCACCGGGACAGGTGATCGGGGCCCGTCTGCCCACCGGGACAGGTGATCGGGGCCCGTCTGCCCACCGGGACAGGTGATCGGGGCCCGTCTGCCCACCGGGACAGGTGATCGGGGCCCGTCTGCCCACCGGGACAGGTGATCGGGGCCCGTCTGCCCACCGGGACAGGTGATCGGGGCCCGTCTGCCCACCGGGACAGGTGATCGGGGCCCGTCTGCCCACCGGGACAGGTGATCGGGGCCCGTCTGCCCACCGGGACAGGTGATCGGGGCCCGTCTGCCCACCGGGACAGGTGATCGGGGCCCGTCTGCCCACCGGGACAGGTGATCGGGGCCCGTCTGCCCACCGGGACAGGTGATCGGGGCCCGTCTGCCCACCGGGACAGGTGATCGGGGCCCGTCTGCCCACCGGGACAGGTGATCGGGGCCCGTCTGCCCACCGGGACAGGTGATCGGGGCCCGTCTGCCCACCGGGACAGGTGATCGGGGCCCGTCTGCCCACCGGGACAGGTGATCGGGGCCCGTCTGCCCACCGGGACAGGTGATCGGGGCCCGTCTGCCCACCGGGACAGGTGATCGGGGCCCGTCTGCCCACCGGGACAGGTGATCGGGGCCCGTCTGCCCACCGGGACAGGTGATCGGGGCCCGTCTGCCCACCGGGACAGGTGATCGGGGCCCGTCTGCCCACCGGGACAGGTGATCGGGGCCCGTCTGCCCACCGGGACAGGTGATCGGGGCCCGTCTGCCCACCGGGACAGGTGATCGGGGCCCGTCTGCCCACCGGGACAGGTGATCGGGGCCCGTCTGCCCACCGGGACAGGTGATCGGGGCCCGTCTGCCCACCGGGACAGGTGATCGGGGCCCGTCTGCCCACCGGGACAGGTGATCGGGGCCCGTCTGCCCACCGGGACAGGTGATCGGGGCCCGTCTGCCCACCGGGACAGGTGATCGGGGCCCGTCTGCCCACCGGGACAGGTGATCGGGGCCCGTCTGCCCACCGGGACAGGTGATCGGGGCCCGTCTGCCCACCGGGACAGGTGATCGGGGCCCGTCTGCCCACCGGGACAGGTGATCGGGGCCCGTCTGCCCACCGGGACAGGTGATCGGGGCCCGTCTGCCCACCGGGACAGGTGATCGGGGCCCGTCTGCCCACCGGGACAGGTGATCGGGGCCCGTCTGCCCACCGGGACAGGTGATCGGGGCCCGTCTGCCCACCGGGACAGGTGATCGGGGCCCGTCTGCCCACCGGGACAGGTGATCGGGGCCCGTCTGCCCACCGGGACAGGTGATCGGGGCCCGTCTGCCCACCGGGACAGGTGATCGGGGCCCGTCTGCCCACCGGGACAGGTGATCGGGGCCCGTCTGCCCACCGGGACAGGTGATCGGGGCCCGTCTGCCCACCGGGACAGGTGATCGGGGCCCGTCTGCCCACCGGGACAGGTGATCGGGGCCCGTCTGCCCACCGGGACAGGTGATCGGGGCCCGTCTGCCCACCGGGACAGGTGATCGGGGCCCGTCTGCCCACCGGGACAGGTGATCGGGGCCCGTCTGCCCACCGGGACAGGTGATCGGGGCCCGTCTGCCCACCGGGACAGGTGATCGGGGCCCGTCTGCCCACCGGGACAGGTGATCGGGGCCCGTCTGCCCACCGGGACAGGTGATCGGGGCCCGTCTGCCCACCGGGACAGGTGATCGGGGCCCGTCTGCCCACCGGGACAGGTGATCGGGGCCCGTCTGCCCACCGGGACAGGTGATCGGGGCCCGTCTGCCCACCGGGACAGGTGATCGGGGCCCGTCTGCCCACCGGGACAGGTGATCGGGGCCCGTCTGCCCACCGGGACAGGTGATCGGGGCCCGTCTGCCCACCGGGACAGGTGATCGGGGCCCGTCTGCCCACCGGGACAGGTGATCGGGGCCCGTCTGCCCACCGGGACAGGTGATCGGGGCCCGTCTGCCCACCGGGACAGGTGATCGGGGCCCGTCTGCCCACCGGGACAGGTGATCGGGGCCCGTCTGCCCACCGGGACAGGTGATCGGGGCCCGTCTGCCCACCGGGACAGGTGATCGGGGCCCGTCTGCCCACCGGGACAGGTGATCGGGGCCCGTCTGCCCACCGGGACAGGTGATCGGGGCCCGTCTGCCCACCGGGACAGGTGATCGGGGCCCGTCTGCCCACCGGGACAGGTGATCGGGGCCCGTCTGCCCACCGGGACAGGTGATCGGGGCCCGTCTGCCCACCGGGACAGGTGATCGGGGCCCGTCTGCCCACCGGGACAGGTGATCGGGGCCCGTCTGCCCACCGGGACAGGTGATCGGGGCCCGTCTGCCCACCGGGACAGGTGATCGGGGCCCGTCTGCCCACCGGGACAGGTGATCGGGGCCCGTCTGCCCACCGGGACAGGTGATCGGGGCCCGTCTGCCCACCGGGACAGGTGATCGGGGCCCGTCTGCCCACCGGGACAGGTGATCGGGGCCCGTCTGCCCACCGGGACAGGTGATCGGGGCCCGTCTGCCCACCGGGACAGGTGATCGGGGCCCGTCTGCCCACCGGGACAGGTGATCGGGGCCCGTCTGCCCACCGGGACAGGTGATCGGGGCCCGTCTGCCCACCGGGACAGGTGATCGGGGCCCGTCTGCCCACCGGGACAGGTGATCGGGGCCCGTCTGCCCACCGGGACAGGTGATCGGGGCCCGTCTGCCCACCGGGACAGGTGATCGGGGCCCGTCTGCCCACCGGGACAGGTGATCGGGGCCCCGTCTGCCCACCGGGACAGGTGATCGGGGCCCGTCTGCCCACCGGGGACAGGTGATCGGGGCCCGTCTGCCCACCGGGACAGGTGATCGGGGCCCGTCTGCCCACCGGGACAGGTGATCGGGCCCGTCTGCCCACCGGGACAGGTGATCGGGGCCCGTCTGCCCACCGGGACAGGTGATCGGGGCCCGTCTGCCCACCGGGACAGGTGATCGGGGCCCGTCTGCCCACCGGGACAGGTGATCGGGGCCCGTCTGCCCACCGGGACAGGTGATCGGGGCCGTCTGCCCACCGGGACAGGTGATCGGGGCCCGTCTGCCCACCGGGACAGGTGATCGGGGCCCGTCTGCCCACCGGGACAGGTGATCGGGGCCCGTCTGCCCACCGGGACAGGTGATCGGGGCCCGTCTGCCCACCGGGACAGGTGATCGGGGCCCGTCTGCCCACCGGGACAGGTGATCGGGGCCCGTCTGCCCACCGGGACAGGTGATCGGGGCCCGTCTGCCCACCGGGACAGGTGATCGGGGCCCGTCTGCCCACCGGGACAGGTGATCGGGGCCCGTCTGCCCACCGGGACAGGTGATCGGGGCCCGTCTGCCCACCGGGACAGGTGATCGGGGCCCGTCTGCCCACCGGGACAGGTGATCGGGGCCCGTCTGCCCACCGGGACAGGTGATCGGGGCCCGTCTGCCCACCGGGACAGGTGATCGGGGCCCGTCTGCCCACCGGGACAGGTGATCGGGGCCCGTCTGCCCACCGGGACAGGTGATCGGGGCCCGTCTGCCCACCGGGACAGGTGATCGGGGCCCGTCTGCCCACCGGGACAGGTGATCGGGGCCCGTCTGCCCACCGGGACAGGTGATCGGGGCCCGTCTGCCCACCGGGACAGGTGATCGGGGCCCGTCTGCCCACCGGGACAGGTGATCGGGGCCCGTCTGCCCACCGGGACAGGTGATCGGGGCCCGTCTGCCCACCGGGACAGGTGATCGGGGCCCGTCTGCCCACCGGGACAGGTGATCGGGGCCCGTCTGCCCACCGGGACAGGTGATCGGGGCCCGTCTGCCCACCGGGACAGGTGATCGGGGCCCGTCTGCCCACCGGGACAGGTGATCGGGGCCCGTCTGCCCACCGGGACAGGTGATCGGGGCCCGTCTGCCCACCGGGACAGGTGATCGGGGCCCGTCTGCCCACCGGGACAGGTGATCGGGGCCCGTCTGCCCACCGGGACAGGTGATCGGGGCCCGTCTGCCCACCGGGACAGGTGATCGGGGCCCGTCTGCCCACCGGGACAGGTGATCGGGGCCCGTCTGCCCACCGGGACAGGTGATCGGGGCCCGTCTGCCCACCGGGACAGGTGATCGGGGCCCGTCTGCCCACCGGGACAGGTGATCGGGGCCCGTCTGCCCACCGGGACAGGTGATCGGGGCCCGTCTGCCCACCGGGACAGGTGATCGGGGCCCGTCTGCCCACCGGGACAGGTGATCGGGGCCCGTCTGCCCACCGGGACAGGTGATCGGGGCCCGTCTGCCCACCGGGACAGGTGATCGGGGCCCGTCTGCCCACCGGGACAGGTGATCGGGGCCCGTCTGCCCACCGGGACAGGTGATCGGGGCCCGTCTGCCCACCGGGACAGGTGATCGGGGCCCGTCTGCCCACCGGGACAGGTGATCGGGGCCCGTCTGCCCACCGGGACAGGTGATCGGGGCCCGTCTGCCCACCGGGACAGGTGATCGGGGCCCGTCTGCCCACCGGGACAGGTGATCGGGGCCCGTCTGCCCACCGGACAGGTGATCGGGGCCCGTCTGCCCACCGGGACAGGTGATCGGGGCCCGTCTGCCCACCGGGACAGGTGATCGGGGCCCGTCTGCCCACCGGGACAGGTGATCGGGGCCCGTCTGCCCACCGGGACAGGTGATCGGGGCCCGTCTGCCCACCGGGACAGGTGATCGGGGCCCGTCTGCCCACCGGGACAGGTGATCGGGGCCCGTCCGCCCACCGGGACAGGTGATCGGGGCCCGTCTGCCCACCGGGACAGGTGATCGGGGCCCGTCTGCCCACCGGGACAGGTGATCGGGGCCCGTCTGCCCACCGGGACAGGTGATCGGGGCCCGTCTGCCCACCGGGACAGGTGATCGGGGCCCGTCTGCCCACCGGGACAGGTGATCGGGGCCCGTCTGCCCACCGGGACAGGTGATCGGGGCCCGTCTGCCCACCGGGACAGGTGATCGGGGCCCGTCTGCCCACCGGGACAGGTGATCGGGGCCCGTCTGCCCACCGGGACAGGTGATCGGGGCCCGTCTGCCCACCGGGACAGGTGATCGGGGCCCGTCTGCCCACCGGGACAGGTGATCGGGGCCCGTCTGCCCACCGGGACAGGTGATCGGGGCCCGTCTGCCCACCGGGACAGGTGATCGGGGCCCGTCTGCCCACCGGGACAGGTGATCGGGGCCCGTCTGCCCACCGGGACAGGTGATCGGGGCCCGTCTGCCCACCGGGACAGGTGATCGGGGCCCGTCTGCCCACCGGGACAGGTGATCGGGGCCCGTCTGCCCACCGGGACAGGTGATCGGGGCCCGTCTGCCCACCGGGACAGGTGATCGGGGCCCGTCTGCCCACCGGGACAGGTGATCGGGGCCCGTCTGCCCACCGGGACAGGTGATCGGGGCCCGTCTGCCCACCGGGACAGGTGATCGGGGCCCGTCTGCCCACCGGGACAGGTGATCGGGGCCCGTCTGCCCACCGGGACAGGTGATCGGGGCCCGTCTGCCCACCGGGACAGGTGATCGGGGCCCGTCTGCCCACCGGGACAGGTGATCGGGGCCCGTCTGCCCACCGGGACAGGTGATCGGGGCCCGTCTGCCCACCGGGACAGGTGATCGGGGCCCGTCTGCCCACCGGGACAGGTGATCGGGGCCCGTCTGCCCACCGGGACAGGTGATCGGGGCCCGTCTGCCCACCGGGACAGGTGATCGGGGCCCGTCTGCCCACCGGGACAGGTGATCGGGGCCCGTCTGCCCACCGGGACAGGTGATCGGGGCCCGTCTGCCCACCGGGACAGGTGATCGGGGCCCGTCTGCCCACCGGGACAGGTGATCGGGGCCCGTCTGCCCACCGGGACAGGTGATCGGGGCCCGTCTGCCCACCGGGACAGGTGATCGGGGCCCGTCTGCCCACCGGGACAGGTGATCGGGGCCCGTCTGCCCACCGGGACAGGTGATCGGGGCCCGTCTGCCCACCGGGACAGGTGATCGGGGCCCGTCTGCCCACCGGGACAGGTGATCGGGGCCCGTCTGCCCACCGGGACAGGTGATCGGGGCCCGTCTGCCCACCGGGACAGGTGATCGGGGCCCGTCTGCCCACCGGGACAGGTGATCGGGGCCCGTCTGCCCACCGGGACAGGTGATCGGGGCCCGTCTGCCCACCGGGACAGGTGATCGGGGCCCGTCTGCCC
This sequence comes from Phyllobates terribilis, assembly GCF_046119375.1. Taxonomy (NCBI): domain Eukaryota; kingdom Metazoa; phylum Chordata; class Amphibia; order Anura; family Dendrobatidae; genus Phyllobates; species Phyllobates terribilis. Next base: position 795,451 of record NW_027363402.1, on the reverse strand, counting down.
ACCGGGACAGGTGATCGGGGCCCGTCTGCCCACCGGGACAGGTGATCGGGGCCCGTCTGCCCACCGGGACAGGTGATCGGGGCCCGTCTGCCCACCGGGACAGGTGATCGGGGCCCGTCTGCCCACCGGGACAGGTGATCGGGGCCCGTCTGCCCACCGGGACAGGTGATCGGGGCCCGTCTGCCCACCGGGACAGGTGATCGGGGCCCGTCTGCCCACCGGGACAGGTGATCGGGGCCCGTCTGCCCACCGGGACAGGTGATCGGGGCCCGTCTGCCCACCGGGACAGGTGATCGGGGCCCGTCTGCCCACCGGGACAGGTGATCGGGGCCCGTCTGCCCACCGGGACAGGTGATCGGGGCCCGTCTGCCCACCGGGACAGGTGATCGGGGCCCGTCTGCCCACCGGGACAGGTGATCGGGGCCCGTCTGCCCACCGGGACAGGTGATCGGGGCCCGTCTGCCCACCGGGACAGGTGATCGGGGCCCGTCTGCCCACCGGGACAGGTGATCGGGGCCCGTCTGCCCACCGGGACAGGTGATCGGGGCCCGTCTGCCCACCGGGACAGGTGATCGGGGCCCGTCTGCCCACCGGGACAGGTGATCGGGGCCCGTCTGCCCACCGGGACAGGTGATCGGGGCCCGTCTGCCCACCGGGACAGGTGATCGGGGCCCGTCTGCCCACCGGGACAGGTGATCGGGGCCCGTCTGCCCACCGGGACAGGTGATCGGGGCCCGTCTGCCCACCGGGACAGGTGATCGGGGCCCGTCTGCCCACCGGGACAGGTGATCGGGGCCCGTCTGCCCACCGGGACAGGTGATCGGGGCCCGTCTGCCCACCGGGACAGGTGATCGGGGCCCGTCTGCCCACCGGGACAGGTGATCGGGGCCCGTCTGCCCACCGGGACAGGTGATCGGGGCCCGTCTGCCCACCGGGACAGGTGATCGGGGCCCGTCTGCCCACCGGGACAGGTGATCGGGGCCCGTCTGCCCACCGGGACAGGTGATCGGGGCCCGTCTGCCCACCGGGACAGGTGATCGGGGCCCGTCTGCCCACCGGGACAGGTGATCGGGGCCCGTCTGCCCACCGGGACAGGTGATCGGGGCCCGTCTGCCCACCGGGACAGGTGATCGGGGCCCGTCTGCCCACCGGGACAGGTGATCGGGGCCCGTCTGCCCACCGGGACAGGTGATCGGGGCCCGTCTGCCCACCGGGACAGGTGATCGGGGCCCGTCTGCCCACCGGGACAGGTGATCGGGGCCCGTCTGCCCACCGGGACAGGTGATCGGGGCCCGTCTGCCCACCGGGACAGGTGATCGGGGCCCGTCTGCCCACCGGGACAGGTGATCGGGGCCCGTCTGCCCACCGGGACAGGTGATCGGGGCCCGTCTGCCCACCGGGACAGGTGATCGGGGCCCGTCTGCCCACCGGGACAGGTGATCGGGGCCCGTCTGCCCACCGGGACAGGTGATCGGGGCCCGTCTGCCCACCGGGACAGGTGATCGGGGCCCGTCTGCCCACCGGGACAGGTGATCGGGGCCCGTCTGCCCACCGGGACAGGTGATCGGGGCCCGTCTGCCCACCGGGACAGGTGATCGGGGCCCGTCTGCCCACCGGGACAGGTGATCGGGGCCCGTCTGCCCACCGGGACAGGTGATCGGGGCCCGTCTGCCCACCGGGACAGGTGATCGGGGCCCGTCTGCCCACCGGGACAGGTGATCGGGGCCCGTCTGCCCACCGGGACAGGTGATCGGGGCCCGTCTGCCCACCGGGACAGGTGATCGGGGCCCGTCTGCCCACCGGGACAGGTGATCGGGGCCCGTCTGCCCACCGGGACAGGTGATCGGGGCCCGTCTGCCCACCGGGACAGGTGATCGGGGCCCGTCTGCCCACCGGGACAGGTGATCGGGGCCCGTCTGCCCACCGGGACAGGTGATCGGGGCCCGTCTGCCCACCGGGACAGGTGATCGGGGCCCGTCTGCCCACCGGGACAGGTGATCGGGGCCCGTCTACATGGTGGGCGCTTCTAGAACTACCCCTCGTGGGCGCTTCTAGAACTACATCTAGTGCCGGTGAGCGGTTCTGAAACTACCCCCGGTGGGCGCTTCTAGAAGTACTCTTAGTGTGCAGTTCTAGAACTACACCTGGTGTCTGTGGGTGGTTCTAGAGCTACATCTGGTGGGCGGTTATAGAACTACCCCTGGTGCCGTGAGCAGTTCTAGAACTACCCCTGGTGCCGGTGGGTACTTCTGGAACTACCCCTGGTGCCGTGAGTGGTTCTAGAACTTCAACTAATGTGCAGTTCTAATAATGCTCCTGGTAGGTGGTTCTAGAAGTACTCTAGTGAGCAGTTCTAGAAATACCCCTGGTGCCGGTGGGCTCTTCTAGAACTATCCCTCGTGGGCGCTTCTAGAACTACACATAGTGCCGGTGAGCGGTTCTGAAGCTACCTCTGGTGGGCGCTTCTAGAACTACCCCTGGTGGGCGCTTTTAGAAGTACTCTTAGTGTGCAGTTCTAGACCTACTCCTGGTGGGCGGTTATAGAACTACACCTGGTGCCGTGAGCTGTTCTAGAACTTCTTTTAGTGTGCGGTTCTAATACTGCTCCTGGTGGGTGCTTTTAGAACTTCCCCTGGTGGGCGGTTCTAGAAGTACTCCTAGTATGCAGTTCTAGAACTACCCCTGGTGGGCGGTTCTAGATCTACACCTGGTGCCGGTGGACGGTTCTAGAACCACTCCTAGTGTGCAGCTCTAGAACTGCCCCTGGGAGCGCTTCTAGAACTACCCCTCACGGGCGCTTCTAGAAGTACTCCTAGTGTGCAGTTCTAGAACTACCCGCAGTGCCGTGAGCAGTTCTAGAACTTCTAGTGTGCAGTTCTAATACTGCTCCTGGTGGGCGCTTTTAGAACTACCCCCGGTGCCGTCGGGCGCTTCTAGAACTACCCCTAGTGCCGGTGAGTGGTTCTGAAACTACCCCCGCTGGGCGCTTCTAGAAGTACTCTTAGTGTGCAGTTCTAGAACTACTCCCGGTGCCGATGAGCGCTTCTAGAGCTACCCCCGGTGGGCGCTTCTAGAAGTACTCCTAGTGTCCCATTCTAGAACTACCCCTGGTGCCGTGAGCAGTTCTAATACTGCTCCTGGTGAGCGGTTTTAGACCTACCCTTGGTGGGCGGTTCTAGAAGTACTCCTAGTGTGCAGTACTAGAACTACCCCTGGTGCCGGTGTGCGCTTCTAGAACTACCCCTGGTGCCATGATCGGTTGTAGAACTTCTTCTAGATTGCGGTTCTAATACTGCTCCTGGTGGGCGCTTCTAATACTATCACTGGTGGGCAGTTCTAGTACTACTCATTGTGCTGGTGGGCACTTCTAGAACTACCCCTGGTGGGTGGTTCTGAAACTACTGGTGCCGATGGACTCTTCTAGAAATACCCCTGGTGGGCAGTCATAGAACTACCCCTGGTGCCGGTGTGCGCTTCTAGAACTACCCCTGGTGCCATGATCGGTTGTAGAACTTCTTCTAGATTGCGGTTCTAATACTGCTCCTGGTGGGCGCTTCTAATACTATCACTGGTGGGCAGTTCTAGTACTACTCATTGTGCTGGTGGGCACTTCTAGAACTACCCCTGGTGGGTGGTTCTGAAACTACTGGTGCCGATGGACTCTTCTAGAAATACCCCTGGTGGGCAGTCATAGAACTACCTCTGGTGCTGGTGGGCGCTTCTAGAACTACCCCTGGTGGGCGCTTCTAGAACTAACTGCAGTGTAGTGTGCGGTTCTAATACTGTTCCAGGTGGGCGCTTCTAGAGCTACCCCTGGCGGGCGCTTCTAGAACTACCCGCAGTGTAGTGTGTGGTTCTAATACTGTTCCAGGTGGGCGCTTCTAGAACTACATCTCTTGGGCGCTTCTAGAAGTACTCTTAGTGTGCGGTTCTAGAACTACCCCTGATACAGGTGGGCGGTTCTAGAACTACTGCTAATATGCAGTTCTAGAACTACCCCTGGTGGGCGCTTCTAGAACTACCCGCAGTTTAGTGTGCGGTTCTAATACTGTTCCAGGTGGGCGCTTCTAGAACTACATCTTGTGGGTGCTTCTATAGGTACTCAGTGTGCGGTTCTAGAACTACCCCTGGTGCAGGTGGGCGGTTCTAGTACTACCTCTAGTGTGCAGTTCTCGAACTACTGCTAACATGCAGTTCTAGAACTACCCCTGGTGCCCGTGGGGGGTTCTAGAGCTACCCCTGGTGGGCGGTTCTAGAAGTACTCCTAGTATGCAGTTCTAGAACTACCCCTGGTGCCGTTGGGTGGTTCTGAAACTACCCCTGGTGCCGTTGGGTGGTTCTAGAACTTCAACTAGTGAGCAGTTCTAGAAATACCCCTGGTGCCGGTGGGCTCTTCTAGAACTACTCCCTCGTGGGCGCTTCTAGAACTACTCCCTCGTGGGTGCTTCTAGAACTACTCCCTCGTGGGCGCTTCTAGAACTACACCTAGTGCCGGTGAGCGGTTCTGAAGCTACCTCTGGTGGGCGCTTCTAGAACTACCCCTGGTGGGCGCTTTTAGAACTACCCCTGGTGGGCACTTTTAGACCTACTCCCGGTGCCGTGAGCGGTACTAGAACTACTCCTGGTGAGCAGTTCTAGAACTACACCTGGTGTCTGGGCAGTTCTAGAGCTACATCTGGTGGGCGGTTATAGAACTACCCCTGGTGCCGTGAGCAGTTCTAGAACTTCTTTTAGTGTGCGGTTCTAATACTGCTCCTGGTGGGTGCTTTTAGAACTTCCCCTGGTGGGCGGTTCTAGAAGTACTCCTAGTATGCAGTTCTAGATCTACACCTGCTGCCGGTGGACGGTTCTAGAACCACTCCTAGTGTGCAGCTCTAGAACTACCCCTGGGGGTGCTTCTAGAACTACCCCTCGTGGGTGCTTCTAGAACTACATCTAGTGCCGGTGAGCGGTTCTGAAACTACCCCTGGTGGGCGCTTCTAGAAGTACTCTTAGTGTGCAGTTCTAGAACTACTCCCGGTGCCGATGGAAGCTTCTAGAACTACCCCCCAATGGGCGCTTCTAGAACTACCCCTGGTGGGCGCTTCTAGAACTACCCCCGGTGGGCGCTTCTAGAACTACCCCCGGTGGGCGCTTCTAGAAGTACTCTTAGTGTGCAGTTCTAGAACTACACCTGGTGTCTGTGGGTGGTTCTAGAGCTACATCTGGTGGGCGGTTATAGAACTACCCCTGGTGCCGTGAGCAGTTCTAGAACTACCCCTGGTGCCGGTGGGTACTTCTGGAACTACCCCTGGTGGGTGGTTCTGAAACTACCCCTGGTGCCGTGAGTGGTTCTAGAACTTCAACTAGTGTGCAGTTCTAATAATGCTCCTGGTAGGTGGTTCTAGAAGTACTCTAGTGAGCAGTTCTAGAAATACCCCTGGTGCCGGTGGGCTCTTCTAGAACTATCCCTCGTGGGCGCTTCTAGAACTATCCCTCGTGGGCGCTTCTAGAACTACACATAGTGCCGGTGAGCGGTTCTGAAGCTACCTCTGGTGGGCGCTTCTAGAACTACCCCTGGTGGGCGCTTTTAGAAGTACTCTTAGTGTGCAGTTCTAGACCTACTCCTGGTGGGCGGTTATAGAACTACACCTGGTGCCGTGAGCAGTTCTAGAACTACCCCTGGTGCCGGCGGGCGGTTCTAGATCTACACCTGGTGCCAGTGGGCGGTTCTAGAACCACTCCTAGTGTGCAGCTCTAGAACTGCCCCTGGGAGCGCTTCTAGAACTACCCCTCACGGGCGCTTCTAGAAGTACTCCTAGTGTGCAGTTCTAGAACTACCCGCAGTGCCGTGAGCAGTTCTAGAACTTCTAGTGTGCAGTTCTAATACTGCTCCTGGTGGGCGCTTTTAGAACTACCCCCGGTGCCGTTGGGCGCTTCTAGAACTACCCCTAGTGCCGGTGAGTGGTTCTGAAACTACCCCCGCTGGGCGCTTCTAGAAGTACTCTTAGTGTGCAGTTCTAGAACTACCCCCGGTGCCGATGAGCGCTTTTAGACCTACCCTTGGTGGGCGGTTCTAGAAGTACTCCTAGTGTGCAGTACTAGAACTACCCCTGGTGCCGGTGTGCGCTTCTAGAACTACCCCTGGTGCCATGATCGGTTGTAGAACTTCTAGATTGCGGTTCTAATACTGCTCCTGGTGGGCGCTTCTAATACTATCACTGGTGGGCAGTTCTAGTACTACTCATTGTGCTGGTGGGCACTTCTAGAACTACCCCTGGTGGGTGGTTCTGAAACTACTGGTGCCGATGGACTCTTCTAGAAATACCCCTGGTGGGCAGTCATAGAACTACCTCTGGTGCTGGTGGGCGCTTCTAGAACTACCCCTGGTGGGCGCTTTTAGAACTACCCCTGGTGGGCAGTTCTAGACCTACTCCCGGTGCCGTGAGCGGTACTAGAACTACTCCTGGTGGGCAGTTCTAGAGCTACATCTGGTGGGCGATTATAGAACTACCCCTGGTGCCGTGAGCAGTTCTAGAACTTCTTTTAGTGTGCGGTTCTAATACTGCTCCTGGTGGGTGCTTTTAGAACTTCCCCTGGTGGGCGGTTCTAGAAGTACTCCTAGTATGCAGTTCTAGATCTACACCTGCTGCCGGTGGACGGTTCTAGAACCACTCCTAGTGTGCAGCTCTAAAACTACCCCTGGGGGTGCTTCTAGAACTACCCCTCGTGGGTGCTTCTAGAACTACATCTGGTGCCGGTGAGCGGTTCTGAAACTACCCCCGGTGGGCGCTTCTAGAAGTACTCTTAGTGTGCAGTTCTAGAACTACTCCCGGTGCCGATGGACGGTTCTAGAACTACCCCCGGTGCCGATGGGCACTTCTAGAGCTACCCCTGGTGCCGTGAGCGGTTCTAGCACTTCTAGTGTGCGGTTCTAATACTGCTCCTGGTGAGCGCTTTTAGACCTACCCTTGGTGGGCGGTTCTAGAAGTACTCCTAGTGTGCAGTACTAGAACTACCCCTGGTGCCGGTGTGCGCTTCTAGAACTACCCCTGGTGCCAAGATCGGTTGTAGAACTTCTTCTAGATTGCGCTTCTAATACTATCACTGGTGGGCAGTTCTAGTACTACTCATTGTGCTGGTGGGCGCTTCTAGAACTACCCGTAGTGTGTGGTTCCAATACTGTTCCAGGTGGGCGCTTCTATATGTACTCAGTGTGCGGTTCTAGAACTACCCCTGGTGCAGGTGGGCGGTTCTAGTACTACCTCTAGTGTGCAGTTCTCGAACTACTGCTAACATGCAGTTCTAGAACTACCCCTGGTGCCCGTGGGGGGTTCTAGAGCTACCCCTGGTGGGCGCTACTAGAACTACACCTGGTGGGTGCTTCTAGAAGTACTCCGTGTGCAGTTCTAGAACTACCCCGGTGCAGTGAGCGGTACTAGAACTAGTCCTGGTGGGCAGTTCTAGAACTTCTTTTAGTGTGCGGTTCTAATACTGCTCCTGGTGGGCGCTTTTAGAACTTCCCCTGGTGGGCGGTTCTAGAAGTACTCCTAGTATGCAGTTCTAGAACTACCCCTGGTGCCGGAGGGTGCTTCTGGAACTACCCCTGGTGGGTGGTTCTGAAACTACCCCTGGTGCTGTGAGTGGTTCTAGAACTTCTACTAGTGTGCAGTTCTAATAATGCTCCTGGTAGGTGGTTCTAGAAGTACTCTAGTGAGCAGTTCTAGAAATATCCCTGGTGCTGGTGGGCTCTTCTAGAACTACTCCTAGTGTGCAGTTCTAGAACTTCCCCCTAGGGGGTGCTTCTAGAACTACACCTAGTGCCGGTGAGCGGTTCTGAAGCTACCTCCGGTGGGCGCTTCTAGAACTACCCCTGGTGGGTGCTTTTAGAAGTACTCTTAGTGTGCAGTTCTAGAACTACACCTGGTGTCTGTGGGCGGTTCTAGAGCTACATCTGGTGGGCGGTTATAGAACTACCCCTGGTGCCGTGAGCAGTTCTAGAACTTCTTTTAGTGTGCGGTTCTAATACTGCTCCTGGTGGGCGCTTTTAGAACTTCCCCTGGTGGGCGGTTCTAGAAGTACTCCTAGTATGCAGTTCTAGAACTACCCCTGGTGCCGGTGGGCGGTTCTAGATCTACACCTGGTGTCGGTGAACGGTTCTAGAACTACCCCCTGGTGGGTGGTTCTGAAACTACCCCTGGTGCTGTGAGTGGTTCTAGAACTTCTACTAGTGTGCAGTTCTAATAATGCTCCTGGTAGGTGGTTCTAGAAGTACTCTAGTGAGCAGTTCTAGAAATACCCCTGGTGCCGGTGGGCTCTTCTAGAACCACTCATAGTGTGCAGCTCTAGAACTACCCCCGGTGGGCGCTTCTAGAACTACCCCTCACGGGCGCTTCTAGAAGTACTCCTAGTGTGCAGTTCTAGAACTACCCGCAGTGCCGTGAGCAGTTCTAGAACTTCTAGTGTGCAGTTCTAATACTGCTCCTGGTGGGCACTTTTAGAACTACCGCCGGTGCCGATGGGCGCTTCTAGAACTACCCCTGGTGGGCGCTTTTAGACCTACCCTTGGTGGGCGGTTCTAGAAGTACTCCTAGTGTGCAGTACTAGAACTACCCCTGGTGCCATGATCGGTTGTAGAACTTCTTCTAGATTGCGGTTCTAATACTGCTCCTGGTGGGCGCTTCTAATACTATCACTGGTGGGCAGTTCTAGTACTACCCATTGTGCTGGTGGGCAGTTCTAGTACTACCCATTGTACTGGTGGGCAGTTCAAGAACTACCCCTGGTGGGTGGTTCTGAAACTACTGGTGCCGATGGGCGCTTCTAGAACTACCCCTGGTGGCCAGTCATAGAACTACCCCTGGTGGCCAGTCATAGAACTACCCGCAGTGTAGTGTACGGTTCTAATACTGTTCCAGGTGGGCGCTTCTAGAACTACATCTTGTGGGCGCTTCTAGAAGTACTCTTAGTGTTCCGTTCTAGAACTACCCCCAGTGCCGTGAGCGGTTCTAGAACTTCTAGTGTGCGGTTCTAATACTGCTCCTAGTGGGCGCTTTTAGACCTACCCTTGGTGGGCGGTTCTAGAAGTGCTCCTAGTGTGCAGTACTAGAAGTACCCCTGGTGTCTGTGTGCGTTTCTAGAACTACCCCTGGTGCCATGATCGGTTCTAGAAATTCTTCTAGATTGCGGCTCTAATACTACCCATTGTGCTGGTGGGCAGTTCTAGAACCACCCCTGGCGGGCAGTTCTAGAACCACCCCTGGCGGGCAGTTCTAGAACTACACCTGGTGCCATGAGCGGTTCTAATACTGCTTCTGGTGGGCGCTTTTAGCACTAACCCTGGTGGGCGGTTCTAGAAGTACTCCTAGTATGCAGTTCTAGAACTACCCCTGGTGCCGGTGGGCGCTTCTAGAACTATCCCTGGTGCCAGAGTGCACTTCTAGAACTACCCCTGGAGGGCGGTTCTAATACTGCTCCTGGTGGGCGATTATAAAACTACCCGCAGTGTAGTGTGCGTTTCTAATACTGTTCCATGTGGGCGCTTCTGGAACTACATCTTGTGGGCACTTCTAGAAGTACTCTTAGTGTGCAGTTCTCGAACTACTGCTAATATGCAGTTCTAGAACTACCCCTGGTGCCCGTGGGGGGGTGCTAGAGCTACCCCTGGTGGGGGGTGCTAGAGCTACCCCTGGTGGGGGGTGCTAGAACTACCCCTGGTGGGGGGTGCTAGAACTACCCCTGGTGGGGGGTGCTAGAACTACCCCTGGTGGGGGGTGCTAGAACTACCCCTGGTGGGGGGTGCTAGAACTACCCCTGGTGGGGGGTGCTAGAACTACCCCTGGTGGGGGGTGCTAGAACTACCCCTGGTGGGCGGTGCTAGAACTACCCCTGGTGGGCGCTGCTAGAACTACCCCTGGTGGGCGCTGCTAGAACTACCCCTGGTGGGCGCTACTAGAACTACCCCTGGTGGGCGCTACTAGAACTACCCCTGGTGGGCGCTACTAGAACTACCCCTGGTGGGCGCTACTAGAACTACCCCTGGTGGGCGCTACTAGAACTACCCCTGGTGGGCGCTACTAGAACTACCCCTGGTGGGCGCTACTAGAACTACATCTTGTGGGCGGTTCTAGAATTGCCCCCGGTGCAGGTGGGCGATTCTAGAACTACCTCTAATGTGCAGTTCTAGAACTACTGCTAATATGCAGTTCTAGAACTACCCCTTGTGCCTGTGGGGGTTCTAGAACTACCCATAGAGAGCGCTTCTAGAACTACCCCTGGTGTCTGTGGGCGGTTCTAGAGCTACACCTGGTGGGCGGTTATAGAACTACCCCTGTTGCCGTGAGCAGTTCTAGAACTTTTTAGTGTGCGGTTCTAATACTGCTCCTGGTGGGCGCTTTTAAATCTACACCTGGTGCCGGTGGACGGTTCTAGAACTACCCCTGGTGGGTGGTTCTGAAACTACCCCTGGTGCTGTGAGTGGTTCTAGAACTTCTACTAGTGTGCAGTTCTAATAATGCTCCTGGTAGGTGGTTCTAGAAGTACTCTAGTGAGCAGTTCTAGAAATACCCCTGGTGCCGGTGAGCTCTTCTAAAACTACTCCTAGTGTGCAGCTCTAGAACTACCCCCTGGGGGTGCTTCTAGAACTACACCTAGTGCCGGTGAGCGGTTCTGAAACTACCCCTGATGGGCGCTTCTAGAGGTACTCTTAGTGTGCAGTTCTAGACCTACTCCCGGTGCCGATGGACGGTTCTAGAACTACCCCCGGGTTGCCATCGGGCGCTTCTAGAGCTACACCCGGTGTGCAGTTCTAGAACTACCTGCAGTGCTGTGAGCAGTTCTAGAACTTCTAGTGTGCGGTTCTAATACTGCTCCTGGTGGGCGTTTATAGAACAACCCCCGGTGCCGATGGGCGTTTGTAAAACTGCTCCCGGTGCCGTGAGCGGTTCTAGAACTTCTAGTGTGCGGTTCTAATACTGCTCCTGGTGGGTGCTTCCAGAACCACCCCCTGGTGCCGTGAGTAGTTCCAAAACTACCCCTGGTGGGCAGTTCCAAAACTACCCCTGGTGGGCAGTTCCAAAACTACCCTCGTTGCTGGTGTACGGTTCTAGAAATACTCCTGGTGCCGGTGGGCACTTCTAGAACTACCCCTCGTGGGCACTTCTAGAACTACCCCTCGTGGGCACTTCTAGAAGTACCCCTCGTGGGCACTTCTAGAAGTACTCCTAGTGTCCAGTTCTAGAACTACCCCTGATGCCGATGTGATCTTCTATAACTACCCTTGGAGGGCGGTTCTAGAACTACCCCTGGTGCCATGATCGGTTCTAGAACTTTCTTCTAGTGTGTGGTTCTAATACTGCTCCTGGTGGGCGCTTCTAGAACTACTCCTGGTAGTATACATCTATTCTATATTTTTCGATTTTAACTATTGTATGTACATTGGTGTGAGTGCCTGTCTCTAGGGTGTCTTACTTAACCGTGTATTTATTATACGTTTTTTAATTTCCTATTTATGCATAATTTGACAATTTTGTTCGGTTGTTCTTGATTGGTTCTTTGACATTCCTAGTTTGCCTATGGGGTCAATGCACCAAAATGAGTCATCTAGCGTCAATGAACTTTAACCACCTTCACTGCACACGTCAGTGTTGTGCCCTTCTCCCCCGCCCCCCCAAATAGCTGCAAAGTCCCACCTGTATACTGGAGCCCAAGACCACAAGATCACAAGATCACATGCTGGATCTCTGGCACTCATGAGGTCATGTGCAGGGGCCTCAGGAGCCTCCGAACACCACACTGACATCTGTCTGCTCTCCTCCACAACTGAGCAGCATCAGAAACCCAGCTAACAGACATTGCTGTCACTGCAAACACTCATTGGATTAACTGACACGATGTCAGCAAGTTGCTGAAGATCTGGATACTGCAGCCATGAGATCTGTGGCAGCATTAGGCAGATGGGACACTGCAGCTAATAGAGAGTAAGAGTGCAACAGAGATGGCCCTAAACTGCATTTAAAGGGTGTCAGGAAAACTTAGTCAGACTTTGCAGCCCTCTGGCGCCCCCTTATCCTGCTGGTCAAACACGGTATTGACTGAGGATAAGCAACAGGGCGCAGCTGCTCTCATTTATGTCGACTATTGTGGCACGTGATGTGACAGGACGTATATATACCACCAGTTCCGTCCAGGAACGTATATATACCTCAATCCCACCACCCTCAACCACAATATCACATAAATACACCGTATGCTGCCACCACCGATCTCTTAACAGGTGGATCGGGTACCAGTTAGGTAACGTGAATTAGCGGGTGAGGAACGTGTTTGCTCGACATAGGACAAGAAGAACGAAGCTGGTAAATAATAATTTACTCCCGAAAGTTGGCAGTGTTTACAAAAGATATACAAGATTTTATAAAAGACAATTTACATATATGCATAAAACAGTTATTAAAATAAAAGGGGTAAATAATAGCAAAACCTGCGCCACGAGGTGATGGTCTCAGATTCTGTGGCGGGACGGCTCCCCGGAAATTAGGTGTGATTCCTCCACGCAGCGAGGAGTGCTTGCATCTGACGTCCCTGGGTTGGAATGAGCCAACATGGACATTCTGGTTTTTAGTAAGGAGGCAAAACACTAGGACACACCCATGTTTACCTCACACGGGGGCTCTGTTTTGTGAACCCACCCAGCTGCACAAGACATAAAAATCCTTCATCTTCCATATCTTGGTATGGGGGAGCCCCACATCCAAGATGAATACATCATTTTTTTATTTTTTTTTTAAGGTTGAAGGAAGACCAAGTCCATCTAGTTCAACCCATAGCCTAACATGTTGATCCAGAGGAAGGGAAAAAAAAAAAAAACATGTGGAAAACACTAAGCTCCACATTGGGGAAAAAAATTCCTTCTCGACTCCATACGACAATCAGACTAGTTCCCTGGATCAACGCCCTATCAAGGAATCTAGTATTTATAACCTATAATATTATACTTTTCAAGAAAGGCATCCATGCCCTTCTTAAATTTAAAAAGTGAATCACTCGTTACAACATCATGCAGCAGAGAGTTCCATAGTCTCACTGCTCTTACAGTAAAGAATCCCCGTCTGTGATTATGATTAAACCTTCTTTCCTCCAGACGTAGAAGATGTCCCCTTGTCCCCGTCTCAGGCCTCAGAGTAAAAAGATCAGTAGAAAGGTCTTTGTACTGTCCCCTCATATACTTGTACATAGTAATAAGATCACCTCTAAGCCTTCTTTTTCCGCAGTAAATAACCCCAAGTGTAATAACTTGTCTTGGTATTGCAGACCCCCCAGTCCTCTAATAACCTTAGTCGCTCTTCTCTGCACTCGCTCTAGTTCAGCTATGTCTTTCTTATACACCGGAGACCAGAACTGTACACAGTATTCTAAGTGTGGTCGCACTAGTGACTTGTATAGAGGTAAAATTATGTTCTCCTCATGAGCATCTATGCCTCTTTTAATGCATCCCATTATTTTATTTGCCTTTGCAGCAGCTGCCCGACACTGGCCACTAAACGTGAGCTTGTCGTCCACCAATACACCCAGGTCTTTTTCAGTTACAGTTTTGCCCAGTGTTTTACAATTAAGCATATAATTATACATTTTATTTCCTCTGCCCAAGTGCATTACCTTACATTTATCCCCATTAAAGCTCGTTTGCCATTTATCAGCCCAAGCTTCTAGTTTACATAGATCCTCCTGTAATATAAAATTGTCCTCCTCTGTATTGATTACCCTGCAGAGTTTAGTGTCATCTGCAAATATTGAAATATTACTCTGTATGCCCCCTACAAGGTCATTAATAAATATGTTAAAAAGAAGGGGGCCCAATACTGACCCCTGTGGTACCCCACTGTTAACTGAGACCCAGTCTGAGTGTTTTCCATTAATAACCACCCTTTGTTTCCCATCACTGAGCCAATTCTTAACCCACATACATATATTTTCCCCTATCCCCATTGTTCTCATTTTATGTATCAACCTTTTGTGTGGAACCATATCAAAAGCTTTTGAAGAGTCCATATACACAACATCCACTGCATTTCCTTGGTCCAGTCCCGAACTTGCCTCCTCATAAAAACTGATCAGATTAGTTTGACAGGAACGGTTCCTCGTAAATCCATGTTGATATTGGGTCATGAGGTTATTCTTCTTCAGATACTCTATTATAGCACCTCTTAGGAAACCCTCCAGGATTTTACACACAGTAGAGGTTAAGCTTACTGGCCTATAAATTTCCAAGTTCAGTTTGTCCCCTTTTTGAATATTGGCACCACATTTCCTATACGCCAGTCGTGTGGACCCTGTTATTATTGAATCTTTAAAGATTAAAAATAATTGTCTATGACGTTACTTAATTCCTGCAGTACTCGCGGGTGTATCCCACCTGGGCCCGGGGATTTGTCAACTTTAGTGATTTTTAGACGCCGCCGTACTTCCTGCTGGGTTAAGCAAGTGACATTTAATGGAGAATTTTTGTTATCACTAATCAGGTTTTCTGTCATGCGATTTTCTTGTGTAAATACGGTTGAAAAAAAAAATCATTTAGCATATTGGCTTTTTCCTCATCCTCATCCACCATTTCACCCAGACTATTTTTAAGGGGGCCAACACTATTATTTTTTAGTTGTTTACTATTTATGTAGTTAAAGAATATTTTGGGGTTATTTTTACTTTCTCAGGCAATGATTCTCTCTGCCTCAATCTTTGCCGCCTTGATTTGCTTTTTACATAATTTATTTAATTTTCTATATTTATTTAATGCCTCATCACTACCTACATGCTTTAGTTCTCTAAATGCTTTCTTTTTGTCACTTATTGCGCCCCTTACAGCTCTATTTAGCCATAGTGGTTTCCTCCCATTTCTAGCATGTTTATTCCCAAAGGGTATATATTGTGCACAGGTCCTATTCAGGATGTTAATAAATGTCTCCCATTTGCTTTGTGCAGCTTTATGTCTCAGGATATCGTCCCAGTTTATTGCGCTAAGATCATCTCTCAACCGTTGGAAACTAGCCTTCCTGAAGTTTAGTGTCCTTGTAACCCTTCTACTACACATCTTATTAAAGGTTACATGAAAATGTATTATTTTGTGATCACTATTACCCAAGTGATCCCCAACTCGTATATTTGATATGCGGTCTGGCCTATTGGTTAATATTAGGTCTAGCAGTGCCCCCCTTCTTGTTGGGTCCTGAACCAGTTGTGAAAGGTAATTGTCTCTCATAGTTGTCAAAATCTATTACCTTTGCTTGAACTACATGTTTCTGTCCCCCAACGTATTTCAGGGTAGTTGAAGTCTCCCACAATAATGACTTCTACTTGAGTCGCTGCTTCATCTATTTGCTTTACGAGGATATTCTCCGCTACTTCCATTATTTTTGGAGACTTATAACAAACCCCTATCAGTAATTTATTATTTTTTCCCCCTCCCCTTATCTCCACCCACAGGGACTCTACATTTTCATTAGATTCACATATATCCTCCCGCAAGACAGGTTTTAAGGATGATTTTACATATAAACACCCCCCCCCCCCCTCGCTTGTTTGTACGGTCATTTCTGAACAGACTATAGCCCTGTAAATTAGCTGCCCAGTCATGGCTCTCGTCCAGCCACGTCTCAGATATTCCTACCATGTCATAATTATTTTCCAACAAAATTAATTCTAATTCCTCCATTTTGTTGGTGAGGCTTCTGGCATTAGTGTACATGCATTTTATGTATCTCTCTGTACCTCTATTCCTTCTTACTTTATTGGCTGTTCTAACCCCACCCCCAATTTATTTGTGCCCAGGTCACTATCTGCACTATCTTCCCCACCTATAAAATGAATACCCCCCCCCCCAATCCCTAGTTTAAACACTCCTCCAACCTTCTAGCCATTTTCTCCCCCAGCACAGCTGCACCCTCCCCATTAAGGTGCAGTCGGTCCCTAGCGTAGAGTCTGTAGCCAACTGAGAAGTCGGCCCAGTTCTCCAGGAACTCAAATCCCTCCTTCCTACACCAGTTCTTGAGCCATTTATTTTTCTCCCTAATCTCCCGTTGCCTCTCTGGCGTGGCACGTGGTACCGGTAGTATTTCAGAGAATACCACCTTGGAGGTCCTTGCTTTCAGCTTGCAGCCTAATTCCCTGAAGTCATCTTTAAGGACCTTCCACCTACCTCTAACTTTGTCATTTGTGCCAATGTGCACCATGACCGCTGGGTCCTCACCAGCCCCTCCCAGTAATCTGTCAACCCGATCAGCGATGTGCCGGACTTGAGCGCCAGCTAGGCAGCACACTGTTTGATGATCCCTGTCTTTGTGACAGATTGCCCTATCTGTTCCCCTAATAATTGAGTCGCCCACTACCAGCACCTGCCTGGCCTGCCCTACTCTCCTATTTCCCTCTTTACTGGAGCTGACACTCCTCCGGCTTTCAGGATACATGCCTTGCTGCAGCAGTGCTACCCCTGTACCATCACTCCCCTCATCTGCCAACTTTGCAAACTTATTGGGGTGTGCCAGATCAGGACTAGCCTCCCTTGCACTCTTCCCTCTACCCCCCCTTCTAACTGTCACCCAACTAACGGCCTCACTGTCCTGCAGCTCCAGGCTACCACCCTCCCCCACATCTACCCCAGTGAGCGGCTGCTCAGCGAGCAGCAGACTCCTTTCCATGTTGTCAATGGATCTCAGTGTTGCCAGCTGCTCATTTAGATCCAGTATCTGGGCTTCCAAACGCACAACGTGCTCACATCTCGCGCAGCAGTAAGCAACCACGACCGGCTGTTCAGGATTGCATACATGTGGCAAGATGTACACTGGATAGCATTGTCAATAATGGAGCTCATTTCCTAATGGGGATTGCAATAGACAGAATGTTAAGTAAAAAGAAAAGCAAAGAATTAATGAAATACAGACAGCAATTCAGTCCAAAGTCCTCCCTTCCAAACTTCCTGAATCCAAGTCACTGAAAAATAAGTCACACACTTACGCTCTGGTCACACTCCGCTCGTTCACACTCGCAAATTAAGAGATTTAAAGAGGTTTTGTTTTGTTTTTTCCCCTTTTCCAGCAATACACCCTTCACCTCAATGCACTTCCAAAGGCAAGTTTGCCGTCACCAATATTGACGGAGATTGATACCAAATATAATATTTCTATGACGTTCAGAAGCTCAGAAACCATTTCCTAGGTTTCTGGTGGTTTCCCAGTTATGAAAGATACACCATCATAACTGGAAAAAGGCGAGCATCCCAAAAATGTGGTCCATGTGTTTGTGACAGTCATGTGCATTATTAAACTTGACATTAAAAGTTTGTACAGTTACACAATAGAGCTTTGGAGGGGAAATCCAGTGTAAACCAGTATGCTTGCCCTGGGCTGAGGTTTATGGCGGTTATAAAAATTCCTTGTTTGGGGGAAGCAAGAGTAGAGTTCTATGGAGGTCCCTTCCAAGTGAACAGGGGACGGAGATTTAAGACATCTCTGGCTGTCCTTTCAACATTTTTAAAACTAGGACAAAAATACATTTTGCCTGACAAAGGGAATGTCACTAGGTTTATTGCCACCTGATCTGAGCACAGCACAACGTGTGGACAAAGATCCCCAATTCCAGCGACGTGTTGCTCTCTGGGCTGACTGATGTAGTTTTGATAAGTGATCCTCCACCAGCAGGAGACTGCCACCAGAGGACTAGTAAAGCTGCTGCCATGTAGTCCAACCCTGTCCCCACAACTGATGAATAGCTCTGTACACTGTGCATTGGTAGCTTTCTGCCTATCAGTGGTGTGGGTGGGGTTATACAGAGCCCAGCATTCAGAGAATTAGATCTGCAGCAGACACAGTTAGAGTATGTGCCCACGAAGCGTTTTTCAAGAGGATATGCTGCAGAATTTCCGCAGCGTAAAGGCTTTTTTAGCGGTATGTTATCCGCCCCCCATGGTCCCCAATGTGATTACGCAAGTTCAATGCCCATGCTGCGTTTTTTTCCGCAGCGTTTTTCCGGCGGGGAAAAATCCGCAGCACGCTCATTAATTTTGCGTTTCCGCAAGCGGAATTGCCTTTGCAGTGCAATTAAAAACTCAAGGCAATTCCGCATGCGTTTATCCGGGAGAGGACATGCAGAAATGAAGCAGAAAATTTCTGCTTCATTTCCACAGCATGGGAACATAGCCTTACTCTGAACTGCACCAAGCGATCCATCACTGTAATCAGGGTCTCTGCCCCTAAATCACCCTGCTCTCAGATGGGGCAGCAAAATCCTGGTGACAAATTCACTAACCCCATCCAGCTTCAGATGCAAGTATTAGAATTGATTCTGATGCTCAAAATTAAATGTAATGGCCGTGGCTAATGGCAGGCAATAGGTACAGCAAAGTGTGGAAAAGTTACCTGCAGGATTGTAGGGAACAAACTTCTCAGTGTCAGGGTACTGCTGCTCGTCTGTCTTATCAGAAGTGCCAGAAACCTAGTGGGGAACAGGAACCAGGTCACAAGCTTCATTTATCCAGGGTTTACCATTAGGTTCTCCATATAGGATCTGAAAAGTAGTGTTGAGCCACCCCCGTAGTGTTCGAGTTCGGTTCGTCGAACACCCGTATGTTCGCCGAACACCTTCGAACACTGTTAAAACCAATGGCAGGCAAACAAAAACACATAGAAAACACCTTCAAAAGGTGTCCAAAAGCTGACAAAATGCTCAGTAGACACAACTAACACATGGAAAAGTGACAAGTACAAATAGTCATGCGAAAAGAAAAGAGGTGGAGGAGTAAAAGGAGGGGGAGACACAGATAGGCATGTCATGCCCTTCTAAAACCCCAAAAATGCGAAGCTAACACGGCCAGTCCGTTCCTGCCCGTGCGACCTCCGTGTCGCCGGGTTTGTGCCAGAGCTGCGGTGGACCCTGACGGCTAGCACCCTCTCCCAATACTGGTGCCTGTCCGCTGGTGGGTCGAGCGAGCCCCCCTGCGGTGGAGGCAGGTCTAAGCTTTTTAATTTAAATTGTCTCTCTAATTTGAATGAGTACACTTTAAATCCTTTTACAAGGATCTATTGGAGGGCAAGTCTGATGCCAGCAGCCGCGGGAATTCCAGCTCTAGTAGCGTCCACTAAAGCTGCTGCAGTTAAAAAGCTTTTATAAGATCGAGCTCGGCGGTCCACCGCAAGGCGTCCTACCGCCAGTCCCAGGCCCTGTGCCTTGGGGTGCCTCCCCGATGCTCTTCACTGAGTGTCCCGGGGGCCCGATGCATTTCCTTTGAAAAAATTAAGCGTCCAAACTACAGGTGGTGCAGCTTGCTTAACAGTTGGGATAATCCGCTGACTAGCAGACACTGCTAGTAGGTCCAAAGTATTTCCTGGGCTAGATACAGTTAAAAATTTGTAATTAGATACTCTCGTTGGATGCTGAGAAAGCATTCCATAGAGTCTCCTGGCACGCCATATATTATTCTCTTAAAAAGCTTGGGGTAGGGATCTAGGGGACCCTTTCATAGGCAAAATCACAGCCCGGTATCGCAATACGTCACCTAGGCTGAAGATGAATGGAACATTTTCATCACCTTTCATAATCACCAATGGGACAAGGCAGGGATGTCCTCTGTCCCCTCTCTTATACATCCTAGTGATGGAGCACCTGCTCTCATCAATTCGCCATAACCCCAATATTAGGTGGATTGAGGTGGCAGGCACAGAGTACAAGTGCTCTGCATTTGCTCATGATGTCCTAGTATATAGCACTCAATCACATATATCCATCCCTGCTGTTATGGCTGAAATAGATCACTTTGTTACATGGTCAAATTTTAAAATCAATGCAGCGAAGTCTGAGGCCCTCGATGTCTCCCTCCTCAAATCCATACAGGATTCCATCCAGTCCAACTTTCCCTTTGCCTGGCCCTCACAGGGTATCAAATACTTAGGAATTCGTATTCATAGAGACCTCTCCCATCTATGTTATCTTAATTTTGGGCCCTTTATTGAACAACTCCATACAGACCACGGTTGGCAAGTTAGAACTGTAAGATTCACTACGTGAACCACTGGTGTTTTGTGGAAAAGCACATGTACACTGTGTTCCAAATTATTATGCAAAAAGTGTCTAGGAGTGATAAGGGAAGAATTTGTTTGTCAGTTAAACTCATTGATGGTGATGTGTGTCAGGGCTCTTTATATCACTGTAAGCAATTGCAGACACCTGTGCTAATTAGTTTGGCAGGGGTGTCCAATGAAAGGCAAGACTACTTAAGAAGGCTGTCCCACATTATTAAGCAGCCTACATTTTCTGCCAAAATGGGAAAGAAAAAGGATGTGTCGGCTGCTGAGAAGCAACAAATTGTGGATTGTTTAGGTCAAGGCATGACTACAATCAACATTGCCAAGACACTTCATCCTGATCATCGCATAATCAAGAAGTATGTAGCTGATTCACAGTACACATGTGTGCGTGCTGATAAGGGAAAATTGAGGACTCTTTCCTACAGGCAATTACGTCAGGTTAAAAGAGCAGCGGCAAAAAAGCCTTGTCATAGCAGCAGACAAGTTTTTGAAGCTGCTGGTGCCTCCAACGTCCCCCGAACAACAAGATGCAGGGTCCTTCAGAGGTTTGCAGCTGTGCGCAAGTTATCCTGTCGACCTCCTCTATCTAATGTACACAAGCAGAAAGGGCTACAGTGGGCCAAACAATACATGAAGACTGACTTCAAAACTGTTTTGTTCACCGATGAGTGCCGTGCAACGCTCGATGGTCCAGATGGATGGAGTGGAGGATGGCTGGTTGATGGACACCCCATGCAAACACGGCTACGGCGCCAACAAGGAGGAGGTGGAGTAATGTTTTGGGCTGGAATCATGGGGAGAGAGATTGTCGGCCCCTTTAGGATCCCTGAAGGGGTAAATATGAACTCCATAATGTATGTGGAGTTTCTCAAACAGCACTTCCTGCCATGGTTCAAGAAGAAGAACCGTGTATTCCGCAGCAAGATCATTTTCATGCATGATAATGCACAGTCTCATGCTGCACATAACATCTGCATCTCTGGCTGATATGGGCATAAAAGGGGACAAACTTATGGTGTGACCCCCATGCTCCCCTGACCACTACCCCATTGAGAACCTCTGGAGCATCATCAAAAGGAGTGTCTATGATGGCGGGAGGCAGTTCACATCTAAGCAACAGCTCTGGGAGGGTATTCTGTCCTCATGCAAAACAATTGAAGCAGAAACCATCCAAAACCTGACAAATTCAATGGACGAGAGAGTTCAGAAGCTCCTTTCGAACAAGGGGTCCTATGTGCAAATGTAGCATCACCTAGAATAAAGTTTTGAGCTGAAAACTGTTTGATTACAGTTTGTAATAACCGGCTAATGCTTATAATTTCAAAAATGACCATTTTTTTGCTCTCTATTAAAATGAAAAGGTTGATCGTAGAGTGTGGGGGATCTAAGAGTGTGGCAACCCAGTAGTCAGGATTATTTCGAATTCTGACAATCTGAGGGTCATGTTGCAGGTAGTGCAGCAAGAAGGCACTCATGTGTCTTGCGCATCTCGGAGCCCCAAAATTATTTTCCGGGCTAGATGCAGCAAAAAATTATTATTAATTTGAAAGCTGGTGGAGTTTAGTATAGATGGTCTAATAGAATCAGTGCTGTAAACTGCTACAAGGCCCAAATTATTTTCCAGCCAAGATACAGATAAACATGATTAGTAATTTGAAAGCTTATAACGGTTGGTGAGGTGATTTTAACAAATCATCAAGCTTTTACTCTCCCCAGCATGACACAGGGGTAGAAAAGTCGTTTCGGATCCATGATTTGTTCATCTTTATGAACGTGAATCTGTCTACATTATCAGTGGAGAGCCCCGTGCGCTTATCTGTCAGCACACCACCAGCAGCGCTGAACACACGTTCAGACAGAACGCTGGCTGCGGGGCATGACAAGATCTCCAAGGCGTAAGTGGCAAGCTCCGGCTATTTATCCAGATTGGAAGCCCAAAAAGAGCAAGGGTCCAGTGACACAGTCATGGCTTCAATGTTTACTTGGAGATACTCCTGTACCATCGTCTCTAGGCGTTGACTAGGTCAGACTTCTTGTCTCCTGTGGCCTTGCAAAGGATGGGCTAAAAAAGTGGTGAAATGATTCCGCAAAATTGATGTTACCAGCAGATACTGTGTTTATGTTAAGTTTTGAGTGCTGAACACTCGACGGTCCCACGGTTGGCAAGTTGGAACTGTGAGACTCACTACGTGCACCACTAGTGTTTTGTGGAAAAGCACATGTAAGATTCTGAAACAGTCTCTGCTGATACTCCAGCATGCGTGCATCTCTTTCTATGGCAGGAATAATTTCTGCAAATTTACTTTTGTACCGGGGATCTAAGAGTGTGGCAACCCAGTAGTCAGGATTATTTCTAATTCTCACAATTCGAGGGTCATGTTGCAGGTAGTGCAGCAAGAAGGCACTCATGTGTCTTGCGCACCCAGGAGCACCAAGTCCCTGTTGTGTTGGTGGCGAGGTAACAATCATGCTTCCTTCCTCTGCCCTCTCCCCCCAACCTCGCACAACAGAAATGTGATCAAGGTCTCCCTCATCTGATGAGTCTTCCATCAGTTCGTCCTCCACTCCTGCACCTTCCTCACTAGTTTGGCTGCTACCATGCGCCCTGGTAAAACCATCTCCCCCACCCTCACATGCCTGCCGCCTTGGTGCTGCCGACCATCTGGACCTTGCAGATGTTAGCCCTTCCTCATGCAACTCCTCCTCCTCTACTTCCTCCACCTCCTCTTCTGCCACCACCTGACTCCGAATTCTGTTTAACATGTGCTCCAGCATGTAAATCACCGGAATAGTCATGCTGATAATGGCATCGTCAGCAATAAACATCTTCGCCATTTCAAAACTGTGCAGAAGGGTGCATAGGTCCCTGATCTGAGACCACTCCTCCAGCGTGATTTGCCCCACCTCTGGATCTCGTTGGCCCAGGCTATACGTCAGAACGTATTGCACCAGGGCTTGTCGGTGCTGCCACAGTCGCTGCAACATGTGCAGAGTTGAATTCCACCGGGTAGGCACATCGCATTTTAGCCGGTGAAGTGGCAGGCCCAACGACTTCTGTAGAGATGTAACTCGCTGAGCTGCGGGATGCGAATGGCGGAAGTGAGCACACAGCGACCGTGCCCTCTGCAGAAGGCCATCTAGTCCGGGATAGTGGGCTAAAAGTTGCTCGACAACCAGGTTCAACATGTGAGCCATACAAGGCACGCGTGTGACATTGCCTCGGCAAAGGGCCGCACCCAGGTTTGCAGCATTGTCGCACACGACTTTCCCTGGTTTCAGGTCCAGTGGAGACAACCATTCATGAAATTGGTTCTCCAGAGCTGACCACAACTCCTCAGCTGTGTGACTCACATTTCCCAGACATTTCAAAGTAAAAACCGCCTGATGAGGTTGAGCCCTGCTGCCAGCATAGTAAGGAGGTGTGCAGGATCCCTTCTGCGCAGTTAGAAAGCTTGTGGAATGACCAGACAGGCTTTGGGTGCAGGTGGAGGACCGAGAGGAGGTTGAGGAGGCAGAAGCAGTGGAGGAAATTCGAGATAAAGAGGATTGACGCACAACTCATGGGGGCGGCAAGACTTGGACAGCAGCCCCTTGTCCTGCTGTCACCATAGTTACCCAGAGCCCAGTCAGCAACATGTAACGCCCCTGTCCATGCCTACTCGTCCAAGTGTCTATGGTGAAATGCACCCTGTCACACACACAGTTTCTCAAAGAAGCTGTGATGTTGTGTGCGACATGCTGGTGGAGGAGTGCAGGCACACCTTTCTTTGAGAAGTAGTGCCGACTGGGCATCTGGTACTGGGTCACTGCGACAGACATAAGGTCTCGAAAATCCTCTGTCCACCAGGCGGAAAGGCAGCATTTCTGTAGCCAAAAGCTTGCAGATGGTGAAATTCAACCTCTTAGCTTTCTCATGGCTAGGAGGAAATGGTCTTTTACTTGTCCACATCTGAGGGACTGAGGGCTGGCTGTTGTGCTTAGACGAGGTTGAGAAGGGTGTCCCCGGCAAACTGCCGGTCCGTGAGGAAGATGCAGGCGGACATGTTAGGTTGCCTTGATCCAAAGGTGGTGCTATCGATGTCGGACAGCGCTGAACACCAGCTGGTGTTTCCACCTCCAAAGAAAATGATGACCTGCCAATCACGCTGGCTGTTGCAGGTAAAGAGGTGGCAGGTCTGCGTCCCAAAACAGGTGTGACTGCTGTCCCCCCAGTCACAGAGGATGAAGAGGCCGCGGATGCACAAGATGTGGCAGATGGCGGTTGGCCCGGCCGGCTAGGCCGCATTGTAGCACAGTGAGCTTCCCACTGCAATTTATGCTTCATATCCATGTGCCGGTTCATGCATGAAGTGCTCAAACTATGTATTTTTTGGCCTCTACTTAGCTTTTGCTGACAAATGTTACAGATAACACAAGTTGGGTCATCCTTATCGATCTGAAAAAATGCCCAGGCTATGCAAGGCTTAGCACCCATGCGACCTGAAGAGCCACCACGACTTGTGGTCAGAGGCAGAGTTGTGTTTGAGGATGCAGTTGTTGACGTGCTTCCAGTACTACGTCTGTCCAGGAAGGCGCAACCTGACCTCGTCGTCACTAGCATCCTCCTCCACTTCCTCTGCTGACCTCAGACTGGCTAACTGTGGGTTGACAGTAAGTGGGATCTCCAACCTCATCATCATCATCATCACCCTGTGCGTTATCACACCCGTCGTCCTCAGAGCCAACCTCTTCCTGCCCTGACAAAAAACTAAAGTTGTCGCTCCAATCAGGTATACGAGTCTCATCATCGTCTTCCTCATTGTCTCCACCAACAGGAGTTACAGTTTGGGAACGAGGGTCTACATTATGGTCAGAACCTTCTGCCTCTGGTCCTGGATCCGACTCAAAGATTCTGGGCATCAGTGCAGATCATTTCCTCGTCTGGATTCACAGAAGCTCTGGAGCCGACCTCTGATTCCCAGGCTATAGTATGAGTAAACAGCTCTGCAGACTCCACCATCTGTGTTACCCCATATTAAGACGGGCAGCTGGAGACTTGGGAGCTGTGAGGAAGCAAGTGCGATTGGGGTGACACCTCTGAGGACTGGAGTATTTGTGATGTTGAAGTTGAGGTGGAGGAGAGCCCACTTGAAGGAGCACTTGATATCCGCTGAAGCACCTGCTGTTTTTGTGCCTCATCTGGAATTTGTAGCGATTGGCGTGGCCGTAAGAAAGGGATCTTCTCACATTGTCCGCTAAAAGAAGTAGACATCTTAGTTTGGCTGGAAGATGGTCTTTCTTATGCAGATGTTACTGTTACTTTAACACCTACCCCATGGATACAACCTTTCTTTCCCTTCCCAACATGCCTATTCCCCTTTCCACAAGCAGCAGGCCTTTTTCCACTCATTTTGGTGGTTAACTAATTGACAACTCTGGAGTTGTTTGCACAAAAAACAATGAATGGGAACCGAGCAGAGCTGAGTGGCCAAACTGTGGTATTAGCCCAAAAGTATTGGCTGGGTTAGATGCAGAAAAAAATTATTTTGAATTTGCAACCTGGTGGAGGTTAGTATAGATGGACTAATAGAACAAGTCCCACACGCTGCTACAAGCCGAAGCCAAACATTTTTTTCAGAGCTAGATGCAGATAAAAATTATTTTGAATTTCCAACCTGGTGTAGGTAAGTATAGATGGACTAATAGAATGATGCTATGCCCAAAAGGTTTTCCTTCACTAGGTGCAGTAAAAAAATTTGCATTCCATACACAGGTGGTGTAGCTTGCAACACAGATAGGCTACTCCACTGACTAACACACTGCAAGAGGCCAAAAAGGATTTGCTTTGCTAGATTTAGCCAAATGCTGTGAAAAAAACTTGCACAGCACTAGTACAGACCTGCCTGGCAAAAAGTGATAGGAACTGATGTAACCTAGTCCTCAAAAGGACTGCAATCACAACTATTCCCTACTCCCAAGCTATCTGTAGATTTGTGCGAAAATTGGCTTGAATTTAACACAAAGTATAGCGCACACAGCAACAGCAGTGCCGTCTAACACGCAGCTGCAGCAGTGAGAAAATGGTGGTGACGGGGAAAATGGCTGGGTCTTATAGGGCAAGGACAGGTGACATACACTGCCAATGACACATGCCCTTGCTTGTGTGAAAAAAAGCAGTTCGCTCCGTGTGCGCTGCTGATCGGCTGACAGATTCCCGCATTTACAGTAGGGAGGTGCAAAGAGAAAAAAAAATGGAGATCTTCATTATTTATGCAGAGATCCATCCCCTGCCCCTCCCCCCACCCCGCTGTACACTCAAACTGCGTATTAACATTAATTTTCAGCATTACTGAGAAAAAATCCAGTTATGATTTTGGTGCACGAACAGTTATCGAACATAACCTCGAACAGCCGAATTTTTCTCAAATTGTTCGTGTTCGCCGAACGGCTCGAACACCGCCCAAAACAGCTCGAAGTTGAGATTGGCGAACAGTTCGAGTCGAACACCGCTCCTCTCTACTGAAAAGGAGTCAGCCAAGTCCTTGTGGCATAGCTGTGGCCTGGCCATACACTATTTGGCTAGCAGCCATCTCTCCCAACATACAGATGAGTTCTCATGTGTTCTGTGGGGAGGAGGGTAATCGCCTGCCTCTAAGCAATTTGTGCCTAGAGAACAAGGAGCGGGTATTTGAACTGAACATTTGTTAGGGCAGCTAGATTAGCCATATATTAGCCCACTTTAATCAAACAGAAAACAATGGGACTTGTAATTGTGGTGCCCCTGATGGTTCAGTCACCACAGAGATAGTGCACCTCACCCAGAGGTGTGGAGTCTCCTTCTCTCAGGTGAGGAGTGTTAGAACCTTGCTCTTAGGTTTTTTCCTTTGCTGGTCACATGACCTTGTTGGCCTATATTATCCTGCTCCGCCCTTCTGGCTTTGCTGGACTTCATTGTATAACTACTTTCTAGCTAGCCTGTGCTCTGTATCTAACTCTGTTAGTTTGCTTGGTCTACGGACCTCTATGTTCTATATATTTTGTTTGTTCATCTGTCTGCTACTATTTCTGTTAGGAGGTGTCCCATTTTCCTCCCAGTCCTTAGTACTTGTAGGGATTCCTTCCCCACATCTATAGGTCTCCGTACAGACTAGCTTAGGACTTTAGCAGGTCTGATCGCAGGATCAGGTTCCCTGTTACATTGTAGGGATTCAGCTGAGTTCTATCGTAGGGACAGATCTCCTCTCTTTCCTTAGCTCTGGTAGCAGAACATAACAGTAAGTCCAGCCTGCAAATTCTCTAAGGAAAGATTTTTCTGTTCCATCATGGTGTCGGTTCAGGATTTGGCTAAACACCTGCAGGGACTCTCTCTGGAGGTGGCCGAGCTCCGTCAGCACGTGAGTAACTGTCCTGGAGCACATTTCTTGGAGCCTAAGGTATGTTTGCCGGATTTATTTTTTGGTGAACACCGAGAATTTTTTTCATTTAAAAATGCTTGCTTATTGTATTTTCGTTTGAGACCCAAGTCCTCTGGGGATGAATCCCAGCGCATAGGGTTCATAATGTCACTTTTGCGCAAAGAGCCTCAGGAGTGGGCCTTTTCTTTGCAACCTAGTGATACATGCTTCAGATCAGTGGATAGTTTTTTTTCTGCTTTGGGACTATTATATGATGATCCTGACCGTGTCGCATCAGCTGAGACTGAGTTGAGACGTTTGAAACAGGGATTAGGTAATGTGGAAAAATATTGTACTCATTTCCGTCGTTGGTCTACTCAAACAGGGTGGAACGATTCTGCTCTGAAAAGTCTATTTCTTGCTGGGCTCAATGAAAGGGTTAAAGACCTGCTAATTGCTTATCCTACACCTGAAGATTTGCAACAGGCTATGCAATTAGCTATACGGGTGGATAGGAGACTGCGTGCAAGGGTTAATGAGAGCAAATCCTCTGCTATGTCAGTTTCTGGTTATGAGAATGTGTGTACTAACAGTGGTGAACCGATGGAGATTGGATCGGTGGCACCTCGCTCTCAAGAAAAAGACCGTCGATTTTCTGAAGGCTTGTGTTTCTAAAAAATCTGGTCATTTGATTAAAAGGCTGTGAGCTTCGTATGAAGAAAGAAAAAAAAATGGTCAGTCATGCCCGTATTGCCTGTTTAAATTCCAAGGGTGTATTTTTAGCTGCTTCCACGATTGCTCAGGAAAAATTAATGGCATTTCGGGTGTTTGTTGATTGTGGGTCTACTCTGAATGTAATTGATGGGGGATTCTTGGAAAGACTCAATTTAAAACCCGAACCTTTATCATCCCCCATTGCTGTGGTTTCTGTGGATGGTTCCCCTTTGAAGAATATTACTCTCAAGGTCTGTGAATTTCCTCTCACTATTAATGGTGTTCACCATGAGAAATTGGATTTGGTAGCTTTGAATAACTTGCCTTCTCCAGTAATATTGGGATTGCCCTGGTTAAAATTTCACAATCCTGTACTGGATTGGTCTACCAGTGAAATTAAATCCTGGAGCCATAAATGTTATGACAAGTGTTGTAACGGGCGTATTGCAGCTTTGGATAGGGGAGAATTGCCTGTTCCTATTCAGGATTTTTGGAGAGTTTTTTCTGAGAAGGAATCGCAGGTTTTGCCTCCCCATAGAGACTATGATTGTTCTATTGAATTTGTCCCTGGAGCGACTCTTCCTAAAAGTCGTTTATTTAACCTTACTATTCCTGAGAGGAAGGCTTTGGAGGAATACATACAGACAAGTTTGGCCGCCGGTCACATTAGGCCCTCTAAGTCTCCTGTGGCGGTTAGATTTTGTTTTGTAAAAAAAAAGGACGGCGGTTTACGTCCTTGTCTGGATTTTCGTGAGATTAACAAAATTACTGTACGCAATCCTTACCCACTGCCATTGATTCCTGATCTGTTTAACCAGTTAATGGGGGCCAAGTGGTTCTCTAAAATTGACCTTAAGGGGGCATACAATCTGTTGCGCATGAAGGAGGGTGATGAATGGAAGACTGCTTTTAACACTCCTGTGGGTCATTTTGAGAACCTGGTTATGCCTTTTGGTCTTACTAATGCTCCTGCATTTTTTCAGAATCTTATTAATGACATCCTTAGACCTTTGATCGGCAAAAATGTGGTTGTGTATTTGGATGACATTTTGATTTATTCGCCGGATCTGGAGTCTCATTGGCGGAGCGTACGTGAGGTATTACAGTTATTAATGGACAATTCGCTTTTTGCTAAGCTGGAGAAATGTGAGTTCGCTGTACAGAGAATCAGTTTTTTGGGTTACATTATCTCCAGCGAAGGTTTTGAGATGGACCCGGTTAAAGTTCAAGCTGTACAGGAATGGCCTAGGCCTATTGGTTTGAAATCGATACAGAGGTTTTTGGGTTTCGCCAATTACAGAAAATTCATAAAAATTTTTTTCTAGTATTGTCAAACCTCTGACCGATCTCACCAGGAAAGGTGCTGATGCGGTTCAGTGGTCTTCTGAGGCCATTGAAGCTTTTGTGTATCTCAAGGAGAGGTTCACCTCTGCTCCCATCCTTATGCAGCCTGATGTGACTAAGCCGTTTTTGGTTGAGGTTGATGCTTCCTCTGTGGGGGTTGGCGCAGTATTGTCTCAGGATAACGGGGATGGATTACATCCCTGTGCCTTTTTTTCAAAAAAATTTTCGGAGACTGAACTGAATTACGATATTGGTAATCGGGAATTATTGGCTATTAAACTCGCATTTGAACACTGGCGCCACTTCTTGGAAGGTGCGGAATTTCCCGTTCAGGTTCTTACGGATCATAAAAATCTGATATATCTTGATGCTGCCAAGCGCCTGAATGCCCGTCAGGCTAGGTGGGCACTGTTTTTCTCGCGGTTTAATTTCTCCGTTACTTACATCCCTGGTACTAAGAAAGTTAAGGCGGATGCCTTGTCTCGCAGTTTTTCTCCCATAGTCGGTGCTGAGAAAGAGGAGAACATTTTACAAAAAGGTGTTGTGATAGCTGCTTTGGACTCCGTTTTGGAAGATGAGATTCTTAAAGCACAGGAGAATGCCCCATCTAACACTCCTCATGGGAGGTTGTTTGTGCCTGGGACCTTTAGGAGAGATTTGTTTGTTGAGTGTCACGAATCTCGGTTGGCAGGTCATCCCGGAATCTGAGACCAAGAGACTGGTGGGTCGCAGTTTTTGGTGGCCTGGATGGCAGAAGGAAGTCATTAAGTGGGTGCGTCAATGTACTATATGTGCTAGATCTAAGTCCTCACATACTCCTGCTGCGGGGTTGCTTTGTCCTTTGGAGGTTCCCAGTGCTCCTTGGACACATTTGGCTATGGACTTTATAACTGACCTTCCCCCCTCTGAGGGTTTTACTGTCATCTGGGTGGTCGTGGACAGTTTTAGCAAGATGTGTCACTTGGTTCCCTTCGTCAAACTGCCCTGCGCTAAAACTCTCGCTAAGGCCTTTGTCAAGGAAATTGTCAGACTTCATGGCGTTCCTACTGACATTGTTTCTGATAGGGGTCCTCAGTTCGTGGCTCGTTTTTGGCGTGCCTTTTGTGACAGGTTGGGAGTTCATTTGTCGTTCCAGGATGTTGAGCAGTTCTTGCGTTGTTTTGTGGCAGACAATCAAGAGGGGTGGTCTGAGTTTCTGCCACTTGCTGAATTTGCTCTGAACAATCATACATCTTCTTCTGCTGGTTGTTCGCCTTTTTTTTGTTGTTCTGGGAGACATCCGTCGTTTGGGTCGTTCTCCAAGTTGGGATCTGCCGTGCCTGAGGAGGAGAATTTTTCCGGTGATTTGGAGAGAGTTTGGACGGATGTGCGTGGTAATCTTCAGGAGGCCAACAGAAAATCTAAAGACTACTTTGATAGGAAACGACAGGAGGTTTTGTTCGCTGTTGGTGACATGGTCTGGTTGTCCTCTAGGAATCTGCGGTTGAGGATTCCTTCTAAGAAATTGGGTCCCAAGTTTGTAGGGCCCTTTAAGGTGCTCCAGGTTGTCAACCAATCTGCTGTTAGGTTGGAGGTTCCTACCTCCTGGAGAATTAATCCGGTATTTCATGTCTCTCTGTTAAAAAAAGCTGTTGTGTCGGATGGTGACGCCTCTGCCTCTGTTCCTCCGGTGGTGGAGGACGGGGAATATGAAATTTCTCGCATCCTTAACTCTAGACGGTATAGAGGTAGCTTGCAGTATCTTGTGGCCTGGAAAGGTTTCGGACCCGAGGATAACTCTTGGGTGAGGTCAGATGATGTTTCCGCGTCCAGACTTAGAGCGTTTCACAGGAGATTTCCTGATAAGCCTGGTCCTAGGGGATCCGGAGGATCCTCTTAGAAGGGGGGGTACTGTTAGAACCTTGCTCTTAGGTTTTTTCCTTTGCTGGTCACATGACCTTGTTGGCCTATATTATCCTGCTCCGCCCTTCTGGCTTTGCTGGACTTCATTGTATAACTACTTTCTAGCTAGCCTGTGCTCTGTATCTAACTGTTAGTTTGCTTGGTCTACGGACCTCTATGTTCTATATATTTTGTTTGTTCGTCTGTCTGCTACTATTTCTGTTAGGAGGTGTCCCATTTTCCTCCCAGTCCTTAGTACTTGTAGGGATTCCTTCCCCACATCTATAGGTCTCCGTACAGACTAGCTTAGGACTTTAGCAGGTCTGATTGCAGGATCAGGTTCCCTGTTACATCGTAGGGATTCAGCTGAGTTCTATCGTAGGGACAGATATCCTCTCTTTCCTTAGCTCTGGTAGCAGAACATAAGGAGGGAGTGCTGCCCAGAACCCCAACACCCGCATTCAACACTACACTGCTCCAGGCCGGCTGGAGGGGCAACATGCATGAGCGCAACTGCTGAGCCCTGTCCCAGGCTGGAGTAGGGGGAACCCAGAGGTAGGGGGAACCAGTAGTGGGTGTGGGTGGAGGAAGTAGTTTAAGGGAGCACTATAGTAGTAGGTATATAAAGGGGAGCCATTTTAGGGTGGCAGGAGAGTTCGGTAGAGGAGTCAGTGGAGAACAGTCAGGGATCAGAGTCTCTTTAGGAGCTCTGCTCCACAAGCAGGGCCCAGTGCTAGAGGCCCAGGAGGGGAGCAGAGGAGTAGGCTCCGATCTAAGGAAGGGATCCTAGCGGGTACGGCGAGTGCAGGACGGCACCCGTATGCCCCGCATCTGTCAGAAGACAGGGATCGTAAGCCGCATGAAGGGGACGGACCCCTGGTCCAGCCGTGTAACTCCAGGTCTTGGCTGGGAGGCTTCTGGCTTATATAGTCAGTTGCTGAAGCCTCATTCTAATCCCCGTGAGGGACAAGCAGGTCCGGGAACTTCAACGTACAGGAGGGGCTTCAGAGCACCCAAATGGGATTGAGAGTGGGAAGCACAGGGCAGGAGGGAGACAGACCCAGTGTGAAGACTGTCTAGCTAGGAACACAGAAAGTGGAGTTCTGTCAGGTGCTCCTAATCTACCTGAGGAAGTGCTGAACCCCTGCCTGGTGAACGCAGCGCGACGTGGGGAGGCTGACAACTGTACAGTGCACCAATGGAACTGTCATAAGAACTGTGAGAAAAGACTCGGATGACTGCATCGCACTGCCTCCGTCCATTCTTTATCTGCGCCATCTTTCCCTCCCTGCACTACAACGCCCAGTGCAACTTTCACTGCCTTACACTGCCCAGGAGCAAGCTCTACCTGTGGAGAGCCACACCATCCCTGCTGCCGTAACATCAGCTCCAGAGGACTGCTCCGCAGCGGCAGCTCCCTTTGGCTGCATTCCACAGGTGGCGTCACAAACACTTTCCCCAGATCCTCCAATATCTTCCCCTTTTTACTGACCGCCCTGGGTCACGGACCGGGCCAGCCACGGTGATATCCCCTATACCGGCATCCATAGGCCCAGCTGCCAGGGGGCGCGTCAGCTCTGGAGTCATGAACAAGATAAGTGACCAACCCGTTATCGGTGGGTGAAGTGTGCCTAAAGAACTGTGTAATGATACTGAATGTGGTGCCCGCCCCAGAAGAACGGGCGCCATTATGTGCGTGATCAAAGACAACAGTATGGAACCTCCCATCGTGGGCCGGGTCCCAGAATGGCGCCAAAAGCATACCCTGCCCCTTGCAACTGTGACTGTCCGCATAGATGTGTCCGTCAAGGCAGGGAGGCCGTCACAAGGAGTGACCGACAGCAGATTGCCATGGGACCGCCCCCGAAAGAGGAGGAGGAGGAGGAAAGAAGGAATGGAGACAGGGTGTGGTCTTAACCAGTCTAGACAGACCGCACCCGGCAGACAACATGGACGGAAGTCAGGATCAAGCCTCCGCCTCTGGCCTGCTGCCGTGGCAAGCGACCCCCCTCACCCTGGAGGGAGAAGCCAGTAAGTTATCCCCGGAGGACGCGGAGTTCCTCCAGAGTGAGATTCTGGAGCTGAGCCAACAAGTGGACCGGGCCCAGCAAGCAGCAGTTACCAAGTGGAGGAGCGAGCTGTTGGAGAAGTTTGCAGCACGGTGTAGAGCAGCACAGGATGGCAGCAGCGGCAACCCAGCGGAACCCGCTGAATACCAGGAGGCCGTGTGCAGCACAGGAGCAGGTGGGAAGAAATCCCCTGTCCCGGGCGCTGCAAGCGCCGACCTGCTCCTGGGCTTCCTACACCAACACTCTCCGTACCCCGCCATGCCCTCCCTGGAGCAGCTGCTCAGCCCGGAACCTCCACCCCCGGGCACTGACTGAGGACCTTCCACTTGTTGCCCTCCCGGAACCTCCACTCCCGGGCACTGAAGTCAGGAACCTTCTGCTGGGTTCCCTCGCGGAGCCTCCACCTCCGGCACCTGAGTGGGTGTACGGCGCGCCGGGCTTTGATTGGTCCACCCGGTTTGAGGACCAGCAGCCGTGCACGCTAGTGTTGATCGAGCACTAACATGCTCGGGTGCTCAAATCTCGGGCCGAGCTGGCCGTGATACTCGGGTGCTCGACCCGAGCAACGAGCCCAATGTTAGTCTATGGGAGACCTGAGCATTTTTGGCGCGGCACTGACGGCAGTCTTTTAAAACATTCAAAAATGAAACTGAAACTGCTTTCCTGTGAAATATGTTAAGGAACTTCCTTTCCAGGGTAAAGACTTGTGTATAAGGTAAAATAAATACCCCCCCCCAAAAAATACTCCTCCACACCTTGGGCTATGTTAACAAGTAGCATTTTTTAGACGTTTTTGCACTTTTGTATTGCTTTCAACCGTGACAAATGCATTCACCGGGAAATGTCATTTTAACATTTTACAACCTTATCTGACCATGTGCTGTGTGACACATGCATACAGTGCTGAAAATACATGGGAACAGCATGGGGAATACCCCTGGAAGCATCTCTGACACCCAGGTCACTGCCTAAAAGTGTGCCCATCAGAAATGATCCTTGCCGCGTCAGAAGATGCAGACTTGCAACTATCCCCGTGCAAGTTCTTGTCCCAGGGTATTGTTCAATTGTACCTCCCCCATTCCTTGCAATGCAAGCGCAAGTATGCAGCCTGCCACCCACCCACCCCCAGGCTGCAATACCATACTGCTTGCTTGCTTTCACTTGAAATTGGGCCTTTTAGGCATATGGAGGCGAAATCTGGCCACCACGTCATGGCTGCGTTGGCGGCCTGGAATCCATACTCCGTCCCCAGCCGCCAGGTAGCCGGGCATCCACACTGGGTCCCCAGCCGCCCCGCGGCCGGGTGTCCACACATGGTCCCCAGCCGCCTGGGGGCAGCCAGGTGTCCATAAACGTTCCCCAGCCGCCCCTATTTCTCCTGTCAACTTCCCCCCACACACTTTTCTTAGCCCAGCCTGCTTTAGGGCAGCATTGGACGAGACCACCAGAGAACCAGACTCCTCTGGTAGGCCCTGGCTTCTCCATCAGGGGAGTTGAGAGTGCCAAGGTGAGGAGCATGATGATGATGAAAGTTAGCATCTGCTTTGTTTTCTTGGAATGCAAGCATAAGTGTGCAGCCTGCCACCCACCCACCCCCAGGCTGCAATGCCATACTGCTAGCTTGCACTTGAAATGGGGCCTTTTAGTTTGGAGGAGGCCGAAGCTGGCCACTACCTCATGGCTGCTTCGGCAGCGAGGTATTCAAACTCAGTCCCCAGCCGCCCCTATTTGTCCCTCTGTGCCTTATACATAAGATTAAGCTCGTATACCAAAACATTACCTGTGCCCTCCCCAGTGCATTTAGTGGGAAGGACAGCCTATTCCGCTGTAGTGTGTGCATGCCAAACCCCTGTTCATAGTACATGCGAAGATGCCTCCCACCCTGCACCTGTCGTTGCAGACTTGCAACTATACCCGTTCAAGTCCTTGTCCCAGGGCAGTGTTCAATTGTACCTCTCCCATTCCTTGCAATGCAAGCGCAAGTATGCAACCTGCCACCCACCCACCCCCAGGCTGCAATACCATACTGCTTGCTTGCATAAACGGTCCCCAGCCGCCCCTATTTCTCCTGTCAACTTCCCCCCACACACTTTTCTTAGCCCGGCCTGCTTTAGGGCAGCATTGGACGAGACCACCAGAGAACCAGACTCCTCTGGTGGGCCCTGGCTTCTCCATCAGGGGAGTTGAGAGTGCCAAGGTGAGGACCATGATGATGATGATACAAGTTAGCATCTGCTTTGTTTTCTTGGAATGCAAGCGCATGTATGTAGTAGCGGCTAGGCCTGAGGTGGTCAGCGTTTTGGCGCATATCCTACCTCCTCCGAGGATTTCTGGATGTTTTCCTGCTACTATCACAGTTCTATGACTCCCATTAAAACAAAGCTTCAGGTGATAAATGATGGATGAGGTAGTGGCAAAGGAGAAGGAGCAGGAGGAACAGGGACCATTCACATCAATATCAGGCCAGTCAACCACATATGTCTTGTAGGATATGTTTCTGTAACAAAAAGGAGCAGTTCGGCTACACAGTTATAGGGCATACAGTGAGTGCAATGCCTACCAAAAATTTTGAGGCACTCCAATGCCCCTTGGAAATGACATGGAGGTCAGAGGGCCTTAACTAAACAGTTTTTTCCATTTATACCAACTGGGTCTCCTGTACACTGTTAGCCTAAGCAGTGAATGGAAGGCTTTCCAAAAATTATGAGGAACTTGCAATGCCCCTTACAAGAGCCATGCAGCACAGCATATTACAAACATAAGTCCCATTATTGGGGAGTGGGTCTCCCATAGTATTTGCTTATGCCTTCCAAGCAAAAGCTTCAAAAAATTAGGAGGAAGTGCAGAGCCCGTTCAAAGACTCGTGGAGGTCCCAGTAGCTTAACAAGAAGGTTTTAATGCCCCTCAGAAGAGACGTGGAGGTTAGAGTGGTATAACAAGATGCTTTTAATGCCCCTTACAAGAGCCAGACAGTACAGCATCTTAAAAATAGTATTCCCATTATTGGGGAGTGGGTCTCCCACAGTCTTTGCTTATGCCTTCCAAGCAAAAGCTGACAAAAATAAGGACGGAAGAACTTGCAATAATGGCAACACGGACCACGGTCACCCTGGTGGTATAGTGGTGGTGGAGGCTGAGGATAAGGAGAAGAACATAAAACAGCCGAAATGAGGAAGCGTATACCCATGTGTGGGTGTGAAGTGGTGCATGGGAATACACCTCCCGAAATAACACCGTAGATTTGACTTTATGTTACTCTGCTGTCATTTGGTGGTGATGAGAAGTCTGGCCCAATCTAGCCCTTGTTCATTTTGATAAGGGTCAGCTTGTCAGCATTGTCAGTTGACAGGAGAGTGTGCTCATCAGTTATAATTACCCCAGCGGCACTAAAAACAAGCTCCAATAACATGCTAGCGGCAGGGCAGGCCAGGACCTCCAAGGCGTACAGAGCGAGTTCATTCCAAGTGTCCAGCTTGGATACCCAATAATTAAAAGGCACGAAGGACGCTGGTACGGTCGGCAAGGTACTCCCTCACCATCTTTTGAAACTTTCCACTCCTTGTGAGAGTACCCCACGCCTCAGGGTCTGAGAAAACTGTCCCAGAACGTTGACAGTGTTCCCCTGCCTCTACTAGATTGGAGTTGCCTCTCTCTCGCTTGTACGCTTTGGTTGGTCAACGAACTGTGACCTCTGCCGCTAGCGTGTTCAGATGGGAATTTTTTTTTTTTTTAACAGTTCTGCAGCAAGGGCCTTCTGGTACAGGCCCATTTTTGTAGACCTCTCCACCTCAGAAATAAGACAGTGAAAGTTCTCCTTGTAGCGGGGGTCTACAAGTGTCACCAACCAGTAATGACTGTCACCCAACATTTTGACAACGCGAGGGTCACAGTTAAGGCAGCGCAACATAAAGTCAGCCATGCGTGCTAGACTGGTAATGGGCAAGATTTCCTTGTCCTCACCAAGATGACGACTGACCATACTCTCCTCCTCCCCCCTGTCCTCAGGCCACCCACGCTGAACCGACGGTATAACACTTGTACAGGTACTACCATCTACAGCGCTTGATAGCAGCTCCTGTTCCTCCTCTCCCTCTGTCCCCCAATGCACGTTGGGATGAGATGAGGCTGGGCTGTGTGTAATCGCCCACTACGGCTTCTTGATCCATCTCATCATACTCTGGCTGCAATGCCTCCTCTTTAATTCTCTGCAGAGAGCGTTGCAAAAGACAGACAAGTGGGATGCTGACACTAATGATGGCGTCATCGCCACTCACCATCTTGGTGGCCTCCTCAAAGTTTGTCAGGATGGTACATATGTCAGACATCCAGGTCCACTCCTGAGGTCTTATGTGTGGAGTCTGACCTGAACATCGACGGCCTTGTTGTATCTGGTGCACCACAACTGCTCTCTTCTGCTCACAAATCCTTTGCAACATGTGGAGGGTAGAGTTCCAACGTGTGGGGACATCACACACCAGTCGGTGTGCTGGAAGCTGCAAACGCTGCTGCAACACAGCAAGGGCGGCGGAAGCTGTAGCAGACTTGCGAAAATGAGCTGACAGGCGGCGTACTTTCACGAGCAGATCTGGCAACTCGGGGTATGATTTAAGAAACCGCTGAACCACGAGGTTAAGCACATGAGCCAGGCATGGTACGTGTGTGATCTCACCTCAGAGCCGCCACCAGGTTACGGCCATTGTCACACACGACCATGCCGGGATGTAGGTTCAGCAGTCTCAGCCACAGATCTGCCTGCTCTTTCACAGCTGTCCACAACTCACAAGCAGTGTGAGGTTTATCACCTGAGCTTATGAGTTTCAGCACAGCCTGTTGCCACTTGGCGGAGGCAGTACTGCAGTGCTTCCAGCTTGTAACTGATGTGGTGATATCTGAGATGGAGATGGAGGCTGAACAGGAGAAGGAGATGGAGATGGAGGCTGAACAGGAGGAGGAGATGGAGATGGAGGCTGAACAGGAGGAGGAGATGGAGATGGAGGCTGAACAGGAGGAGGAGATGGAGACTGAACAGGAGGAGGAGATGGAGATGGAGACTGAACAGGAGGAGGAGATGGAGATGGAGACTGAACAGGAGGAGGAGATGGAGATGGAGACTGAACAGGAGGAGGAGATGGAGACGGAGGAGGAGGCTGAACAGGAGGAGGAGCTGGAGATGGAGGAGGAGGCTGAACAGGAGGAGGAGATGGAGATGGAGGCTGAACAGGAGGAGGAGATGGAGGCGGAGGAGATGGAGGAGGAGGCTGAACAGGAGGAGGAGGAGATGGAGGAGGAGGAGATGGAGGAGGAGGCTGAACAGGAGGAGGAGATGGAGGAGATGGAGGAGGAGGCTGAACAGGAGGAGGAGATGGAGATGGAGGAGGAGATGGAGGCGGAGGAGGAGGAGGAGCTATACACTATGGGGGCAACTATGACTGACATAGGGCCCGCAATCCTCGGTGTGGGGAGGATGTGTTCCGTCCCAAGGTCCGACTGGGTCCCGGCTTCCACTATGTTTACCCAGTGTGCCGTCAGAGAGATGTACTGTCCCTGGCCACAAGCACTTGTTCATGTGTCTGTTGTCAGGTGGACTCTCCCAGTAACTGCATTGTTGAGGGCACGGCAGATGCTTTGGGACACGCGCTTGTGTAGTGCGGGGATGGCACACCGGGCAAAATAGTGTCGGCTGGGGACCGAGTACCGAGGGACGGCCACCGCCATAAGATTGCGGAAGGATTCCGTCTCCACCAGCCTAAAAGGCAGCATTTCCAACGCAAGCAGTCGTGAAATGTGCGAATTTAGGACTGTGGCCTGTGGGGCGTTAGCTGCGAATTTCCGCTTTCGTTCAAAGGTCTGGGATATGGACAACTGAACGCTGCGGTGGGACGTGGACGTGGATGCTGTTTCTTGAGAAACTGCCATAACAAGTGAAGACTGAGAGGAGGGGGAATCTTTACATGCAGTATGGACAAGGGATTGCCTTGCACACACAACAGGGGGTTCTATTGCACGCACAACAGTAGAAGAAGCAGTGGTGACACCCGCTGACACTGGTCGTGGACCCTGGGTTTCGCCCCACAAAGTCGGGTGCTTTGCTGCCATGTGCCTGATCATGCTGGTGGTGGTCAGGCTGGTAGTTTTGTCACCCCTGCTGATGCTGGCATGGCAGGTGGAACATATGACCTTTTTGGGGCTATCAGCAGAGTCTTTAAAAAAATTCCAGACTCTGGAAGACCTACCGCTTGTACTGGCAACGTCCCTCGTGTTGGTGTTACGGGGAACGGTTGCCCGCCTTCTGTCTGCGGCCACCACACTGCTTCTTCCTGCCTGTTGAGGTACTCTGCCTCCCTCCCCCTGTGTGCTGCTGGCCTCACTCTGCATGTCCTCCTGCCACGTTGGGTCAGTTACTAGATCATCCACCACCTCCTCCTCTTCCACTTGCACACCACGATGCTCCTCCTCACTTCCTGGCAATTGTGTCTCGCCATCGTCCACCTCTTGTGACAAATTGGCAGCGTCGACTTCCTCTGGCCGTGGCTGTTCAAATATTTGGGCATCGCTACATGGGATCTCCTCTTCCACCACAAGCGTATCAGGCGAGGGGCACAAATATGGAAATGGACCAGTGAACAGCTCTTCAGAGTGTCCAAGTGTGGGATCAATTGCTGTCTGACGACACTCAGCATGGTGGGAGGAAGGAGCATCAGGGTGAGGAGGAGTATGCGGTCGAGACTCACGGCTACTAAGAGCTGACCGTGTGGAAGACAGAGCGGAGGTGGTGGTGCCCATGTAACTGGAAGTATTATCTGCTATCCAATTAATAACCTGTGCACACTGATCAGTTCTCAATACTGGTGTTGTTCTGTGCTTCCCTAATAATTCGGTCAAGAAGTGGGAGCGAGAAGATGTGGCGTTGGTTGTGGCACGTTTTCACCTTGGCCACGGCCCCGTCCTCTGAACGAACCATCACCAGAACGTCCAGTTCCACGTCCCTTGCCACGCGCCTTGCCTATTGTAAAGGAAGTAAAATAGCTTACACTCACACTATCAATGGAAAAAGGGTAATAAAAAGTAGATTAGATCCGTGGAAGAGGAAAACCACAGTTCTATTTCTCTGGCCTACACCCGACTCTTTTAAACAATCTGAACAATCAGGGAGAAACTATTACTGTTTTTCTTTACGTAAAAACTACTAAAACCTGAATAATAGAGATTTTTTAGCGTGGGATGGCAAAACCACAGTTATTGTTTACTGGGGTATACCATACTTTTTTAAATAGATATAATTGCGGCTGAACAGTGAGCGACACACTCAAACCTTTTTTTTTTTTTTTTTTTTTTTTAGATACAAATGGGCCAAAGTGGATAATACAGAGGTTTGAACCGTGGAAGTGCAAAACAACACTTCTGTTTCTCTAGCCTACACCTGACTATTTTCAACAGATATATTTGTGTCTGAAAAATCAGACACGCTTTTTTTTTGGGGGGGGGGGGGGGGGGACAAAAGGTTAATAAGATGGGTATTTGTACAGTGTGAAGGAGGAAAAAAAAAAAAAAAAGGATTTTTCCTGTCCCCTGAGACCTGGAGCTAAGTCCAGCAATTTCAGCAACAGGAGCACACAGGACTGTAATGCAGCGTTTGCTGGTATAACCACTGTCTCCTATACAGCCTGCCTGCCTGGTATCTGGGATGGATATTAGTCCTGAGAAGGACTGTTTGTTTGCTTTTGCTGGCTTTACAGACCCTACACTAACTATTTCGCAGTTTATATCTCTCCCTAAATCAGCAGCGCTGTCTCTGCACTGTCTGATCCGGAGCGACTGTGTCCAAGATGGCGGCGCCCGGTTTTAAATACTCGAGGTGACGCTGTGCGGCCAACCAATCACTGTAATGCCCACAAACAACATGGCTGCGGCATTACAGTGACTGGCTGGCAATCCCTGCATGTTCATTGGCTCTGTAAAGAGCGCCAAACATACAGGGCGGAGACCCGAGCTCCCGCCCGAGTAACCCGGAAATGCTCGGTGCTCGCTGAACATCCCGAGTAGTGAGATGCTCGGGCGAGTACTGAGCAGTGTCGAGCATGCTCGCTCAACACTAAAAATGACCTATTGAACAAATTGAAGTTTAATAACAATAGGACAAATTTCATCAGAATTTCTTCCTTTGTTTTTATATTATAAAATACTCATCTGAAGACTTAATAATACAGATACATCGATACAATCAGAATAAAAGTCATCCCAATTTCTATTATGGACATATTGATACGATCAAATGAAATGAACTTTGAGGAAATAGACGTCCGCAAGCGTTTGCTGGTGC
Source organism: Phyllobates terribilis (assembly GCF_046119375.1). NCBI lineage: Eukaryota > Metazoa > Chordata > Amphibia > Anura > Dendrobatidae > Phyllobates > Phyllobates terribilis. The sequence continues at coordinate 753,702 of NW_027363402.1, read as the reverse complement.
GGAAGCAGTGACATAGCCAGATGGCATTTGTCACGATGAAAGGAAGTTCTGCATCGATCTAAGTGTAGGTTGGACGAGGTAGCACATGAAACAGGCAGATCTGTCTGTAAACCAAACAAATGACAAACTACGAACAAACACTATTAACAACTCATAGCAACAAACTCGTAGACACTACATTATAAGATGCAATGCAATATACCAGTCTCCTTCCCTAGATATAAAAGACATATTAATACTGTGAGATCGCAGTGCAGCCAAGACATCTCTGTGAGAAAAAGATCCTATTGGAAGTGTAGCACCCTGAGGATTCGGCTGCTACAGGGGTATTGCACCTCAACCCAGAGGTGTGATATTCCACTCCCGGGTAAGGAAGGAGTGTGGAACTGAGCTCAGATAGACTGCATGCACTACATACATCCCATTTCAGAGGAGCAGGCCGACGGTACTCCCACTTAGAAATGTGCAGGTACAACCGAGCCTGTTCCTGGCTGGAGTGGGAGGGGGGTGGTACATCCCATGTAGTGTAGGGGCAGATAGGGGGAGCAGTCTGGGTAGTGATAGGAGCTCATTGGGTGCTGGTCACCTGAGCTCACACATAGAGGGATATATAAGGAGGGCACCAACTTAGATCAGGGTCAGACGCTGAGAACAAGTCAGTTGGAGAGGAGAGAGAAGGAAACAGCAGCCCTGGAGAGAGAGAGAGGAGAAAGAAAGAGAAAGACCCAGAGGGGGAAGACAGAAGGGACCCAAGAACCCAAATTAGAGCACCGGGTGAGGAGTCAGCAAGAGGGTACCGGAACCCAAGCTGGTGGGGGCAAAGACATTCCCCAGCCAGAGACCGGAGACCGTGGGCAGTGTCTGTCACGGTCACCCACCACATTCACCCCGAAGGCACACCACGTGGAGGGTCAGGGAACCCAAGGCCAAGGGTGTCCCAAAAGAAGGCCCGAGGGAGCTGGACCTAGGTGAATCCCTGGTGGGGACGGCTGAAGAAAGGACAGAGGGAGAGCTCAGGGCCACGCTCCGGACTTGTTTGGGGGTTGGCTGGATCCAGGACCTGGTGGACGCAGCACGGCTCGGGTGGTCACTAGCAGCTGGAGTGACCAGTACAACATCAGCAGTAAGTAAACTCCCTTAACTGCACAACCCGAGTCTGTCTTCATTGCCGGCTGCACCGCACCACCACAACCCCCATCCTCTGCGCCTGTCCCCTCTGAGGCTATACCCCTCCCGTTGGGGGTTATCCCACCAAGCTGCGCATCCACCATCAGCCTCAGCGGACCCTGCTGCAGCGGCGGCCACAGTGACCGCATCACAACGGGTGGCGTAGTCGACACAAAAGAACTCTTATAACATCAGTAAGGACTGCCACATAACACTTAGCTTGACGCCCTGGGCACGGGACCGGGTCACAGCCGCTCGGAGACTACAACCCCCCATCTGATCCGGTGCTGGGTATTCCCCTCAAAAAGGAATATGTCCCAGGGGGCGCGTCAGAAGAATGAGACGAGTCCCTGCATGATTATATGATCGCAACATGATACGCCTGCAACGCACCCGAGTCACTCGATTGGATGACAGAAGGGGGGGGCGCACAAGAGGGGGCACCAACTTTCCTATAAAGTCACGCTGGTTTAGCCGCCAGACGCTGCCGGCAACCCTGCCGATAAGTTTATTACAAAACTATCGTACTATCAAACCAAAAAAAGATCATAGACTGTGAGCCCCTGATGACCATGAGAGTCTCATAAGAATGATGAAACGCGTAGGGCTGAGCATTTCTATAGAAAGTACTACAAGAGATGATTAGCCAGGCTACCTCAATATAAAGCGCCTAGATCAGGAGAAACAAGCACCGCACCTGGATATGACGGCAGCACTATAAAGCCGTTCTGAAGAGAATAGCACAGGACATGGTAAAATGAATATTATTAATGCCATTATCAGACTGCAGACTCACAATGAGGAGAAATGAGATGGCATGATTTCTAATAGCCAGAGGCCAAATTGAAAAGGGAGTTATACATATAAATAAAGAGATACCCCTAGGAATTTTGACTAATCCCTGGCCTCCCAACAAGACAATATATATATAAATGGTTAGCAGGGGAGATAAATTAAAACCATTCACAATAGTCCTATGTTTAGGATAATTTTAGGAAATTTGTGACGGATTTTGGACACTTAAAATCTTTTTAAAATATTGAATAAAGGTTATTTTTTATATTTTACTCCCATTGGATTTGACTGAAATACTGCAGAATTATCTTGGAGCATATTTATACTACACTGCTCAAAAAAATAAAGGAGACACTCAAATAACACCTCCTAGATCTGAATGAATGAAATATTCTCATTGAATACTTAGTTCTGTACAAAGTTGAATGTGCTGACAACAAAATCACACAAAAATCATCAATGGAAATCAAATTTATTAACCAATAGAGGCCTGGATATGGAGTCACCCCCAAAATTAAAGTGGAAAAACACACTACAGGCTGATCCAACTTTGATGTAATGTCCTTAAAACAAGTCAAAATGAGGCTCAGTATTGTGTGTGGCCGCCACGTGCCTGTATGACCTCCCTACAACGCCTGGGCATGCTACTGATGAGGTTGCGGATGGTCTCCTGTGGGATCTCCTCCCAGACCTGGACTAAAGCATCCTCCAACTCCTGGACAGTCTGTGGTGCAACGTGACGTTGGTGGATGGAGCCAGACATGATGTCCCAGATGTGCTCAATCTGATTCCGGTCTGGGGAATGAGCGGGCCAGTCCATAGCTTCAATGCCTTCATCTTGCAGGAACTGCTGACACTCCAGCCACATGAGGTCTGGCATTGTCCTGCATTAGGTTTCACCCAGGGCACCAGCATAAGGTCTCACAAGGGGTCTGAGGATCTCATCTCGGTACCTAATGGCGGTCAGGCTACCTCTGGCGAGCACATGGAGGGCTGGTAGGTCCTTTCACAAGCATTTTGGTCGTACTATCACTTCTGGTCGGCCTGGGCTCGCGTCATTGTCGTGCACCAGCTGTGCCAAGGCCTGCATTTTGTCATGGAAGCGTAAGACATTCAATGACTGACACTCCAGGGGAGGCCAAGTCCCTTTCACAGACCTCCTTCACCAGAGCCAGGCGCTCCGCGCACGCCAGTCGTACAGTAGCTCAAAAGGGAGAACCCCGTTGAGGCCCGTGGAACCTCCCGGTAGGCAAGGAGCAGGTGTGGGAGGTACCGCGCCCAGTCGTGCCCCTAGGAGTCAACCAACATCTTAAGCATCTGCTTCAGAGTGCCAGTTCGCACAGGCCATTGGTCTGTGGGTGGTATGGGCTGGTCACCAGATTTTGCACCTGTATTTGCTTACAGAGGGTCTCCATCAGCTGCGACATGAACTGGGTTCCCCAGTCGGTGAGCATTTCCTGGGGAAAACACACTCGGGAGAACATCTTCAGTAAGGCGATAGCCACCTTGTCTGCCCGAATGGATGACAAGGCTACCGCTTCTGGGTACCGGGTGGCATAGTCTACTACCATCAGTATGAAGTGTTTCCTTGAGCTGCTGGGAGTGGCCATCGGGCCAGCCAAATCCACAGCCACCCTCCTGAAAGGCTCTTCGATGATGGGCAGAGTTACCAGTGGGGCTTTGGGCCACCGCCCCACCTTCCCCACCCTCTGACAGGTGTAACACGAACGGCAGTAGACAGTTACCTCAGCCCCCAACCTTGGCCATTAGAAATGCTGGGCTAGCCTGGCCTTGGTCTTATGGATCCCTAGATGTCCAGCCATCGGAATTTCGTGTGCCATCTGCAACAAACTCCACCCTGAACGGATAGGGTACCACTAACTGTCGATCCCTGGGCCACGCCTCCGGTGAGCCTCGCTGGACTGCTACCCGGTATAGCCATCCTTGGTCCCAGACCACCCACTGGAGGACCGAGTTCGAGGGAGGCTGTGCCGCCCGCTCCTCACGAGGCTTCAGGCTGTCAGTCTCTAACGCCACCTGAAACCCCTGACTGGACATGGCCAGAATAGACAAACCTGCCACGTCTCCTGGCCTCCGTCTGACCCGGCAGCCACTTGGTCGGAAGGGGAGAAGCCGTCGGACTCCCGAGGGGCCACTAGGGCCCGGGTGCCGCCACTGCAAGCAACAGTGGCTACGGCCGCTGAGACCGCGGGTAGCGCCCGTTTCTCCTCTGCTTCTGACCAAGCATCTGGTCTAAAAGGACTACCCTGGCCCTCTAACATCCTGGTTGTGGAGGAACCCTACCATGCGGCCTTACCTGGGAGCCCTATCTCTCCTGGAACTGCCCCGCCCTCCATGGCATGCTCCCCCTCTGCAGCTGTTTGCCTCTTGTCTGCCCCCTCTGCAACAACCTCACAGGACAAATTTCTCCAGCCTGCCGTATGGCCACATTCTGAGGCCTCATCACAGCTGACTTGATTGATCTCGTCCCCCATGGGGAGAGAGGTGTTAGGGGCTCAGGGTGGTAGTTGTGGTGAGGGGCTGCTGTGTTCCCACACTCTGGCTCCCTGATAAAGACACATGTCCCAATTCTCCTGTGCTCTGTATGTGGTGTGTAACACTCACGTTTTGGTCGCAGATCTCTGCTGTCTTCGGTTCTTCCACCTCAGGAACCACCGCACACACATTAGGGAACTTCCACTCCATTTTATAAAAAAGAACTTTACTTGAACGTTTGAATACAACTTCATACAGCATTGATCACATACACCTTGGCGATGGACAGCGCCGGCTTGATGCCTCCAATCCCGGAGCCGGCGAAAGTTTTATCAGGTATCAAATCCTAGGGTGACACCAGTTCGGGCCGCACAAGGGTCATCTCAGCACCGGTGTCTCACAGTCCCATTGCTCTGGCGTGGCCTATGGTAACAGTCTGAAAGTTGTCAAGGGACCTCCCACCACCCCCACTCACACACAAAACAGTGGACAGATTCTGGGACGAGGATCAACTGCTCTCATTAGGGCCCACATGTGATAGACCCAGCAGGACACCACTGCATACTCTGGAGCTTCTTCTGGTATGACTCAGGAGTCAAGTTGTACTGCCAGACCAGAGCCTGCTTGAAGTCCTCATAGCTCAGGGTGGTCTCACTGTGCAAGTACCCAAAGATTTCCAGGGCCTTACCCCTAAGCTGAGGGGTTAGGAACCGGACCCACTGTTCCTCAGGCAGATGGTACTGATGGCAGTTTTTTTCAAATGCCAGCAAGAAAGTGTCCAAGCCCCCTCCTTTGTGCAGAAGGGAGAAGTCATTCGTCCATAGCTTCGGGACTCGGATCTCAGGTGACTTGCGACTGGCTGGGGCCTGCAGTTGGAGCTGGAACACATCTTTCTGGTGCTCGTGCTCCCGCTGACGTTCTGCCATGAGGGTCTCATAGGTGGCCCTGTCTCCAACCTGGAGACTCGCTAGGGAAACTTGTATGAGGGGGTCAGGTGGTGGGTAGCCCACTGCGGGACCGACCACTGGTGAATCTCTCTCTGGGGGGCCTAAGTTGGACTCTCCTTCTCTTAGAGTAACATGGTCTTCCACCTCCTCAACACCATATGGTGCATTGGCCATCTCCTTGGTTTTGGCCCTGGTGCCACTGGCCATCCTTGCACTCTATGGTCAGTGACACCGAACTGCCACCTGATGCACCCACACACACCTTACAGTATTTGCACTCGGACTGTCTAGTGCTGAGCTGATCTTAAGTGTCTGAGTATGCGTTACACACACACACTATTATCTTGATCCCACCGCTTGCCACCAATGCAAAGAAATTGGCAGCAGGAGGGACCCCGCAGAATCCTACCACTGCTGGAACTGATGAATCCACACCCCACCACCTGCCTGACGTCACAATTACGTGAGACGGAGCACGTGGTACGGATCTGTCATTTGCACCATCGTGACATTCCGCACCCCCTCGAGGACGTGTAAGGTCAGATTGGTACAGTTCTACACAGACAATGGGACCTCTGCTTATAAAATATATAATTCCCGGCATGACTATATTCTCAACTACAGCTGGAACTTTTATGCTGAAAGGGGCCCTGCCCACACATTCCCCTGTCATGACTTCACTGTGGGCTTGGCACCACTTCATGGTTTTATTAAGATCTCTAACTTCCACAATAACTCCTCGCTGGTTGATCGCAGAAGTTTCCATGTAATATCACATTTCTTATTACAAATTTACCTTTCTTTAGAGACTAGACATGACATATCTTCGGTTGGTCATTCCTGCCTTCTTGCATCATAGCGCACCCGTACTGTTCTCAGATAAGGAAAAATATGTATATTGTTCCTTAGCTAACCCTGCCACTAAAAATATGTATCCTATCACAATCAGTGTTATAGAAACTCTGATATTCCATATTTCATTTCAGTGCCTACCAGACTGCAGCTTGAATACATGTGCAAATGGAGATGAGCTAAGCTTCAAAGGAATTCTAGGAGCTGTATCCTTTTCACCCAGGTGTCAATTCATCACTCCTGTCTCCATTTTATATGGTGATTAGCCTGAACACTTGGTGGATCCCGCTATTTGCATATGGGCAATTGGGAAGAGTGTAAGCTCTTGCTCCTTTGACAAATGGTAGATAGGGGAGGAGGGAAGAGGGAGTGGGATTTCGGAGGGGGAGAAAGATTCTCAATATTTCTATGACCGTGACATTTCCCATTCTCTTGGGATCTCGAAAATCTAGATTATGAATAACTAGGACATGCTATAATTCAATACCGAGTTATGGGAATACTGTATCTGACACAAAGGGCATGCTGCATGGCTGGGGTCCAAAGGGGGTCTTGCTGTGGCAGCTTCTTGGCTGAGAGCTGCTGTGAGACATTTGTCACTCGCTGCCTCTCTGCCCCCTCCCTTCTTAGCTGCAGAAGTGTCCAGTTACAACTGTATGCTGTAGACCTCTATAATCCCGCCAAACAGGGCACAATGATTGACATGGGGTTAAATTTTCAATATTCTTCTCAAGGCAAAAATCACATTAAAAAAAGATGGCATCACTTGCTAACTAATGTGATCAACCAGTGAGAAGTTATTGCAGAAATTATAGATTTCATAAAACCATGATGGACAGAGATGAGCCCACGTGAGGTCATCACAGGGGAGTGTGTGGGCAGGGCCACCCCTTCAGCATAAAAGATCCAGCTGAATATTGGTCTATACTCATGCCGTGAGATACATATTTGTAAGCACAGGTCCTGCTCCATAACAGTCCATTGGAGCACCTCTCCTCCAGGTAAATTGAATAGTCTCTGATCTGTCTAGTAAGTTCTTCCATTAATACCTTTTATCTTGTGTAACTGTACATGTATTGTACTGTCCCTCTTTGTAAAATCCTTTGTATATTTTTTCATAAACCCTGCCTCCTTTTGGATTAAATATAAAATGTATTAGTCCTGTTTCTTCTGTTCTGTAATCGTTCCTCCCCCGAAGCCATACGCTACCAGAAAGCAGGAGTCCGATCAGGCCTGTATTTAGAACTGATCGGTGGTGGCAGTGAATACTATTAATTGGGTTATCGTGAAGCTGGCAATGATCGTATGGGGGCATATACACATTCAATGCGTTGAAATTCGGAGGCGTGTACGCCATACGCTCACGGCTTGCTTGCCGGTAACTACATAGTGAGTAATCAGGATAGTCTGTGTGTGCAAATCCCTGACAAATTGGTGGCAGCGGTGGGATATTGTAAGATCTCGCCGATGCCTTCCCCCATAGTTCACTATCCAGCTACATCTAATTTTCCTACTTGTCAACTGGGCATTCTGCATATGGGCTGCTTAGATTGCCCTCTTTTGTCCTATTGCAAAAGAGGAGGTGAGAGGGGTGAAGGAATGCTCCTTTACTAGTGGCTTCAGAAATTGCAATATTTTCTATGACACGGTGCAATACCACATTATTATGCTATATAGTGAAAATACCAGTTTCCTTCAAAGCTCTGATTCAGATCAGTTCAAATATAGTCGAGACAGGGACCTTCAGCATGCCACCAGCTTTCATTTTAACTCATCGGCCTCATCCCAGAGTGCAAATGGGAGCCAGCGGCATTTAAATGGTTAACAGCTGCGGCCGAAACGAAGCTCTGACTGCGACTGTTAGAGATAAAATGTCAGCTATATAGAAAGGGTTGTCCACTACTCAAACAGCTCTCAATCACAATATTTCCTACATATAAAACAGCTATAATCACCTTTTGTGCTGTTGCTGTTCTACCCATGTCTGCGCTTAGTCTCCCAGGACTCGAGTGACCTCATATCACGCAGTCAGTAGCCATTTCACTCTCACTTCCTTCAGACGAAAGGGACACCCTAAAGAAGTGTAATCTGCTGCTGCTCTCTGGCTGTCAGTTCTGTTCAAAGGATGAGAGAGTGATGCAGTTGTAGCGCCCAGAGGGTTCGGTCGCTACAGGGGTATTGCACCTTAACCAGAGGTGTGATATTCCACTCCCAGGTAAGGATGGAGTATGGACCAAGGCTCAGTTAGCTGCATACACACACTCCTCATTTCCGGGGGACAGTTCGCAGATGCTCCCATTTATTACAGGCACAACTGACCATGTCCCTGGCTGGAGTGGGGAGGGGGGAGAGAACCCGGTGATGCAGGAGCAGAAGTGGACGGTTTCTGGAGCATAGGAAGGAGCTCATTGGTTGCAGGTCACCTGAGCTCAGACACAGTGAAGCAGATAAAAGGTGGGGGCCATCTTAGGAGAGTGTTCAGTCGGTTAGTTCAGAGAGGGAAGAAGTTCAGCCAGAGAGGGCTGACAGGGAGCTGAGGCTCAGCTTGGACTCAGCTCCACAAGGCAGGCCTAGAGAAGAGGCCGGGGCCAGGAAGGAGAAGGGGAGAAGGAGAAGGAAGGTGGAGAGAAAGAGGAGTAGAAAGGCTCCAGAAACAAGAAGGCAGAAGGGACCCTGAGAGAGAGAACTACATAACCGGACACTGGGATCCGAGGCTGTCAGGATTGCAAGCCCGGCAGCAGATAACCTACCTGCGAGGGATTTTAGATCCCTGGGCCTGAGAAGCCTGGAGGCTCCGCCACACAGAGGGACTGGTACAGCACAGAGAAGCAACAGGTACCTAAGGCCCGAGTCGCAAGCCATACAGGCGTAGTACACGGCCAGCTCAGGGACGTGGGCTATCACACCACTAAAGGGGGAGATAGTCAGCAAGGGCAGAGAGAACGGTAGGCCTACCCACTCACCCTGACCAGTGGGGCTCACCTGAATGTTCTCAGACACCCAGGCCCATTCCTACCCTGTACTCCTGTTGGGTCATAAGTACCACCTTCAATAAAGACCCTGGACTGTTTGAAGTAGACTCTGGACCTTTATTATTGCGGCCTGCACCATCACCCCCAGCATCCTATTACCTGCTCTGAGGCTACACTCTTCCCGTGGGGAGTTATCCTATCCCTGTGCTGCATATCTACATCAGCCTCAGCGGTCTGCCTTGCAGCGGCGGTCCTCCCTGACCGCAATCCACGGGTGGCGTAGTCCGACATTCAAAACCCTACAAATAGATTGTCACAACATTTGGTCTGACCACCCTGAGCCACGGGATCAGGTTGCCACTACTACCCCCATCATCACACTGAAGCCCGGTTCCAAGTGCCCCACGGCCCAGGGGGTGAGTCACAGTCACTGATTGGCTGCAGGGATCCTATGATTAGTCATGCATGTGACTCGCCCCCTGAGCCGTGGGGTACCCGGAACTAGGCCTTCTAGTGTACGGTGCTGATGGGGGTAGTAGTGGCAACCCGATCCCGTGGCTCAGGGTGGTCAGACCAAATGCTGTGGCAGTCTATTTATAGTTTTGTGAATGTCCGACTATGCCACCCGTGGATTGCGGTCAGAGATAACCGCCGCTGCGAGGCAGACCGCTGAGGCTGGTATTAGTGTGCAGCACAGGGATAGGATAACTCCCCATGGGAAAAGTGTAGCCTCAAGGCAGTGACAGTGAATGCTGGGCGTGATGGTGCAGGCGCAGCATAAATGACACAGAGTCCAATGATGCAGTCCAGGGTGTTTTACTCACAGTTGATATCCAAGTCACTTCTGTCAGCAAGGACTGCCCGAGCCGTGCTGTGTCCACCAGGTGAGGAGCTCGGTCAACCCCCAGGCAATTCAGGAGTATGGCACAGGACCCCCTTCTGTCCTTTCTCTGGCCTCTCGTGCCCCACCAGTGTCCTGACTTCTGTCCGGCTACCGCGGACCGTGTCGGGTAAGCATTGGCCTTCACTTCCCGCTATCCTATATGGTGCCTCCCTAGCAGGTTTAGCGGGGGGGGTCGCACCAATAAATGGTCACAACCTCCGGTTCTTGGCTGAGGGTAGATTCGCCTCCACCAACTTAGGGATCCGGTACCTTTCCACGGCCTGACCCTTTCACCCGGTATAATGGGGTTTGCAATGGTTGCTGGCCGTTCTGCACTCTTAGGATCCCTCCTGCCTTCTTGTTTCTGGAGCCCTTCCACTCCTCTGTCTCTTCTTCTCTCTGGCCCCGGCCTTCTCTCTAGGCCTGCCTCATGGAGCTGAGCTCAGGCTGAGCTGCTGCTCCCTGTCAGCTCTCTCTCTTACTACTCCTACTATTCTCCTAGACTTGAGATGGCTCCCACCTTATATCTGCTTCTCTGTGCTGAGCTCAGGTGACCTGCACCCAATGCGCTCCTTCCTATGCTCCAGAAACAGTCCCCTTCTGCTCCTACACCACTGGGTTCTCTACCCCCTCCCCACTCCAGCCAAGGACATGGTCAGTTGTGCCTGCAAAAATGGGAGCACCATCGAGCTTTCCCCCGGAAATGGGGAGAGTGTGCGTGTGCAGCTAACTGAGCCCTGGTCCACACTCCATCCTTACCTGGGAGTGGAATATCACACCTCTGGTTGAGGTGCAATACCCCTGTAGCAACCGAACCCTCAGGGTGCTACACATGCCCCAGGAGACCAGACACAGACATCACTGGAATGGCGTTGGCTGCAGGGTTCCCGTGATATGTCATGCATGCTCCAGGAGACCAGACGCCGACATCACTGGAATGGCGCCCGCACCAGAGGAGAGCATAGCTGCTATTTCACATGATTGAAACCGTAATTAAGAAGGGGTTGTCTGAGTAATGGACAACCCCTTTATTTCAGTCTGCATCAGACACGTGTGGAAGGAGTTCAGCTCCTGAGCCGCCTCCACATGCGTTCACCTCAGCGCGGACGTACAGTTACGCCCATATATGCAAAGGGGTCAAATTCATATAAAACATTAAATGTTATTCTGAATTTTTCTGCCTTTCATTCATTTCTAACAGTAAATCCTCATAGTAGTTGGTGCTCAGTTTTTCAGATTCAGAGCTCCAAATTTTCATAAGCAAAATTAAAGGGGAGGCATCATAAAAAAAGTTTTCTTTAAATGCATTCAAAAAAGTTGGCAATATTTTCCCATATCAAAATTTATATTTAAAATTAGAAATCTTAGAATTTTTTACACTGACCCCTGAGGCTATTCTATGTTCATATGTCCTGTTCTTTCAGGAAATCTACATTAACAGCAATAAACTCACTTAGACACTAAGGGCCTCATTCAAAGCCAGAATACTAGTGTAAAAAGCTTTGAAAAGTCACAAAGTTTTAGCACAACTCGAAGCTGGGCTGAAATTGTGACTTTTTAGCGTTCACACTCCATTTTCACTAGCCCTGATAAAGTGGGCACCAGCAAAATTTTATAAGCTGTGGCATTCTCTGTGCGACATATCTTACTCCAGTCACTGACTGGAGTAAGATTATTGGCAAGGCACACATGGAGACACACAAGGCGCTCGCTAGTTCTCTGATAGTCCTGATTCATTGACCTCTGCATGACTCTAGCACACCGACCTCATCAAGATTAGCATGAACACCACCGGTCTGAAGTCAGGGCCTCTGTTTTGCATTGAAGCGTCCAATGAGCTTGTACAAAGATCATTGGGTGAAGGGGAGTAAGGTCAGGTGTGACATCAACTGTGATTGGTGGAACCTGCGTTATCAGCTGTATGTTACCGGTCATTGTAATCCGGCCTCTGATAAAAAGCTTTGCTGAAAATTCTTCCAGAAAGGACAGAAGTAAATGTCTAAAATAGCCCTGGTGGCCAGTGTGAAAACTGCAAGATTGTGAGAAGAAAGTATGAAAACATTAAAAAAACACACAGAAAACAAACTAATTGAAACATTTTCTGATGACTAGATCTGAGCGAATCCATTCAACGGGAATCAAGTTCATGTTGAATTTTTGTGCCTAAAATGAATGTCACCTTTTGAGACATTGCAGAAGATTGCATCAGTCAGAGAAGACGGGCTTTCCCAGAATGCCTTGCTGCCATCATATTAGGTCTCATCTGCATTGCACGCACGAGTTGTAGCAGTTTTAATGGATAGAACGTGTACTCAATGTATGGTGCTATTCACACACCAGTGTTTTTACACACCCCTTGTGTCCATACAGAACACACAGAGCCATGTCCATTTTTTTTCCGGCAGCACGGATGACACAGAGGTCCAATAGTGGTCTATGGGTCTGTCAGTGTGCCATCAGTGTCCTGTACAAGTTTAACATTGTATAGGAGAAGCTTTGTAATTTCTTTATCCATCGGTGAAAAACACTGATCGAAAACTGAGGACACCGGTACCATTTTTTCACGTACAGGTTTAAACCCTGCACATGTGAATGAGGCCTAACATAGTATAGCTCAGACAATTAAGAAGGACTATTATAGCAAGTATAAAAGCAGAAGCAGGAAAGGAAGCAGCCATTTTGTGGTGAACCTGGATAGAGAAAAGTACATCACAGCTCACAGCCTAGCCATAGAAATAGGGAGAGAAAGCCATGAAACATGATAGAAAACAGACAGACAGAGAGGGCGACATCAATGCAGTGAAGGGGATTAGTGTGTCAAGGAAAAAAGGGAATGGCGTCATACATGTTTTTCAGGGCAAGTAGAGGCTTTGGAAGACATTTGCAGAGAATGGAATTTCCTGGGAAAAGTCTGCAAATGTAAGTTTCAAAAGTCTTGCTCATCTTTACTGATCGGTCATTATCCATTGGTGGCAGTTTTACCTATAGTACGTTCCCCTCCATACAGGGCAGTAACTCCCCTGTGGGCCTCATTGTTCCAGTTACCTTACACATCTTCCTTCCGTGTAGTGCACATTCCCTTCATCTTCATGCTTTCCCATCCTGCACAGCCGGCTGCAGCGGAGGAGGATCAGGACAAATTCCTATCCTCCTCCTTGAGGGATAAGAGGGAATGTGGAGCCATCACCCTGCTCCATGCTGCTCTACTCCTCCAAGCTAATTACTCTAAAGGCAAAACCTGTGACTGAGCTTTATATTAACTCTTCTCCTCCCGCCTTCTGGATGCTACATAGCTAATCTGTTGGGTTAACCCTGTAGTGTGTAAAGTGCTGAATTATACAACAGTGATATGTCTTCTACTCACAAAAATGGTGTAAGTATGCTGAGTGTTTTTGATCAGTTTCATCACAGTTTGGTCAGGGTTCATTAGCTTTTCTCAGCTGAAAATAAAACTGATGAATGTTTCTCCCCCTTCTCATAACCAACAGTCCATTTCATGACTGGCACACAGATGACATCCAAATGCTGTCCACATTTTTTGCGGACTAATAGACTTGCATTGGTGATACTGTATATAATTTTGTGTGGACCACTTAGGCCTCATTCAGACATCAGGTTTTTTCATGTACGAGAAAAATGGAGCGAGTTTAATCAGTGATTTTTACCTTAGGTTGGTCAGAATTACATCAGTACTTTTCCCATCGGTCAGTCAAAAACGGACAAACTTCATCCGAGTTCTGGCCCATCTTTTAACAGACCCGGACACTTTCATTGATGAATTTGATCTGACACTTGAATCAATATAAAACATATCTCAATGAAAAATCATGGGCATGTGAGCATCCCCATAGACTGTCATAGGTACACATGCTACCTGTGAAAAAAATAAAAAATAGCATAGAAACTAACAGGTGAATGAGCCCCAAGACTGTGAAAATACACTGGCATGTAAACAGGCCCATAGACATGGGTGTACATAGAAATCATGGGATCCCATAGCAGAAGTGCTAGTTGCCCCCCACCCAACAAAAAAAATAACATTCGACGGGGTCACAGAAGAGCATATCTCACAACTTTCCAGCCTTTAGAAAGTAATTTTCCTCCTACTGAAGCCCCAGATTCCTCTTTCATTGCATGTTTAAAGTATGATACCAACAAAAGTGCCCAACAAACACAGTATGTGAATTCTTTCACAGTACCCTGGACATACACATAATGATGACCCTACTGTACTCGACTTCAACTCCCCCGGCAAAGTATGGTGACCGTGACACAGTGTGATCCCCCAGCTTTGGCCCCCACACAGCCCTCTATAAAGTATAATAGGTCATCATACAGTATAATGGCCCCACACCTCGCCATGCTGTATAATGGCCCCCACTAGCTCTCCAAACAGTACAACCAAACAGTGCAATGACCCCCACGGCCCTCCACATGGTATGATGGTCCCCACTCAAACCTTCACACTGTATAATTGCTTGCATACAGTATATTGGCCCTCACATAGCCCTCCACAAAGTATAAAGGCTCCCACATAGCCCTTGAAATTTTATAATAGCCCCCACATAGCCCTCTATATACTATAATGGGCCCCATATTCCTCCATATTGTATAATGCAAAATCATAGTCTTTTATATAGTGTGCTGAACCCTATAGTCCTCCATATAGTATCATGCACTCCCCATAGTCTTCCATATAGTATAATGCACTCCCCATAGTCCTGCATATAGTATAATGCAATCCACATAGTCCTCCATACAGTATAATGCACCCCATATTCCTCCATATACTATAATGCACTTCCCATAATCCTCCATATAGTATAATGCACTCCCCATTGTTCTCCATATAGCATAATGCACTCTCCATAGTCCTCCATATAGCATAATGCACTCCTCCATATAGTAAAATGCACTCCTCATAGTGCTCCATACAGTAAGATGCACTCCTCATAGTCCTCCATATAGTATAATACACTCCCCATAGTCCTCCATACAGTATATGGCACTGCCGATAGTCCTCCATGTAGTATAATGCACTCCCCATAATCCGCCATATAGTATAATGCACTCCCATAGTCCTCCATATAGTATAACACACTCCCCATAGTCCTCCATATAGTATAATGCACTCCCCATGGTCCTATATAGTCCATACAGTATAATGCACTCCTCATAGTCCTCTATACAGTACTATGACCACCACAATGTGTTCATTGATTTAAAAAAAAAATACTCACCTCTCCTCCATGTTCTCCGCTGCTCAGGTCTATGCAGCAAGCATTCTGAAGTGCTTGCACATCTCAGGGCAGTGGATGCCATGTAATGATGTCATAGGGCCCGCTGTACTGAGACGTCAGATGCTGAGGAAGAATGACGAAGTAGGAAGTCACAGGCCCCATAGTACTCGCGTGGCCTATGTTCCAACAATGAGCTTTTGGTTTGCTTTTGACACTAATTGTTTTCTGTGGCAAAAACTGAGTGTTTTACAATTCAAGCAAAGTGGATGGAATTTATAAAAACCTCATGGCCACTGTGCTTTAATTTTATTCAGCGTAAACTGAGCTGCGGTGTGTGTATCAAATCCACATCATGTCAATTTCTCTTGTGAGTATGCTGAGTTTTATGTGTGGATTTTCCCCATAGATTTTCATTAGATGCCGAAAATCTGCAGGTAAAAACGCACATACATAGTCCTGCATATAGTATAGTGCAATCCACATAGTCCTCCATACTGTATAATGCACTCCACATAGACCTCTATATAGTATAATGCACCCCATATTCCGCCATATAGTATAATGCACTCCCCATAGTCCTCCACATAGTATAATGCACTCCCATAGTCCTCCACGTAGTGTAATGCACTCCCCATAGTCCTCAATGTAGTATAATGCACTTCCATAGTCCTCCATATTGTATAATGCACTACCCATAGCCCTCCATACAGTATAATGCACTACCCATAGTCCTCCATATAGTATAATACACTCCCCATAGTCCTCCATATAGTATAATGCACCTCCATCGTCCTCCATACAGTATAATGAATTCCCCATGGTCCTCTATACATTACTATGACTACCAAAATGTGCTCATTGATTTAAAAAAAAAAATACTCACCTCTCCTCCTTGTTCCCCGCTGCTCCGGTCTATGCAGCAAGCATTCTGAAGCGCCTGCACATCTCAGGGCAGTGGGTGCCATGTAGTGATGTCATCAGGCCCGCTGTGCTGAGACGTCAGACGCTGAGGAAGAATGATAGAGGAGGAAGTCACAGGCCCCATAGTACTCTTGTGGGTTATGTTCCCACAATGAGCTTTCGGTTTGTTTTTGACAATATTTATTTGCTGTGGCAAAAACAGAGTGTTTTGCAGTTCAAGCAAAGTGGATGGGATTTTATAGAAACCTCATGGCCACTGTGCTTTAAAGGGGTTGTCCACTACTTTCACATTGATGCCATATCCATAGGATAGGGCATCAATTTATGTTTGCCCGGGGTCCCGCACACAGCACCCCCGCCATCAGCTGTTATCGGTGCCGGCGGTGGCCGCCGGCCGGAAGTGCTTACCTTCCGGTGACTGGTCGCCATGTTGTAGTGGTCGGCACTTGTTAGTGCACATCAAACTGCCATTCAATTGAATGGGAGGCGGATGTGCAGTACCCCGCGGCGGCCACTACAGATGGATGGCCAAACACCGCAGGCAAGTACTTCCGGCCGGTGGCCGCCGCCGCCAGCACCGATAACTTCTGATCGGCAGGGGTGCTGCGTGCAGGACCCCGGCCGATCATACATTGATGCCCTATCTTATGGATATGACTCGCCCCCTGGGCCGTGGGTTACCCGGAACCGGGCAATAGGGCAATAATGGGGGTAGTAGTGGCACCCCGGTCCATGGCTCAGGGTGGTCATACCAAATGTTGTGGCAGTCTATTTGTAGGGTTTTAAATGTCCGACTACGCCACCCGTGGATTGCGGTCAGGGTTAACCGCCGCTGCAGTGCAGACCGCTGGGGCAGATGTAGGTGTGCAGCACTAAGTAGTATAACTCCCCACGGGAGGAGTGTGGCCCCAGGGCAGTATATAGATGGATGATGGAGGGGATGATTCTGACCGCAATAGCCAGGAAACGGAGGCCTCTTAAACAGTTCAGGGTCTTTATTAGAACAGGTGAGACGACCCAAAAACAGTCCCGGCTAGGAGGGGGCCTGGATGTCTGAGAACAAGTGGGAAGCTGGCCCTGGTCAGGGTGAGGGTGAAGGCCTACCATGCTCTCTGCGCTCTTTCTGGCTATTTCCCTCCTTGTGGTGTAACAGCCCACGTTCCTGAGCTCACCGTGTCTTCTCGCCCGTATGGCTTGCAACTTGGGTCCCTTTCTACTCTTGGCCTGGGGCAGCTTTGCTGGTCCCTTCTGCTGTGGCGGAACCTCCGGGCTTCTTAGGCCAAGGAACATACAGTCCCCTGCAGGCTGGTTATTTGCTGTAGGACTTGGATTCCTAACAGCCTCGGACACCAAGTCCGGTAGATCAGTTTCTCTCTCAGCCAGGACAGGCTCTCCTCGCCTTCCGTCCCTGGCTCGTGGCTCCTCTACTGCCACACGACCTCCTCAGCTTCAGCTGAACTGGCTCTCCCTTCTCTGGGACACCTCTCACTCCAGAGACAGGTCGTCCAGAACTCTCTAACCCTGCCCCCAGTTCCAGCTTTTATAGGGTCAGCCTGCTCCCCCTACTGACTTGGGACAGGAGGTGCTGCATGCTAATGGTCCCTGACCGGAGAACCTCCCCCTTGCTCTCAGACACAGCTTTATTATACATTTGTGGCATCCAGGCCAGGGTGACACATTCCCCCCTAGTAAAACTTAGTACTCCGGGACTAACAGGAAACACAAATATAGGTTATAAACAACAACATAACATATGTACAAGTGCATTTTGTCCTTAAGGAAACGGCGCTTCCGCGACCGGGTATCCATTTCACCCAACAAGGCGAAGTCTTTGAGCGATGTGGGGACCTGTCCAAAGCAAACCCCAAACGTTGGGCGTGGCTGCAAGGCAAAACTACCTACTTTGGACCACACGGGGCCACGCCAGACAGGTTTTTCTTCCGTGGCCGTCTTCGCAAGAGGCACCAACTGCAACTATCTACATGATAGTTCCGGTTATTCATCGTCCATAACCTGTCAGTCCATGAGCTAGAAAAACTAGAAAAACATAATTAATAACCAGGGTACAACATAACACATTAAATACATACATTATCCACTTAGATCTTCCAGCGAGCTGGCATTTGCCCCTTAGTGCTTCGGGTTGACCTACGTAACCCACTGTCTGGTGGTGGTCTAACCTGGTTTTTCTCACTAGCGCTCGGGGTGCAGTCACTGGCTAAACTTACAGGCAGGGCAGGCAGCTGTCTGCGGGTCCTCTGGCTTACCGCAGGCATGGCAGGCTCACTGTCAGCAGAGGGTTGACTCTCCTGGGCTGCTGGTACAGGCCCTTCTGCCTCTGGAACTGCTTGTTCTTCTCCACCTTCCTGCTCTGGTGTAGGTTGTTGCTGAGCCGGTTGCAGGAAATGCAGGACGGGTACCACTATGGCACTGTTTATTCGAGTCCAGGACTGAGGGAATTCTCCGAGAATGGTGCTGATCATTTCTTCCTTGTCCTCTGCGGGTTCAAGGTCACTTTGATCCTCTTCTGCACTACGGAGTTGCTCGGGGCACATTTTTAGGTGGTCTCTGGAGACGGTACTAGTGGTTTCTCCTCCATCCTTAGTGACCACGCACACCTTCGGGTTGTCGTGATCAGACTGCAGTACTGTGTAGGGTTCCCTTTCCCACTGGTCATCCAGCTTGTGTAGCCTTCTCTTTCGCTTCAGAACCTGCTCACCAGGTTCCAGGGGACAAGCAGGGACGTGTTGGTTGAAGAGCCTCTCTTGCTTTTGTCTCGCCTGGGCCAGGCTCTTCTCCACACTCTCCTGTACCTTCTTGTACTGCAGTCGCCTTTCCGTATCCCAGTCCGCATCTGGGGAGGTGTCCTTGGGTGTTAGGACTCCCATCTCCAGGTCTATGGGCAGCTTACCTGGTCTGGCTCTCATCAGGTAAGCCGGGGTGCAGTTTGTAGCATTCACCGGGATATGGTTGTATAAGTCTATCAGGTCCGGCAGTTTTTCTGGCCACAGGCTGCATTCCTCCAGGGGCAACGTCTTCATGAGATCAATGACTATATTGTTCATTTTCTTACACATCCCGTTGGTTTGTGGGTGGTAAGGCGTTGTCCGAATCTTCTTACAGCCATAGAGGTTGCAGAACTCTTGGAAGATTTTGGCCTCGAATGCAGGACCTTGGTCTGTCAGGACCTGTTCTGGATACCCGTGTGGGTGGCAGAAGGTTTGCTGGAAGGCTCTGGCCGCCGTTTGAGCTGTCAAGTCTTTTACCGGGACCACCACTAGAAATCGGGAATAGTGGTCCATGATTGTCAGGGCATAAACGTATCCTGACCGGCTTGGAGCCAATTTGACGTGGTCCAGAGCTACCAGCTCAAGAGGCTGCTTGGTGACGATGGGCCTCAAGGGTGTCTTCTGGCTGGTGCGGTCCTTCCTCCTTAGATTACAAGGGCCACAGTCTCTGCACCACTTCTCTACAGCCCCTCTCATGCTGATCCAGAAGAACCGTCCTCTTAGCAGGAACTCCAGTTTCTTCCAGCCGAAGTGCCCCGCTCTGTCATGGTAAGCCTCCAGGACCACAGCTGCATCTCGCCTTGGGACGACTTGCCAGGTCAGCTCGTGCGTCCGGTGGTTGACGAGTCTTCTGCACAGCTTACCTTCATAGAGGAACAGCCTGCTCTTCTCTTTCCATAGCTGCTTGGCTTCCTCTGGGGCATCCGGATCTAGACGGACGTCTTCTCGGGTCAGCAGGTCTTTCACCATGCGGACTGCAGGGTCACTATCTTGGGTCTTGGCCCAGCTGTGGTGAGGTAGGTGATTGATCTTGATGGTTGTTAAGTCTTCCTCCTTCACGCGGTGGGAATATTGAGTGGCCCCATACCGGTGGAATGCAGGGAGCTGTTATGAACTGCTACAAACACTAAGGAAAGAAAGGAAAACTGTCCCTACCATAGGACTAAGCTGATTCCCTACGATGCAGCGGGGGACCTGTTCCTTGTGAACAGACCCGCCTAAGTCCTCGGCTAGTCCGAACGCTGACCTATAGATATAAGGGAGGGGTCCCTACAAGAACTAAGGACTGGGATATAGTTGGACACCTCCTAGCATAAATTGTAGCAGAGCAAAGACAAACAAACAAACAGAAGTACTAGTGGTCAAAAGACCAAGCAAAATACAGAGTAAGGTACAAGGCACCTGGCTAGCTTAAGAGTAAATGTAACACTGAAGTCCTGCAAGGCCAGGAGGGCGGAGCTGGATAATATAGGCAAAAAGTCATGTGACCAGCAAAATAGAACCCTCCTGTTAGTTTTTTCTAACAGTACCCCCTCTTCAATGAGGATCCTCCGGATCCTCCAGGCCCAGGTCTATCAGGAAACCTCCTGTGAAACGCTCCGACAAGTCTAGGAGCAGAGACATCATCCGCCCTTACCCAGGAGTTATCCTCGGGACCGAAACCCTTCCAAGCGACGAGATACTGCAATCTCCCTCTATGCCATCTAGAATTAAGAATGCGAGAAATTTCATATTCACCTTCTTCCTCCACCGGAGGAACAGAGACAGTGGCGTCCCTATCAGAAACATCAGCTTTTTTCAATAAGGAAACATGAAACACCGGATTAATCTTCCAGGAGGTAGGAACCTCCAACCTAACAGCAGATTGGTTAACTACCTGAAGCACCTTAAACGGACCTACAAACTTCGGGCCCAATTTCTTAGAAGGAATCCTCAACCGCAGATTCCTAGAGGACAACCAAACCATGTCACCAACAGTAAACAAAACCTCTTGACGTTTCCTGTCAAAGTACCTCTTGGATTTTTTGTTGGCCTCTTGAAGGTTACGACGTACATCAGTCCAAACTCTCTCCAAATCATCGGAAAAATTCTCCTCCTCCGGCACAGCCGATACCAATTTGGAGAATGACCCAAACGACGGATGTCTCCCAGTACAACAAAAAAAAGGAGAACACCCAGCAGAAGAGGATGTATGGTTGTTAAGAGCAAATTCAGCCAGTGGCAGAAACTCAGACCACCCCTCTTGATTGTCAGCCACAAAACAACGCAAAAACTGTTCAACATCCTGGTTCTTTCTTTCTGTCTGTCCATTAGACTCAGGATGATAACCAGACGAAAATGACAAATGGACTCCCAACCTGTCACAAAAGGCACGCCAAAAACGAGCCACGAACTGAGGTCCCCTATCGGAAACAATGTCGGAAGGAACGCCATGGAGCCTGACAATTTCTTTAACAAAAGCCTTAGCGAGTGTCCTGGCGCAGGGCAGTTTGATGAAGGGAACCAAGTGACACATCTTGCTAAAACGGTCCACGACCACCCAGATAACAGTGAAACCCTCAGAGGCAGGAAGGTCAGTAATAAAATCCATAGCAAGATGCGTCCAAGGAGCACTAGGAACCTCCAGAGGGCAAAGCAACCCCGCAGCAGGAGCATGTGAAGACTTAGATCTAGCACACACAGTACATTGACGCACCCACTTAATGACTTCCTTCTGCCACCCAGGCCACCAAAAACTGCGACCTACAAGTCTCTTAGTCTCCGAAATTCCTGGATGACCTGCCAACCGAGACTTATGACACTCCACAAACAAATCTCTCATAAAGTTCCTAGGCACAAACAACCTTCCATGGGGAGTGTTAGATGGGGCATCCTCCTGGGCTTTCAGAATCCCATCTTCCAAAACGGAGTCCAATGCTGCTATCACAACACCTTCCTGTAAAATGCTCTCCTCCTCCTCGGTACCAACCATGGGAGAAAAACTGCGAGATAAAGCATCAGCTTTTACATTCTTGGTACACGGGATGTAAGTAACAGAAAAATTAAACCGCGAAAAAAAAAGTGCCCACCTAGCTTGACGGGCATTCAAGCGCTTGGCAGCATCAAGATAGATCAGATTCTTACGATCAGTAAAAACCTGAATGGTAAATTTAGCACCTTCCAAGAGATGACGCCAATGTTCAAATGCGAGTTTAATCGCCAGCAATTCCCGATTACCGACATCGTAATTAAGTTCGGTCTCAGAAAATTTTTTTGAAAAAAAAAGCACAGGGATGTACTCCATCCTTGTTTTCCTGAGACAAAACAGCACCGACCCCCACCGAAGAAGCATCAACCTCGACCAAAAAAGGCTTGGTCTCATCAGGCTGCATAAGGATGGGGGCAGAACTGAACCTCTCCTTGAGATACACAAAAGCTTCAATGGCCTCAGTAGTCCACTGAACCGTATTCGCACCTTTCCTGGTGAGATCGGTCAGCGGCTTAACAATTATAGAAAAATTCTTAATGAATTTTCTGCAATAATTGGCGAAACCCAAAAATCTCTGTATTGGTTTCAAACTAATAGGTCTAGGCCATTCCTGCACCGCCTGAACCTTCACCGGATCCATCTCAAAGCCCTCACTGGAGATAATGTAGCCCAAAAAACTAATTCTCTGCACAGCGAACTCACATTTCTCCAGCTTAGCAAAAAGTGAATTGTCGCTTAACAACTGCAATACCTCACGTGCGCTCTGCCAATGAGACTCCAGATCCGGCGCAAAAATCAAAATGTCATCCAAATACAACACCACATTCTTACCGATCAACGGTCTTAGGATGTCATTAATAAGGTTCTGAAAAAAAGCTGGTGCGTTGGTAAGACCAAAGGGCATAACCAGATTCTCAAAATGACCCACTGGAGTGTTAAAAGCAGTTTTCCACTCATCACCTTCCTTCATACGTAACAAATTGTATGCCCCCCGGAGATCAATCTTAGAGAACCACTTGGCCCCCACTAACTGGTTGAACAAGTCAGGAATTAATGGCAGTGGGTAGGAATTGCGTACTGTAATTTTATTAATTTCGCGAAAGTCCAGACATGGACTTAAACCACCGTCCTTTTTTTTTCCAAAAAAAAATCCAACAACCACAGGTGACTTAGAAGGTCTAATGTGACCGGCGGCCAAGCTTGTCTGTATGTATTCCTCCAAGGCCTTTCTCTCAGGGATAGTAAGATTAAATAAGCGACTCTTGGGAAGAGTTGCTCCAGGGACAAACTCAATAGTACAATCATAGTCCCTATGAGGAGACAAAACTTGCAACTCCTCCTCTGAAAAAACCTTCCAAAAATCCTGAATAGGTACAGGTAATTCCCCTCTTTCCACAGCAGCAATGCGACCGTTACAACATCTATCATAACACTTAGGACTCCAAGACTTAATTTCATTGGTAGACCAGTCCAGTACAGGATTGTGCAATTTTAACCAAGGTAACCCCAAAACCACTGGAGCAGGCAAATTATTTAACCGGTTCCCGACCGCCCACTGTAGATAAACGTCGGCGCTTGCTGGGCTCTGTGCAGCGCCGACGTTTAAAAACGGTGGGTGGTCTCGCAGCGCTCAGGACCCCCAGGGTCCTGCAAGCGCTGCGATTCCGGTGCAGAGCGTTAGCTCTGACAGGGGACATCATCGGGACCTGATTGGATCAGGTCCCAGTGATGTTAACCCTTTGCTATGTTCTATATGCCGCGATCTATAGTGATCGCGGCATATAGAAGATAGACAGAGGAGAGGGGGTCGTCTTACTTACCTCTCCGACGACCCCTGATACCTTCCAGGACCTGGGGTAGCTATGGCAGCTGGAGGTCACATGACCAACTCCAGATCTGCCATATATGGTGTCCTGCCTGGCTCAGCCTGCAGCTGAAGCCTGGCAGGAGACACGGTGTGAAACAGTCAGCAAAGATCTCATGTAATGTAATACATGTCTATTACATTACATGAGATCAGTGATCAGAAAAATAAAAATTAATGTCCCATACAGGGACTAAGTAAAAATGTAAAAAAAAGTTAAAAAAAAGTTTTTAAACTGTTAAAAAAAAATCACAAAATAAATAAAATATTAAACCAATAAATCCGTATATTTTTACAAAACCAAAAAAAGTACACATATTTGGTATCACCGCGTCTGAAACAACCCAAGCTATAAAAGTGTCACACTAATTAACTCCTTCTGTGCACACCGTAATAAAAATAAATAAAAAACGGGGCAAAAAAATATGCTTTTTCATCATATCGCCAAACAAAAAGTGGAAAAAAATGCGATCAAAAAGCAAAATAGAAATAAAAATGGTACCGCTGAAAACGTCATCTTGTTCCGCAAAAAAAAAGCTGCCATACAGCTCCATCAGCCGAAAAATAAAAAAGTTATAGCGCTCAGAATAAAGCAATGCAAAAAAAATATTTTTTTCTATAAAATTGTTTTATTGTGTAAAAGCGCCAAAAAATAAAAAAAATACAGTAAGTGTAGCATCGCTGTAAATGTACTGACCCGAAGAATAACGCTGCCTGATCACTTTTACCACACGCAGAACGGCATAAAAAAAACCCCTCAAAAAACAATTCCTGAATTGTTGGTTTTTGTTAATTTTACCTCCCAAAAAACGGAATAGAAAGCGATCAAAAAATGTCACGTACCCAAAAATGGTACCAATAAAAATGTCAACTCGTCCCGCAAAAAACAAGCCATCACATAACTCTGTCAGCCAAAATATGGAAAAATTATAGCTCTCAAAATATGGTGATGCAAAAACTAGATTTTGCAAAAAAAAGCGTCTTTTAGTCTGTGACAGCTGTCAATCATAAAAACCCGATATGATTCTGGTATCGCTGTAATCACACCGACCCGAAGAATAAAGTAATCTAATCAGTTATATCACACGAGGAAAGGAGTAAAAAATAAATAAAACCAATTCTTCACCGGCTACTGATTTGTTTATTATGTCTCCCAAAGATCGCAGTAAGGCTCTGCCCACATTTATCCTGCGCTCTGCGCTGAGCGCTTACACAAGAGTTTCCGTGTAAATCTCTGAAATACGTGATTCAGACAAAACCCATGACGGAAGATTCCCTCTAATGAGGCAGATATAGGCCACTGTGGATGCCGTCTGGCCTGGGATCCCACGGTGTCATTTGTTTTAGGCGTGCATAAAAGTGCGGTTGGCCACAGTTTTGTGCACTTCTGAAAAAAAGGACACCGCTAAACAGAGGCCAGACGGAGTCCAGAGTAACTCTGCTGCCTCATTATAGTGAATGGATCCCGCAGGGGTTTCATCTGAATTACATCACTTGGAAATTTAGATGGAAACCCCGATGTAAGTGCTCAGCCTAGAGCGCCGGATAAATGTTACGTAAAATGTTCCCAATAAAAGCTTCAACTCAGTCCTCAAAAAAAGCTAGTCCCCACTCAGGTCCGTCATCTGTTAAAAATATAAGGGACTTCCAAGTTACTGGTAGCAGAAAGGCTCTGGAAAAGCGAAATGGCCCTTGCCCCCCAAAAGAAATTCAGAAAATGTTGTGCTCCCAAATTCAAATGCCTATTCTACAATAATTTGTTCTCCAATTGTCAAATAGCACTCCGTCCCCCCAGATCTCGCCGTATGGCTGAGCGGTACAATACAGCCACATATGGGGTATTGCCACTTTTAGAAGTAATTGTGTGACACATTTCGGCACCATTTTTACCCATTGCCCTGTGTGAAAATGTAAAATCTGAGGGTAAAACATTTTTTTGTGGTAAAAATATAATTATGCTTTTTTCACTGCCCAATGGTATAAATTTAAAAATTAAAAAATACTCACTACTTCCCTAGATGAATTCCTTGAGAGATGTAGTTTACAAAACGGGGTCACTTGTGGGGGTTTCTGCTGTTTAGGCATGTCAGCGACTCTTCAAATGTGACATGGTGTCTGCCACCTATCCCAGCCAACATAGCGCTCCTTTCTCTTCCGAACCCTGCCGTACACCAAAGCAGTGCTTTTCCCCCACATATGGGGTATCGGCGTACTCAGGAGAAATTGCACAACAAATTTCATGGTGCAATTTATCCTGTTACCCTTATGATAATGCAAAATTAGGGAATGAAAAACATTTTTTGTGGGAAAATTGTATTTTTACGGCTCAATATTATAAACTTCTGTGAAGCACTTGGGGTGCAAGGTGCTCACCACACATCTAGATAAGTTTCCTAAGGGGTCTAGTTTCCAAAATGGTGGCACTTGTGGGGGGTTTCCACTGTTTAGGCACATTAGGGGCCCCCCAAATGCGACATGGCGTCTGCTAATTATTCAAACAAATTTTCCATTCAAAAAGTCAAATGGCGCTCCTTCCCTTTCAAACCCTGCCATGCGCCCAAACAGTAATTTGCCTCCACATATGGGGTATCGGCGTGTTCAGGAGAAATTGCACAACAAATTTCATGGTGCAATTTATCCTATTACCCTTATGATAATGCAAAATTAAGGGATGAAAAACGGTTTTGTGGGAAAAATGTGAAAATTTTATTTTTACAGCTCAATATTATAAACTTCTGTGAAGCACCTTGGGGTTCAAGGTGCTCACCACACATCTAGATAAGTTCCCTAAGGGGTCTAGTATCCAAAATGGTGTCACTTGTGGGAGGTTTCCACTGTTTAGGCACATCAGGGGCTCCCCAAATGCAACATGGCGTCCGCTAATTATTCAAACAAATTTTACATTCAAAAAGTCAAATGGAGCTCCTTCCCTTTCAAACCCTGCCGTGCGCCCAAACAGTGGTTTGCCTCCACATATGGGGTATCGGCGTGTTCAGGAGAAACTGCACAATAAATTTCATGGTGCAATTTATCCTATTACCCTTATGATAATGCAAAATTAAGGGATATAAAACGTTTTTGTGGGAAAAATGTGAACATTTTATTTTTACAGCTCAATATTATAAACTTCTGTGAAGCACCTTGGGGTTCAAGGTGCTCACCTCACATCTAGATATGTTCCCTAAGGGGTCTAGTTTCCAAAATGGTGTCACTTGTGGGAGGTTTCCACTGTTTAGGAACATCAGGGGCTCTCCAAACGCAACATGGCGTCTGCTAATTATTCAGACAAATTTTACATTCAAAAAGTCTAATGGCGCTCCTTCCCTTCCGAGCCCTGCAGTGCGCCCAAACAGTGGTTTTCCCTCACATATGGGGTATCAGCGCGCTCAAGAGAAATTGCACAAAAAATTTTGGGGTCCATTTTTTCCTGTTACCCCTGTGAAAATAAAAAAAATTAGGTCTAAAGTAACATTTTTGTGAAAAAAGTTAAATGTTAATTTTTTTCTTCCACATTCCAAAAATTCCTGTGAAGCACCTGAAGGGTTAATAAAGTTCTTGAATGTGGTTTTGAGCACCTTGAGGGGTGCAGTTTTTAGAATGGTGTCACTTTTGGGTATTTTCTGTCATAAAGACCCCTCAAAGTGACTTCAAATATGATATGGTCCCTAAAAAAATGTTTTTGTAAATTTTGTTGGAAAAATGAGAAATCGCTGGTCAAAGTTTAACCCTTATAGCTCCCTAACAAAAAAAAAATTTTGGTTCCAAAATTGTGCTGATGTAAAGTAGACATGTGGGAAATGTTATTTATTAACTATTTTGTGTGACATATCTCTCTGATTTAAGGGCATGAAAATTCAAAGTTTGAAAATTGCAAAATTTTCAAAATTTTTGCCAAATTTCCGATTTTTTCACAAATTAACGCAAGTGATATCAAAGAAATTTTACCACTATCATGAAGTACAATATGTCACGAAAAAACAATCTCAGAATCAGGGGAATCCGTTGAAGCGTTCCAGAGTAATTACTTCATAAAGTGACAGTGGTCAGAATTGAAAAAATTGGCCCGGTCACGAAGGCAAAAACAGGCTCTGGAGCGAAGTGGTTAAAACATTATCTTTCTTATTATTCTAACATTTGGCAAATATTAAAAATTATGGTAATCCTAATTGACCTAAAACGGGAAAGGTTTATTCTTATTTCATGTCAGATTTTGAGAAAAACATGCATATGTGTCTTTTTATATAGTGTATGTAAACTTCTGGTTTCAACTGTATATATGTACAGTACAGACCAAAAGTTTGGACACACCTTCTCATTTAAAGATTTTTCTGTATTTTCATAACTATGAAAATTGTCCATTCACACTGAAGGCATCAAAACTATGAATTAACACATGTGGAATTATATACTTAACAAAAAAGTGTGAAACAACTGAATATATGTCTTATATTCTAGGCTCTTCAAAGTAGCCACCTTTTGCTTTGATGACTGCTTTGCACACTCTTGGCATTCTCTTGATGAGCTTCAAGAGGTAGTCACCGGAAATGGTCTTCCAACAATCTTGAAGGAGTTCCCAGAGATGCTTAGCACTTGTTGGCCCTTTTGCTTTCACTCTGCGGTCCAGCTCACCCCAAACCATCTCGATTGGGACTGCGGAGGCCAGGTCATCTGGTGTAGCACTCCATCACTCTCCATCTTGGTCAAATAGCCCTTACACAGCCTGGAGGTGTGTTTGGGGTCATTGTCCTGTTGAAAAATAAATGATGGTCCAACTAAACGCAAACCGGATGGAAAAGCATGCCGCTGCAAGATGCTGTGGTAGCCATTCTGTTTCAGTATGCCTTCAGTTTTGAATAAATCCCCAACAGTGTCACCAGCAAAGCACCACCACTCCATCACACCTCCTCCTCCATGCTTCACAGTGGGAACCAGGCATGTAGAGTCCATCCGTTCACCTTTTCTGCGTCGCAGAAAGACACGGTGGTTGGAACCAAAGATCTCAAATTTGGACTCATTAGACCAAAACACAGATTTCCACTGGTCTAATGTCCATTCCTTGTGTTCTTTAGCCCAAACAAGTCTCTTCTGCTTGTTGCCTGTCCTTAGCAGTGGTTTCCTAGCAGCTATTTTACCATGAAGGCCTGCTGCACAAAGTCTCCTCTTAACAGTTGTTGTAGAGATGTGTCTGCTGCTAGAACTCTGTGTGGCATTGACCTGGTCTCTAATCTGAGCTGCTGTTAACCTGCGATTTCTGAGGGTGGTGACTCGAATAAACTTATCCTCAGAAGCAGAGGTGACTCTTGGTCTTCCTTTCCTGGGGCGGTCCTCATGTGAGCCAGTTTCTTTGTAGCGCTTGATGGTTTTTGCAACCGCACTTGGGGACACTATCAAAGTTCGCCCAATTTTTCGCACTGACTGACCTTCATTTCTTAAAAGTAATGATGGCCCCTTGTTTTTCTTTACTTAGCTGTTTTTTTCGTGCCATAATACAAATTCTAACAGTCTATTCAGTAGGACTATCAGCTGTGCATCCACCAGACTTCTGCACAACACAACTGATGGTCCCATCCCCATTTATAAGGCAAGAAATCCCACTTATTAAACCTGACAGGGCACACCTGTGAAGTGAAAACTATTTCCGGTGACTACCTCTTGAAGCTCATCAAGAGAATGCCAAGAGTGTGCAAAGCAGTCATCAAAGCAAAGGTGGCTGCTTTGAAGAACCTAGAATATAAGACATATTTTCAGTTGTTTCACACTTTTTTGTTAAGTATATAATTCCACATGTGTTAATTCATAGTTTTGATGCCTTCAGTGTGAATGTACAATTTTCATAGTCATGAAAATACAGAAAAATCTTTAAATGAGAAGGTGTGTCCAAACTTTTGGTCTGTACTGTATATATGTGCACATCTCATTGCTATAGCAAATCAGTGGGAGTCATCAACAGTGATAAAATAATAGAAAAAAAGGAAGAAAATTGAATCCTTAGAGGAAAAGTAAGATGATTTGTCTAAAAAATGCCAGTGTAAGGAGGCTCGTAAGCTCCCCGGGGAGCCATTGCATGGTTTATAAGCCTCCTTACTCTAGCATTTCACTCTCCTCACTAGGATCTAAGGGGTAAAGTTTTTCCTTCTGAAGTCTCTCACACAGCTAAATCAGATCTCATGCTTTGCACTGCTGAGGGGCAACACCCCGAAACACCATGGCTGCAAATTGAGATTCTAGTTTCTTACAGACTGGACCAGTCATTGGGGAAGCCCTCACTGTTTCTTTCTGGATAGATTCCACTTCCTACCACTATGAAATGGAATAAATGCTATGTTTTAGAGAAATTAACAATAGTAATGGTAATAATCTGACACCATATGATAGCAAATCCAAGCAACATGCCGTCATTTGTAACAATGGGAAAGCCTTTTTTAAGAGGTTGTCCAGAATAAGGATGCCATATTTCATCGCTTTGTGGAAGAATAGGTAAATCGTTTCTCATGTTATATTCTCTGAACTGTAAATCATAAACGGTTTCACAAATTTGGTTGAATGCCAGTGGACCCAAAAAATGCTAATTTCTAATAGTAAATTTAAAAATGACTTTTTTTTACTTTTATTTATTTCCAGATAAAGTGAAAGATCGAGGCTCTAATACAATTGGGTCAAGATTGAACCGTGTCGAGGACAAGGTAAGAAAATAAGATAAAACCATATATATTTATATTATGCACAGCTACTACTTACACATACACACATGGAGTACAGGATATACAGACAATTACCACATACTACATACAGAATATTCCTCACTCTCTGAAAAAGTGTAAAATACATAATGGTGCATCCAGACACCAATTCTACAGCGCTGCTCATACACTGCAGAGAGTCTAAATACCTGTGGTCATCTGTGACTTGCACATACAAGTTAAGGTGGCCACACACAATAACTGAACGTTGATTGCTGGTTCGGCCGTCCACTACCTCTCCCAACTCTCATACACGAGAAGGTTTGGCTTGGTTAAATGTTCATGTGTTTTCAAAGTGGAGAACTGTGAAAATCACTGCCAAACGGCTCTGGCAGCAGCTTATCACCTGAATAACAAAAGGGTCAGGCATTAAGGGTCAGGCAGTTTGAATTTTACCTCCTCTGACCTCATCTGTCAGGGAAGAGTCTGGATGTCCCCTTAGACTATTAGCTTAGTCTATTGTGTATGGAGGCTTAAAGGGGTTTTCCATTACTCAGACAACTCCTTCTCAATCCATATGTGTGTCCCCCAGTAAAATAATAACACCTATACTCACCTCCAGTGCCAGCACTATTCCAGCGGTGTCTGCACTGGCTCTCCTGGAGATTGCGTGTGTCATGGGTGTGTCAGAAGTGACAGACAGTCATCCTGCAGTTGGTTGCAGGAGATCTCTTCATTTGGCCTTACAGACAACTTCTTAGAATATGTATCTCTAGGACCCAGCGGCTAGCTTCCTTCCGGCTAATTAACACCCTGGCCTGGATGTATAAATACCTGTTGTGAGCCAGAGGGAGGTGCCAGCGATATTCATTGCCCCTTGTGAAGGCTTGAGCAAGAGCAGTACTTCTATCTCTCTGGTGCTAGAGAACGTGTGCGCATTTGTCTGGAGTCGAGTAAAGCTAAGCGATTTTCCCTTGTTTATCCCCCCTTGTTGTCTTTAGTGTTCAGTGGGGATCAACTAGTGCTCATCCTTTCTGTTCCCTAGCCTGAGCCTAATGCCAGGGATAGACAGGCTGAGGTATGCGTGCGGCGATTGGTGAAGAACCAATAAAGGGACATTAGTGGAGACAGGGTGACACTAGATCAGCCTAGGAGTTCTCCACTCCCCACTTTCCCTAGTCTGGGTTCCCTTTCCGTTTTCCCTTTGTGTTGCACTTAGTCTTTCCCACACCTTGCGTGACAGCATGACATTATGTCTCATGATTCCTAGGGGCAATCAGTGCTGACTTTACTCTCCCCGCCTTTGGCCAACTTGCATACATCCAGAGGAAGTGAGAGATGTTGCTGCTCTTACTTCCTCCGGATGTACAGGCATGTGCTATAACTGGAGGCAGGAAGAGTGAAGCCAGCGCTGATTGGCAGCAGGGATCACTTGACATAACAATGTCACGTGATCCCAAGGAGAGCCAATGCCGACACGGCTGGAACACTGGAAGGGAATATAGGTGTTATTATTTTACTGAGGGCAAAAATATATATATGGAGAAGGAGATGTCCGAGTAGTAGAAAACCCCTTTAAGTGTTGGCTACTACTTTCATGGATGTGGACAGAAAGCTCTTTCTGAGTTCATTAAGTAGTTCAATCTGACAAAGGTTTCCAATAGAGTTGGTGCGAGTCAATTCGCAGGACCCAGTCCATCAGCCACATCCATAATCTGTGACGGCTGCATCGGAGCCCTGAGAACCACCTCCTACATCCCGGCATCCACAGCTGTTCTACTGATTAGCCGGCCTGATGCAATGTCACATATGCATCATGCTGTAACCATAAAGATGCAGCTAATCAGAAGAGAAGCAGGGAATCTTGGAAGGTAGAAGGCAGGTCTTGAGGCTCCTGTCCAGCATCCAAAGATTACTGACGTGGCTGATGGACCCAGTGCTGCGAAAAGAATCGCACCAACTATAGTTTTCAATTAAAACAACAATGTCTAAATGGCTAACCAATATTGCATTAAAGGATCTATCTACTTTATTTCTCCCCAAAACTGTGCCTCTCTTGTCCATGGGGTGTGTCTGGTATTGCAACTCAGTGCCCCATTGATTTGGTTAGGGATAAGCTACAATATCAGGCAGCGCTCATGGGTAGTGTAAAATGTGTATGGAGTGTGGTCTGTATCTATGCTATTTTCTTTGTTTGAATTTTTTTTTATATATTTGTAGGTAACTCAAATGGATCATAAACTCAATCTCATAACCGATATGATTCACCACCTGATAGCAAACCAACAAAGCGGTCAGTCTACCAACAGAACACCGCATCGGAGCAACTCTCTGAATGACGGGAGCAACCTCTCCAGTACTCTGCCTACCTACCAACAGTTACAGTGCCAAGACGAGACCAAGATAATGCATCTTGATGAACAAACACAAACTAGTTCTTCTACTGTCCTCAATGCAGATATTCATTATTTTAATGAATGCATTTATAAGCAGAAAGTAAAATGAATGATGAAATTAGACTGAGTATGGAGTAAGTGTGTAACACTGTAAAGGACGTCTTGTCTATTCTCTGTAGATCCTATCAGGGTTCATTGAAGGTTTCTTAGAGGAAGGGACATGGAACATATGTGTATTGCTCCATGTAGAAACATGCAAGAAAGCATCTGATACATTGATGAATCCTTTCTCAGGAAGATTGTAGCTCATCGGCCTGTGGGATCGTAAATCGCTACGGGTCGTGCTGTAAAACTGGCAATACAACTGAACAATTACCCTGATTTTTTTTATTGTATTAAAATACACTTTTTACATTGATTTTCAATTTTTGGGGGGCCTAAAATGAAAATTCATTTGAGAAAAATAGAAATAAATATTGTACTGTAGAAAATTACACTTCTTTTTTTTACAATGTATTTTTGGTAAAAATGGTATTAAAGAGTTAATTTTTCTTTATGATTTCTGATCACAATTTTTTTTTTCAGGAATATTTTTTGACATCTGATCAAATGTATTGTATTTTCTCAAAAATGTTGATATTTGCACATTGATTGGTTTAAAACAGTGATGGCGAATCTTTTAGAGACCGAGTGCCCAAACTGCAATCCAAAACCCACTTATTTATCGCCAAGTGCCAACACGGCAATTTATCCTAAATATTGAGGTTTTACTGATACAAACAACTGATACAAAGAGCAGGCGAGGGCAGCATAGAGCAGCCACAGACAGGAGCAGGGGTAAGAGACTGCAGAAATAAAGAATGTGCTCACCCACATCCTGGTGTATAAGCTGGCCCTCCCCTCAATCCTGGTATATATGCTGGCCCTCCCCTCAATCCTGGTATATATGCTGGCCCTCCCCTCAATCCTGGTATATATGCTGGCCCTCCCCTCAATCCTGGTATATATGCTGGCCCTCCCCTCAATCCTGGTATATGTGCTGGCCCTCCCCTCAATGCTGGTATATATGCTGCCCCCCCCTCAATCCTGGTATATATGCTGGCCCTCCCCTCAATCGTGGTATATATGCCCCCCCCCCTCAATCCTGGTATATATGCTGGTCCTCCCCTCAATCCTGGTATATATGCTGGCCCTCCACTCAATCCTGGTATATATGCTGGCCCTCCCTTCAATCCTGGTATATATGCTGGTCCTCTCTTCAATCCTGGTATATATGCTGGCCCTCTCCCCTCAATCCTGGTATATATGCTGGCCCTCCCCTCAATCCTGGTATAAATGCTGGCCCTCCCCTCAATCCTGGTATATATGCTGCCCTCCCCTCAATCCTGGTATATATGCTGGCCCTCCCCTCAATCCTGGTATATATGCTGGCCCTCCCCTCAATCCTGGTATATATGCTGCCCTCTCCTCAATCCTGGTATATATGCTGGCCCTCCCCTCAATCCTGGTGTATATGCTGGCCCTCCCCTCAATCCTGGTATATATGCTGGCCCTCCCCTCAATCCTGATATATATGCTGGCCCTCCCTTCAATCCTGGTATATATGTTGCCCCTCCCCTCAATCCTGGTATATATGCTGCCCCTCCCCTCAATCCTGGTATATATGCTGCCCCCCCTCAATCCTGGTATATATGCTGGCCCTTCCCTCAATCCTGGTATATATGGTGGGCCTCCCCTCAATCCTGGTATATATGCCGGCCCTCCCTTCAATCCTGGTATATATGCTGGCCCTCCCCTCAATCCTGGTATATATGCTGGCCCTCCCCTGAATCCTGGTATATATGCTGGCCCTCCCTTCAATCCTGGTATATATGCTGGCCCTCCCCTCAATCCTGGTATATATGCTGGCCCTCCCTTCAATCCTGGTATATATGCTGGCCCTCTCTTCAATCCTGGTATATATGCTGGCCCTCTCTTCAATCCTGGTATATATGCTGGCCCTCTCCTCAATCCTGGTATATATGCTGCCCCTCCCCTCAATCCTGGTATATATGCTGCCCCCCCCTCAATCCTGGTATATATGCTGGCCCTCCCCTCAATCCTGGTATATATGCTGGCCCTCTCCTCAATCCTGGTTTATATGCTGCCCTCCTCTCAATCCTGGTATATATGCTGCCCTCCCCTCAATCCTGGTATATATGCTGGCCCTCCCTTCAATCCTGGTATATATGCTGGCCCTCTCTTCAATCCTGGTATATATGCTGGCCCTCTCCTTAATCCTGGAATATATGCTGGCCCTCCCCTCAATCCTGGTATATATGCTGGCCCTCCCCTCAATCCTGGTATAAATGCTGGCCCTCCCCTCAATCCTGGTATATATGCTGCCCTCCCCTCAATCCTGGTATATATGCTGGCCCTCTCCTCAATCCTGGTATATATGCTGGCCCTCCCCTCAATCCTGGTATATATGCTGCCCTCCCCTCAATCCTGGGATATATGCTGGCCCTCCCCTCAATCCTGGTGTATATGCTGGCCCTCCCCTCAATCCTGGTATATATGCTGGCCCTCCCCTCAATCCTGGTATATATGCTGGCCCTCCCTTCAATCCTGGTATATATGCTGGCCCTCTCCTCAATCCTGGTATATATGCTGGCCCTCCCCTCAATCCTGGTATATATGCTGGCCCTCCCCTCAATCCTGGTATATATACTGGCCCTCCCCTCAATCCTGGTATATATGATGGCCCTCCCCTCAATCCTAGTAAATATGCTGGCCCTCCCCTCAATCCTGGTATATATGCCCCCCCCCTCAATCCTGGGATATATGCTGGCCCTCCCCTCAATCCTGGTGTATATGCTGGCCCTCCCCTCAATCCTGGTATATATGCTGGCCCTCCCCTCAATCCTGGTATATATGCTGGCCCTCCCTTCAATCCTGGTATATATGCTGGCCCTCTCCTCAATCCTGGTATATATGCTGGCCCTCCCCTCAATCCTGGTATAAATGCTGGCCCTCCCCTTAATCCTGGTATATATGCTGGCCCTCCCCTCAATCCTGGTATATATGCTGGCCCTCCCCTCAATCCTGGTATATATGCTGCCCTCCCCTCAATCCTGGTATTTATGCTGCCCTCCCCTCAATCCTGGTATATATGCTGGCCCTCCCCTCAATCCTGGTGTATATGCTGGCCCTCCCCTCAATCCTGGTATATATGCTGGCCCTCCCCTCAATCCTGGTATATATGCTGGCCCTCCCTTCAATCCTGGTATATATGCTGGCCCTCCCCTCAATCCTGGTATATATGCTGGCCCTCCCCTCAATCCTGGTATATATGCTGGCCCTCCCCTCAATCCTGGTATAAATGCTGGCCCTCCCCTCAATCCTGGTATATATGCTGCCCTCCCCTCAATCCTGGTATATATGCTGGCCCTCCCCTCAATCCTGGTATATATGCTGGCCCTCCCCTCAATCCTGGTATATATGCTGGCCCTCCACTCAATACTGGTATATATGCTGGCCCTCCCCTCATTCCTGGTATATATGCTGGCCCTCCCCTCAATACTGGTATATATGCTGGCCCTCCCCTCAATCCTGGTATATATTCTGGCCCTCCCCTCAATCCTCGTATATATGCTGGCCCTCCCCTCAATCCTCGTATATATGCTGGCCCTCCCCTCAATCCTGGTATATATGCTGGCCCTCCCCTCAATCCTGGTATATATGCTGGCCCTCCCCTCAATCCTCGTATATATGCTGGCCCTCCCCTCAATCCTGGTATATATGCTCCCCCCCTCAATCCTTGTATATATGCTGGCCCTCCCCTCAATCCTGGTATATATGCTGGCCCTCTCCTCAATCCTGGTATATATGCTGCCCTCCTCTCAATCCTGGTATATCTGCTGCCCTCCCCTCAATCTTGGTATATATGCTGGCCCTCCCCTCAATCCTGGTATATATGCTGGCCCTCCCCTCAATCCTGGTATATATGCTGGCCCTCCCCTCAATCCTGGTATATATGCTGGCCCTCCCCTCAATCCTGGTATATATGCTCCTCTCCCCCCCCCCCCAGCCATTGTGCATCCCATATTAAAAAAAAAAAAAAACACATAATAAACCCTCCTCCTCACCTTCCTTCTTCTCCCGCGCAGCGTCCTCTCCTGTAGTCGGCACATCTAGCTGAAGTGTATTGCTGCGCACGTACTAGCCAGGTCCGTGCGCGCTGCAGTACACGCTGCCGGCCAATCAGAGGCCAGCGGCCGATGGCCTCTGATTGGCCAGCCGACGTCATGCTGGCCTCTGATTCGCCGGCAGCCGCTTCTGATTGTCCGGAAGTCGCTAGCCTCTGATTGGCCGGCCAACGTCATGCTGGTCTCTGATTGGCCAGAAGCCGCAGGCCTCTGATTGGCCGGCCGAATTCATGCTGGCCTCTGATTGGAAGGAAGCCGCTGGCCTCTAATTGGCCGGCTGACGTCATGCTGGCCTCTGATTGGCCGGCAGACGCTGGCCTCTGATTGACCGGTCGACGTCATGCTGGCCTCTGATTGATCGGCCGACGTCATGCTGGCCTCTGATTGGCCGGCAGCCGCTGGCCTCTGATTGGCCGGCAGCGTGTATTGCAGCGCTCGGGCCTGGCTAGTTCGTGCGCTGCAATACACTTCAGCTCGATGTGTTTCCGTCCGAGAGAGATCGCACATCTAGCTGCAGTAGCGGAGCTGGTGCCGGCACTCGGCGGCTCAGAGTTCTCCCCGCCGGCCCGATCCAGTAGCGCTAGTGCTGCGGCCATGGTGCCCCCCAGGAGGGCTCTGCTGCCCCCTCTGCACGCTGCCATAGGTTCCCAGCACTGGTGTAAAGCATTTCTTCTTCTACAGCTGACGACCCAAAATTGGTGATTTTCTGAAAAAATAAAATAAAATGTCCAGTCTGCATTATATATGGTGGAAGTGAGAATGTATCATCTGGATAAGGGGGTGGTCTTCACAGAGGGGTCTATGGAGAGATGTCACTTTATAAGGAGCACATAGCATGGAATACCGGGGGGAAGCCTTCTGGCTCCTTATGTTGCTCCAGTCCGGAATGCTCCACTATGGTCCATCCTTCTATAGTTCTTCTCTTACACTTTCTGCTGGTCGGTATATGGACGTATTCGCTCTATGCTGACAGGCGCTCCCTTAGTATAGCTCATGTAATGCACGGCACCACAATGTTGTAGGTTCTGACTACTGTGTAAAAAAACACCCACCCAGAGACCTGCCATAATCTTATAGTCTGGGTGTGAATACGCTGTAGGTAGAGCTACACTTTTGTTGTGGAAATTTTGGTAATTTTATTTACCTTCTTGCATTTAGGCTATGTGCCCACGATGCAGAAATGAAGCAGAAAATTTCTGCAGCATTTCTGCATCTCCCTGGCAGAAAAAACGCATGCAGATTGACAAGCGCTTTCCAGGCGATTTTAGCATCACATGGAAAGTGCTTGACAACTAGGTCACACTGTATAAATCCATGCAAACAGCATGGATTTATATAGTGTGAACCGTAAAAATGAAAACAAATAAAGCTATACTCACCCCTGATGCCCGACGTGACTGCAGCGCTCGTTCCTGTCTGGTTCCTGGATGCCGGCATATCGCGAGACAGAGCGGTGAAGGGCCTGCGGTCACATGACTGTGACGTCACCGCAGGTCCTCAAGCGATGCCGGCATTCAGAGAGAAGCCGCCGGACAGGTGAATATAAACTTTATTTGTTTTTTTATTCTTTTTTTACAGGTACAAAGGTACAATGGTACCCAGGTCTGGAGGATTGTCTTCTCTCCTCCAGAACTGGGTACCATCCGCACATAGAGACGCATAGAAGCCGCTTGTAAAAATGTACAGTCGCGGTTTCTATGCGTCTCAATGCAAGTCAATGGCGGGAGTTCCGCTGCGCTTCTGCAAAATTAAATGACATGCTGCGGATTTTTGCATAGAACATGCGGAATCCCCTTGGGGACCATGGGGTGCGGATTACCTAGCGTTTCACAAGCGAAATTCCGCAGCATAAACGCTTGAAAAACGCTACGTGGGCACTCAGCCTTACCCGAATGAGGCTTGTGAGAAATCCTTAAATATGCAGCAGATTTCTCCTGTATCATGCTGACCAATCATAAGCAAGCAGCAACACTCAAAGAAAAGAAGAACACGCCCCCACCATAGATCAAAGCGGGTTTCTTAGGGTATAAAGCTACGTTCTCACTATGAGTTTTCAGTGAGTTTTTACGCTGCATATTTTAGAAATAATGCAAGTAACCTATCTTAATGGGTGCAGAAATTCTGCAACATCAAAAACTCACCAAAAGCTCATCGTGGGAACCTAGCCTAAGATGTGTAATGATGGAGAGTCCTGATCTCCTGGTCTACCCTTCTGCATGATTAGAAAGCAGAGGTAACAGCTCTTAGACAAGGAAGGAGCCGCACAGCTGAGTTTCTCTGTGTCACATTACAAACCCTTTTATTGACTCTCCTGATTATGGAGTGTGCCAGTATCACACTTATGTCTTCTGTGCTCAAGCAACTTGTATTCTTTCTGCAGTGATATTAGGCTGTTATTACACCTCACACAGGAGCAGTGTGTTCTGGGTTACTTCTATGGTGAAATGCAATGACAGTCTGCTCTAATCTCACTGCAGAATGAGTACAAGTTGAGCACAACGGATCTAAGTGTGATACTGACACTGTGCTCTCATTTCTGGACAGGCAGTTTGGGATAGGCGCAGAACAGCAGAGGTGAGAGTGCCATAAGAGGAGGAAAGCTGTTAGAAAGGTTTGTAATGTTGCACAACTAAACTCTCTTGTGCTGCCCCTTCACCCACAGAGACCTTAACTGAAAGGTATTAGTCAGTTGTGTGCTCTAATCATGCAGGAGGTTAGCCCAGGAGACCAGGTCTGTATCCTTACATCTTAGACACTGAGAAATCTGCTCTAAGCTATGGTGGGGATGTGATCATCTTTCTTTTCAGTGTTGTCGTCTGCTTATAATTGGTCAGCATCATGCAGGGAGAAGAATTTCGCACCCCCAGTGAAAACTCTGATAACATCTACTTGGACTTAATTTTTTTTAACTCATTAGGTGCCAAATACTTTCATTGCTAATATCTCTGCAAATGAAAGATAAAATAGAAAGAGCATGGATGAGATACCAGGACACTGTGTGTGGCACTTTATTATTATTATTTATTATTCCAGCTCCATTTATTCCATGGTGCTTTACATGTGAAAAAGGGGTTATACATAGCAAACACAATTGCAAAAATCTTGAACAAAAACGCAATGGCAAACTGGTACTGGAGGAGAGATAACCGTACCTGCGATGTCTCACAATCTTCAAGGGATGGGTGAGGATACAGTAGGTGAGGGTAGAGCTGGTCATGCAGCGGTGTGGTGGAGCAATGATTACTGCAGGTTGTAGGCTTTTCGGAAGAGGTGGGTTTTCAGGTTCCTTTAGAAGGTTTCCACGGTAGGCGAGAGTCTGATGTTTTGGGGTAGAGAGTTCTAGAGTAGGGGGGATGCACGGGAGAAATCTTGTATGCAATTGTGAGAAGAAACGATAAGAGGGGAGTAGAGAAGGAGATCTTGTGAGGATCGTAGGTTGCGTGTAGGTGTGTACCGG
This sequence comes from Phyllobates terribilis, assembly GCF_046119375.1. NCBI lineage: Eukaryota > Metazoa > Chordata > Amphibia > Anura > Dendrobatidae > Phyllobates > Phyllobates terribilis. The sequence continues at coordinate 713,088 of NW_027363402.1, read as the reverse complement.
GAGACTAGGTCACAGATGTATGGAGGAGACAGGTAGTGGATGGCTTGGTATGCCACGGTTAGGGTTTTGAACTGGAGTCTCTGGGCAATGGGGAGTCAGTGAAGCATTTGACAGAGAGGAGAGGCCGGGGAGTAGGCGGAAGGCAGGTGGATTAGTTGGGCAGCAGAGTTTAGGATAGATTGGAGGGGTACGGGAGTGTTAGCGGGGAGGCCACAGAGCAGGAGGTTGTAGTAGTCGAGGCGGGAGATGATGAGGGCGTGCACTAGTGTTTTTGCAGATTCATGGTTGAGGAATATGCGGATCCATGTTTTTGAGTTGGAGTCGGCAGGAGGAGGAAAGGGCTTTGATATGTGGCTTGAAGGAGAGGTTAGAGTCCAGGGTTACTCTGATGCAGCGAGCTTGTGGGACTGGGGAAAGTGGACAGCCATTGATTTTGATGGATAGGTCAGATGGGGAGGCTGAGTGAAATGGGGGAAAGATGATGAATTCTGTTTTATCCATGTTAAGTTTTAGAAATCTAGCAGAGAAGAAGGATGAGATAGCGAACAGACATTTTGGGGTTCTGGTTAGTAAGGAGGTGATATCAGGTCCAGAGAGGTAAATCTGTGTGTCGTTAGCATAGAGATGATACTGAAAGCCTTGGGACTCTATGAGCTGTCCCAGGCCGAAGGTTTAGATGGAGAAGAGCAGGGGTCCTATGACTTAACCTTGGGGAACACTGACAGATAGGATGCGAGATGAGGAGGTGGTGTGTGAGTGAGAAACACTGAAGGTTCTGTCTGTTAAGTATGAGTAGATCCAAGATTATTATGATCTGCAACATAAACTAGGGAAAGAAGGGGAGAGCTGTCCCCACAGTAAGACTAAGCTGAGTCCCTACGTTGTAGCAGGCAACCTGTTCCTTGTGAACAGACCCGCCTTCGTCCTCGGCTAGTCTGAACGGAGACCTATAGAGAAAGGAAGGGGTCCCTAAAAGAACTAAGGACTGGGACAAAAATGGGACACCTCCTAACAGAAGTTGTTGCAGAGCAAAAGAAAAACTGACAAAAGTACTAGAGGTCCAGAGGACCAAGCAAACTAGAGATAGATAGGCACAAAAGCACCTGGCTAGAAAGACAGTCTAAACAACACTGAAGTCTAGCAAGGCCAGAAGGGTGGAGCTGGAATAAATAGGAAGATGGTCACGTGACCGCAAAACACAAGATAGAAACAAAAACAAACAGGAGGGTTCTAACAGTACCCCCTCTTTTATGAGGATCCTCCGGATCCTCCAGGCCCAGGCCTATCTGGAAATCTCCTGTGGAAAGCTCTGACAAGTCTAGGGGCAGAGACATCATCCGCCTTAACCCAGGAGTTATTCCTCGGGACCAAAACCTTTCCAAGCGACGAGATACTGCAATTTCCCTCTATCCTCTCTGGAATTCAGGATACGAGAAATTTCATATTCGCCGTCTTCCACCACCGGAGGAACTGTGACAGTGGCCTCCCTATCCGATACATCAGCCTTTTTCAACAAGGAAACATGAAACACAGGATTAATCTTCCAGGAGGAGGGAACCTCCAACCTAACAGTAGACTGGTTAACCACCTGAAGCACCTTAAAAGGCCCCACAAACTTCGGACCCAATTTTTTAGAGGAAATCCTCAATCGCAGATTCTTTGAGGACAACCAAACCATGTCACCCACAGTAAACAAAACCTCTTTACATTTCCTGTTAAAATACTTCTTGGACTTTTTGTTAGCCTCTTGAAGGTTACAACGTACATTAGTCCAAACTCTCTCCAAGTCACCGGAAAAATTCTACTACTCCGGCACCGCCGACCGCAATTTGGAGAACGAACCAAAAGACGGATGTCTCCCAGTACAACAAAAAAAGAACACCCAGCAGAGGAGGATGTATGGTTGTTAAGAGCAAATTCTGCGAGTGGCAGAAACTCAGACCACCCCTCTTGATTGTCTGCCACAAATCAACGCAAAAACTGTTCCACATCCTGGTTCTTTCTTTCAGTCTGTCCATTAGACTCAGGATGATAACCAGACGAAAATGACAAATGGACTCCCAACCTGTCACAAAAAGCACGCCAAAAGCGAGCCACAAACTGAGGTCTCCTATCAGAAACAATGTTGGTGGGAACGCCATGGTGCCTGACAATTTCCTTAACAAACGCCTTAGCGAGTGTCTTAGCGCAGGGTAGCTTAATGAATGGAACCAAATGACACATCTTGCTAAAACGGTCCACGACCACCCAGATGTCAGTGAAACCCTCGGACACAGGAAGGTCAGTAATAAAATCCATTGCCAAATGCGTCCAAGGCGCACTAGGAACCTCCAGAGGTCAAAGCAACCCCGCAGCAGGGGTATGGGAAGCTTTTGACCTAGCACACACCGTACACTGACACACCCACTTGATGACTTCCTTCTGCCACCCGGGCCACCAAAAACTGCGACTGATAAGTCTCTTAGTCCCAGAAATTCCTGGATGACCTGCCAACCGAGACTCATGATACCCCACAAACAAATCTCTCCTAGAGGTTCTAGGCACAAACAATCTCCCATGAGGAGTGTTAGATGGGGCATCCTCTTGGGCTTTCAGAATCCCTTCTTCCAAAACAGAGTCTAATGCTGCTACCACAACTCCTTCCTGTAAAATGCTCTCCTCCTCCTCGGTACCAACCATGGGGGAAAAGCTGCGAGATAAAGCATCGGCTTTAACATTCCTAGTACCAGGGATATAGGTAACAGAAAAATTAAACCGAGAAAAAAAAAGTGCCCACCTAGCTTGACGGGCATTCAAGCGTTTGGCAGCATCCAGATAGATCAAATTCTTATGATCTGTGAAAACCTGAACAGGAAATTTAGCACTTTCCAAGAAATGATGCCAATGTTCAAACGCAAGTTTAATAGCCAACAATTCCCGATTACCAACATCGTAATTAAGTTTGGTTTCTGAAAATTTTTTTGAAAAAAAATCACAGGGATGTACTCCATCCTTGTTCTCCTGAGACAAAACTGCACCGACCCCCACCGAAGAAGCATCAACCTCGACCAAAAAAGGCTTGGTCTCATCAGGCTGCATAAGGATAGGGGCAGAACTGAACCTCTCCTTGAGATACACAAAAGCTTCAATGGCCTCAGTAGTCCACTGGACCGTATTCGCACCTTTCCTGGTGAGATCAGTCAGTGGCTTAACAATTATAGAAAAATTCTTAATGAATTTCCTGTAATAATTGGCGAAACCCAAAAATCTCTGTATCGATTTCAAACCAATAGGCCTAGGCCATTCCTGCACAGCCTGAACTTTCACCGGGTCCATCTCAAAGCCCTCGCTGGAGATAATGTAGCCCAAAAAACTAATTCTCTGCACAGCGAACTCACATTTCTCCAGCTTAGCAAAAAGCGAATTATCACTCAATAACTGCAACACCTCACGTACGCTCTGCCAATGGGAATCCAGATCTGGTGAATAAATCAGAATGTCATCCAAATACACAACCACATTCTTGCCAATCAAAGGTCTCAGGATGTCATTAATAAGGTTCTGAAAAAACGCGGGTGCATTGGTAAGACCGAAGGGCATCACCAGATTCACAAAATGACCTACCGGAGTGTTAAAAGCAGTTTTCCATTCATCACCCTCCTTCATTCGTAACAAATTGTATGCCCCCCGGAGATCAATTTTATAGAACCACTTGGTCCCCACTAACTGGTTAAACAAGTCTGGAATTAACGGCAATGGGTAGGAATTGCGTACGGTTATCTTATTAATTTCACGAAAGTCCAGACATGGACGTAAACCACCGTCTTTTTTTTTAACAAAGAAAAATCCAACGGCCACAGGCGACTTAGAAGGTCTAATGTGACCAGCAGCCAAGCTCGTCTGTATGTATTCCTCCAAGGCCTTTCTTTCAGGGATAGTCAGATTTAATAAGCGACTCTTGGGAAGAGTAGCTCCAGAAACAAACTCAATGGTGCAATCATAGTAACTATGAGGAGGTAAAACTTGCGACTCCTCCTCTGAAAAAACCTTCCAAAAATCCTGAATAGGTACAGATAATTCCCCTTTTTCCACAGCCGCAATGCGACCATTACAACATTTATCATAGCACTTAGGACTCCAAGACTTAATCTCATTAGTAGACCAGTCCAGTAAAGGATTGTGCAGTTTTAACCAAGGCAAACCTGCACATGCAGATTTCAATTGGGGAACATTGCTGCCCTTCTACCATGCGTTTTTCATGCGTTTCCGCGGCGTTTACGCAACTGCAAAAACGCCGCGGAAACGCATGAAAAACGCATCGTGTGAACTCAGCCTCAGGCTATGTGCCCACGTTGCAGAAATGAAGCAGAAAATTTCTGCTTCATTTCTGCAAGTCCTCTCCCGGAAAAACGCATGCGGAATTCCGCACGCGTTTATCGCGCGTTTTTCATGCGTTTATCTCGCGTTTTCCACATGCGGAATTGCCTTGCGTTTTTAATGCATTGCACAAGGCTTGCTTGCGGAAACGCAAAATTAATTGACATGCTGCGGATTTTTGAACGCAGCATAAAAGCTGCGGAAAAATCCGCAGCATGTGCATAGAACTTGCGGAATCCCCTTGGGGACCATGGGGTGCGGATTACCATGCGTTTTACAAGCATTTCCGCTGTGGAAATTCCGCATCAAAAACGCTTGTAATCCGCAACGTGGGCACGCAGCCTAAAAGCAAAAGTATAAATACTAATTATTTATCAAAGCTGGACAAAATCTAGAAACCATATAATAAAACTGGCATAAAATATAGTGCTGAACAAGAGTTTAGGGAGAGATGTACAACTGGCACTGGCCTTTAAAAGGGATTGTGTAATCGCACAAAACTAGCAAAAATGTAAAGTGCCTGTAAAACAAGGAACGTGCAATTTACCTCTTAGTAAAAATCCTATTCTTTCTCAAGAACGGGAGGAATTTTAATTTCATGATTTTTTTTTTAATCAAATAATTTTTATTGAAAAACTCCAAATACAAATTTTCCATCTTTCAAATAACATACATGACATAGTAATTCCATAGTATAAAACATGAACAAAGTATCTGAACTTCAATTTCCTAACCCACCCTAAACCCAAATCCCAACACTCCAGAGAGAACCATTTTAGAGCAGTTCTAGAATAACGGACTACAGCATTCGTAGAAGGGGAAGAAGATAAAAAAGTGACTAACAAAGGGATAGCAGCGTTTTAATTTTATCATTTACTGCTTGATGCCTGAGACGGGAAGTGCACGCTTGAAAACTGTTGCAGGCTGCTGTAATCACAGGACACAAGCAAACAGCATGGCATTTCCTATCAGCAGGGAGGAAGTAAAGGGAACAGTAATGAAAGTCTCCTCCTACTCCGCTCCATAATGAAATGAACAGTGTGCATCCTACAAATGCGATGCATACAGCAAACAATTCATTTTCCATACACAGGTTTTGAGTTGACCACTGGATATATACATGTGTATAACTAATTACCAGAACTGGAAATCGAAAAAAAAGACGAGCAAGTTTGGGGTGAATCCTGCCTTCATTACTGCACAGCCGCTCATAGAGGGATCGGTACTAGGAACAGCAGCAGTGCCGGCGATGTTCACAGATTTACCTGCTGCGGGACTGAAGGAGTCTGATAGTGTTCGGCTCTAAGCTTTTTACCTTGTTTACGACAGGAATAATTGAAAGCTGTGCTTCAAAGGCGAGGAAGAAGTTGGTCACTGTCTGCGCTTGAATACCCTTAAGGGGGGAAAAAAATATATATATACATATATACAAATACTGAAACATCTAAATGCATTAGAACATCAAACCTGGTGAAGCGGTAAATGACTTGTCCTCCAGGGATACAGGCTACTGTCATTCAGTAATTATTTAATAGGAATTTTACATTTTATGTGATCACCACGCTAGAATGTAAATGATGAAAACACAACACAACTCCTCACCATATGAAGATATTTTGTGTTTTAGGCTATGTGCCCACGATGCAGAAATGAAGCAGAAAATTTCTGCAGCATTTCTGCATCTCCCTGGCAGAAAAAAACGCATGCAGATTGTGCATGCGTTTTTCCTGCAGAATACATGCGGATCCACATGCGGATTCACATGCATTTCCGCATGCAGATTGACAAGCACTTTCCAGGCGATTAGCATCACTTGGAAAGTGCTTGACAACTAGGTCACACTGTATAAATCCATGGAAACAGCATGGATTTATACAGTGTGAACCGCAAAAATTAAAACAAATAAAGCTATACTCACCCCCGAGGCCCCGGCGTGGCTGCAGCTCTGCTTCCTGGCTGGTTCCCGGCTGCCGGCATATCGCGAGACAGAGCGGTGAAGGACCTGCGGTCACATGACTGTGACGTCACCGAAGGTCCTTCAGCGCTGCTGGCATTCAGAGAGAAGACGCCGGACAGGTGAATATAAACTTTATTTGTTATTTTATTCTTTTTTTTACAGGTACAATGGTACCCAGGTCTGGATCAGAGTCTCCTCTCCTCCAGAACTGGGTACCATCCGCACTTAGAGACGCATAGAAGCCGCTTGTAAAAATGTACAGTCGCGGTTTCTGTGCGTCTCAATGCAAGTCAATGGCGGGAATTCCGCTGCGCTTCCGCAAAATTAAATGACATGCTGCGGATTTTTGTACGCAGCATAAACGCTGCGGAAAAATCCACAGCATGTGCATAGAACATGCGGAATCCCCTTGGGGACCATGGGGTGCGGATTACCTAGCGTTTTACAAGCGTTTCCGCTGCGGAAATTCCGCAGCATAAACGCTTGAAAAACACTACGTGGGCACACAGCCTTATAGAACAGCATTTCTGTGGAATAACACGACTGATTTACTGTGTATGCACCATAGCCTTCATTTGATGTCACTTACTGTCACCTGTCACCTTGCCCCAACTCTGCAATCCCCAATATCAGTCCATGACCTCAATGGGGTCACTATAAAATTCTAAAGAGGACTGGTCATGTCTCTATTAGAAAATAGATAAACTTAGGATAGAAACAATATGAGCATATACCCTGCTATAAGTAAGTAAAAAGCAATAGTGAATATATATAATATAGGGTACTTAGTAAACATGGTTTTTGATTTAAAAAAAGCCATCCCACCCACACCAAGGTGTACCCAGTCAGTTATGTGAAATATATAATAAAATACACTTTAGTACAATATTAGTGTTTTGTCCCTTTAAATCTGCTGCTACTTCTGTCACCATGGTAACTGCATTCATACTCGGCCAATAGGATTGCTCGGTTTGAATTTGGAAAAAAAAAAAAAAGTCCTATATCGTCAGTTTGTTCCTTCTCATCTGAGTGTGAAGACAGACACCTGCGATCAGCGAGAGATTATAGGTATAAGACGTGATATAATATAACGGACGGAGCCACATCCCATCACACGCACTCAGCGACCACAACTGACAGGAGTCAGCACATTTACCAGACAATAAGTTATTATTCCCCAACACATAATACGCTGAGACACCAGTGGGGGGCGCCGCACTCGTTACATCTCCCATCTGGATGGATCCAGCGACGAGATCCTGATATTTACCCCCAGCTCCGCTCCTCCATAGGGAATGGCCCAGATGCACGCAGAACGGACCGAAGTGTAATACTGCTAGAACTCTGCATGATATCACATCCTCCATATATACCACATAATAAAGGGGTGCTCCCACTGGGACAGGTCATCACCTATCCAGAGATCAGTGATAACTTGTTCCAACTAGACATCCCCTTTAATGGAAGAGATCACATCTCTAACAGTCAATACGCTATTCATTCCCAATCTTCCCTGGCCCCAGTAATGCCCCTGAGTATATCGCCAATATGAGCCAATCATCAAACCCTCTGCTGACTGTTCCCGATGTTTTATAGAGTTTGGAGACGTTGCTACAAGAGAAGATATCAGCGGACACCATGGGGGTGGAGTATTCTGCCAGCGATGGAGCAGGTAGTATCCACCAGTCTGTGATATCTGACCTTCCTCCATATTCTGCTCTTACATGCGTTTCTTCAGCTTTACCCCTTCCCGACATAACCAATTTATGTTTTTTTTCTGTTTTTTCCTCCGCTTTTTCCAACTTTTCTAACTTTTTGATATCTGTCCACATAGTGTGAGGTCTTGTTATTTTGTAGGATGAGCTGTCCTTATAAATGACACCATTCATTTACCACATAGTCCTAGAAAACGGGAAAAACATTCCAAGTGCAGTAAAAGTGCGAAAAAAAAAGCCTGACATTGTTTTTCTGGGAACGGTTTTAACGGCGCACATTGTGTGGTAAAAATGACCTGGTAATAGGATCCTGCTCCTCAGTGTGATTACAGCAAGACCAAACTTCTCCAATAGTTTTGGCAAAAGAAAAAAACTTTTTTTTGATGCTGTCACCATTTTTTCTGAGACCCGAAACATTTTCAGTTTCCGGGTTGATGGAGCTGTGTGGGGGCTTATTTTTTGAAGGGCAAGAGGACTTTATTGATAACATTTTGGGACACATATGTCATGGTCATCGCTTCTTACAGGATTTTCTGCAGTATTGAGGCGAACGAAAAAATGCAATTTTGTCTTTTTGAATTTTTTTCTGTGTTCACTGATCGTTTTTTTTTTATATTTTGATAGATTGTATTTCTCTGAAAGAGACCAAACCACAAAATGTGTATATTTTTATTATCTTTATTTTTAGTGGGAGGTGAGTTGAACGTGTGGGGTTTTAATAAATGTATATATACTTTTTTTCACTGTATTTGTATACGTCATCTGATTGCTTGTGCTATATACAGCGATACCACAGTAATGCTCCATATAGCAAAACCACGGTCTTCTTTACAGCCCAAATGAAGCTTTATGATGACAGGCACGGAGGCTTCAGCAGACCCCCGGATGTCATAGCAGTCCATCGGCGCCCTATGATCGCGTCACAGGAGCGCCGGTGGGCGTATGGAACGACGCGTCCCAATGCTGGCGCACTGTTAATGCTGCTGTTAGAGATTGACAGCAGCACTGAACAGGTTAACAGTGGTGGGCAGATCTTCACTCCACTCGCAGCTGTTAGAGGCAGGTCCTGGTTGTTTGTCACAGCCATTATCTGCCATGTACGGGGCGAGCTGACCCTGCTCCATACACCCGCTACTGACTTATACCATACATGTACGGCAGATGTTGGTAAGGAGTTAAAGCGGTTGTCCAGCTTTGGGGCCATTTTTTTTACTTTAATGCAAGTATTTGGGGCTAAAATCTATTTCTGTAATTGAGTTTCATTAAAAATGTTGCCTTCTGTAGCATCTGTGCTGCACTGTCTATTGCTGGCTGCAAAATTAGCTAACTGAGAATCTATCAGTGAGCTCCTTAGTCTTAAGGGAGAGTTTGTAGATCTTTAATCTGTTTTTTTTTCCTGAGTGCCTATTAGCTGATCTATGCCCAAAGAAAACACAAAACTTGAATGTGCAGGGAAACAATAAGTCTGTAATAGTCGGTGTAAAACACTTAATGAAACCTAAATGTAAAAAATTACTTTTAGTAGTAAATACATGACATGAGAAAATATACACTGCTCAAAAAAATAAAGGGAACACTTAAACAACAGAATATAACTCCAAGTAAATCAAACTTCTGTGAAATCAAACTGTCCACTTAGGAAGCAACACTGATTGACAATCAATTTCACATGCTGTTGTGCAAATGGAAGACAATAGATGGAAATTATTGGCAATTATCAAGACACACTCAATAAAGGAGTGGTTCTGCAGGTGGAGACCACAGACCACATCTCAGTACCAATTCTTTCTGGCTGATGTTTTGGTCACTTTTGAATGTTGGTTGTGCTTTCACACTCGTGGTAGCATGAGACGGACTCTACAACCCACAGAAGTTGCTCAGGTAGTGCAGCTCATCCAGGATGGCACATCATTGCGAGCTGTGGCAAGAAGGTTTGCTGCGTCTGTCAGCGTAGTGTCCAGAGGCTGGAGGTGCTACCAGGAGACAGGCCAGTACACCAGGAGACGTGGAGGGGGCCATAGCAGGACCCCTACCTCTGCCTTTGTGCAAGGAGGAACAGGAGGAGCACTTCCAGAGCCATGCAAAATGACCTCCAGCAGGCCACAAATGTGCATGTGTCTGCATAAACGGTTAGAAACCGACTCCATGAGAGTGGGATGAGGGCCAGACGTCCACAGATGGGGGTTGTGCCCAATGCCAGACCTCATGTGGCTGGAGTATGTCAGCAGTTCCTGCAAGATGAAGGCATTGAAGCTATGGACTAGCCCACCCGTTCCCCAGACCTGAATCCCATTGAGCACATCTGGGACATCATGTCTCACTCCATCCACCAACGTCACGTAGCACCACAGACTGTCCAGGAGTTGGTGGATGCTTTAGTCCAGGTCTGGGAGGAGATCCCACAGGAGACCATCCGCAACCTCATCAGGAGCATGTCCAGGCGTTGTAGAGAGGTTATACAGGCACGTGGAGGCCACACACAATACTGAGCCTCATTTTGACTTGTTTTAAGGACATTACATCAAAGTTCGATCAGCCTGTAGTGTGTTTTTCCACTTTAATTTTGGGGGTGACTCCGAATCCAGGCCTCCATTGGTTAATAAATTTGATTTCCATTGATGATTTTTGTGTGATTTTGTTGTCAACACATTCAACTTTGTACAGAACAAAGTATTCAATGAGAATATTTCATTCATTCAGATCTAGGATGTGTTATTTGAGTGTTCCCTTTATTTTTTTGAGCAGTGTGTATATATAATATAAATAATTACTGCAGCTTTAATGCTATTTATTACGTCTCAGGAGGAGGACGGAAGAGGAAGAGGACGGAAGAGGCGGAGGACGGAAGAGATGGAGGACGGAAGAGGCGGAGGACGGAAGAGGAGGAGGACAGAAGAGGAGGAGGACGGAAAAGGAGGAGGACGGAAGAGGAGGAGGATGGAAGAGAAGGAGGACGGAAGAGGCGGAGGACGGAAGAGGCGGAGGATGGAAGAGGCAGAGGACAGAAGAGGCGGAGGACGGAAGAGGCGGAGGACGGAAGAGAAGGAGGACGGAAGAGGAGGAGGACGGAAGATGAGGAGGACCGAAGAGGAGGAGGACGTAAGAGGAAGAGGACGGAAGAGGAAGAGGACGAAAGAGGCGGAGGACAGAAAAGGCGGAGGACGGAAGAGGCGGAGGACAGAAGAGGCGGAGGACGGAAGAGGCGGAGGACAGAAGAGGAGGAGGACGGAAGAGAAGGAGGACGGAAGAGGAAGAGGACGGAAGAGGAGGAGGACGAAAGTGGAGGAGGATGGAAGAGGAGGAGGACAGAATAGGAGGAGGAGGACAGAACTGCACCTTAAGATCCCTAGGGGGAAAGGGATGGTAGTAATATAGTGGTAGTATATCCGTATTAGTGTAATATGAGTAATAATACTAGTGATAATAGTAAGAAAGTAATAAAATAACAGTAGTAATAGTAGTAGGTAGAATAGCAGTGTGATCCAGGGTCCTAGGACTGATCGCCTTTTCTCGGGGTCAAGAAGGAATTTTTCCCCTGTGACACAAATTGGCTGAAGGTGTCCTGGGGTTTTTGCCTTCTTCTGGATCAACACTGTAGGTATAGGGCAGTATTAGTAGTGATAGGAAAGAAGAATAATACTGTAATAAGATAGCACAATGTAATAATAACCATATCAAATAGATTTATAAAAACAAATTAAAATAACTCCAGTAGTACAATAATTAGTGTAATATTATATAACTTGTAATAACATTAATAGGTTTGATCCAGGGTCCTAGGACTGATCGCCTTTTCCCGGGGTCAAGAAGGAATTTTTCCCCTGTGACACAAATTGGCTGAAGGTGTCCTGGGGTTTTTGCCTTCTTCTGGATCAACACTGTAGGTATAGGGCAGTATTAGTAGTGAAAGGAAAGAAGAATAATACTGTAATAAGATAGCACAATGTAATAATAACCATATCAAATAGATTTATAAAAACAAATTAAAATAACTCCAGTAGTACAATAATTAGTGTAATATTATATAACTTGTAATAACATTATTAGGTTTGATCCAGGGTCCTAGGACTGATCGCCTTTTCCCGGGGTCAAGAAGGAATTTTTCCCCTGTGACACAAATTGGCTGAAGGTGTCCTGGGGTTTTTGCCTTCTTCTGGATCAACAGCTTTAGGCATAGGGATTTTAGTAATACCATTATTAGAATCACAAGATTAATAAAAAAAAATTAGAATTACATTTTTTTAATTCGTTTTATAACAGTTACAATTAATTGCATTAATGCAATAATAATAAATAGTAAAAATGGTGGTAATAATAATAATACAAAAAACTAGTCCCAGTTAGTAAGTTAGTGTAATGTTAGTGTAGGGACCCATCTGAAGAGGTCGCCTTGACGTTGGCAGATGGGCTCGCACAATTTGCTCAAAATGTGCGCTAAGAACCTCATATTTCTATGTACAGGAGATCTAGCAGTAATACCATTCAGGAGATATGTGTACACACATTTTGTTATATACTTTTGTGCAGCACACAGGGCAGGTATACAGGTACAGGGCGAGAGTGTTACAGTGATATTATAACTCGGCCTTAAGGATAAAATGCTGATAACTACAGATCCTGGAAACACATTCGAAACTAGACCTTGTAAGTAACTGGTTCCCAGCTAGTGGTAAATATGTACAGGGCAGTCCGGTACCAAGACCTGCTCTATAGGACACATTATCATCAGGCAGGTCCTTACAAGATCTGCGGCAGAAGTGTGGCTGTGTAACACAGTCCTGCTCCTGCCTCAGCTGCCCACAGTGGAGCCAACCTTGATCCTGGCAGCTTAATCCATTGTATGACACAGTAGGGGGCTTCCACAGCATTTAGGCACTTTAGACAGGAGAGGGAGGCATGATCATGGTGCCAATGAGTTTCTATGGCAGCTGAGATCTAACAATGGACCCCATGACGGCCATTTTACTGCTCCTATTAGACCCCGGCTGAGGAAAGGTCTATGAGGACACCGGTCAGACTTATGGCGCCTGCTCTGCACTTATTAGAAATACCTAGGGCTGATTAGTTTGCCATTTGTAAATCTGATCCAGCAGCGTTGGGCTGCCACTGACGTGATCAGGGCTATTGAGCTCCTAGATTGGGCAGAGGAGCTCAGTATTCAGCAGGAGCTGGCCGAGGAGAGCAGAGCAACTTGCATGGGGCTGCTGCACAAGAAGCAACTCACAAGGTGGAGATTTACCCGGAGACGCTGTGCTCGGGCTGTGATCTGCTGTGCAGGCTGCATAGTAGATGCCTCGAAGGACCCGAACTTCACCCCTAACAGGCACAGCAGAGCTCGGACGGCTGCAAGTGAACAGAGAGCGGCTGATTAGTAACTGCTGCGTCCCCTGCAGCTCAGATAAGAGCCGCACAGAGCGGGGGTTCAGTAATGATGAATATTGGAAGTGTCCGCCCCTCACATGCCCTAAATGCGGCCTCCAGAGGTAAAGTTTCCCCTGTAACCAGCGCCTCCTCCCACCTTCTCTGCTGGCATGCTCCATTACTTAAAGGGGATGTCTGTAGAAAACAAGTTATCACTTATCCACAGGCTCGGTGATCACTTACTGATCGTGGGGTCTGACCGCTGCGAGCCATCGTCTGATCGGGAAGGAGTGGAAAGTCAGGGATCAACTGCTGCTCCATTCATTCTCTATGGGGCTCCGGAAAAGCCGAGCTCAGCGCTTGAATGCCACATAGGGAATGAATGGAGCGGATCCTGGAGTAATAACATGCCCTCCTCTCCTCAGCTTTCTGTCTGTGTAAGTGGCTCAGCCCTTGTCTCCCCTTCTGCTCCGGCTTCTGTGCTGGTCCTTGTGAGGAAGAGGAAACCCTCTGCCCTTCTGCTCCGGCTTCTGTGCTGGTCCCTGTGAGGAAGAGGAAACCCTCTGCCCTTCTGCTCTCAGTCCTCTGCGACTTTTCACAATCGCTCAGTGCACCCATTATATGTAATAAGGATCATTCTTCATCCCTTGTCCAGCTTTCATCCCCCCCAGTCTGACCAGCGGACAAGATAATAAACATGTGAGTGGAAGGTTCACAATTATTAGATGTGTTGTGAAAAGTCTCCACAGCATTATCCGGAGAAAACTGCAGGGTGACCGCTTGTGAAACCAGCACAAAATCCAGCGGACAGCGCTTCCCTGTCCCCCGCCGGTCTCCGTATCCTGGCATTCAGCTATTCCATTTGGTGCTTATTCTGGAAGGAAAACAAAAATATGATGTTCTTACACAGACGCCTGAAGACGCAGCTTTTCATCATCCATGTTGGGCTGTTGTATGACGTGTGGATTACTCTGCTTGCTGGATTCTTGCATTACCACAAACACTGCCTTTATTTTGTGATTTCTGTGCCGCTTCCCACTTCTATTGGCACTGTGATATATCAGCACGTGAGGGCTGCCACAATCATGTGTCAATAGGTTATTGCTGGAGCCTGTGATATAGAGACCATCCTGGACCAGGGAAGACTTGGTACAGAAGCACCTAGAGAGGGGGGTACAGGGGCTTCATTTCAATTTTAAACTTAGCTGGATTGTGTTTAGCTACAAGAATGGAAAGTAAAATAATAAAATCTTAATTTTTTTTTTCTATTTGGCAAAATCGTCCATCAGAGGTTTGGCCACTACCGAAAAGTTTTTGATGAACTTACAGTAGTAGCTGGCGAAACCCAAAAAACTTTGTAATGCCTTTAAGTCTTGAATATAATACCAATCCAGTACCGTCCGGACTTTGGCCAGATCCATGCAAAAACGGTGAATGATAAGAACTAACCCTGAATGGAGAACATACATTTCTCTGGTTTGACAAATAATTTATTATCTTTGAGTATCTGTAAGACCTGCCTGATATGTACCTGATGTGACTGGAGGTAAGTAAATTAATATGTCATCAAGATTGGTTTGTTGTGATCTACCTGCCAGATGACTAAAAATGTCACTAACAGTGTTGAAAGAAAGCGGGAGCATTAGTCAACCCAAATGCCATCACAAGCTTTTCATAGTGCCCCTCAGGAGTATTGAAGGCCATCTTCCACTCATCTCCTCAATGTGAATGAGATTATAAGCCCCCCTGAGGTCTAGTTTAATCAAATCGTAGGAGCCAAAGTTTTTTCTAAAGAGGTCGGGGATGAGAGGGAGAGGATATGCATCCCAGACCGTGATCCGATTAAACTCGCGAAAATCAAGGCGGGGGCGCAACCCCCAGTCTTTTTTTTTTACAAATAAAAACCCCACTGCAACGGGAGATGAAGAACGTCTTATAGGGTCCAATGGTAGACTGACTGACCATTCTGTTCTGAACTGCCACCCTAAGATGGCTTCCCATTATATACCTACTGTATAAGTGCTCCCTCTAACGGCTTCCTCCACCCACACCCACTACTGGTTCCCCCTACCTTTGGGTTCCCCCCACTCCAGCCAGGGACAGGGCTCAGCAGCTGCACTCTGCATGTTGGATGCAGGTGTTTTGGGGGGTTCTGTGCAGCACTCCCATCTTACCTGAGTGAAGGGAGACACCACACCTCTGGGTGAGGTGCAGTACCACTGTGGCGACTGAACACTCAGGGGCGCCACATTCCCCCCCCCCGGTAAAACACAGCACGTCCGCGGGCTGGAACAGAGCAAAACCAGTCATAACTGACATGCAAAATTTTTAAGATGCATCAGCATATTTGACCATAAAACAACATTTCTTCCCTTTATGGGAGGCACATTTCTTTTAACGTTACTGGTTACATTATAAAACATCATAAGAGTATTGTCATATAAAACAATTTTCAAGACAGTTCCAGCACCAGGGTGCAACAGTAGCAGCATGAGGGACCCGTCCACAAACCCTCAACGTAGGCCCTAGGCATGGCTGCAGGGCATAGACGATCCAATCCTGGACCTCGTCTTCCGCCACGCCAAACGGGTTTTTGTTCTGAGGTATATTTGTAATTATAAAACCAATAGGATGCACTTTAAGAAGTGCTAAACTATGTACAATGTCAACGTCCGGCTTCTCACAGTCCTCAGCCTGTCAGTCTCTGTACCCTGATGGGTAACTGGGTAGCAAACATGAAGTCAACTGCACCCTTCCGGGCAACTTATGTACAGTCCAGTTAACTAAAACAGTTTAACAGTGGGGCCCCCTCCGGGGGAACCCCTGGTTTCTGCAGGCTGACCCAGCCTGGTCATCAGCCTCAGGCTGCAGGGGGACCAGGGATGGAGCAGCGCCAGCCGCATTTGGGACAGGGACATCACTCCGACCTGCTCCCGCGACTGCGTCAGCTCGGCCTGACACCTCCCGGTCTTTACGCAGCTTCTCTCCACCACCTCTCCTCTTTCGGGGGCGGTCCCATGGCACTTTGCTGTCGGTCACTCCCTGTGTCGGCCTCCCCGCTTTGACGGACACATCTATGCGGACAGTCACTGTTGCAAGGGGCAGGGCCTGCTTTTGGAGCCATTCTGAGACCCGGCCCACGACGGGAGGTTCCTTTCTGTTGTTCTTTAGCACGCACATAATGACGCCCGTTCTTCTGGGGCGGGCGCCACATTCAAGGCAGAAAACACTTCTTTAGGCGCACATTACCCGCAGATGGCAGGCTGGTCACGTATCCTGTTCGTGACGCCAAGTGGTGACTCGCTGCCCCCTGGGCCGCGGGGCACACGGCAGCCGGGCCGTATGGCTGCTTTGGGGAATATCACGGTGGCTGGCCCGGGGCGGTCAGTGCAAAAGGGATTATTTATAGGATTTGTCGTGAAGCCACCTGTGGTGTCTGGTGAGGATCACCAGCGCTGCAACAGTCCTCTGAGGCAGATGTTAGGGCAGCTAGAGATGGAACGGCTCCCCACAGGTGGAGCGGGCCTCAGGGCAGTGTAAATAGATGGAGGGTGCGCTGGGCGTTGTAGTGCAGGGAGGGAAATGGCACCAGTGAAGGAATAGACGGAGGCAACTCAGTGCAGTCGTCCAAGATTTTAATTCACAGTTCTTCAGGAAACACAAAAGTGCAAGTTACAGGTGAAGGCCTCCCACGTTGCGCCGTGTTCACCCTGGCAGGGGTTCAATCCTTCCTCAGGAAGTTTAGGAATGCTTGGCAGAACCCCACTTTCTCGTGTTCCTACTTTGACCGTCTTCACACTAGGTCCTTCTCCCTGCTGCCCTGCGCTGCCCACTCTCAATCCCGCTCGGGTATGCTGAAGTCCTTCCTGTACGTCGGATCCGGGACCAACCTGACCCCCTGGAGATTAGAATGGGGCAACCGGTCCCTCTGTCTTCTGACAGATGCGGGGCGTATGGGTGCTGTCCTGCACGCGCCGTACCCCTGGGATCCCTTCTTAGAATGGAGCCTACTCCCTTCTCCCCTCCGGGGCCTCTATCCCGGGCCCTTCTTGTGGAGCAGAGCTCCTGCTGAGCCTCTGCTCCCAGACAGTCCTCACTGACCGTCTGTACTGTACTGACTGACCATTCTGTTCTGAACTGCCACCCTAAGATTGCTTCCCATTATATACCTACTGTGTGCTCCTTCTAACTGCTTCCTCCACCCACACCCACTACTGGTTCCCCCTACCTTTGGGTTTCCCCCACTCCAGCCAGGGACAGGGCTCAGCAGCTGCGCTCTGCATGTTGCCCTTCCAGCCGGTCTGAAGCAGTGTAATGTTGGATGCAGGTGTTTTGGGGGGTTCTCTGCAGCACTCCCATCTTACCTGAGTGAAGGGAGACACCACACCTCTGGGTGAGGTGCAGTACCTCTGTGGCGACTGAACCCACGATGCAGAAATGCTCCGGATTTTTCCTGAGTGTTTCTGCATCTCCCTGGCAGAAAAAACGCATGCAGATTTTACATGCGTTTTTCCTGCCAGGGACAAACGTAAGTGAAGCATTTTTCACATGCATGTCCGCATGCGGGTTGTCAACCGCTTTCCAAGCGATTTTAGCATCACTTGGAAAGTGCTTGACAACTTGGTCACACTATATAAATCCTTGCAACCGGCATGTATTTATATAGTGTGAACAAGTTAATAGTTGAAAAAAAGAATAAAAATGGTAAAAAAAAAAAAATAGAATTAGACTTACCGGTAATTCTGTTTCTAAGACCCTCCACGACAGCACACCTGGAGGTAGCCTCCCCATCCTAATTAGGGACAGGAAAACAAGATGTTAAATAGCCCCTCCCTGCTACAATCCCCAGTGTTTTCAAAGGACCACACAGTATGAATGCTCTAAATATTTATTAACACTAAGGATTTTTCCAATCAAAGAAATGGAGGGAACTACCCATGCTTTTGTGGAGGGTCTTAGAAACCGAATTACTGGTAAGTCTAATTCTATTTTCTCCAATCCCCTCCATGACAGCACACCTGGAGTAATACCAAAGAATGAATTTTAGGGAGCGACAACAGCCTGAAGGACTTTCCTTCCAAATGCTAAGTCTCTATTAGATATTACATCTAGTCTATAATGTTTAGCAAAGGTATGGACAGACGACCATGTAGCTGCCCGGCAAATCTGCTCAATGGATGCACTAGCTTTTTCCGCCCAGGAGACCCACATAGCTCTAGTAGAAAGAGCTTTCAAAGATTTCAGAGGAGGCAAATCTTGAACTATGTATGTTTCACAAATTGCTTTCTTAATCCAATTTGTTAGCATATTTTTGCAATTTTCTTTCCTTTATTGGGGCTTCCATATTGGACAAATAGGTTCTGATCCTTCCTCCAGGTTTCAGTCTGCCTCAAATAGCGGATTATAGTCCTTCTTACATCCAACGCGTGGAATTCTTCTTCCTTGCTATTTGATGGATTTTGACAGAATGACGGAAGAATTATTGGCTGAGACATATGAAAATTAGACGACACTTTAGGTAGAAAAGAAGGATCCAACTGGAGAATGATCCTGTCCTCCAAAATACGACAATAAGTCTCTCTGATAGACAGGGCTTGGATTTCACTCACTCTTCTGGCTGTAGTCAGAGCTATAAGCAATGCCGCTTTCCAAGACAATTTGTCTATGTGTGCCTCGGCTATTGGCTCGAAAGGATGCATAGTTAGGCCTCTAAGAACTACGTTGAGATCCCAAGGTGAAACTATTTTAGCTCTTGTTGGATTAATCCAAGAAGCAGCTATCATGAACCTCTTAATCCATCTGTTTTGGGCCAAATCAGCATCAAAATAGGAACTTAAAGGCGAGACTTGGACCTTCAGCGTGCTTGGTCTTAATCCTTTAGACAGACCGTTCTGTAGGAAATCCAAGATTCTGGCCATGTCAGGCCGAAAGGGATCTAATGGACGAGGCTCATACCATAGCTTGAAAGCTTTCTAGATTTTTCCATAGATGGAAATTGTGACTGGTTTTCTGCTTTTCTGCAGTGTATGTGACTCGCCCCCAGGGGTGTCGCGGGGCACCCGGCAGCCGGGCCTAAGACTGCCTGCGGGGATTATCGCGGTGGCTGGCCCAGGGCGGTCAGTGCCAAAAGGAATTATTTGTAGGGAATTTGTTGTGACGCCACCTGTGGTGTCTGGTGAGGATCACCAGCGCTGCAACAGTCCTCTGAGGCAGATGTCAGGACAGCTTGAGATGGAACGGCTCCCCACAGGTGGAGCAGGCCTCAGGGCAGTATAAATGATGCAGGTTGCGCTGAGCATTGTGGTGCAGGGAAAGCGATGGCTCAGCAGGAGTAACGGACAGAGACAGGGGATTTGCTTCATTTCCTTTACTGGTACAGCTGTTAGGTACGGTCCAGGGTACTCCAGATGAAGGGCGCACTTTTGGACTTCTCCCCAGGGAGCAGGTATAGGGCCTCCTGATCCGTGTCTGTCCCTATGTATGCTCCTGGCCAGCCTGCAACTGGGCCTAGCTTATGTGTCCTGCTTTTACTTCACCAGATGCTCAGAAATAGGACCTCTGGTTGGTAACCACTTTCCCTGGACGTCGGGGCCTTCGTGGTTCCTGATCCTGTGTGTGTCTAGCCTTCAG
The DNA here is from genome assembly GCF_046119375.1 of Phyllobates terribilis. Taxonomy (NCBI): domain Eukaryota; kingdom Metazoa; phylum Chordata; class Amphibia; order Anura; family Dendrobatidae; genus Phyllobates; species Phyllobates terribilis. The sequence continues at coordinate 693,069 of NW_027363402.1, read as the reverse complement.
GTTTGTCAGGGACTTGTAGTCCTCCTGTAGGCGCGGATCCGGTGTCCGGTAGATATAATGGGGTGAGCTTATTGTGCTCCTCTGCCCCCTTGGTTTCACTCCCCTTTTTCTCCTTGCCGTCGGCCACACTCGGGGCCCTCACTACTAGGCAGCTGACGTGCTGCGTCTTCACCGCTATCTGAGTGTCGGCACGCTCTCAGGCTCTCTCTCAGCCTGCCTGCTCTGCTCTGACTCTGAGCACTCACTAATCAACTGAGCTGCCTGGCTCAACCTTCCCTATATATATCCCTATCTGGGCTCCCTCTGCTGGTATGAGTTGGAAGGTAGAGGTGTTTGTATCTAATGAGGGCCTCTTGTGGAGAAATCCATCCATGCACCCTTCTGGGTTCTGTGGCACCAATGCACAGCAGGGTGGCACATTTGGATCACCTGTACTGAGAAACCTCTGGCTTTTCAGAGGGTGGTCTCAGAAGCCAAGCTGCTAGAGCCAAATTCTGAGGGGCCGGATGGAAAATCTGGCCCTAATGCAGCAGATCGTGGATTCGAGGAAGCATCAATGGATCATCCATTCTTAGACTGCTCAATGTTCCGAACCATGCTCTTTTTGGCCACATTGGAGCTATTAGGATAGTCTTGAGCCCTTCCGACCTGATTTTTTGTAAAGTCCTTGGTATTAACAGAATCAGGGGAAAATCATTAGCGAGCCCAACTTTCCAAGGGTGAGCGAATGCATCTATCCCTGTTGCTGAATCCTCGGGTTTCAAAGAGAAAAAGGCTCTTACTTTTGTGTTTTCCTGGTTCGCAAACAGGTCCACATCTGGGTATTCCCACTTTTGAACAATCATCTGAAATATCTTCGAGTTCATGCTCCACTCCCCTGGATGAATGTATTTTCTGCTCAGAAGATCTGCATGATAGTTGTCGGAGCCCCTCAGATGCAGAGCCGATAAGGATAGTAGATTATGCTCCGCCCAGTGGAAGATCCTTTCGGAGATCATCTGTAACCTCCTGTTTCTTGTACTTCCCTGATGTCTCAAGTGGGCTATAGTTGTCATATTGTCCGAGTAGACTCTGACATTCGACCCCTGAAGCACAGTAGTGGCTGCCCATAGGGTTTCTTCCACCACTTTCATTTCTCTTAAGTTTGAGTACTGCTCTGCTATTTCTTGCGACCAGACCCCTTGGAAGGCCATGTGGGAGACTACTGCTCCCCATCCTCTTTTGCTTGCGTCTGTTTTGATGGATAACAAGGGAAGTTGAATCCATGCTGAACTTTTCTCCAGATTTCCTGGACAGAGCCACCAATTTAAAGATGCTTTCACCTTCTCTGGCAGATGAATTCTGTTGGAGAGGGAACTTGGAGATCTGTCCCAACAGGAAAGGATGTAGTTTTGAAGGACCCTTGAATGCGCTTGAGCCCAAGGTACCGCCTAAATAAATGAGGTCATGGACCCGAGGACGGACATGGCGAATCTTAATGACACTCCTCTCTTAGTGCATAAACTTTCGACCTCAACTGAATCTGCTTCTCTTTTGGCAGAAAAGAGGCTTGTTGCTGAGAATCCAGGAGAATTCCCAAGGAGGTCTTCCTGGTGGAGGGAATCAGATCTGACTTTTGGTAGTTTATCAACCATCCCAAGGATTCCAGGATCTGGAGGGTCATCTGGAGGTCTCTTTCCAAACTTGAAACCGAGGGAACCATCACCAAAAAATTGTCTAAATATGGGACGATGCAGATATTCAGTTTCCTTAGATAAACCTACTACCTCTGCCATGATCTTTGTAAACAGGCGGGGTGCTGACGAAATGCCGAAGGGGAGTACATTGAATTGAAAATGAAGTACCTCTCGGTTCTGAGTTACAGCAAATCTGAGAAATTTTCTGTAATCCTGATGAATTGGCACGTGGTAGTAAGCCTCTGGCTGGTCTACTGTTGCCACGACAAATCCTTTTCCAATCAATAAGCTGCCATTGAGGAAGGAAGCTCGCAATTCTGCCTCCTACCTTCTTGGCGTCATTGTCTGTCCTGCGTAGAACCTTGAAAGATATTCCTACCTCTTCCCCCTTTTGTGTAACTCCAGCGACCAGTTTTACCCTTGCCTCTGTACTGAAATGCTTGCTGCTGTTGTTGTTGAGGGAGAAGAAATGGTCTCTTTCTGAAACTTTTTGGATTCTTTGGCTCTGGCAGAGACTTCTTCTTGTCGGATGCTTTCTCCAACAACTCGTCTAGCACCGCCCCAAACATATACTCTCCTTTAAATGGAATGGAACAAAGCTTAGATTTTGATGCGTTGTCCCCACTCCACATCTTCAACCACAGAGCTCTTCTCATAGAATTTGATAATGCTGCCGATCTTGCCGCAATCTTGACCGACTCCGCCAAGGCATCCGCTAGGAATCCAGTGGCCTTCTGCAGAAAAGGAAGAGATGCTAGGAGGTCCTCTTGAGTGGTACCTTTCCAGAGATGTTCCTCTAGTTGTTGGAGCCAGAGGAACATGGAACGAGCTACACAAGTTGAAGCGATATTAGTCTTCAGTGAAGCCGCCGATGTTTCCCATGCCTTCCTTAGAAGGCTGTCCATCTTCCTATCCATAGGATTTTTGAGCTGTGACGAGTCTTCAAAGGGAAGGGTTGTTTTCTTCGCAACCCTTGCCACCTGTACATCAACCTTCGGGACTTCCATCCATAGCTTAGCCGCCTTTTCATCTAGAGGGAATCTATCCTTCATTTCTCCTGCCATACTAAGCCTTTTCTCAGGTGACTCCCATTCATCCAAAATAAGACTCCAAATGTTGTCATGCACAGGGAACACTACCTTCTTCTTGGATTTCAGACCGCCAAACATTTCATCCTGAACTGTACGGGTTTCCTTCTCCTCTTCCACCTGCATCGTGTCTCTCACCTGCGACAACAATTCCTCCATATTCTCAGACGAAAAGTAATATTTCCTATCTTCCTCATGATCTTCACTTAGGACCCCTTCTTCCGGTTCCTCCATAGACCCTAATTCTGAATCAGAGGTCTCCCTAACCGTATATTTTCTCCTTTTGGGGGGAGATGGACCTTCAGCTCTGGCTTGTGAGAAGGAGGCTAGGGAAGATTGTATTTCCTGCCGAACCATTCCCCTGACTTCTTCCATAAGGGAAGGCTGTTCTTCCTTCACAATGTTGTCAGTGTATTTCCAGCATATGGGTTTCTTGTGCCCTGAAGCCAGCTTTTTTATACAGATGGCACATTTGCAAACTGTAGTGCTTTCTCCCACTGTCGGTGCCGGATCCTTGTCTCCCTAAATTAAAAATAAAAAAGGGGAGATTTAAAATATATTTAGGATCCTGCTCAAAAGAGAGTGGGGAATAACCTAGGACCTAGTACTTACTGGGGCCGGGTTAGCGCTGGGCTCTGCAGACGCAGGCTTTGGAACAGCACCCTCCATAGTAGCAAAATATTCTGTCCTACCTTAATGGAGTCTTCTCATCTGGGTCTTTTATAGGGGAGACCGAGATCCAGTGCCAAATTTTCACCTATCTGGTGAAGGATCCTCATTTTCAGGGCAAACCGCGGCTTCTCCTTTTGAATTTCCCGCCGCGGCCCCATGCCTTCCACGGTGGAACGCACCAGAAGTGACGTCCCGCTGGCCAAAAGCCTGACTTCCGGCACGCCGCCATGGAGGACAGAGGAGACTCCGGCCGGGGAGCTACAGGAGGCCCCCAGCCCCCAAAACCCTACTCGGCTTTACACGCAGGCGAGTGTGTGTGTGGGGGGTCCCGCTCTCAAGGAGACACGGGAGCTGCAGCCCGGCAGGTAAATTTAATAGGGCCCTGCTTGCCGGCTGCAGGCACCCCAGGTAACCTCTTCATCCCATAGGGACAGGAAAACACTGGGGATTGTAGCGGGAAGGGGCTATTTAACCTCTTGTTTTCCTGTCCCTAATTAGGATGGGGAGGCTACCTCCAGGTGTGCTGTCATGGAGGGGATTGGAGAAAATAACATTATACTTACCTTCTGATGGCCCCCGGTCTTCTCCACTGCGTCCGGTCTCTTGTACGGCTCGCGTTGGTGTGAAAGGACCTTCCATGACATCATTTAGTTATGTGACAGGTCACGCGACCGCCGTGACCAGTTGAACATCCGCAACAAGACCACAGAGAAACAAATCAAGAAGAAACGTCACACTCACCTTAGTGTTGATCAGGTTCAGGAGATACTTCTTTCCCTCGTAAGTGTAAAACAGAGACGCAGTCAGGGCCTTCACCGTAATCCCGCACTCCCTCTCCACCTGCAGCTTGTCCAGAACTTGCTTATTGGAGGAGGCTTTTGGCATACAACCTGAGGGAAGGAGCGAGACACCAGAATCCACACTGTTAGATTGTAGTGGCAGTGTCTCCCTCCATACTAGTCTGTCAATGGTAGCTTGTTTCTGTGTTTTATATATGTATTTTAGGTGTGTAAACCCTCTTCATGTGTACAGAAGCCTGGAATGAACGCTGCTTAAAAAATAAATAATAGAGTAAGGCCTCATTCAGACTTTCATCAGCTTTGTTTTGCATTCGAGAAGCTCTAAACTTTGATTTGGATCAAAGTCCGACAGGTCAACGTGTTTCGGTGAAAAATACGCGGTCCACAGAAATATGTGAACAGCCCTAGACTATAATAGATATGAGCTCTGTGAAAAAACATGGATCGAGCTCGTACGAAATCCAACATTTCATTCTATAAATCTACATAAATTAAGTAACGTGCCAAATTGCTTTTTTTTTGGTTTATGTTTTGTTTATGTACGGAGGGAAAGTTCCCAGTGCTAGTGTCTAGCTCACTGATTTTCCTTGCTTGGTGCCTGACGTCCCAAAAAACTGACAGTGAGCTATCAATCAAGATAAAGAGGCTGGTGCTGGGCAGGGAAGCAACCTTGGAAGGCTGAGGCTTGGTTAGTGCTCCGTTACACCCAGAGCACTCAGAAATGCAGCAACAGATAAAAGATATAGAGGTGTCTATGGATTTAGCTTTCCAAATCCTGCATGGTCATGAATGGGAATTGGAGGGAGGGGTATATCTGATGGATACCCTTAAATTGTTAATTGGCAATTGCAGTTCACATAGTTGCATATTACTTAATCATTAGAGCTACAAAAATTTGCACTTCAAGCACCAGTAAAACAGAGGCCAAAAAAGATTCCTTAGAGGCATCTGGTCACTATTAGTGATGATCGAGCGTGTTCTATCAACCCCTTCGGCGAGCACGCTCAGGTGCTCGCCGAGTATTTTGGCATGCTCGGCATTTCTTTTAAGGTCGCCGTGCCTGCAAGTGTCACGGCTGTTAGCGTGCTCGCTGAATGGGTTCATAGAACACGCTCAATCATCACTAGTCACTATACATTAGTATACAATAAAAAAACACATATCACATAGTGAATAACACAGACACTATTCAATACAGCAGGGTTGAGGTGTACTTTGTGGGACAAAATTACAGCATTTTTGAAAGACGCCATTCACTTTACTGTGCAACATATAGAAAAAAAAAGGGCAATGAATTCCAAATAAAGTGAAATGGTGCAGAAGAAAACGAAAACATTTTACTGCTTTTAAAAAATTCTAAACTTTGCAAACAAATTGTTTGGCTTGTGTTTCAATTTTCTAAGACCGTTTTTAATACCATTTTGGGGTACAACTTTTTGATTGCTCCATCAAATGTATAGTCGTAAGTTACTTACCGGTAACGGGATTTTTCAGAGACAGCACCACAAGAGAGGGGATCCGCCCACCAAGGAGAGGAAACCTACAGGCTTAAAAGGGCGCCACCTCTCTCCCGCCTCAGTTGGGATTACAGAGCATTGAGAGGACTGCCAGGTTAATAAACACAGCAAACAATCACAAAATTGCCATACCAGACGACACCTATTGAGTGTGATATTATAATTAATAAAAGGGGAGTGTTCCCACAAACGTGAAAGGAGGAAATATAAGGGTGCTGTCATGGTCTCCGAAAAATTCCATTACTGGTATGTAATTTAAGATTTTATCGGTCGACCATGACAGCACCACGAGAGAATTACAGAGATGAAGTAATCTATTGAAGGACCACAGCCTGGAACACTCTTCTCCCAAAGGTGAGGTCAGCCGATACACCCATATCTAACCTATCGTGTCTATGGAATGTAGAGGGACAGGACCAGGTAGCAGCCTTAAATATGTCTTCTATCGAGACACCTGTCTTCTCAGCCCAGGAGGGGTGGGGTGGAATGAGCCTTCAGCCCTTCTGGCACTTCCTCGCCGCTAGATGTACAGACCAAAAGTTTGGACACATCTTCTCATTTAAAGATTCTTCTGTATTTTCATGACTATGAAAATTGTACATTCACACTGAAGACATCAAAACTATGAATTAACACATGTGGAATTATATACTTAACAAAAAAGTGTGAAACAGCTGAAAATATGTCTTATATTCTAGGTTCTTCAAAGTAGCCACCTTTTGCTTTGATGACTGCTTTGCACACTCTTAGCATTCTCTTGATGAGCTTCAAGAGGTAGTCACCGGAAATTGTTTTCACTTCACAGGTATGCCTTGTCAGGTTTATTAAGTGGGATTTCTTGCCTTATAAATGGGGTTGGGACCATCAGTTGTGTTGTGCAGAAGTCTGGTGGATACACAGCTGATAGTCCTACTGAACAGACTGTTAGAATTTGTATTATGGCAAGAAAAAAGCAGCTAAGTAAAGAAAAATGAGTGGCCATCATTACTTTAAGAAATGAAGGTCAGTCAGTCCGAAAAATTGGGAAAACTTTGAAAGTGTCCCCAAGTGCAGTTGCAAAAACCATCAAGCGCTACAAAGAAACTGGCTCACATGAGGACCGCCCCAGGAAAGGAAGACCAAGAGTCACCTCTGCTTCTGAGGATAAGTTTATCCGAGTCACCAGCTTCAGAAATCGCAGTTTAACAGCAGCTCAGATTAGAGACCAGTTCAATGCCACACAGAGTTCTAGCAGCAGACACATCTCTTCAACAACTGTTAAGAGGAGACTTTGTGCAGCAGGCCTTCATGGTAAAATAGCTGCTAGGAAACCACTGCTAAGGACGGGCAACAAGCAGAAGAGACTTGTTTGGGCTAAAGAACACAAGGAATGGACATTAGACCAGTGGAAATCTGTGCTTTGGTCTGATGAGTCCAAATTTGAGATCTTTGGTTCCAACCACCGTGTCTTTGTGCGACGCAGAAAAGGTGAACGGATGGACTCTACATGCCTGGTTCCCACCGTGAAGCATGGAGGAGGAGGTGTGATGGTGTGGGGGTGCTTTGCTGGTGACACGGTTGGGGATTTATTCAAAATTGAAGGCATACTGAACCAGCATGGCTACCACAGCATCTTGCAGCGGCATGCTATTCCATCTGGTTTGCGTTTAGTTGGACCATCATTTATTTTTCAACAGGACAATGACCCCAAACACACCTCCAGGCTGTGTAAGGGCTATTTGACCAAGAAGGAGAGTGATGGGGTGCTACGCCAGATAACCTGGCCTTCACAGTCACCAGACCTGAACCCAGTTGTTTCACACTTTTTTGTTAAATATATAATTCCACATGTGTTAATTCATAGTTTTGATGCCTTCAGTGTGAATGTACAATTTCCATAGTCAAGAAAATACAGAAAAATCTTTAAATGCGAAGGTGTGTCCAAACTTTTGGTCTATACTGTATATGATAGAGAAATGGCCTCCTAATTCCATCTAGCTATGGTGGACTTCGTGACCTTAGACCGTTCCTAGCCCCTTGGTAGGATATAAACAACGAGTTATCTTTCCTAAAGCTTTTGGTAACTGAATGGTACCTAACCACACATCTCCTCACTTCTAACGTATGTAACTCCACCTCTTTCTGGTTACTAGGATGTGGACAAAAGGAGGGTAGGAGGACTTCCTGAAGTCTGTGGAAACGAGTAGCTACCTTAGGGAGAGAGAGTGATTTTTAGACCAGATCCTGCCTATCATCCAGAATTTGAGTAAACGGCGAGGCCATAGACAGGGTCTGGATGTCACTAATGCTCCTGGCCGAGGTTAAAGATATTAAAGCGGTCTTAAGAGAGAGGGATTTAAGGGTTGCTGACTATTAGCTCAAACGGCGAGCTAGTCAAGGCCTTTAGAACCAAATTTAAATCCCAGGGAACCAAGCTGCTTTTAATAATGAGTCTAGATCTAAAAGCTGCCTTAATGAACCGAGAAACCCAGTAGCTACAAGCTACATCACAGCTATATAGGGCACCCAAGGCAGAAATCTGTACTTTAAGGGTGCTGGTGGATAACCCTAGTTCAAGACCTTTTTGTAAAAACTCCAAAGATTTGTCCTATTGGCACCCCTTCCCCATCAACCCCAGAACCAGAGAAAGACAAAAACTTTCTCCAACTTGTGGCATAAATCTGGGTTGTAACAGGTTTTCTGCTGTGCAGGATGGTTACTAGACCTTTGGAAAAACCTTTCTGATTTGGCAGTGTCCTTTCAAGTTCCACACCGTCAAGTGGAGGCCAGTTGCTTGAGGATGGAATATCGGATCCCGGAGAAGGAGATATGGAATCTCTGGAAGAACCCAAGGATCAGAGATGGACATGTTCCTCAGGCATGAGAGCCAGGGCCTCCTGGGCCAAAAGGGTGCGATCAGCAGAACCCTGGCCTTCTCCTCCCTGATCTTTCTTATTACCATGAGAAGAACAGCCAACCAGGGGGGGAGGAGTCATACGCCAGGCTGAAATACCAACGTATCAGGAAAGCGTCCACAGCTAGAGGATTTAGGGAACACAAGATCTTTGTCTTCCGATTTAGTTTTGTGGCAAACGGATCTACCTGACCGGAGGCCCCCCCATCTTCGGCTATTTGGGTAAAAATTCCTTGATTTAGTTCCCATTCCCCTTGCATCAGAGGATAGCAGCTTAGGAAATCTGCTCTCATGTTTTCTTTTTCCATTATATGGAGGGCCATCAGGGAAAGGAGGTGACTTTCTGTAATCTGGAAGAGATGATCTGTCACTCTCATCAGCGATCTTGACCATGTATCCCCCTGGTGGTTCACATATGCTACCGCAACTAGATTATCCAAGAGGATCTTTACATTCTGGCCCTGAAGGAAAGGTAAGAAATTATTCACCGCCTTGTCTACCGCCAGAAGTTCTTTTGAATTGGAGGAGAGACCCTTTTCAATATCTGACCAGGTCCCCTGGGCTACCATATCTCCCAGATGGGCTCTCCACCCTCTCGGACTCGCATCTGTGGTAATTGTTCTAGTGACCCTAAGTACCCAGGGAACCCCTCGAGATAGGTTAGGCTCATCCTGCCACCACTATAAAGATTTTACTGACCGGGGTGATAAGGACATCTTCCAAGTGCCCCTTAAGAGAAACTTCATTATGTAGCACATCCCACTGTAGAACTGTGGCGCCCCTGAAGGTTCGACCGCCACAGGGATGCTGCACTTCTGTAATGGAGTGTAGTGTTCCTCCTCCGAGGTAAGAACAGCGTGATGGTCGGGACCCAACCTTTGCATCCAACACCACATTTCTCCACCAGGGGGGCTAGTATGCACCAGGTGCTGCCCTCCTGGTTACAGGGAGACTGGGGAACCAAGAGTGAGGGGAACCAGTTAGTGGATGAGGGTTGAGGACTTACAATTTAGTGACACTTTAAATTTCATATTTAATAAAAAGCCATCTTTGGTTTTGGTCTTTGTGCTGTTAATTACTGTGAGGTATTGTGATCTCCCACCCTGAACGTGGATCCTGTGTGGACCTGCAGTGGATGGAGACACAGCCCTCATACCCCAGCCTTGGGACGGGGGGCAGGTTGCAGACGAGGAATGTCTCAACCCGGTCAAGGACCACGACCAAGAAGGCCCGGAGCTTAAGAGTGTAGCTTCACAGCTAATGGATCCCGGGGAGGATGCAGACGGAGCAGTGTACGCCACCTGTCCTCACCATCTGATATATTCAGAGGGAGTCCGGCTGCAAGAGGGGTACCGGCCCCGACATCCGATCTTGCTTCTCCATGTCCTGGTTGGTAAAGCCTGGTAGGCCCAGAGGATCCCATCGGGTATCGGAAGGAGCGGAGCTGCCACCCGTGCCCTTGTTCTGAGAGGAGTTCAGAGGGAGACCCGGCCTATCTACACACACAGACAGGAGAGGATACGGTCTGTAGTTCAGGAACACTCTGGTGCGGGGTCCCGATTGAATGCTGGACTTGCTCGGAGAATGTCGGACCCCCATCCCTGGTGACTGCAGGACTCCGTGGGGATCAGGGAGTCGCCTTCCTTCTGCCATCTCTAATGTGAGTAAAGCCTTGGAAGTTCACCCCTATGGCCTCCGGACTGTTTATTCTGCGCTACACCGCGCGACGTGGCATCCGTTCTTCCTCCACTACTACCCCCTCCATCCTTCCTGTCCCTCTGCCCTGAGGCCTTGCTCCGCCTGTGGGGAGTAGTAATAACTCTGGCCGCCGTAACACTATGCCTCAGCGGACTGCAGCGGCGCTGGTGGCCTTCACCAGGTGCCACAGGTGGCGTAGTCGTAAATCAGCCACTCAACCCGGATAAGCCCACACCATCTCTTTTAATGTGACGGCCCTGAGCACGGGTCGGGTCCGGGCCACGGCTGCACCCCATCTCTCCATCACAGGACCCGACTCCGAGTCCCCCATCTCCCAGGGTAAAGAAAAGGGCTTTTTCGAGTAAGAGACGTCACGCTATCACTTGTGGGGGGTTTCTGCTGTTTTCGCATGTCAGGCGCTCTCCAAATGTGATATGGCATCCACTTTTTTCATATGACATTTTGTTTTCATAATGGCATTACGGCATTCATTTTAATATGGTGATATGGCATTCAGTCTTTTTTGCGTTCAAAAAGTCGAAACGGTGCTCCTTCCCTTCCGAGCCCTGTCATGTGCCCAAACAATAGTTTTCCCCCACATATGGGGTATCAACATGCTCAGTAGAAATTACACAACAAATTTTGTGGTTCATTTTATCTTGTTACCCTTGTGAAAATAAAAAAATTGGGGCTATAGTAAAATTTTTGTGAAAAAAAGTAAAATGTTCATTTTTCTTTCCACATTGCTTTAGTTCCTTTTGGGTATTTTCTGTCATAAAGGCCCCTCAAAGTCACTTCAAATGTGATGTGGTCCCTAAAAAAATGGTTTTGTAAATTTTGTTGGAAAAATTAGAAATCGCTGGTCAACTTTTAAACCTTCTAACTTCCTAACAAAAAAAATGTTTTAAAAATTGTGTTGATGTAAAGTAAACATATGAGAAATGTTATTTATTAACTATTTTGTGTGACATAACTCTCTGGAATTAAAAGTTTGAAAATTGCAAAATTATCAAAATTTTCACCAAATTGTCGTATCAAAATTGGTTACCACTATCATGAAGTACAATATGTCACTAAACACAATCTCAGAATCAGTGGGATCCATTGTAAAATAAGAAGAAAATAATAAAATCCTTATACTCACATGTCCTATGTGTCCCTAGCTGTAATTCTCTGACCGCTGACGCTGAGGAGCCGAGGAGAATGAGCCGCTCCGGCGAGCGGGCCCCGAAGCTGAGCTCAGGAGCGGTGTCCTGTTACTCAGTGAGCGCAGCTCCGGGGCCACTATCCGGGGAACACTTAGGACCATAGGCAGATTATAATGAGGGCAATCTGGGCTACCGCCCGGGGCCCCGGTGCTCCAGGGAGCCCCGGGGGGTCCATGGCCAAGCTTAAAGGATCCCTCACTTTACACACTTAACATCTTTTATCCATTGTTAAAAAGCGTCATAGATTTCAAGCTTTTTTCATAGTGTTTTTCACCCTTGAATTTGTTCCAGAAAATGAAGTATTGCTCCTGGAAAATTAATGTAATTACACATGTGTTGGTATAGATATGTGTAACGGGTCTGGGAGGCGGAACCTCTGAGCTACTATACAAGGGGGCGGTCCTTGTAAGGGAGCGGGTGGCAATCAGGGATGACGGGCAGGCAGTCACAGCAGGTGACCGGGACAGTCTCTGAGTGGACGGGCTGGAGGTCACGGAAAGTGACCGGGGCAGTCTCTGGATAAACGGGCAGGGAGTTACGGCAAGTGACCGGGGCAGTCTCTGGATGAACGGGCAGGGAGTTACGGCAAGTGACCGGGGCAGTCTCTGGGTAAAGGGTAGGTACGACCTGTGATGGCAGAGCCTCCGGGTAGGCTAGCAGGCAGATGGTAGATGTGTGCTCCCAGGTGAGCAAGCGAGAGTCTCTGGAATGGTAGGTGGTCACAGCACGTGACGGCGAAGCCTCCAGGTAGGCTAGCAGGCAGGTAACAGGTGGGCGCTCCCAGGTGAGCGGGCAGGAGTCTCTGGAAAGGCAGATGGTCACAGCACGTGTCGGCGGAGCCTCCAGGTAGGCTAGCAGGCAGGTAACAGGTGTGCGCTCCCAGGTGAGCGGGCAGGAGTCTCTGGAAAGGCAGATGGTCACAGCACGTGACGGCGGAGCCTCCAGGTAGGCTAGCAGGCAGGTAACAGGTGTGCGCTCCCAGGTGAGCGGGCAAGCTGGTCCATAGACAGACTGACAGGAGTTGGAAGGCAGACCGTCGGACCTCAGGCTAGCAGGCAGGTGACTGGATATCAGGCAGGACAAAGGCAGCAAGCTGGCAGGAATCTGGCAGGTAACTGGCAACGGGACCTGAGGGCTGAAGCACAGGTGAGACACAGGTGCAAACAACATTGCTCGGGCACCTCCATTTTGGAGGAGGTGCCCTTTATATGGGAGGTCCTCCGGCAATTGGCCGGGGACTCCTTAGGACGGCGCGCGCGGTCCCTTTAAGAGAGGGGGAGCGCGCGCGCGCGCGCCCTAAGCACACTGCCGGGGAAGGAGCGCGCGCCGGAAGCAGCGGGGAGAGCAGCGCTGGAGGACGCCGCGCCAGGAGCGGGGAGGTGAGAGGGACGGCGTCTCTGCCTAGAACGGGGCAGAGACGTCGATGCTACAATATGTTTATTTCATTTGTATGTAATGGAACAACACAAAAAAGCAAACAAAAAAGGCAAATTGGACATAATTTCACACAAAACTCCCAAAATGGGCCACACCAAAATGTTGGCACTTTTCCAAAGTTGTAGGTAAACAACTTTGTTTCAAGCATATGATGCTCATTCAAACTCACCTGTGGCAAGTAACAGGTTTGAGCAATATGAAATCATACCTGAAATCAGATAAAAAATTGAGAAATTTACATATTCTTTGCATTGTATGACTGTGTGTGCCAAACTAAGCATGGAGAACACAAAGAGGAGAAGAGAACTGTCTGAGGAGTTGAGAACCAAAATTGTTGAAAAATATCAACAATCTCAAGGTTACAAATTAATCTCCAGAGATCTTGATGTTCCTTTGTCCATGGTGCGCAACATTATCAAGAAGTTTACAACCCATGGCACTGTAGCTAATCTCTCTGGATGTGGACAGCCGAGAAAAATTGATGAAAGGTTGCAACGCAGGATAGTCCAAATGGTGGATAAGCAACCCCAATCAAGTTCCAAAGATATTCAAGCTGTCCTGCATGCTCAGGGTGCATCAGTGTCAGCGTGAACTATATGTAGTCTTTTGAATGAAATGAATCACCATGGCAGGAGACCCAGGAGGACCCCACTGCTGACATAGATACATAAAAAAGCTAGACTACAATTTACCAATATGTGCGTGAGTAAGCCTAAATCCTTTTGGGAAATCATCTTGTGGACAGATGAAACCAAGATAGAGCTTTGTGGTGAAGCACATCATTCTACTGTTTACCAAAAATGGAATGAGGACTGCAAAGAAAAGAACACAGTACCTACAGTCATATATGGTGGAGGTTCAAAGATGTTTTGGGGTTGTTTTGTTGCCTCTGGCACTCATTGCTTTGACTGCGTGCAAAGCATCATGAAATCTGAAGATTACCAAAGGATTTTGGGTCACAATGTAGTGTCTATTGTCAGAAAGCTGGGTTTGCGTCCTAGGTCATGGGACTTCGAGCAGGACAATTACCCCAAACATATTTCAAGAAGCACCAAGAAATGGATGGGAACAAAGTGCTGGAGAGTTCTGAAGTGGCAGCAATGAGTCCGGATCTAAATCCTTTTGAACACCTGTGGATTTAGATCCGGACTCATTGCTTAGTCCGGATCTAAATTGCTCTTAAAATTGCTCTTGGGAGGAGACACACTTCACATATGGGAGACCTGGGACAGTTTGCAAAAGAAGAGTGGTCTACATACTTTTATATATATATATATATATATATATATATATATATATATACATATATATATAAATATATATATATGTATAATACTTGACACCTAATGGGAGCCAAAGGCCAAAGAAGGGGGCATTGTCCTAAGTAGGGGCCACAGAGGGAGACATTATTTTAATTGGGGTCCAAGGAGGGGGACATTATTTTAAATGGGGGCCCCAAGAGGGGACATTATTGTAAATTTTGTCTAAAAAGGGGGGCATCATACCATGGGAGCAAAAGGGGAACATTATGATAAATGGTGGCCAAAGAAGGGGACTTTATTCTAAATGAGGACCAAAAAGAGAGACATTGTACTACAGGGGGCCAAAGAGAGTTATATATAATAATATTTTTTATTTAATTTCTATATTTAGTAGAGACATGTACAAACTGAATAAGACAATACAGATTATCACATAATTCATGACATACTAAGAGGAGTGAAGGCCCTGCTAACAAGCTTACAGTCTATGAAGATATAGGAGTGACACAAAAGATAAAAAGGTGCTTGTCATGTATGGTCCGGCCATGATTATTATAAACAGGGGAATTCAAATACCATTACATGAACCAGTCATCAGCCAGAATCTGTATAAGTACAGATACAAGGAGCTGTAGAGTGCATGGAGGCTGTGGATACAGATGAGTGAAGGGACCAGATTCTGGAGAAAATTAAGGAAGGGAGAACAGGGCATAGTTAGATTAACCATATTCTGTGGGATAGTGCATTCCAGAGAACTGCTGCAGCACAAGAGAAGTCCTGAAGATGGGGGTAGAAGGTTTCGATTACAGAGGATGCTAGTCTTAGGTAGATAGTTGATTTTACATTTCTGGATTCTGTAGATTTGTGATTTGTATTAAACAACAAAAAAAAAACAACAACAATCCGAGGTGTCAGTATTCTTTAATGAGGACATAGCCCTCATGGTTTGTAATTCCAGTGTGTGATGATTAAATAAATGTTGTGATTAAGGTGCAGTTACTGCAGTATATCACAGATCAATTAATCCACAGTCACACTAGCTATGTATACGGATGTCCCCCAGGCCGATACCCCAGCAGTTGTTTCGGGATGCCTTGGCTTCTGCTGCTTTAGAAGATGCAGGTCATCCTTGTACATTTATCTGTATAGAAATAAATGGTTCGAGGCATGGTCATTAATTTTCCACAAAGCACTCTGCTACTATGCAAGCCAAATAATTTGTCCCTTTTTCCTTTCTGTTAAATTTGGGAATTATACAATAGATAACAGTCACATATTATCCTGTATATGATATCTGACTTCTGTAATCACTGTATACCATATACCAGTCATATATTATCCTGTATACTGCAGGTGCTATACTATGTGTATAGACATCAGATGATATATAGACTCCTTCATCATATCCTATGAGCTTTATTTATTGTTGTGGAGTTCAATTGTTTCCCATGGTATTTAATGGGTATTTTTAGAAATTACTTTTGTTATGTTTTTATATTTATTTTTAATAAAGGCATTTTTTTATTGCTTCAGTTGTACGTTGTTATTGTGGCTACTAGAATGGGAGTAACACTCAATCAGGTCAAAGAAGTATAGATGCACAAGTTTGATAAAAAGATTTGGAACTTTTATTGAATTATTTAAAAGAAATTTATAAAACACACATAAAGGGGAAGTGAACCAATGAAGGTGCCTGCAGTGCTAGTAACAAGGGTAGTCAATCATTTATTCTGTTCTGATAAACAGAATGTAAATAAAGACAATACAACCTTTCAA
The DNA here is from genome assembly GCF_046119375.1 of Phyllobates terribilis. Classification (NCBI taxonomy): domain Eukaryota; kingdom Metazoa; phylum Chordata; class Amphibia; order Anura; family Dendrobatidae; genus Phyllobates; species Phyllobates terribilis. The sequence goes on along the minus strand of NW_027363402.1, from coordinate 677,042 downwards.
CTGCAGGTAAGGACAGCTGTATTGTCTTTATTTACATTCTGTTTATCTCTATGCCTGATGATTCCATCTGTTTATCTCTATGCTTGGTGATACCATCTGTATTTTGTGGGCCATGATTGACTTTGCCCTATATTGACACTTGTCTACCACTTGTGGGCTTTATGGCTTCTCTCTATATGACCTATTGACATATTTATAGATATATACTTTCATGGCATTTTGACTACATTTATCTATGCTGGATACTTTAAGGTATGTACTTGTTATCCACTAATGCTTACTAGATGAATGAATTTTGGATACTGATCCTTTTACTTATTTATTTATTTAATTCTTCATGTATTTATCACTGGGTTCATTGATATGATCTCCTTTTGTAAGTCTTGTTAAACAGAATAAATGATTGACTACCCTTGTTACTAGCACTGCAGGCACCTTCATTGGTTCACTTCCCCTTTATGTGTGTTTTATAAATTTCTTTTAAATAATTCAATAAAAGTTCCAAATCTTTTTATCAAACTTGTGCATCTATACTTCTTTGACCTGATTGAGTGTTTGTTGAATAGAAGTATTGTACCAAATAGGCTTTTTACTTTTTGGACTAATAGAATGGAAGTATTAGTAGGATATTTTGCAATTATTGGGCTTTTGTTTTGCAGTATATGACAACGCCCCCCTGAGGAAGCGATAGGTGAAACACGCATCAAGCTGTGGGTGGCTGCCCGATCTCCATCATTTCCACTTGATCACATTTGATTGATCTTTCTCATTGTGTACCTAGTGGGCACTTATGATTTTGGTTACTTAGTCCCACTTTGGTTTATGCCCACTATGGATAAAATGCACATTACTTCTGTTATACTATAACTGGGCTGCAATCCTCCTCCTCCTCCTAATCTTTGTGCAGTATCACTTCTAATTGTATATCTATATATTTTTATGCTCTAATAAAGATTGTTATTTTCCATGGATTTTGTATCGTTCACCTTATCCGCATTGTTATACATAGTGGGGAAATCTGTCTGTCTTAGGGGATATATACAGTAGACATTATCCATTATGGAGTGTATAGGATTGTAGTGTTATAGGATTGTATTTTGCAGTGTATAGTAATATAGGAATGAGGCTTCAGATTCAGGATTGGTTATTACTTTCTATGGACGTCGCTGTATTGTACAGATCTGTAATACTATAGTGTGCAGGGGCCCTGATGCTTTTTAGTCTAATATAAATATTTGTTAAAGTAATCAAATTATACAGATCATTACATTGCTGGAGCTACACAATACATCTCCGTATATTCAGAAGAAAACAGAAGAAACTTACAAAAGTCACCAACAATATAAATAATATAAATTACTACTTAAATAAAATAATCTATGACGATGTGTAATGTGAAGTGTAACCACCAGATCTGATGTTACTATGTAACCATTAGTGTCATTTACATTAGATACAAGGGGGCGGAGCTATTACCACTGACCCCTCCCCCAAATGTAGTGTCCCAGTCCTATATAAAGAGGCCTCTTCCATCTGCTCCTCACTTCTTACCTGTAGTCATACAGAAGCGAGGACCACCATGCAGGCCACTTACCTTCTCCTCCTCTGCTGCGTGACCCCCATATTTTCTGCACCTCGTAAGTCCAGTTCCTTTATCTATTGTCTGATTTCTTACAGCTTCTTAGTATATGTAATAGTTATATCATAATATCTTATGCTCTAGTGGTTTAATCCTGTAAGAATCTAAATCCAACATCAATGTCTTCAATTAATTAAACACTCAAATGCACAATGTTCCATTATATGTATCTATTGTCTGACTTCTTACTGCTTCTTATTATATGTAATATTTGTATGGTAATATCTTATGCTCTATTGTTGTAATCCTGTAAGAATATAAATCCAACATGAATGTGTTCATTTAATTCCACTATTAATTACAGACTCTTCTATGGGGAATCCCTGGGTAGACCTTACTTTGGGCACAGCTTAGGCGGCATTATGTGTCTTTATGTGTGATAGCATTCTTGGACACACCAAGCAGTTAGATATTTCTATCTGTTGATGAATCTTGCTACAAGAACGGCTTCTGCGATTGTCGCCCTCCACATAATGTAGATAGTTTACATTGTGTAACTTATTTTCCAATAATTCTATTGGTCATTACCATAGGTAATAGTAATAGTATATACAGTTATATGAAAAAGTTTGGGCACCCCTATTAATCTTAAGCTTATTGTTTTATAAAAATTGATGTTTTTGCAACAGCTATTTCAGTTTGATATATGGAATAACTGTTGGACACAGTAATGTTTCTGCCTTGAAATGAGGTTTATTGTACTAACAGAAAATGTGCAATCTGCATTCAAACAAAATTTGACATGTGCATAAGTATGGGCACCTCACCAGAAAAGTGACATTAATATTTAGTAGATCCTCCTTTTGCAAAAATAACAGCTTCTAGTCGCTTCCTGTAGCTTTTAATGAGTTCCTGGATCCTGGATGAAGGTATTTTTGACCATTCCTCTTTACAAAACATTTCCAGTTCAGTTAAGTTTGATGGTCGCCGAGCATGGACAGCCCCCTTCAAATGATCCCACAGATGTTCAATGAACATGATGGAACCTCCACCAAATTTTACTGTGGGTAGCAAGTGTTTTTCTTGGAATGCTGTGTTTTTTTGCCGCCATGCATAACGCCTTTTTGTATGACCAAACAACTCAATCTTGGTTTCATCGGTCCACAGGACCTTCTTCCAAAAAGAAATTGGCTTCTCCAAATGTGCTTTTGCATACCTCAGCCGACTCTGTTTGTGGCGTGCTTGCAGAAACGGCTTCTTTCGCATCACTCTCCCATACAGCTTCTCCTTGTGCAAAGTGCGTTGTATAGTTGACCGATGCACAGTGACACCATCTGCAGCAAGTTGATGCTGCAGCTCTCTGGAGGTGGTCTGAGGATTGTCCTTGACTGATCTCACCATTCTTCTTCTCTGCCTTTCTGATGTTTTTCTTGGCCTTCCACTTCTGGCCTTAACAAGAACTGTCCCTGTGTTCTTCCATTTCCTTACTATGTTCCTCACAGTGGAAACTGACAGGTTAAATCTCAGAGACTGCTTTTTGTATCCTTCCCCTGAACAACTATGTTGAATAATCTTTGTTTTCAGATCATTTGACAGTTGTTTTGAGGAGCCTATGATGCCACTCTTCAGAGGAGATTCAAACAGGAGAACAACTTGCAAGTGGCCACTTTAAGTAGCTTTTCTCATGATTGCATACACCTGGCTTTGAAGTTCAAAGCTCAATGAGGTTACAAAACCAAAAAAAGTGCTTTAGTAAGTCAGTAAAATGTAGGTAGGAGTATTTAAAACAAGAAAATGATAAGGGTGCCCATACTTATGCACCTGTCAAATTTTGTTTGAATGCAGATTGCACATTTTCTGTTAGTACAATAAACCTCATTTCAAGGCAGAAACATTACTGTGTCCAACAGTTATTACATATATCAAACTGAAATAGCAGTTGCAAAAACACAAATTTTTATAAAACATTAAGCTTAAGATTAATAGGGGTGCCCAAACTTTTTCATATAACTGTATTGTAATCGTAATAGTATATATTATAATATTTAGAGTATTCTAAACATAATTACTGTATATATTATAGTTTACTGCTAAGAACAAATGTAATAATTTAACAAGTAATTACAAATTTATAATGTGATATATATTAACTTGATGTTCATGTGCACACTATCTATGAAGTGGCATAAGGAACAAAATGGCTGAATTTTTGCATTTCTACCATGGTTGCACATACACCAATGTGATACATTTGCTGCAATTAGTGACATTTTTAAAGACTAGTAAATTCATGCCCTCTCTCTGATAATTTTAATAAATATCCCCAATTGAGCTGTTTTATAATCTAATTCTTCCCACGTGAATAAACCCCAGCGCGTTGTGTTCCTTAACACACAAAGTTGCTCTTGGATACTAATCTGCTTGTTCTTTTGTAGTTTTAATATTTTTTTGCTGTTTAGTAACTAATTATGAAATTGATGGCTGCTAACTATTGAATTTTTTAGTTTTTGAAGGATCTGGATTAGGATCTGGCGAGGAATTTGTCACAATAATCGGTCAAGATGAAGGATCTGGCATTGTCATCACTCCAGAAGGATCTGGCTCTGTAATCGGTCAAGATCAGGGATCTGGCATTGTCATCACTCCAGAATAAGGATCTGGCTCTGTAATCGGTCAAGATGAAGGATCTGGCATTATCATCACTCCAGAAGAAGGATCTGGCGCTATAATCGGTCAAGATGAGGGATCTGGCATTGTGATCACTCCAGAAGAAGGATCTGGCGACATAATCGGTCAAGATGAAGGATCTGGCATTATCATCACTCCAGAAGAAGGATCTGGCACAATAATCAGTCAAGATGAAGGATCTGGCATTGTAATCACTACAGAAGAAGGATCTGGCGCAATAGTTGGTCAAGATGAAGGATCTGGCATAATCATCACTCCAGAAGAAGGATCTGGCACTATAATCGGTCAAGATGAAAGATCTGGTATTGTCATCCCTCCAGAAGAAGGATCTGGCACAAAATAATTGATCAAAATGAAGAATCTGGCATTTCAATCCCTCCAGAAGAAGTATCTGGCACACAATAATTGATCAAAATGAAGGATCTGGCATTTCAATCCCTCCAGAAGAAGGATCAGGCATTAGTTCTTTCTCTAAAAAATAAACTGGTTGAAAATATATACTATTGGGAAACCAGATCACTTTTGGACATTAAGGAGATGCCCCATCACATGTTTGTTAGTGTGATTTCTTCTTTTAGGTGCTTATTTTATGAACTTAATTCCACAAAGCCGAAATAAGGCAAAGTAATCCAACCTGCACTGTATTCATGCATTTATCTTGTGCCTTGTATCCAGTTCACAGTTGAATATCAGTATCTTATATTTTTTTCAATAATAAAAATAACTTTTGCAACATATTTCACTTCATTTCATATGAATTCTATTAATATTACAATGAGAAAATTAATTTAAAAAACTCCATTTGATCTCTGTAAACCAGGGCCGGACTGGGACAAAAAAGCAGCCCTGCAAGACAAACCCCACCAGCCCACATACTGTAACACTCATTACCCCAGATCAGTAAATTTGGCTATACTTAGTCGTGCCCCTCATCACTCCCTTTAAGGAGTTATTTGATGAGCCACATGTGAATAGTGCAGCAGTGTGTATGATCCACCATAGCCCCACTAACATGGTGCTCTTCAGAGCTCTGGATCTCGGGATTATGGGGGTCTCAGTGGACGGACCCCCAGTGATTGGAAAGTTCTCAGGATAGGGGATACTTGGGATGTTTAAATTAGTTTTCCAATATTTATTCTTATTTTATCATAGGAATATTGAAAATAATAAACCAATATTAACCTAACCAAAGTCTAATGTTGCTTCACGACAACAGGACACAAAAAGTGGTACTGTGCAGTGTATATGTATATACAGGAAACAAGAAGTGGTACTGTGCAGTGTATATATACACGACAGGAGAAGTGGTACTGTGCAGTATATATATATACAGGAAAGGAGAAGTGGGACTGTGCAGTGTATATAAACAGGAGAAGTGGTACTGTGCAGTGTATATACACAGGACAGGAGAAGTGGTACTGTGCAGGAAAGGAGAAGTGGTACTGTGCAGTGTATATATACAGGACAGGAGGAGTGGTGCTGTGCAGTGTATATATACAGGAAACAAGAAGTGGTACTGTGCAGTGTATATTTACACGACAGGAGAAGTGGTACTGTGCAGTATATATATACAGGAAAGGAGAAGTGGGACTGTGCAGTGTATATATACAGGAGAAGTGGTACTGTGCAGTGTATATACACAGGACAGGAGAAGTGGTACTGTGCAGTATACAGTACAGACCAAAAGTTTGGACACACCTTCTCATTTAAAGATTTTTCTGTATTTTCATGACTGTGAAAATTGTACATTCACACTGAAGGCATCAAAACTATGAATTAACACATGTGGAATTATATACTTAACAAAAAAGTGTGAAACAACTGAAAATATGTCTTATATTCTAGGTTCTTCAAAGTAGCCACCTTTTGCTTTGATGACTGCTTTGCACACTCTTGGCATTCTCTTGATGGGCTTCAAGAGGTAGTCGCCGGAAATGGTTTTCACTTCACAGGTGTGCCCTGTCAGGTTTAATAAGTAGGATTTCTTGCCTTATAAATAGGGTTGGGACCATCAGTTGTGTTGTGCAGAAGTCAGGTGGATACACAGCTGATAGTCCTACTGAATAGACTGTTAGAATTTGTATTATGGCAAGAAAAAAGCAGCTAAGTAAAGAAAAACCAATGGCCATCATTACTTTAAGAAATGAAGGTCAGTCAGTGCGAAAAATTGGGAAAGTGTCCCCAAGTGCAGTTGCAAAAACCATCAAGCGCTTCAAAGAAACTGGCTCACATGAGGACCGCCCCAGGAAATGAAGACCAAGAGTCACCTCTGCTTCTGAGGATAAGTTTATCCGAGTCACCAGCCTCAGAAATCGCAGGTTAACAGCAGCTCAGATTAGAGACCAGGTCAATGCCACACAGAGTTCTAGCAGCAGACACATCTCTACAACAAGTGTTAAGAGGAGACTTTGTGCAGCAGGCCTTCATGGTAAAATAGCTGCTAGGAAACCACTGCTAAGGACAGGCAACAAGCAAAAGAGACTTGTTTGGGCTAAAGAACATAAGAAATGAACATTAGACCAGTGGAAATCTGTGCTTTGGTCTGATGAGTCCAAATTTGAGATCTTTGGTTCCAACCACCGTGTCTTTGTGCGACGCAGAAAAGGTGAACGGATGGACTCTACGTGCCTGGTTCCCACCGTGAAGCATGGAGGAGGAGATGTGATGGTGTGTGGGTGCTTTGCTGGTGACACTGTTGGGGATTTATTCAAAATTGAAGGCATACTGGACCAGCATGGCTACCACAGCGTCTTGCAGCGGCATGCTATTCCATCTGGTTTGCCTTTAGTTGGACCATCATTTATTTTTCAACAGGACAATGACCCCAAACACACCTCCAGGCTGTGTAAGGGCTATTTGACCAAGAAGGAGAGTGATGGGGTGCTACGCCAGATGACCTGGCCTCCACAGTCACCAGACCTGAACCCAATCGAGATGGTTTGGGGTGAGCTGGACCGCAAAGTGAAGGCAAAAGGGCCAACAAGTGCTAAGCATCTCTGGGAACTCCTTCAAGATTGTTGGAAGACCATTTCCGGTGACAACCTCTTGATTCTCATCAAGAGAATGACAAGAGTGTGCAAAGCAGTCAAAAAAGCAAAAGGTGGCTACTTTGAAGAACCTAGAATATAAGACTTATTTTCAGCTGTTTCACACTTTTTTGTTAAGTATATAATTCCACATGTGTTAATTCATAGTTTTGATGCCTTCAGTGTGAATGTACAATTTTCGTAGACATGAAAATACAGAAAAATCTTTAAATGAGAAGGTGTGTCCAAACTTTTAGTCTGTACTGTATATATACAGGAAAGGAGAAGTGGTACTGTGCAGTGTATATATACAGGACAGGAGGAGTGGTGCTGTGCAGTGTATATATACAGGAAACAAGAAGTGGTACTGTGCAGTGTATATTTACACGACAGGAGAAGTGGTACTGTGCAGTATATATATACAGGACAAGAGAAGTGGGACTGTGCAGTGTATATATACAGGAGAAGTGGTACTGTGCAGTGTATATATACAGGAGAATTGGTACTGTGCAGTGTATATGTAGCGCCCCGAGGGTTCGGCCGCTACAGGGGTATTGCACCTCAGACCAGAGGTGTGATATTCCACTCCCGGGTAAGGATGGAGTATGGACCAGGGCTCAGTTAGCTGCATACAGCACACACACCCCATTTCCGAGGGACAGCTCAGCGGTGCTCCCACTAGACAGAAGTGCAGGCACGACCAACTATGTCCCTGTCTGGAGTGGGGAGGGGGGTGGAACACCCAGTGCTGTAGGGGCAGATAGGGGTTGGTTCCTGAGCGTAGATAGGAGCTCATTGGTTGCTGGTCCCCTGGGCTCATGGCTAGAGGGAGGTATAAAAGGTGGGCACCATCTTAGATCTAGGTTCTGTCCAGAGAAGAGAAGACAGGGAGTAGAGGCTCTGTAGGAGCTCTACTCCAGAGTGGGCCTAGTGAGAGGCCGAGGAGGAGAGTGGAGAGAGAGAGAGAGGAGGTGAAGTGGAGCTGAGATTACGTCTCATCCCAGCTCCACGAGAAAGGAACAGACAAGGAGAAGAAGAGAGAGAGAGAGAAACAGAAGGGCTCAGGAACAAGAAGGTGGAAGGGACCCTAAGAACCCACGAGAATCCAGGGTGCAGGGTCAGGCAGATTAAGGGTACCAGATCCCAAGTTGGTGGAGGAGAAACAACCCTCAGCCAAAGACCAGAGGTCATGATCATTTATTGGTGCGACACCTCATCAAACCTGCTAGGAAGGCACCATATAGGACAGCGGAGGACGGGGCCCACGTTTAACCGCACAAGTCCGCGGTAGCTGGACAAAAGTGGGTCACTGGTGAGGCAGGCCAGAGAAAGGACAAAAGGGGGTCTTGAGCCATACTCCTGAGCTGTCTGGGGGTTGACCGAGCCCCTCACCTGGTGGTCGCAGCACGGCTCGGGCAGTCATTCCCCGCAGAAGTGACTTGGATATTAATCGTGAGTAAAGACCCTGGACTGCAGTACGTTGTCTGTGTGCTTTTTCACTCCTCCGGCATTACCGGTACTGGGACTCTCACCACCATCACTCCCACCATCCACTACACTGCCCTGGGGCCGCACTCTTCCCGTGGGGAGTCACACCATCCCAGCTGCATACATCATCGGCCCCAGCGGTCTGCCCTGCAGCGGCGGTTCCTAATAACCACAATCCACGGGTGGCGTAGTCGGACATTATCTAAAACATCTAAAAGACTGCCACTGGTCTGACCACCCTGAGCCACGGGACCGGGTCGCCACTACTACCCCCATCGTCTCCCTATTGCCCGGTTCTGAGTGCCCCACGGCCCAGGGGGCGAGTCATATATACACAGGACAGGAGAAGTGGTACTGTGCAGTATACAGTATATACAGGAAAGGAGAAATGGGACTGTGCAGTGTATATATACAGGACTGTGTATATATATATAGTGTATATGTACAGTGTATATATACAGGACTGTATTCAGGACTGTATATATACAGTCTATATATACTGTATATATACAGGTATATATACAGGACTGTATATATACAGGACTGTATATATACTGTATATATGTATATATACAGGTACTGTGCAGTGTATATACTGTATACAGGAGAATTGGTACTTTGCAGTGTATATATACAGTACACAGGACAGGAGGAGTGGTGCTGAGAGTAGCACCTGCCTCCTGAGCTCAAGCACTTCCAGGAGGAGGGTCGTCGTCTGCCTCTCTTCTCCCTAGGGAGAGGCAGGCCTACTGGGAGGCTGGCATGGCTTCCCAGCCTCCTATCCCCCGGTCTATGCCGGCGGGGGAGAAGGAGCCTCAACAACCGGCCCAGAAGGGAGTGAGGAGATCGGGAAGGGTGAGGAAGAGTACATCCACCTACTCCAACCCCGAGACTGTTCACCGCCCACCCAGAGAGGGAGACCGGGGCACCCCAGGCCCCAGGAACAAGAGCCCAGCAAGATCCTGGGGGGAGATGAGCTCTTGCGAGTCCACAAGTTCCTTCTCCTCCCGAGTGGTCGCCACGTTGCGAGAGTACGAGGACGCCGGCAAAGCACTAACCCAGCTGAAAGAGGAGCTGAGGGAGGCCTGGGTCCTGAACACCCGGGCGTCCAACAAGGAAAGACCCGCGACCTCCCAGAGGTTTAAAGCCCTCAGAGACGAGGTGGTCAGGTTAGTGCTCCTCCGGGAGGGGATTGAGAAAAGCGCAGGTCCCTTCCTGGAAAGGTTTAAGAACCAGCGGTGGTTCTCAGAAATGAAGGGGTTAAACACCTCAGGAGAACCGCCAACCGGCGTCCTTAGTGAAGAGGAGGAGGAGGATGAAGAGGTGACTGGAGTTTCAGTTGCTGGAGCCAGTGAGGGGCAGAGCCGGAGCCCAAGTGGTCTCCCTGCAGGGCAGAGGACTCCGACAGCAGAGGCTGGAGTGTTGGGGGAGGAGGAGGAAGGAGGATTGCTGAGGGAGATCCGACTGCTGGAGTTTCCAGTGGACCTGACGCGGTTTTCCTTCGGTGAGAACAAACCAGTGGAGGAGACCAAGAGGAGGAAGAGGAAGACCGGAGGAGCCGCACAGGAGGTGGTGAGTTACAAGTATGTACCAATGTCTGATGTTGTGCCTGCCACCTTCTGTTTAAACCCCACCAAACCTAAAGACACGGGCTCTGCAGTGGGCTCGAGGCAGAGGCAAGGTGGGGAGAGGAGAAGGATGTCCGGCGATGCTGCCATCTGTGCAGGGAACAGTGCAGAGGGCGAGGCTGTGGAGGTACTCACAGCGCCGGACATAGGAAGTTCTGTGGAGTTTCCCTCCCTGCCCTCTGCGGCTAAGCCAGTTATCACCGGGGCTGGGGGGGCCGGGAGGGATGTGAAAAACACATCTGCGAGGAACACTGGGCACACTGCTACGACAGGGGGGCAGTGTGCCCCAGCGCCCAAAAAGGACACTAAGACCCCAAAGTCTGTGGGTGCAGGGCGGGCAGCGGTGCCCATCAAACAGTCTGCCCATCACAAGGACCAAAATGCTGCAGTAGGGGGGCAGGGCACTCCAGGAGACGACCTGCAGAAAGCCAGCAGCAACCAAAGGGAAAAGGGTGTGGTGCTGCAGGGAAAGGAGTCTCTGGAAGTGCTCCCCTCCCCCGGCCCAGCAGGTGTGAGTGCAGAGACACCAGACACAAGGGAGGAAGGAATGGAGGTGACTGTGGAAGGTGCAGAGAACAGCAGAGGTAATGGGGTGACAAGTAAAGGGAATGGAAGTAGTGGTGTAGTGAATGATGGGAGTAGTGGTGGAGCAGATGGTGGGAGTAATGGTGGAGCAGATGGTGGGAGTAGTGGTGGAGTGAATGGTGGGAGTAGTGGGAATGGTGGGAGTAGTGGTGTAGCAAATGGTGGGGGTAGTGGTGGAATGAATGCTGGGAGTAGTGGGAATGGTGGGAGTAGTGGTGTAGCAAATGGTGGGGGTAGTGGTGGAATGAATGGTGGGAGTAGTGATGCAGCAAATGGTGGGAGAAGTAGTGGAGTGAATGATGGGAGTAATGGTCCTGCGAATGGTGGGAGTAGTAGTGAAGTGAATGGTGGGAGCAGCACTGGTGTTGGTGGGGGGAAAGTAGGTGCTGGTCCCGCTGCCCCCACCAGCATTGGCGGGGGCTTCAGCCCAAAGCTATTCAGGAGCTGTCAGTGCTGGGGGTAGTAGTGCGCCCTCGTCTGGTGGCCCTGGGGATGGTGACTTGCAACAGCAGTTCCTGGACGCCCTGAGGAGAGGGGAGAGCTCCATCACTATAGAGGGGAGGGAGGTTGATCTGTCTTTCTGGATAGAGAGACATGGTCTTTCAGCCTTCCGAGATAGAGGGGCAGAGACTGTCTGGTCTCTGTCGACAACGGGGCAGAGGAGTAACCATAGGAACGTGGTCCGTCTCCAGTGGGTAAGCAAGGATGCCTGTCCTGATAGGTGGAAGGTGGTTGAGCTCCTGCTGGGGATGGGCTTTGCGGCATATGACATCTTTGCCTTGATCCATCCCTACGGGACCTCCTACTTCGATGTCAGCTTCGTGAGACCGGAGGGCCTTGAGCTTTTCTGGTCTCGCCATGAGCTGGCTCGGAGTCGCCCCGAATGGCATGGTCTCTTTCCCCTGGCAATAACCCGCCAAGATTCAGTCAGGAAAGTGACCGTTTTGACTAGTAACGAGTCGCTTTCCTGTATGGACATTACAACCTGGGTGAGTCGATACGGAGAGGTCACCAATATTCCCGAAAAGAATCTGAATGGCCATAGTATCTGGTCAGGAGCCTGGACCTTCATGGTGAGATTGAAGGTTTCGGGAAACACTATTACCCATATCCCCTCCTCAACCTTTTTGGGGAGGGATAGGATCTTGATTTTCTACCGGGGGCAGCCTAAGGTCTGTCACAGGTGCGGTAGCCCCACACACTTCAGTGCGCAGTGTACCACCCAGAAATGCGCACTGTGTGGGGACCTTGGTCATCTTGCTGCTGCCTGTCGCAGGATTAGGTGTAACTTGTGTGGTGACCTCGGTCACCCGTTCAGTCGCTCTCCACGTTCCTTCGCCAATGCTGTCCTGAAAGCGGCGAGTGCGGGACAGGCGAAAGCCAGGACTAATCTTGCCGGTGAAGGGACCAGTAGAGGCGGGGAGGCAGGGAACCGGTGAGGAGCAAGCTGCCGCCATCCACCATCAGGCGGCAGGAGCAGCGCCGTGGGGACAGGGGGCAGGGAGTAATGTCCCTAAACTCTGACCCAGGTACTTCACTTGCAGCTGAGGATCCTAAAGACAGTGAATTGAGCGAGGAGGTCAAGAGACTTGAAAGGGAAGAGCGAGAGGACGCCACGTCTTCCCAGGAACCCTCTTCTGGTGACAGTCTAGATGAGGGAGAGGGGGAGTGGTCACAGAAAAAGAAAAAGGGTAACAGGAAAACGGCCAGAGGTAGGAGGGGGACCAGGTCTCGAGCTGCCTCTTTGGAGTGCGACCCATCTGACTCTCTGGCCGTGATCCAAGCGCCATTGGAGGGTTCAGCCGCCCCCCCCTCTGGTGGATCTCTCCAACCGGTTCGGGGCTCTCCAGGACCTCCCTCTGCAGGGGGGAAATGGGGACCCGGGGCCGGAGGTTGCGGACAAAGTGGTTGGGGCTCAGGAGATGGCTGGGTCTTCCTCTCGGGGGCAAATACAAAGCCCTCTGGGGGGACGACTAACCCAGGACCACCAGACGGGGGCAAGAATGTATGTAAGGAGAGAATGGACGAGTCTGTTTGTCTTAAGCGCACTAAAAACCCGTCATTATCGGAGGAAGAGGTTGGGACTGTCAGTGGTGGGAAGAAAAAGGCTATCTAATTCAACCATTCATGATGGCGGCACCCACCCCGTTGACGTTGGCAACTATTAATGTTTGCAGCATAAAGTCAGATGCGGCAAGGTACACGGCCTTTCATTTTCTCGGCCAACTTGACGCCGACATTTTATTTTTGCAGGAGACCAGGTTGACCGATATATCAACCTTGCATAAAGCAAGGCGGGAGTGGAGGCATGGGCCCTCCTACTGGTCTCTTGCGGCCGAGCCGTATAGCGGGGTGGCGGTCCTTTTTAAGACCGCAGCGGTTGAATGCAGACGAGTGATCGAATTAGAAATGGGGAGATGCTTGATCCTAGATGTCTCCATGGGGGGACAAGAGCTTCGGCTCATTAACATCTATGGTCCCCAGTCCAAGTGGGACCGCAAATGTCTCTTCCTGAAGATCAAACCTTTTTTATTTTCGAGTCGGCAGGTGGTCTTCGGAGGGGATTTCAACAATGTCACGAGATCCTGTGATAGAGGAGGTTCCGGAGACCGGCTGTCTTATGACTGGGTCGCGTTAAACAGGATAGTGAGTGAGGCTCGCCTGGTGGATGTCCACATCCGGCACAACCCGGGCAACACGGGAATCACCTTTTCTAGAGGTAGTCAGTGCAGGTCTAGGCTAGACAGGTTTTATTTGAAGGAGGAGGCCGTCTCTTCACCGTTGTCGGTTGTGGAGGTGGAGTTCTCCGATCACTGTTTGATTATGTTTTCTCTGAACGTTACAGAGACTCCTCGGATGGGAAGAGGTTATTGGAAGCTGAATTCATCACTCCTTGAGGAAGAAGCTGTAAGACGTTCTTTTGAGGAATTATTTCAGAGCCAGGTACCATTGCTGGGCCTAAGTAACACTAAGTCAGAGTGGTGGGAGATGTTCAAAAATCGGGTGGCGAGATTCTTCCGGCAGCTCTCGAACTTCAGAAGCCTGAACAGGGATCGCCTGTATCAGAGCCTGAGGAGGAAACTCGAGCATCTTGTCTTGACTGGAGGTAGCCGCGAGGAGATCTCCAGAGTGAAGTCCTTGCTGAAGAGGTGTCAGTACGATAGGCACGCATCTATGGTTTTCGAGAGGGACTACGGGAAGTACTGCTCGCCCGACCCTTACAGAAACTGTAAGATGTCAGTGAATAGTAAGATAGTGACGGGGCTGGTGGACAGTACGGGGTCCCTGAGAAGGTCCAGGTCAGTGATCTTGGAGGTCGTCAGTTCCTACTACTCGCACCTCTTGGGAAAGAGGGAGCTTGATCGTGACGGGATGTCGGCTTTCCTGACTGAATCTGTTCCTGAGCTAGGGGCTGACCTCTCGCTGGGCGATTTGGCAGAAGCGATCAAAGAAGAGGAAGTGAGACTGGCGATCGATGGGCTTAGGCCCAAAAAGTCGCCAGGTCCGGATGGCTTAACATCCGAGTTCTTTAGGACCTTTAGGGACTCTTTGGTCCCCCTCTTGACTCAGGTGCTTAACGCGTGTCTCTCCTCGGGCACTCTGCCGAGATCGTTAAGGAGGTCAGCTTTAATCATTTTGTCAAAGGGTAAGGATCCGTCACGCATTGAGAACTGGCGTCCCATAGCACTTCTCAATGTGGACAGGAAGATTTTGGCTAAGATACTTTTCAACAGGCTGGTGAAGTTTGCACCCCGGCTCCTTTCGGAGGTTCAGCACTGTTGCGTTCCTGGCCGTAGCACTTTTAGTGCTGTTCTAGGTGTCCGAGAGGCCGTGGAGCAAGGCAGGGCGGGCCTCTGGAAGGGGTTCTTGCTGACCTTGGATCAGGCAAAAGCCTTTGATCGGGTTAACCACGAGTACCTCTGGTCCACTCTTTTGAGGTATGGTCTGCCTGGAGGGTTTGTGGACAGGCTTAAGACCTTATATGCAGGGGCTGAGACTTTCCCTCTGGTGAATGGGTGGATTGGACGACCTTTCGGGGTAGGATCCGGTGTCCGTCAGGGCTGTCCTCTTAGCCCTTTGCTTTACGCGTTTGCAATCGATCCCTTCCTCAGAAGGATCGATTGTGGACCGTTGGCGGGGGTGCGGATGGGCGGGGCGGCACCGGAGGCTATCCTGAGGGTGGTGGCCTACGCGGACGATGTCACCGTATTTGTTTCTTCGCAAGGGGAGGCAGCGAGTGGAGCGCTACTCGGAGCATCCGGGTCCAAGGTCAACCAGGATAAGTGTGAGAGTCTCTGGCTGGGAGGCGGAGATCCCGAGTTTGATCTTCCGGACACCCTCCCCGAACCCCAAGAACATGCCAAAGTCCTGGGCATCGAATTCGGCCAGGGTGATTACTCCACGAAAAACTGGGAAGGCAGAATCAAAGGTGTCGCCCAAAGAGTGGACCAATGGAGGGGATGTTCTTTGACCCTGAGGGAAAGGGTTGGCCTGTGCAAAGCTTTCCTGCTCCCCTTGCTAATCTACCTGGGCAGCGTCTGTGTCTTGCCAGAGCCTCTCTGGACACGGGTCTACAGTCTGTTCTTCCAGATGTTATGGGGTAACAGACTGAACCTAGTCAAGCGGGAGGTCACTTACCACACGAGGAGACTAGGGGGTTTGAATATGGTGAACCCCGTGGTGTTCCTAGTGAACACCTTCTTGAAAGTGAACGTGTCAAACCTCTGGAAAGAGAGGGCTCCTCCGTGGGTATTCTCCTGCAAGGGATGGTTTCAGCCTTTCTTCCAGGAATGGGAGACAGGGGGAAGATTGAAGGATCTTCGCACACCACACGGGCATCTCCCGGCTTATGTTACCCCGGTTCTGAAAATAATCCGCCGGTGGGGTCTGGGAATGTGGGAGGTGAGGTCCCTCCCGAGGAAACTCCTCGATATGAGGGTCTTGGTTTCTCATTTTCAGAGTCCATTGGCCCTCAAAGACTGCCCAAGTCGGGATCTGGAGGTTGGGTTGAGTTTGTTAAATTCTAGCAGGATCCCCGAGAAGTACTGGGACTTGACTTGGCGCTGCTTCCATGGTAAGCTGTATGTGTGACACCCCAGGGGTCTGGTTGCCACAGTGATAGAGATATTATGTCTGAGAGCAGGTGGGAGGTCCTTTGGTCAGGGATCCTGTGCATGCCACACCTCCTGCCCAGTCTTGGGAGGGGAAGAACTTCCCCTGTATAAACCCGGGGCTGAGGCAGGGTGAGTGAGACAAGGAGAGTGGAGAAGAGAAGCAGCATAGGAAACAGCAGAGTTACAAGGAGTCAGGGGCTGGCAGCTGCAGAGCTCGCCCTGACTAAGAAGATTCTTTACCGGACCCGGAGTCCGAGGCTGTGGGGACTAACTCCTACCCAGCAGCAGAATCCGTCGGGCAGGGGATTTCAGGTCCTCTGGCCCAGAAGCCCGAAGGCACGGTCACACGCGTGGGACCAGCACCGCCATCGTGGAGCGGAAGCCATTAGAAGGCCCCGAGTCACCGGCCATACGGGTGAGCACCACACGGTACACTCAGGGATGTGGGCTACTTACATCAGCTTCTAGCAAGGTAGCCAGAAGAGTACAGTCAGTTTGGGAGGCCTACAACTACGCCTGGCCAGGGGAGATCCCATCTGCTCAAAGACTGACCAGGCCCCGTTTGCTAGCAAGTACTCCGGGAGGGTCTGTCGTTGTTACCAGTAAAGACCCTGAACTACACCGTACCGTCTCTGAGTGGTTCCTGCTACCCCCATCATCCACGTCGGCTGCCCTGAGGCCATACCCCTCCCGTTGGGGGTTATACTATCACGCTGCACAATCCTACCACCGGCCTCAGCGGTCTGCCCTGCAGCAGCAGCTTCCTGGCTGCACTCAACGGGTGGCGTAGTCATCAACTATTTACTACTAATAGACTGCCGTCTAGTTTGACTCCCTGGGCACGGACCGGGTCACCGCCACGAGATTACAACCCTCCACGGATCCGGCTCCGGGTAAGCTCCCGCGTGCGCACCGCAGCGCGACACAGGCCCAGGGGCGCGTCAATTTTGGCGTAGTCGGCAGGATTTCGTGCACGCAACCACCGGGTACTGCGTGCCTGAAAAGCAAAGACTGTTCAAACTTACCAGTGGTGAAGGTTTCCCGCCATCCGGCGCCATCTTCTACCTTCTTCCCGCCATCCGCGAAGTTTTCCCGCCATCCGGCGCCATCTTCGACCTTCTTCCCGCCATCCGTGGAGTTTTCCCGCCATTGGACGCCATCTTGAGGACGCCGCGCGGGAAGAAGAGGGGCGTGGACTCCGAAAGCGCGCGAGAACTGAAGCCCCGCCTCACGTCCGGACGTTGCGTAAGGTCCTGGAAGGAGCCCAGCAGACGCCGACGTCACAGGAGCGCGACGGAAGGTCCTCAACCCTGACGATCCACTGCGGAGCCGCGGCCTACGGAAGAGGATCATCGCAAGGTAGGCCACGGTCCACTAGGGGGGAGGAAGATGTCGGATACGGAGGAGAGCTTCACTGCCTCAACCCCCGCCAGCGCTACCGCTGCTGCAGTTATGCCCTTCACCATGCCCTATATCCCGGGAGCAGCTTGGCTACCCCAGTACTCAGGGGAGTCACATACCCTGCATGACTTTAGAGAAAAGCTGGATAGCCTCTTCCAGGTGTACCCCCTCACAGAAGAGCAAAAAGTGAGCATCCTGGTGGCCCAACTAACCGGGGCAGCCAAAAGGGAAGTAAAATCCTGGCCACCTGGGAGGAAGACTGTCGCAGGGATACTAACCCGGCTGAAGGACACCTTTGATACCCGCACCTCAGCCGAGATTAAGCTTAGATTCTACGGGTGCAAGCAGCGAGCGCATGAGAGTATAAGGGACTATGCACTAAACCTACAAGAGGCCCTGAGGGCCATAAAGCAGACCGACCCTGATGGGGTGGGAAACGAGGACAGGCTGTTGACTGAACAATTTATAGAGGGTTTATATTGCAATGCCCACCGAACCCAGTTGCGGGCAATGGCCTTACAGGATCCCCATCTGGACTTTGCACAGTTCAAGGACAGAGCCATCCGGGTGCTCCGAGAACCGGCACCAGGTGGCGTTGTGACCCACAGACGCCCCACTACCACTTACTACCAGGAGGCGGCGCCCTTGTCAGCAGGGCCTGTGGGAGCTGATGCGCAGGCTTTGGACAATGACCCGGCTCCAGACCTACACCATCAGGTCCAAGAGCTAGCTAAGAGCGTTGCTGCGCTAACCCGAACTGTGCAGTCTTTACAGGTTTCCACCCCAGGGAAGATCCAGCTGGCATCCGGACCGGAGGACATCCCGTGGCGTCGACCAAGGAGGACCCCACCGGCCAGAGGAAGACCCAGTGACCGATACAGTGAGGACGGACGACCCATCTGCCGCCGCTGCAATCAACCCGGACATATGGCAAGGTACTGTTCTTTAAACGGGCACAACCTGGGGTAGAGGGCCAACCCCCAGGAAAAAGATCACCAGGCCCATCGAACTGGCGCGACAGATATGTGGGAGGACGTCCAGTCTTGCCTGTGGTACTGGATGGCATTCCCATGAGTGCCCTACTGGACACCGGGTCACAGGTCACCACCATCCCGTACGTGCTCTTCAAGCAGTACTGGAATGACTCGGATATTACCCGCTACCCCGACGACGACTTGAGTATCATCGCCAGCAATGGTCAGCCCGTGCCACAGATCGGATTTAAAGAGGTGACCATCAAAATTGGTAGAGTCGAACTGGCCGCACAGGGACTGATCATTGTAGATATCGATAAACATGAGAGTCACCCAAAAATAACTCTAGGAACTAATGTAATTGAAAATTGTCTTGCAGAGGTGATTTTCCTTTTACAGCAGGTTGCCAAGAATGCCAGCTCCGGCGAGCAGCGGGTGCTCCAGAAAGAGATCCGGGCACTGATGCAACGGCAACAAGTGGAACTCTCCGGCGGTGAGATTGGTAGCGTAAGAATGTGTGACCCTTTTCCTATTGCCATGCCCCCAAAAAGTGAAATGATGATTTGGTGCCGGGCAGCTATTGGTCTGAGAGGTAGAGATTACCAGGCAATGGTAGAACCAGTTTACTCAGACAGTAGGCCCACCATTTTGACAGCACGGGGGGTGGTCAATGTACGCCATGGGAGGGTGCCCATTCGCATAATAAATATCGGGGAGAGGGAAGTGTACCTGCCCCGGTATGCCACGCTAGCCAAATTATATACCACTAATCAAAGTTCTATACAATCTGTGGAACCCTTGCCTCCATCTCACCCGGAGGAAGGTAACGGCTCTAAGAAAGACATGGAGGACTGGTGTCAGCAACTACATTTGGGTACTGACTCCACTCCCTCACATCAGAAACAAGGAGTCTATCGGGTGGTTCAAGAGTATGAGAGAGTGTTTAGTAAACACCCGTTAGACTTCGGGCGAGTCAAGAGGGTAGAACATCGCATCCCCACGGGAGATCATCCTCCCATAAAAGAGAGGTATCGACCCGTACCCCCTGCACATTACCAACACGCCAAGGGGATGCTTAGAGATATGAAGGAGGCTGGGGTAATCCGGGATAGTTGTAGCCCCTGGGCAGCCCCATTAGTTTTAGTCAAAAAGAAAGACAACACCATGAGGATGTGTGTAGATTACCGGAAAATCAACCGTATCACACACAAGGATGCGTACCCCTTACCAAGGATAGAGGAGTCATTGGCTGCTTTAAGATCTGCTAACTTCTTCTCTACCTTGGATCTCACTAGCGGGTACTGGCAGGTTCCTGTAGCAGAGGCGGACCGGGAGAAGACCGCATTCACCACCCCGATGGGACTTAGCGAGTTCACCTGCATGCCGTTCGGACTCTGCAACGCACCAGGAACCTTCCAACGCCTAATGGAGTGTTGTCTGGGCCACAGAAACTTCGAGACGGTCCTGTTGTACCTGGACGATGTCATCGTATATTCCAAGACGTATGAGGACCACCTGAAACACCTGGCGGAAGTGTTCGAGGCTCTGGCGAGTTACGGCCTAAAGGTGAAACCCTCCAAGTGTCACCTCCTGAAACCAAAGGTGCAGTACCTGGGACACGTGGTGAGCGCTGACGGAGTGGCTCCCGACCCCGATAAGATCACCGCAATTAAGGGATGGCCAAGCCCCTCCAGCGTAAAGGAAGTGCGGCAGTTCCTCGGGTTGGTAGGCTACTACCGAAGGTTTATTCCCGGTTTCACCAAAAAGGCAGCACCTATGCAGGACCTCCTGATAGGCCAGTCCCGGAAGGCCAAGAACCAGAAGCCGCCCTTCAAATGGGAAGAGCTGGAAGAAGAGTCCTTCCGCCAGCTGAAGATGGCCCTCACGGGGGACGAAATCCTGGCGTACCCGGATTATAGCCAGCCCTTTATCCTCTACACCGACGCCAGTAACATCGGGCTAGGAGCCGTACTGTCCCAGATCCAGCAGGGGAAGGAACGAGTAATCGCCTACGCCAGCCGAAAACTGCGACCCACCGAAAGGAACCCCGAGAATTACAGCTCATTTAAGTTAGAGTTCCTGGCCGTAGTATGGGCAATCACTGAGCGCTTTAAGCATTACCTCGCTTCTTCCCGGTTCACCGTGTACACGGATAACAACCCGCTGACACACCTGGACACGGCAAGACTCGGTGCCCTGGAGCAGAGGTGGATGGCCCGTCTGTCCAACTACGAGTTCACAATTAAATACCGGGCAGGACGCTCCAATACCAACGCGGACGCCCTGTCCAGGATGCCCAACCTGCCGGACGGAGGAGAAGATCCGGAGGGACTGGAAGAAGTTGAACTCCCTGCGTTCCACCGTCATGGGACTATTCAGTATTCCCACCGGGTAAGGAGTAAGCAGGCTGCTACGTTGAACCCCTTACCCCACTACAACTGGGCGGAAACGCAAGACAGCGACCCTGCCGTCCGACTGGTGAAGGAGATGCTGACTCGGCCGGAGGCTCGCCTTGAACCAGACGCTCCGGAGGAAGCCAAACAACTATGGGCAGAGAAGAGTCGACTGTTCCTTTACAAAGGGAAGTTGTGCCGCAGAATGGTTAACTCCCGGACGCATGAATTACTCTGGCAAGTAGTGGTGCCACGAAGAGACGCAGCCATGGTGATGGAGGCATACCACGACGGAGCTGGACACTTTGGGTGGAAAAAGCTGGAGTTCCTGCTGCGCGAGCGGTTCCACTGGGTAGGCATGAGGGGAACCATCGAGAAGTGGTGCAGAGATTGTGGCCCGTGCAACCTGAGAAGGAAGGACCGAGCCAGCCAGAAGACTCCCCTGCAGTCCATCGTCACCCGGCAACCGTTGGAACTGGTAGCCTTGGATCATGTAAAACTGACCCCAAGCAGAAGTGGCTACGTCTACGCGTTAACCATCGTGGATCATTACTCCCGGTTCTTGGTTGTCGTCCCCGTCAAGGACTTAACGGCTCAAACAGCAGCTAGAGCCTTCCAGCAGCACTTCTGCCGTCCACACGGGTACCCGGACCAAGTGCTGACGGACCAGGGACCTGCCTTTGAAGCGGAGGTCTTTCAGGAATTCTGCAATCTGTATGGCTGCCGGAAGATAAGGACGACACCCTACCATCCGCAGACTAATGGACTTTGTGAAAAAATGAACCAGGTGGTAATGGATCTTCTAAAAACGTTGCCCCTGGAAGAACGCAGTCTGTGGCCTGAAAAGTTGCCCGATCTGGTGGACCTATACAACCACATCCCGGTAGGTTCCACCAACTGTACCCCGGCTTACCTAATGAGGGCAAGACCTGGTAAGTTACCTGTTGACCTGGAAATGGGAGTCCTGACCCCCGAGGACACTTCACCAGAAACAGACTGGGACACAGAGAGGCAGCAGCAGTACCGGAGAGTACAGGAGAGCGTGGAGCGAAGTCTCTGTCAGGCTAGGGAAAGACAAGAGAAAACTTACAACCAGTATGCTCCCGCTGTTCCCCTGGTACCCGGAGAGCAGGTCTTGAAGAGGAAGAGACGGCTCCACAAGTTGGACGACCAGTGGGAGAAGGACCCGTACACCGTACTGCCCTCAAGCCACGAGAACCCGAAGGTCTGTACCATCAGTAAAGACGGAGGGGAAACCACAGCCATTGTATCCCGGGACCACCTGAAGAAGTGTCCCGAACAACTGAGGAACCCTGAAGAGGAACAAGAAGACCATCGACCCGTGGAAGAAAGGGAAGATATGGTTAGTACCGTGCTCGGGGACTTTCCTCAGTCTTGGACTCAAGTCAATGGTGCAGTTGTGGTACCCGTACTCACCTTCCTCCAACCATCATCCCAAGAACCTACGGAGCAACGGGTAGAGCTGGAAGAACAGCCGGTCCAGGAGGCAGAAGACTCCACACAAGCAGAACAGGAGAATCAACCCTCTGCTTATAGTGAGCCTGCCGTACCCCTAGTGAGACAAAGAGCCGGTAGACAGCTGCCCAGTTTACCCTTGACAGCTCCTACACCCTGTAGTTCAGGGCCAGACAGTCAGCTCCGTAGGTCCACTCGGGCCACTAGAGGCCAGTTACCCGCACGCTGGAGAATTTAAAGTGTATAAATTGTTTTATCTATGTTTTTCTGTGTCTTGTTGCTTGTGTATAATTTTGTGTTTCTAGTTATTTTTAGGAAACCTTGGTGGATTTACCGGGAATCCTTGTATATAGTTGGAGCGTAACCCAGGATGGACTAGAGACTGTTAAGGACTCGGGGTAGGACAGACCCCTACCTGGTTACGTCTCCCTGTGTTGGTGAAATGGACACCTTTGCTTTTCTTCAAAGACTGCATCCGGTTGCGGACACGCCGTAACCATCTTATGTGTTTTTCTTATAGTATTGTTATTGTTATACTTTGTTATGTTTTTCTAAATGTGTTTAGTCCCGGAGTACTAAATTTCACTAGGGGGGAATGTGACACCCCAGGGGTCTGGTTGCCACAGTGATAGAGATATTATGTCTGAGAGCAGGTGGGAGGTCCTTTGGTCAGGGATCCTGTGCATGCCACACCTCCTGCCCAGTCTTGGGAGGGGAAGAACTTCCCCTGTATAAACCCGGGGCTGAGGCAGGGTGAGTGAGACAAGGAGAGTGGAGAAGAGAAGCAGCATAGGAAACAGCAGAGTTACAAGGAGTCAGGGGCTGGCAGCTGCAGAGCTCGCCCTGACTAAGAAGATTCTTTACCGGACCCGGAGTCCGAGGCTGTGGGGACTAACTCCTACCCAGCAGCAGAATCCGTCGGGCAGGGGATTTCAGGTCCTCTGGCCCAGAAGCCCGAAGGCACGGTCACACGCGTGGGACCAGCACCGCCATCGTGGAGCGGAAGCCATTAGAAGGCCCCGAGTCACCGGCCATACGGGTGAGCACCACACGGTACACTCAGGGACGTGGGCTACTTACATCAGCTTCTAGCAAGGTAGCCAGAAGAGTACAGTCAGTTTGGGAGGCCTACAACTACGCCTGGCCAGGGGAGATCCCATCTGCTCAAAGACTGACCAGGCCCCGTTTGCTAGCAAGTACTCCGGGAGGGTCTGTCGTTGTTACCAGTAAAGACCCTGAACTACACCGTACCGTCTCTGAGTGGTTCCTGCTACCCCCATCATCCACGTCGGCTGCCCTGAGGCCATACCCCTCCCGTTGGGGGTTATACTATCACGCTGCACAATCCTACCACCGGCCTCAGCGGTCTGCCCTGCAGCAGCAGCTTCCTGGCTGCACTCAACGGGTGGCGTAGTCATCAACTATTTACTACTAATAGACTGCCGTCTAGTTTGACTCCCTGGGCACGGACCGGGTCACCGCCACGAGATTACAACCCTCCACGGATCCGGCTCCGGGTAAGCTCCCGCGTGCGCACCGCAGCGCGACACAGGCCCAGGGGCGCGTCATATGTGAGGGACAATTTGAAGTACAGGAGCTCCGAGGACAGGAATTGCCCCCGTGAGGCTTGTGCTAACGTGCTGGAAAGCATGGAGCACTTCCTGCTTCATTGTCCCTTTAATACAGAGGTGTACAACAGGGTGGGGACTTCCATTGGTTGGCTGCGGCTGGCTACTCTGTCCTACCCCGGGTGGGCCTATGGAGCGTTCGGAGACCTTGGGAGAAGGGACCGAGACACTTTATTCATAGTCAGCGCAGTGGTCAGGTATTTCACGTGGAACGCACGAGTTTTAGTTTCGACGCAGAGTAAAATCCTCCATGTAGATGAAGTCTGTAGGAACATCCTAGGTGACCTGGTGAAGGTACATTCTCTGGAGTATGAAAGACTGGGTGCCCGGAGGGCGGCCCGTCTCTGGAGGGGCTTTTCCTTCAGGGTGCCTTAGTCCGGTAGTACTCCTATATCCTGGTGGTGGGCTGATGTCTTTCCACCCTAGATTTTTGTTTTGTATTTTTGTCTCCTGAATAGAAGGTTTGCCGGCATCGAACTTGAGCCTTGGATGGTGAGTGTGTAGGTTGTGTTCTGTATATATTGTATATAATGTATAATAGGGGGTTTTAGTTAGGTTGGGTGGGGGATTTGGGGAAGTTCTTCATCAGCGGTGATAAGAGGACTGATCTGGCCTGGTCCAGGCCCCGCCTGGGGAAAAACTTTGGGGTCTGATCCTAGCTCGGAGTAATCCTGAACTTTGTGGCCAGAGCTGGATCAGGGGTGGCGGGATAGTTAGTGTAGGTGTGTGTTTTATATATATATATTAAAAAATTACAAAAAAAATATAAAAAAAAAAATACAAAAAAAAAAAAATATACAAAACAAAAAAAGGTTTAAAATTGTTCATGTCACTATTGTATATATTGTTATTTTTGGTTTTCTGTGGTGTGAATGAGGTGCGGTAAGGGTGTGACTGTAAGGTCAGGCAGTGGGACCAGTAGGTTAGTGTTAGTTTCCGGTTGTATATACGTTATATTAGGTTTAGTGTTTTGTGTTTCTAGCGTTTTATTGTATATAATCTTGTATATAGGATGGTGTTTTATGTGTATATAGGACAGTGTGAGCGTTGTGTGGGATTGTATATAGTAGTATGAATGAAGGTTTTATAGGTTTTATTATATTTATTTCTTGTATATGTATATATTCCTGGGGGGATTTATTTTGTTTCTATTTTCTGTGATTTGTCGTCTTGTTTTGTTCATATGTTTGGTGCCCTGTAATGTATTATTGTTCTGTCATGTACTGTACTTATTCTATCAATAAAAAAAAGACCTGCAGTGTATATATACAGGACAGGAGGAGTGGTGCTGTGCAGTGTATATGCACAGGACAGGAGGAGTGGTGCTGTGCAGTGTATATATACAGGACAGGAGAAATGGTGCTGTGCAGTGTATATATACAGGACAGGAGGAGTGGAGCTGTGCAGTGTATATATACAGGACAGGAGAAGTGGTACTGTGCAGTGTATATATACATGACAGGAGGAGTGGTGCTGTGCAGTGTATATATACAGGACAGGAGGAGCGGTACAGTGCAGTGTATATGTACAGGACAGGAGGAGTAGTACTGTGCAGTGTATATATACAGGACAGGAGGAGTGGTGCTGTGCAGTGTATATATACAGGACAGGAGGAGTGGTGTTGTGCAGTGTATATATACAGGACAGGAGGAGTGGTACTGTGCATTGTATATATACAGGACATGAGAAGTGGTACTGTGCATTGTATATATACAGGACAGGAGAAGTGGTACTGTGCAGTGTATATATACATGACAAGAGGAGTGGTGCTGTGCAGTGTATATATACAGGACAGGAGGAGTGGTACTGTGCAGTGTATATGTACAGGACAGGAGGAGTGGTACTGTGCAGTGTATATATACAGGACAGGAGAAGTAGTACTGTGCAGTGTATATATACAGGACAGGAGAAGTGGTACTGTGCAGTGTATATATACAGGACAGGAGGAGTGGTGCTGTGCAGTGTATATATACAGGACAGGAGGAGTGGTGCTGTGCAG
The DNA here is from genome assembly GCF_046119375.1 of Phyllobates terribilis. Taxonomy (NCBI): domain Eukaryota; kingdom Metazoa; phylum Chordata; class Amphibia; order Anura; family Dendrobatidae; genus Phyllobates; species Phyllobates terribilis. The sequence goes on along the minus strand of NW_027363402.1, from coordinate 651,063 downwards.
TGTATATATACAGGACAGGAGGAGTGGTACTGTGCATTGTATATATACAGGACAGGATGAGTGGTACTGTGCATTGTATATATACATTTGTACCCTGCAGATGCCAGCCTCTATGACGACAATTCAGTTCCATAACAGAACATGAATCCGAAACATAACCACATGGGCTAATAAAGAAGAGTCCTCCATTTTTTTGACAATTAATCAGATTGTTGAGATATATATATTATTATATTATGCGTGTATGTATGTACACACACACGCAAACATAATAAGAGCAGATACTGAGAATGACACCATGTATACAGGGCAGGGGAAGTATACAAATCATACACAGCTCCACAATATATTCTACAATCAATTATATACCCAGCTCCACACTATATACTGTGCAAAAGAATATAGAGTCGAGCTGTTTATATACTATATATATTATATAGTGTAGGGATGTGCCAGTGTATATAGTGTGGATTCCAAACTATATACTACACTATGTACACAGCACCATACCATATAAACATCTCTACACTATACAGTACAGACCAAAAGTTTGGACACACCTCATTTAAAGATTTTTCTGTATTTTCATGACTATGAAAATTGTACATTCACACTGAAGGCATCAAAACTATGAACTAACACATGTGGAATTATATACTTAACAAAAAAGTGTGAAACAACTGAAAATATGTCTTATATTCTAGGTTCTTCAAAGTAGCCATCTTTTGCTTTGATGTCTGCTTTGCACACTCTTGGCATTCTCTTGATGAGCTTCAAGAGGTAGTCACCGGAAATGGTCTTCCAACAATCTTGAAGGAGTTCCCAGAGATGCTTAGCACTTGTTGGCCCTTTTGCCTTCACTCTGCGGTCCAGCTCACCCCAAACCATCTCGATTGGGTTCAGGTCTGGTGACTGTGGAGGCCAGGTCATCTGGCGTAGCACCCCATCACTCTCCTTCTTGGTCAAATAGCCCTTACACAGCCTGGAGGTGTGTTGGGGTCATTGCCCTGTTGAAAAATAAATGATGGTCCAACTAAACGCAAACCGGATGGAATAGCATGCCGCTGCAAGATGCTGTGGTAGCCATGCTGGTTCAGTATGCCTTCAATTTTGAATAAATCCCCAACAGTGTCACCAGCAACGCACCCCCACACCATCACACCTCCTCCTCCATGCTTCACGGTGGGAACCAGGCATGTAGAGTCCATCCGTTCACCTTTTCTGCGTCGCACAAAGACACGGTGGTTGGAACCAAAGATCTCAAATTTGGACTCATCAGACCAAAGCACATATTTCCACTGGTCTAATGGCCATTCCTTGTGTTCTTTAGCCCAAACAAGTCTATTCTGCTTGTTGCCTGTCATTAGCAGTGGTTTCCTAGCAGCTATTTTACCATGAAGGCCTGCTGCACAAAGTCTCCTCTTAACAGTTGTTGAAGAGATGTGTCTGCTGCTAGAACTCTGTGTGGCATTGAACTGGTCTCTAATCTGAGCTGCTGTTAACCTGCGATTTCTGAGGCTGGTGACTCGGATAAACTTATCCTCAGAAGCAAAGGTGACTCTTGGTCTTCCTTTCCTGGGGCGGTCCTCATATGAACCAGTTTCTTTGTAGCGCTTGATGTTTTTTGCAACTGCACTTGGGGACACTTTCAAAGTTTTCCCAATTTTTCGGACTGACTGACCTTCATTTCTTAAAGTAATGATGGCCACTCGTTTTTCTTTACTTAGCTGCTTTTTTCTTGCCATAATACAAATTCTAACAGTCTATTCAGTAGGACTATCAGCTGTGTATCTGACTTGCCCCCTGGGCCGTGGGGCACTCGGATCCGGGCAATAGGGGGAACGATGGGAGTAGTAGTGGCAACCCGGTTCCGTGGCTCAGGGTGGTCAGGCCAGTGGTAGTCCGTTATGTGTTGTTGATTATGTCCGACTACGCCACCCGTGGATTTGCGGTCATTAGGAACCGCCGCTGCAAGGCAGACCGCTGGGGCTGATGATGTGTGCAGCTGGGATGGTGTGACTCCCCACGGGAAGAGTGCGGCCCAGGGCAGTGTAGTGGATGGTGGGAGTGATGGTGGTGAGAGTCCCAGTACTGGTAGTGCTGGAGGCGCGAAGCAGCACACAGACAATAGGTTGCAGTCCAGGGTCTTTACTGAAACAGGTAAACTGACTCATAAACAGTCCCAGCTAGAAGGGGACCTGGATGTCTGAGAGCAACGGGGAAATTGGCCCTGGTCAGGGTGAGGGTGTAGGCCTACCGTGCTTTCTGCGCTCCTTCTGGCTATCTCCTCGTTATAGGGTAACAGCCCATGTTTCCGAGCTTTCTGTGTATTCTCACCTGTTTGGCCTGCGACGTGGGTTCCTTTCTGCTCCCAGCCTTGTACGGCTTTACTGGTCCCTTCGGTTGTGGCAGGGCCTCCAGGCTTCTTAGGCCAAGGAATATACAGTCCCTTGTGGACTGGTTATCTGCTGGAGGATGTAGAATCCTCCCAGCCTCAGACACCAAAGTCTGGTAAAGTAAGTCTTTTATCTGCCAAGACAGGCTCTCTTCGCCTCTTGTCTCTGTCTTGTGGCTCTCCTCCTGCCACACTTCCTCTTAGGTGCAATACAACTTTCTGTCCCTGCTCTGCTCTGGGACAAGTCTCAGTGCTGAGACAGGCCATCCAGTTCTCTCTAACCCTGCCCCCAGTAACAGCTTTTATAGGGGCAGCCTGCTCCCCCTACTGGCCTGAGACAGGAGGTACTGCATGCTAATGTTCCCCTGACTAAAGAACCTCCCCCTTGCTCTCAGACACAGCTTTAATTACACTTGTGGCATCCAGGCCAGGGTGACACATATCCACCAGACTTCTGCACAACACAACTGATGGTCCCAATCCCATTTATAAGGCAAGAAATCCCACTTATTAAACCTGACAGGGCACACCTGTGAAGTGAAAACCATTTCCGGTGACTACCTCTTGAAGCTCATCAAGAGAATGACAAGAGTGTGCAAAGCAGTCATCAAAGCAAAAGGTGGCTACTTTGAAGGACCTAGAATATAAGACATATTTTCAGTTGTTTCACACTTTTTTGTTAAGTATATAATTCCACATGTGTTAATTCATAGTTTTGATGTCTTCAGTGTGAATGTACAATTTTCATAGTCATGAAAATACAGAAAGATCTTTAAATGAGAAGGTGTGTCCAAACTTTTGGTCTGTACTGTATATACACAACTTTACATTATAATTAAGACCACATTATACTATATTATGAAACACACATCACAGGAGACACATATACATCACATAGGACACACAGCAACTGCTGAATATGTATCACAGATCCATAAACACATCAGTCAGCCCCGGAAGTTAGTAGTCAGCCCCCAGCCCCATAAGTAAGCCTCCAGCCCCATAAGTAATCCCCCAGCCCCAGAGGTCAGCCCCTAGCCCCATAAGTAAGCCCCCAGCCTCAGAGGTCAGCCCCCAGACCCATAAGTAATCCCCCAGCCCCAGAGGTCAGCCCCTAGCCCCATATGTAAGCCCCCAGCCCCAGAGGTCAGCCCCATAAGTAATCCCCCAGCCCCAGAGGTCAGCCCCTAGCCCCATATGTAAGCCCCCAGCCCCAGAGGTCATCCCCCACCCCCCACCCCTGGGTACCAGAAACATGTTTTTTACTGGCTAAACAACAGCATACATCATCATGCCACTGTACTCACCCAGGTAGGAGCAGAGCTGCAGAGATCCGCTTCCTGATTCAGTACGGCACCGGGCTGCGCTGCACCAACAGCTGCAGCCGGTGTTGTAAAGGCGGGAGAGAGGATCGCGCTCTCCTCCCACAGAGAACGCTGATGTGTTCTTATATGTGACGCATGCAGCGGTTCAAATAGTGAACCCTGCGTGCAGGCGCAGAGCGCCCCAATCCCGGCTGTGCCTCCAGATTTAAGGGGCCAGCGGCCAGAAAAGCGGGTCGGTGGCCGGATCAGCAGGCCGGTGGCCGGATCAGCGGGCCCCGTGGCCTACTACAATGCACACATCCGTGGACCACTGGGAAAATGCCCGGTGCGCCAGATTAGCAATTCTGGCCTGCTGTAAACTATTAATATGGGCATATAGGTTATGGACTGCAGAGGAGAGTGATGCCTGTATGCCTCATATCTGATGCCTTGTTGCTGATAAATCATCTTTTATCACTTTATGTAAATGACCTCTTCCTGGCTCTGGGGACGACGCTGCCTGGAAGATAACTCTGCCTCCTTATCTCACATGAAGGGGAGTTCCCAGTGTGATGTGTGATGGCCGCTCTCTGCTCTCCTGATCTCACTGCAGAGCTGTGTGCGCTTAGAACTGACACGTCTGCAGCTTCCTCTCAGCTTCCATCTCACAGGCAGACAGGGCTGCAATATAGGACAACAAATGTCACTACTTACACCAGACATGATGGGGAAATTCAAAGAACCATGATTAAACTACAGCAAAACATTTCATATCGATGTAATCATCCAGAATTATGATAGAAATAAATACCTTAAATGAAAACGGCAAAAACAATAATAACAATTATAAGAATCAATCACACTCTAAATGGAGATGCCCCTAAGTGAGGGACAAACCACTTAGTAAGGAGCAAGCATTGTTCAAAACGCTGGTTTCACTGTTATCTTGACGTGTAATCAAGCTGCCAATCATTCCATAAATCAGTAAAACACTCATTCATCGGGGGAAATTATATTTTGTGCAAAACAAAAGATCATCATTCTCAGCTTGGCATCGTCCTGGATAAACAGGTCTCACACTGCCGAGAACTATGATCGATCACTCAGTTTTCATCGTTTGCTTTGGTCTGCCTGCGTAAACTGCCACTGAAACAACCATTGATACTTAGTTTATTGATCAGCGTTCATATAGTGCCACTGGCCAGTTCATGTAAACGGACCTTTAGATTGCAGAAAAGCTACAATTGGCCCTGTGTGGGGCTTCTGTGTGTCAGACCCCAATCACTCTTACATTGATGACCTATTCTAAGGGCTTGAGCAGACAACCGTATTATCAGTCCTAGTGTGATCCAACAAAACATAGGATCGCACTTAGATCATTATTATTGTATAGGGCTGTGCAAATGTCAGATTTTTTTCTCAGACAGAGCTGGTCCGAGGAAAACAATTACAGCATGTACTAGTTTGATCCAAAATTCGGAGCGCACTTGGCAATGCAAGTCTATGAGTCGAAGGAAAATATTGGACTGCACTCAGATTACATTTGAGTGCAGTCCGATTTTCATGGACTGACATAATGGAGAAGATGGAGAAATTTTGTTCTCCATCTTCTCATCCAACAGAATCGGAACACACTATGATCATGCTCTGATAAAACTCTAATTCAGGGGTGTCCAAACTTTTTTCTAAGAGTGCCAAATTTGATGAAGTGAACATGTGCGAGGGCCGATCATTTTGCTTGACATTCTTTGGACCATTAAAATGAATGCAAATAAACTTTTTTTGCAAAGTTTATTGAAAACGGCATACTTTTTATTTTGTGACTTGGATGACAAATCTAAACAGGTGTTTAATCAATCTGCCTTAAAGGGGTTAACCCAGACATACCCCCATTCTCACCCAGGAAGCCCCTCCCCGACTTGAGCATCGAAGCAGTTTATGCTCCAATGTCCTACTTTTGCCCTGCACTAAATTGCGCAGAGGAAAGGCATTTTCTGGAGTTCTAGTGACATACCCGGCTCTCCACGGGGCTGGCAGAAAGCCCAGTGACGTCACCGGCACTGATGGGCGGGCTTTATCACCAGTAAACCAGCTAGAGCAGCGCTAAAGCCTGCACATTAGAGCCGGTGAAGCCTCCTACCGGCAGTGTGTCATTGTAAATAGCACAGGGCAAGGGAGCACATCGGAGCATGAGATGCTTTGATGCCCATGGCAGGGGGGCTGCCTGGGTGAAAAAGGGGGTATGTCTGGGTTCTGAACTTGGACAACCCCTTTAATATAATAAAAACAGGAAACTGAGATATCTCAGGAACATTTTAAAGTACATTACACAAAGTAATGTAAGGTTGTCTGTCAACTTATAAGTTCAAAAAATGTGAACAGGAACATAACAGCAAGTATACATGTGTTCAAATATATAACTGTCTATCCAACTGACATTAATTGAGATTTTACAACATATTAATCTCAATTAAAAAAAAGAAACTAGCCTGCACTAATGTGAAGGGTGAAACTGGGATCTGGACTGCAGCACATAGACTAGGTCTGGTTCAATGGCCGTGGTTTTGATGCGCAAAATGTCACGCAGGTGAGAGTCACTTAGTCTTGTCCTCACGCGGTTCTTGTTAAAGTTCATAACAGAGAATGTCTTCTCACACAAATATGTTGAGCCAAACAAGCTCAGGGTTTTCTTAGCCAATGTTCGAATCTCTTGAAACCGGCTCTTATCCAGTTGGCGGTAAAAGTTAACAAGAGAGAGCTGTTGATGACGACTGCGTAACTCGCTGTCACAATGTAGCTCAATGAGCTCGAGCTGCAACTGATCAGGAGCATTGTCGGGGTCAACAGAGAATGGAGAGGAGAAAATGCTGATCTCCTTTTCAATAGCTGCAAAATCTTGAAAGCGCCGTTGAAACTCCCCAGCCAGAGATGTGATGTCTGCTGCATACCTGCTTATTTGCGCATGGATATCATCCTGTGGAAAACTGTTAATTATTTCCTGTAGCGCTGAAAAATGGATGGTATTGGGCGGTGTTTGTGACAACTGCCTTAGGAAAAGTTGCAGCTTTGTTCCAAAGGCTTTGAGGTGTGAATAAAGTTGGTTCACCGCTGCATCTTTGCCCTGAAGATTCATGTTCAGTACATTCAGATGCTTTGTTAGGTCGACTAGAAACCCCAAATCAGCCAGCCAAATTGGATCAGATAGTTCTCGCATCGTTTGTCCCTTTGTTTCCAAGAATTCTCCTATTTCCTTTCTGAGAGAGTAGAAACGTTGCAGTGCAGACCCCCGACTGAGCCATCTTACATCGTTATGATATGAAACATCTTCATATTCAGCCTGGATATCCAGTAGAAACTGTTTAAACTGGCGGTGGCACAGGGCTTTAGAGCGGATAAAATTAATGGTCTTTAGTACCGGTTTCATAACATGATCATATTGGAGATGTTTAGCACAGAGAACTTGTTGATGAATGATGCAATGAAGTTTAATAGCTTTGCCTCCTTCTTCGCTCACCTTGTTACAGATTAGGGTTGATAATCCACTTCGTTCACCAGTCATGGCAGGTGCCCCATCAGTAATAATCCCAGTAACTTTGTTCCAAGGCAGTTTCATGTCATCTATGGCAGAACTAACAGAATCAAATAAATCTTTCCCTCTTGTTTGATCCTTGAGGCTCTGGAGGTCAAGTAGCTCTTCAGTCACATTCATTTCATCGTCCACCCCTCTTAAAAAAATCAGCAACTGAGCCGTGTCAGATAGGTCCGTGCTTTCATCACAGGCTATTGAAAAGAAGTCAAAATCAGCTCCTTTTGACATTAACTGTCTCTTAATATCCGATGAAATTTCTTCAATTCTCCGTGCTACAGTGTTACGAGCCAGGCAAATGTTGGAAAACTCTTGCTTCTTCTAGGGACAGACATTCTCTACCATTTTCATAACACATTCTTTGATAAAGTCACCCTCTGCAAAAGATTTGCAATTTTTAGCAATTAACGCTGCCACCTCATAGCTCGCCTTTGTGGCATTTTCATTTGACTCACGGGCTCTTGTAAAAAATCGCTGTTGTGACAATAAAACAGCTTCAAGTTGCTTATACTTTTCACTTCGGTCGTGCCCTGTTAGCTTGTCGTATGTGCTATGTCTCGTCTGATAGTGTCGCTTGACATTAAATTCTTTATAAACAGCAACGGTCTCTTGGCATATCAGACAAACACAGTGATTCTTTATTTCAGTGAAAAAATATTCTACTTTCCACTTGTCCTGGAAGCGGCGGCCCTCACTGTCAACTTTTCGTTTCTTATTTGTAGTTGCCATTATAAAAATTGGCCAGAAGGGGAGAGATTAAAAGGCGCAGAGGGTGGAACAGCAAAAATAAGATACTGCTATATGCTTTATAACACAGGCAGAGAATAGCAAGCTGTGCAACAGTCGCACATCAGATAATGGAATTATAGCACAGTGACAGGCAGTCAGGGGTTAATGAAGGGTATGACAGCTTGCTACCACAAGCTTGTGTGAGAGCCCTGCTGGCCTAACCTTTCTGGAGGTGTAAGGTGGCGCAGGGACTTATATATAACTTAATATATATATTATTTATATAATTTTACACAACTAAGCTGAGGTCTTCAGCCTATCTGACCTCTGAACGTCTTACAACCCCTGGGGGCTGGAGATCTCGCACGTCGCGAGATCTTGGCTGGCCGGTTGCCGCCGCTCAGTACTCCGGCGCAGGGAGAAGGAAAGCCGAAATCTCGCGATGTCCGAGATTTCGGCTCTTCTCCCTGCGCCGGAGTACTGAGCGGCGGTGGCGACGAGAGCGGCGGTGGCGACGAGAGCGGCAGCGGCCGCAAGGTACATGCTGCTGGATACCTGGGGGCCTTATTAGTCCGGACCGCGGGCCGCAAATGGCCCGCGGGCCGGACTTTGGACATGCCTGCTCTAATTAGAGTTTTATCAGAGTGTGATTTGTCTAATCGACCCAATTCCCTTGGATGAGACATATATGCTTGTTTGACCCTAGCCTTAGGAAAGGTTATCTGTTTTACTACAGTGTAATACATTTAGGGATATAATGGTTATGTTATATAAATTGCTTCATTATTATTATTATTATTTCATAAGTCATCTGTTGATGGAGGAAACAATCATCCTTTGTTCGCATCACTTGTCTGTGCCTTTACTACTCTATACTTTCTATACTGTACCCACAGTTCAGATTGCCATTGCATTATGATAGACACATTCATAAATTCCAATACATCACATAATATAAACAAATTTGGTTCTTCTCACAACTATACCTAAGTGTGCAATACATGTCTGCATTTCTGCTCATTTTGCAATGATTTTGCAATATTCCCCATCCTGGCCGCTTTCTTTAATATTGTCCCCCATCTTGACCACCATCCTGTAATAATGTCCCTCTGTGGCGCCCTGCTGTGCACTGGTGCCACAGAACCCAGAAGGGTGCATGGATGGACTTCTCCACAAGAGGCCCTCACACATTCACACACCTCCACCCTACCACCTCAGACCACCAGAGGGAGTCCTTCAGGGATATATAAAGGGAGGGTGGAGCCAGGCAGCTCAGTCTAGTTAGTGAGTCTCTCAGACACAGAGAGGGACAGAGCTCAGAGTTGAGCAGAGAGCGTGCTGACGCTCAGAGAACAGCGAAGAGGCAGCAAGCTGGCTGCTGTGCTTAGCGAGCCAAGGCCTACAGCACGTGTGAAGGCCTAGTGAGGGCCCTGAGTGTGGCCGAAGGATAGAGGAGAAGGAAGAAGTAGCCAAGGGGGCAGAGGAGCTTACCAGGCTCACCCCGAGATATATACCGGACACCGGGTCCGCGCCTACAGGGACCCTCAATACCCAGTAGGAACCACCGGAACCCCTGGAGGACTGCAGGTCCCAGGTTCACCAAATACTGATTGCAGTACCAGGGCTAGGAGTCACGGAGGCCCCAGCATCCAGGGAGAGTGATCTGCAAGAGTAGGCCCTACCACCAGGTCAGCAGGTGCAAAAGAGAGACAGCAACCAAGCTAGGCCTAGCTCCAGGCAGGTCAGAAGCTTAGCGAGTAAAGCCACGGATCAGGAGGCCCTATACCCGCTCACTAGGGAGAGTCCAAAAGTGCGCCCTTGTCCGGAGTACCCTGGACCGTGCCTGCAACATCACCAGTAAAGGTACAGAAGCTTACCCCCGTGTGAGTGTCCTTCTTTCCTCCGGGACCATCCTGCTGTCTCTCCCTGCACCACCATCCATTACACCTCACGCTGCCCTGGAGCTAGCTCTACCTGTGGAGAGCCACACCATCCCTGCTGCCGTAACACCAGCTCCAGAGGACGGCTCCAGAACTTTCCAAATCCCCTATACATATTCCCCCTTTTACTGACCACCCTGGGTCACGGACCGGGCCAGCACCTGGTACCCCATGGCCCAGGGGGCGCGTCACCTCCACCTACACCTCTTCCTGGTATAATTTCCTCCATCCTTTGCCTCTTCCTATTACAACCCCTGGAAAAAATTATGGAATCACCGGGCTCGGAGGATGTTCATTCAGTTGTTTAATGTTGTTGAAAAAAAGCAGATCACAGACATGGCACAAAACTAAAGTCATTTCAAATGGCAACTTTAGGGCTTTAAGAAACACTAAAAGAAATCAAGATTAAAAATGTGGTACTCAGTAAGGGTAATTTTTTTCAGACCAAGCATAATTTTTGCCAGGGGTTGTATAATGTCCCCTGTCCTGTACTCTTTCTGGTAAAATGTCCTCCATCCTGAGCCCTTTCCAGTAATAATGTCCCCCATCCTGAGCCTCTTCCTGGTATAATGTCCCCTGTCCTTGACCCCTTATTGTAATAATGTTCCACATTCTGGTACCTTCGTGTAACAATGTCACCCATCCTGGTATAATGTCCCCCATCATGGGGGCTTCCTGGTGTAATGTCTCCTGTACTGGGCCCCTTACTGTAATATTGTACACCATCCTGACACCATCATGGACCCTTTCCTGTTATAATGTCCTCCATTGTATAACCATGTCCCAGAATTCCCAGCCCCTTCCTAGTATAATTTCTCCCATCCTGGACCCCTTCCTGGTATACTGTGCCCATTCCTGGTATAATGACCTCCATCTTGGTATAATAATCCCGATCCTTAACCCCTTCCTGGTGTAATGTCCCCCATCCTGGGCTCCTTGCTGGTATAATAACCCCCATCCTAGGCCCCTTCCTTGTATAATGTCCCCCATCCTGGGGTCCACTGTTTAATTTTTTTTTACATAGCGTAAACTGACCAGCCGTGTGTGTTTGAAATCCTCAACATGTCAATTTTCTTGTGGACATTCAGAGTTTAAAGTCAGAATTGCATTGCATTGCATACAATGCTGAAAATCCACAGGTAAAAATTAGAGATGAGTGAGCACTAAAATGCTCAGATGCTCGTTACTCGACCTAAACAATTTCTAATGCTTGGATGCTCATTTCAAGTAACGAGTATAATGAGCGTCAATGAGAAATCAAAGCATTTTTCCAGAAGACCCTACAAGGAGGTCTGGGGGGCACTGAAAATGATGAAATGGATGGTAAAAGTGCTGAATGGAAGGAGAACAGTGACGCGCCCCCTGGGCCATATTCTTTAGGGGAATACCCGGAGCCGGATCAGATGGGGGTTGTAGTCTCCGAGTGGCTGTGACCCGGTCCGTGCCCAGGGTGTCAAGCTCAGAGTAGGTGGCAGTCCTACAGATGTTATAAAGTTCTTTATGTCGACTACGCCACCCGTTGTATTGCGGTCACTACGGCCGCCGCTGCAGCAGGGTCCGCTGAGGCTGATGGTGTTGGTGCAGCTTTTGATAGTATAACCCCCAACGGGTGGGGTATAGCCTCAGGGGGTCAGGTGCAGAGGATGGGGGTTGTGGTGGTGCAGCATAGATGGTAATTAAAGACAGAGTCGGGTTGTGCAGTTTAGGGTATTTACTTACTGCTGATGTTCCGGTCACTCCAGCTTCAAGTGACCACCCGAGCCGTGCTGCTTCCACCAGGTCCTGGATTCAGCCAACCCCCAAGCAAGTCCGGAGCGTGATCCTGAGCCCTCCTTCCTGTCCTGCCTTCTGGCCGTCCCCACCAGGGATCCACCTAGGTCCAGCTCCCTCGGGCCTTCTGTTGGGAGACCCTTGGCCTTGGGTTCCCTGACCCTACACGTGGTTTGCCTTCAGGGTGGATGTGGTGGGTGGCCGTGGCAGATCCTGCCCACGGCCTCCGGTCTCTGGCTAGGGTGTGCTTTAGCCCCCACCAGTTTGGGATCCGGTACCCAGTTGCCAACTCTTCACCCGGTGATGGACTTTGGGTTCTCAGAGTCCTTTTCTTTCACCCCCTCTGGGTCTTTCTTCCTTTCTCCTCTCTCTCTCTCTGGGGCTGCTCTGCTCCTCTTCCTCTGGCTGCTCTGCCAAGGCTGATGTCTCTCTGGCTCCTCACAGACTGACCCTGATCTTAGATGGTGCCCACCTTATATACTCCCTCTATGTGTGAGCTCAGGTGACCAGCACCCAATGAGCTCCTAACTTTACCCAGGCTGCTCCCCCTATCTGCCCCTACACTACTGGGATGTACCACCCCCCTCCCACTCCAGCCAGGAACATACTCGGTCGTACCTGCACATTTCTAAGTGGGAGTACCGTTGGTCTGCTCCTCGGAAATGGGATGTGTGTAGTGCATGCAGCTTTCTGAGCTCAGTTCCACACTCCATCCTTACCCGGGAGTGGAATATCACACCTCTGGGTTGAGGTGCAATACCCCTGTAGCAGCCGAATCCTCAGGGTGCTACATTCCCCCCTGGTAAATCACAGCACGTCCTCGGGCTGTAAGACAAAAACATCCACAAACATACATTTTTTTTTTTTTCATAAAACATAAACACATAAAACATATAAAACATCATTAGCAGCATATAAAACTTTTCATTTTAAAGATTCTTGTTTCCTGGTTCCTCCTCCGGACACTGTGCAACGTGTGCCCGGGAAAAGTGCGACAGTCTCTTGAAGAAACAAACACGGTTTCCTATAAAACCGGTAGGGGGCGCTTTAGGAAGCGCAACTATATACAAAGTGATATGGCCGCTCTCAGTCCTCGGCCAGTGGGATTAAGGGAAATACGGGTAAACAGTTCACACTTGCTGGTCCCAACGGGGACTATATTATCAACAGTTCACTGTGCCCCGACGGGCAACTATATACAGCTTGTACTCTGCTGTACTTAACGACGACGTCCTCCTGCTCTTTCTTTGTGGTTACCTTTAGCTTCAGATCTTCTCCCAGATGCGGCACTTTAGGTTTTATGGGCGCGGTGGTGGTGGCGGCGCCCGGGTTGCCCAGGCCTTGCGGCCAGGCCTGGGGCACCTGGAAAGTGAAGGGCACCGTAAGGACGGCGGCGCCCTGGGCTACTTGGCCCTGCGACCAGGCCGGTGGCTCCGCGGAGGTAGGGGGCGCTGTTGGTATTGCGGCGCCCGGGGGTACTAGGCCTTGCGACCAGGCCGATGGTACTTCCTGCTTGGTCACGCTCGGGGTCGAGGCGTATGACGTCACAGGGGTCGCGGCCGCGGCTTCCGGTTGAGGCCTAGTCTGTGGCGGTGACGTTGCGGTTACGGGCACGGCAGGGGGTACTTCGGGCTCTGCGACGGGGAGCTGGGGCAGGTACGCGGTTTCCCGGTTTGGGGTAGAAACGTCCCCTTTACCTGCCTCCTTTCGTTCGGCTCCCTTCTCGGCGCCGTCTCCGGCCTTCAGTCCTCCTGCGCCATCCTCAGAGGCGGTCTGTCTCCTCGTCTCGGGTGGCGTGCTCCGCTGACGAGTCTCGGTCCGCTGGGCCATCTCTCGGCTCCACTCCGCCAACGTCTCTCGTTGCACCCGGGCCATCCTCCGTGCGAGGCCCTCCAGCGCAGTCTGTGCACACTCCCGATCTCGGGGGAGCTGTGCCAAGACCTCCACTAAGCCTAGTGGGGTCGTTGCTTCTAGCAGGCTCCTGACCAACGGGTCGGTGCTGCTCTGCTCTCCTTCCGTTGTCTCCAGCAGGCTCCTGGCCAGCGGGCCGGTGCTGCTCTGCTCTTCTCCCATCTCCGGGTAAGCTTCTTCTGGACCCAGCTCTAGGCTTCTTGTCTCCGGGTGCGCTCTCTCCAGACTGCTCCAGGCGACACCCATCTTTGCTCTCTCCTTCTCAGTCCTCCCACTTCGAGGGCGGTCCCGGGGCCACTTGGTGATTGTCAGCTCCAGGGGCAGTTCTTTCACGCTGACAGACACCTCTAGCATCACAGTCTCTGTTGGTGGGGGCGGTTTCCACTTTTGGCGCCATTTTCGGTCCTGGCCCACGATGGGAGGTGGCCTCTTGCCACCCTCTGGCACGCCCATAATGGCGTCCGCTCTTCCAAGGCGGGAAACCTTTGGAAATGGCGGGAATCGTCTCCCAGTGGCGGGAAACTCTGCAGATGGCGGGAAAAAGCTGTTAATGGCGGACAACCGGCGGGAATCGATCTGTGACGGAGTCCGATGGCGGGGACCCTCCGGAACCGGCAGGAGACTCCTTTTTGAGGTAAACTTGTTCTTTTCTTCAGGCACGCAGTACCCGGGTGTTGCGGGCACGTAATCCTGCCGACTACGCCAAAATTGACGCGCCCCCTGGGCCATATTCTTTAGGGGAATACCCGGAGCCGGATCAGATGGGGGTTGTAGTCTCCGAGTGGCTGTGACCCGGTCCGTGCCCAGGGTGTCAAGCTCAGAGTATGTGGCAGTCCTACAGATGTTATAAAGTTCTTTATGTCGACTACGCCACCCGTTGTATTGCGGTCACTACGGCCGCCGCTGCAGCAGGGTCCGCTGAGGCTGATGGTGTTGGTGCAGCTTTTGATAGTATAACCCCCAACGGGTGGGGTATAGCCTCAGGGGGTCAGGTGCAGAGGATGGGGGTTGTGGTGGTGCAGCATAGATGGTAATTAAAGACAGAGTCGGGTTGTGCAGTTTAGGGTATTTACTTACTGCTGATGTTCCGGTCACTCCAGCTTCAAGTGACCACCCGAGCCGTGCTGCGTCCACCAGGTCCTGGATTCAGCCAACCCCCAAGCAAGTCCGGAGCGTGATCCTGAGCCCTCCTTCCTGTCCTGTCTTCTAGCCATCCCCACCAGGGATCCACCTAGGTCCAGCTCCCTCGGGCCTTCTGTTGGGAGACCCTTGGCCTTGGGTTCCCTGACCCTACACGTGGTTTGCCTTCAGGGTGGATGTGGTGGGTGGCCGTGGCAGATCCTGCCCACGGCCTCCGGTCTCTGGCTAGGGTGTGCTTTAGCCCCCACCAGTTTGGGATCCGGTACCCAGTTGCCAACTCTTCACCCGGTGATGGACTTTGGGTTCTCAGAGTCCTTTTCTTTCACCCCCTCTGGGTCTTTCTTCCTTTCTCCTCTCTCTCTCTCTGGGGCTGCTCTGCTCCTCTTCCTCTGGCTGCTCTGCCAAGGCTGATGTCTCTCTGGCTCCTCACAGACTGACCCTGATCTTAGATGGTGCCCACCTTATATACTCCCTCTATGTGTGAGCTCAGGTGACCAGCACCCAATGAGCTCCTAACTTTACCCAGGCTGCTCCCCCTATCTGCCCCTACACTACTGGGATGTACCACCCCCCTCCCACTCCAGCCAGGAACAGACTCGGTCGTACCTGCACATTTCTAAGTGGGAGTACCGTTGGTCTGCTCCTCGGAAATGGGATGTGTGTAGTGCATGCAGCTTTCTGAGCTCAGTTCCACACTCCATCCTTACCCGGGAGTGGAATATCACACCTCTGGGTTGAGGTGCAATACCCCTGTAGCAGCCGAATCCTCAGGGTGCTACAACAGCATGGAGAAGACCCCTGGAAGCATCTCTGACTCCCAGATCGCTACTGAGAACAAATTTCCATGTCTCAATGTTATAAAATTCTGTGAGGCATCCATGGGTTCAAAATCTCACTACACCCCTAGATGAATTCCTTAGGTAGTGGAGTTTCCAATATGGGGTGACCTGGGGGTGGGGGTTCTGCTGTTTTGGCACCTCAGGGGCTAAACTAATGGAGCCCATAATCTATTCAAAAGAAATCTGCGTTCTAAAAGCCAAGTAGCGCTCCTTCCCATCTGATCCCTGCCGGGTGCTCAAACAGTAGTGTATATCCACATATAGAATGCTGCCACATGCGGGAGAAATTGCAGAACAAATTGTTGGGTCCAAATTTGGTGCTAAAACAGTGTTTTTTAAAAAAAAAAAAAAAATTTGTTCTCACATCTAAATGTGTTA
Organism: Phyllobates terribilis; assembly: GCF_046119375.1. Lineage (NCBI taxonomy): Eukaryota > Metazoa > Chordata > Amphibia > Anura > Dendrobatidae > Phyllobates > Phyllobates terribilis. The sequence continues at coordinate 635,071 of NW_027363402.1, read as the reverse complement.
TTCCTTGAGGGGGCTAGTTTCCAAAATGCTGTCACTTGTGGGGGTTTCTGCTGTTTTTCATGTCAGTGGCTCTACAAATGTGACATGGCATCCACTCTTGATTCAGTCTTTTTTGCGTTCAAAAAGTCAAAACAGTGCTCCTTCCCTTCCAAGCTTTGTTGTGTGCCCAAACAATAGTTTTCCCCCACATATGGGGAATCAACATGCTCAGTAGAAATTGCACAACAAATTTTGTGGTCCATTTTATCCTGTTACCCTTGTGAAAATAAAAAATTTGGGGCTATAGTAAAATTTTATGAAAAAATTTTCATTTTTGCTTCCACATTGCTTTAGTTCCTGTGAAGCACCTGAAGGGTTAATAAACTTCTTGAATGCGGTTTTGAGGACTTGGAGGGGTGCAGGTTTTAGAATGGTGTCACTTTTGGGTATTTTCTGTCATATCGGCCTCCCAAAGTCACTTCAAATGTGATATGGTCCCTATAAAAATAGTTTTGTAAATTTTGTTGGAAAAATTAGAAATCACTGGTCAACATTTAAACCTTCTAACTTCCTAACAAAAAAAAAAAATGTTTTAAAAATTGTGCTGTTGTAAAGTAAACATATGGGAAATGTTATTTATTAACTATTTTGTGTGACACAACTCTCTGGTTTAAAGGCATAGGAATTAGAAGTTTGAAAATTGCAAAATTTTCAACATTTTCACCAAATTGTCGTATCAAAATTTTTTACCACTATCATGAAATACAATATGTCACTAAAAACAGTCTCAGAATCAGCGGGATCCATTGAAGCGTTCCAGAGTTATTACCACATGAAGTGACACTGGTCAGAATTCAAAAATTTGGCCTGGTCATTAATGTCCAAATTGTCTCAGTCACTAAGGGGTTAATAGACAATTTACACAGGAATACTGCGCTTCAGATACACTCTGAATGATCTGTATTAGACAATTGTTCATTGGCTGTCATTGTTCTCGGCAGCACAAGTCTTGTGCCAAGAATGATAATGTTGTGTGCATCTCAAAAGATCATTTCACCTGACGATTGAGCAGTTTGTTTATTCGGAGGATTTTTCGCAGCCGATTTAGGCCGGTTTCACATGTCCGTATATTTCGGTATAAACCGGTACCAGAGATATCCGTGTCTCATGTTTCCCTGTGTGTCACATGTGGCAACCATGTTCCACCCCTGAGCAGCATCAAGATCACACGGAACGGTGCCTGGGAATCACTGTATAGTTAGCACTGTTCCCATACGCGGGGTGCTGAACACTGCCCTCATCATGGTTCCTACCGGTGCTGCGATCAGCACCAGCAGGAGACAATGATGAGGGTAGTAGTGTCTGCTCCCGCAGTGTCCACCTGTAAAAATAAGAATAAAATAATAAAATCCTTATACTCACATGTCCTATGTGTCCCTAGCTTTAATTCTCTGACCGCTGATGCTGAGGAGCCAGGGATAATGAGCCGCACCAGCGAGCGGGCCCCGGAGCTGAGCTCAGGAGCGGTGTCCTGTCACTCAGTGAGCCCAGCTCCGGGGCCATGTGTCTATAAATTCTTAGTGGGGTTTTTCCTAAAATTGTCAGCCGTTGGACTCACTGCATACCCTATAACTGTATAGCAGACTCTCTCCTTTCTAATGGGAACATGTCGTACTTGTTACTGTGGCCCTGCTCCATGTGTCTTTAAATTCTTAGTGGGGTTTTTCCTAAAATTGTCAGCTGTTGGACTCACTGCATACCCTATAACTGTATAGCAGACTCTCTCCTTTCTAATGGGAACAAGTCGTACCTTGTTACTGTGGCCCTGCTCTGTGTGTCTTTAAATTCTTAGTGGGTTTTTTCCTAAAATTGTCAGCCATTGGACTCATTGCATACCCTATAACTGTATAGCAGACCCTCTCCTTTCTAATGGGAACATGTCGTACCTTGTTACTGTGGCCCTGCTCTATGTGTCTTTAAATTCTTAATGGGGTTTTTCCCAAATTTTGGCAGCCCTTGCAGTCACAGCATGGGCATTACCACTTATAGGAGACCCGATCCTTTATAATGGGAACATTTTTTTACTGAGACCCTCCTCTATGTCTCTTCAAAGGGGTATTGGGTTGCATCCAAATTTCTGGCAGCCCTTGCAGTCACTGGATAAGCTATAACAGTATAGGAGACCCACTTGTTAATAATGGGAACAACAAAGCATAGCCGGCTGATGGCTCTCTAACAATAGCTAGGGCCGACTGCTGGCCTTTTAAGAATAGTAAGGGCCGTCTGATGTCCCTATAAAAATAGGCTTTATGACTTTCAGAGTCCCTCCATCATAAATAAAACAGGAAGTGTCTGATGATGTGTCACACACCACATTACCAGCTAAGGTTGTAAAATGTTAAAATGACATTTCCCGGTGAATGCATTTGTCTTAAAAAAATACATAAAAAAAAACAAAACAATAGGATCTTTCTTTAGTATAAAAAACAGCGTCACCAATTTAGCAACAATGTAATCACATTGTTCAGCTCATGCACCTCCTCCTCCATCTCCGAAATGACCACATCAGTCACAAGCTGACAGCACTGCAGCACTGTCTTGGCCAAGCAGCAACAGGCTGTGCTGAAGATAACATGCTTAATACTTAATTGACAAACCGCCCAGCGCTGCAGAGTTGTTGAAAGCTGTAACACAGCAGTCTGATCTGTGGCTCTCACCGCTGAACATACAGCCAGGCATGGTCGTGTGTGTCAATGTCCGGAACCTGGTGACGGAGAAATGACACCCAGAATAGATATGGTTTCCCTCTATGCCAGACCTTTCGTCGAGCTAAATACAACTCTCAGCAAAAAAAGCTGTGGAGTGGCTCCATACCGTCCCTGGCCACATTCACCTGTCCACGTGTTTGTGGTTAGGCGGTCCTTCCCAGTAAGTGCACTGGGGAGGGCACTGGTAATGTTGTGGGACCCATGCTTGTGGAAGGCGGAGACGACACCGGGAGAAACAGTGGCGGCTGGGGACCGAGTATGGACACCCGGCCGCCGCAGGCATGAGGTTATGAAAAGCTTCCGCCTCCACGAGCCTAAAAGGCCACATTTCAAGTGCAAGCAGCTGTCAAAAATTTGGCAGTATAGTATTGCAGCCTGTGGGTGGGTGGCTGCCTGCATACTTGCGCTTGCATTCCAAGGAATGGGGTAGGGAAAACTGAATGCTGCACTGGGACAAGGACGTGGACGGTGATGTCTGCAACGACAGGTGCATGGCGGGAGGCATCTTCGCATGCGCCAAGAATCACTTATGATGGGCACACTTTTAGGCAGTGACCTGGGAGTCAGAAATGGTTCCAGAGGTCTTCCCCATGCTGGTCCCATGTCTTTTCAGCACTGTATGCATGTGTCTGATGATGTGTCACACACCACATGGCCAGATAAGGTTGTAAAATGTTAAAATGACATTTCCCAGTGTATGCATTTGTCTTTGCTGAAAGCAATGCAGAAGTGCAAAATCGCATCAAAAACTACGTGTGAACATAGCCCAAGGTGTGGAGGAGTATTTTTGGTTTTGGTTATTTATTTTGCCATATATACAAGTCATTACCCTGGAAAGGATGTTCCTTAATATATTTCCCAGGAAAATCCATTTTGGTTTTGTTTTTGTATGTTTTATTGTGAGTCCGTAAAAGTGGCGTAATACTCTGACAACGTTGTTGACAGCAGTGACTTGGGAGTCAGAAATGCTTCCAGGGGTCTTCCCCATGCTGTTCCCATCTCATTTGGGCACTGTTCCCATCGATTTGGGAAATTTTTAGGCCCTCTGCAGACCGCCGTGTGGAGCCGCCTGAAAAATGCTCGAGTTTCCCATAGACTTACATTGGGCTCGTTGCTCGGGTCGAGCACCCGAGTATTACAATGTGCTCGACCCGAGCAACGAGTACCCAAGCATTTTAGTGCTCGCTCATCACTAATAATAATGCCTACACACTGTAGTTCACTCCCAGAAGATTTAGGTCTGAGCCGAAAATACAACAAACAAGCGTTTTTAAATGAAAAAAAATTCTGTTGTTTACCCGAGAAACACTCAGGTAATCCTACCTTAAGTTCTTCATAGCATTCTGCAGGGTATTTACTCATGTACTGCTGAAGATCGGCAACCTCCAGAGTCAATCCTTTCAAGCATTGAGCAAGCTCCTGGATGGTACACATACTGAAGATAACCCAGGAAGAGGAGAGGAGAAAAAAAAACAAAACTTTTTTTTTTTTAAACAGGGCGGGACATACTGTTATGTACTGCAACTTAGAACTAAGGAATAGGAGGGAAAAGCTGTCCCTTCACTGAGACTCAGCTTAACCCTATGCTGGAGTGGGTGCCCTATTATGAATAGCCGCACCTAAACTCCTGCACTGAACTCAAACTAAGACATGAAGGAAGGGGAAAAGGGGTCCCTAAAAGATCTAAGGACTGGGAGCAAAACTGGAGACCTCCTAACAGAAAAGTTAGTTGCAGAAACGAAGATAAAAGGGAACAAAACTGGTGGAACAAGAAGTCCCAAGCAATCAATTGTCCAAAGCACAAAGAACTTAACAAGGCTACTTAGCCAGAGCACAAGCGTAACAACACTGATGTGCAGCATGGAATGGGAGACAGGTGCTAAGTAATAAAGAGTGAAGAGATCACGTGACCAAGACACCCAGCACCAGAGGAAAAGACTAGAAGCCAGCAAACCACAACAAGATGGCCGATAGTAAAACAACATAGATTCTAACAGCCAGACTGCCAACAGCCAAGACTTCCCTTTCCTGACAAAGAGGACGACTGTCCATGCTTTCCTCCTCCTCATCCTCCACCTTTCCACCTCTTCATTCTCCCTCTCCTCACGCCATCCACGCTGACCAGGCGGTATGAATGTTGTGTGGGTAGTAACATCTGTAGCGCATGAAACCAGCTCCTGTTCCTCCTCCTGTTCCTCCTTCTCCTCATTATCACCCAACCTGCATTGAGATGAGATGAGGCTAGGCTGTGTAGCATCAACCTGTATAGTTCCTTGCTCCATATCATGCTCCGCCTGCAATGCCTCCTCTTTAATTGTGAGCAACAAGCGTTTCATTAGACAGAGAAGAAGGATGGTGACGTCATCGCCGCTCACCATCTTGATGGAATCCTCAAAGTTTTGGAGGATGGCACAGATGTCAGACATTTATGCCCACTCATCAGCTCTTATGTGTGGAGGCTGACTTGAATACCGACAGGCGTATTGAAGCTGGTACTCAACGACTGCCCTCTGCTGCTCACAAATCCTCCCCAACATATGCAAGGTTGAGTTCTACTGTATGGTGACATCACACACCAGTTGATGAGCTGGAAGCTGCAAGCGCTGCTGAAGCACAGCGAGGGTGGTGGAAGCTGTAGCTGACTTTCCGAAATGGGCAGACTGACGGCGTACTTTGACAACCAGCTCCGGCAGATCCGGGTAAGTTTTGAAAAACCGCTGAATCACTAGGTTGAGCACATGGACCAGGCATGGTACTTGTGCGAGGTTGCCAAGCTTCAGAGCCACCACCAGGTTCTGGCCATTGTCACACACCACCATGCCTGGCTGTAGGTGCAGCGGTGACAGCCAGAGTTCTGCCTGCTCTGTTAAAGCTGTCAACAACACCATAGAGGTGTGCGGCTTGTCCCATAAGCATATCAGCTTCAGCACAGCCTGTTGCCACTTGGCCGAGGCAGTACTGCAGTGCTTCCAGCTTCCTACTGATGTGGTAATTTCGGAGATGGAGGCTGAAAAGGAGGAGGAGGTGCAGGAGCTTTATAATGTAGGGGCAACCCTGATTGACCCAGGGCCCACAATCCTTGGCGTCAGGAGGATGTGTTCCGTCCGACTGGGTCCCGGCTTCCCCTATTAACCCAGTGTGCCATCAGCGAGATGTATCGTCCCTGGCCACAAGCACTTGTCCATGTGTCCGTGGTTAGGTGGACCTTCCCTGTAACTGCATTGTTGAGGGCACGGCTAATGATCTGGGACACGTGCTTGTGTAAGGCAGGGACACCACACAGGGAGAAATAGTGGCAGCTGGAAACCGAGTACTGAGGGATGGCCGCCACCATGAGGTTGAAGAAAGATTGTGTCTCCACGAGCCTAAAAGACAATATTTAAAGTGCAAGCATTTTAGAAATGTGGCAGTTTAGTGCTATGGCCTGTGGGTGGTTGGCTGCATATTTGCGCTTGCGTTCAAAGGACTGGAGCAGGGACAAATGAATGCAGCCCTGGGACAAGGATGTGCACGTGGTTGCTGATGGTGGTGGTTGTGAGTGTCAAACTACAGGTGCAGGGCGGGAGGCATCTTTGCCTGCACCATGGACAGAGGATTGGTGTGCACGCACAACAGCGGTACAGGCAGTATTGTCACCCTTAGACACTGTTTCTGGACTCTGACATTACTAGTCGAGTGCTTTGCTGTCATGTGCCTGAGCTTGCTGGTGGTGGTCAGGCTGGTAGTTTTGCTGCCCCTGATGATGCTGGCATGGCAGATTTTGCAAATAGCCTTTTTTTGGGTTAACTGGACAGTTTTTAAAAAAGAGCCAGACTCTGGAAGACCTAACAGTTGGACTGGCAACTTTCCTCATGTTAATGTCCCACCTCGTCTTCCCCGTATGCACCCTGGGCCTCCTTCTGACTCGCTGGCAACTGTGTCTCATCATCATCATCCACCTCTTGCGACAGTAATTGCACTTTTCGACCATCGCCTTTATGTAACCATGGCTGCTCAAATATTTGGGCATAGCTACATGTGATCTCGTCTTGCCCCACTTGAAACGGGCCAGGAGAGAGGACCAAATCTATAAATGGGAAAGTAAACAGCTCTTCTGAGCGTTCAAGTGTGGGATCAGCTGTCTCTGGGCACTCGGCATAGTGGGAGTAAGGAGGATCAGGGTGAGGAATATGTGGTCCATACTCATGGCTACTGAGACTGGACAGTGTGAAAGACGGTGGTGGTGGTGGCAAAGTGACTGGAAGCATTATATGCTATCCAACCAACAACCTTTTCACACTGCTCTGGCTTTAAGAGTGGGGTTCCGCTGCCCCCTACAAAGTGGGACAGGAAGATAGGGTGACCATGATGTGGGTGCTTGTTGTGCTCACTCAGCAGACATAATTTCAGCTTGCCCACGGCATAGGCCTTTGCGTGCACCATCACCATTACGTCCACTTCACTGTCCCTTGCCAAGCGTTTTGCCCATTTTAAATGGAGTGTAATTTTTGGCCCGCTCCAAAAAATGTCACGATTATAACTGCAGTAATATCGGATCACGTCTGATGACCAGGGTTTTAGGCAATGGCCTTATAGATGTGGTATTGGTCAGCGATCAAGTGTGAATAGGATGAACAACACACAACTGGCAGACTTTAAATGGAGGGTAATATGTAGCTTGCTCCAAAAAATGTCACGATTATCTCCTCAGTAATATCGGATAACGTCTGATGACTACGGTTTTAGGCAGTGGCCTTATAAATGTGGTATTGGTCAGCGACGAAGTGTGAATAGGATGAACAACACACAACTGGCAGACTTTAAATGGAGGGTAATATTTGGCACGCTCCAAAAAATGTCATGATTACCGCAGTAATATCAGATAACGTCTGATGACCACGGTTTTAGGCCTTATAGATGTGGTATTGGTCATAAACCAAGTGTGAATAGCATTAATAACACACAGCTGGCAGACTTTAAATGGAGGGTAAAATTTGGCATGCTCCAAAAAATGTCATGATTATTACAGCAGTAATATCGGATAATGTCTGATGACCATGGTTTTAGGCAGTGGCCTTATAGATGTGGCATTGGTCAGCGACCAAGTGTGAATATGTTGAACAACACATAACTTGCAGACTTTAAATGGAGGGTAATATTTGGCATGCTCCAAAACATGTCACGATTATTACAGAAGTAATATCATATCACGTCTGACCACGGTTTTAAGCAGTGGCGTTATAGATATAAATAATCAGGATTAAGAGCAAAAAAAAATTTGGATGTGAATGTATTTTAATGCACATCTGAAACACACTTCTTTTTTGTGTAGCATCATGGGAAAGTGTAAAGAAATCAGCCAAGATATCAGGAAGAGAAATGTGGACTTTCACAAGTCTGGCTCATCCTTGGGTACAATTTCAAGATACCTGAAGGTGCCTCGCTCATCTGTACAAACAATTATACATAAGTACAAACAAGATGGGAATGTCCAGCATTCATACTGCTCAGGAAGGTAATGGGTTCTGTGTCCCAGACATGAACGTGCTTTGGTCCAACATGGGAATATAAATCCAAGGACAAAAGCAAAAGACCTTGTGAAGATGATGGCAGAAGCTGATAAGATTGTGTCAATATCCACAGTGAAACGAGTACTGTATCAACATAGGCTGAAAGTCCATGCTGCCAGGAAGAAGTCATTACTCCAAAAGAAGCATAAAGAAACCAGATTAATGTTTGTAAATGTACACAGGAACAAAGACCTTAATTTTTGGAAACTTGTCCTGTGGTCTGAAGAAACTAAAATTGAACTTTTTGGGCATAATGACCATCGTTAAGTTTGGAGGAAAAAGGGAGAAGATTGGAAGCCTAAGAATACCATCCCAACTGTGAAATACGGGGGTGGCATCATCATGTTGTGGGGTTGCTTTGACAACCAGCTCCGGCAGATCCGGGTAAGTTTTGAAAAACCGCTGAATCACTAGGTTGAGCACATGGAACAGGCATGGTACTTGTGCGATGTTGCCAAGCTTCAGAGCCACCACCAGGTTCTGGCCATTGTCACACACCACCATGCCTGGCTGTAGGTGCAGCGGTGACAGCCAGAGTTCTGCCTGCTCTGTTAAAGCTGTCAACAACACCATAGAGGTGTGCGGTTTGTCCCATAAGCATATCAGCTTCAGCACAGCCTGTTGCCACTTGGCCGATGCAGTACTGCAGTGCTTCCAGCTTCCTACTGATGTGGTAATTTCGGAGATGGAGGCTGAAGAGGAGGAGGAGGTGCAGGAGCTTTATAATGTAGGGGCAACCCTGATTGACCCAGGGCCCACAATCCTTGGCGTCAGGAGGATGTGTTCCATCCGACTGGGTCCCGGCTTCCCCTATTAACCCAGTGTGCCATCAGCGAGATGTATCGTCCCTGGCCACAAGCACTTGTCCATGTGTCCGTGGTTAGGTGGACCTTCCCTGTAACTGCATTGTTGAGGGCACGGCTAATGATCTGGGACACGTGCTTGTGTAAGGCAGGGACACCACACAGGGAGAAATAGTGGCAGCTGGAAACCGAGTACTGAGGGATGGCCGCCACCATGAGGTTGAAGAAAGATTGCGTCTCCACGAGCCTAAAAGACAATATTTAAAGTGCAAGCATTTTAGAAATGTGGCAGTTTAGTGCTATGGCCTGTGGGTGGTTGGCTGCATATTTGCGCTTGCGTTCAAAGGACTGGGGCAGGGACAAATGAATGCAGCCCTGGGACAAGGATGTGCACGTGGTTGCTGATGGTGGTGGTTGTGAGTGTCAAACTACAGGTGCAGGGCGGGAGGCATCTTCGCCTGCACCATGGACAGAGGATTGGCGTGCACGCACAACAGCGGTACAGGCAGTATTGTCACCCTTAGACACTGTTTCTGGACTCTGGCATTACTAGTCGGGTGCTTTGCTGTCATGTGCCTGAGCTTGCTGGTGGTGGTCAGGCTGGTAGTTTTGCTGCCCCTGATGATGCTGGCATGGCAGATTTTGCAAATAGCCTTTTTTTGGGTTAACTGGACAGTTTTTAAAAAAGAGCCAGACTCTGGAAGACCTAACAGTTGGACTGGCAACTTTCCTCGTGTTAATGTCCCACCTCGTCTTCCCCGTATGCACCCTGGGCCTCCTTCTGACTCGCTGGCAATTGTGTCTCATCATCATCATCCACCTCTTGCGACAGTAATTGCACTTTTCGACCGTCGCCTTTATGTAACCATGGCTGCTCAAATATTTGGGCATAGCTACATGTGATCTCTTCTTGCCCCACTTGAAACGGGCCAGGAGAGAGGCCCAAATCTATAAATGGGAAAGTAAACAGCTCTTCTGAGCGTTCAAGTGTGGGATCAGTTGTCTCTGGGCACTCGGCATAGTGGGAGTAAGGAGGATCAGGGTGAGGAATATGTGGTCCATACTCATGGCTACTGAGACTGGACAGTGTGAAAGACGGTGGTGGTGGTGGCAAAGTGACTGGAAGCATTATATGCTATCCAACCAACAACCTTTTCACACTGCTCTGGCTTTAAGAGTGGGGTTCCGCTGCCCCCTACAAAGTGGGACAGGAAGATAGGGTGACCATGATGTGGGTGCTTGTTGTGCTCACTCAGCAGACATAATTTCAGCTTGCCCACGGCATAGGCCTTTGCGTGCACCATCACCATTACGTCCACTTCACTGTCCCTTGCCAAGCGTTTTGCCCATTTTAAATGGAGTGTAATTTTTGGCCCGCTCCAAAAAATGTCACGATTATAACTGCAGTAATATCGGATCACGTCTGATGACCAGGATTTTAGGCAATGGCCTTATAGATGTGGTATTGGTCAGCGATCAAGTGTGAATAGGATGAACAACACACAACTGGCAGACTTTAAATGGAGGGTAATATGTAGCTTGCTCCAAAAAATGTCACGATTATCTCCTCAGTAATATCGGATAACGTCTGATGACTACGGTTTTAGGCAGTGGCCTTATAAATGTGGTATTGGTCAGCGACGAAGTGTGAATAGGATGAACAACACACAACTGGCAGACTTTAAATGGAGGGTAATATTTGGCACGCTCCAAAAAAATGTCATGATTACTGCAGTAATATCAGATGACGTCTGATGACAACGGTTTTAGGCAGTGGCCTTATAGATGTGGTATTGGTCAGCGATCAAGTGTGAATAGGATGAACAACACACAACTGACAGACTTTAAATGGAGGGTAATATTTGGCACGCTCCAAAAAATGTCATGATTACTGCAGTAATATCAGATGACGTCTGATGACAACGGTTTTAGTCAGTGGCCTTATAGATGTGGTATTGGTCAGCGATCAAGTGTGAATAGGATGAACAACACACAACTGACAGACTTTAAATGGAGGGTAAAATTTGGCATGCTCCAAAAAATGTCAGGATTACTGCAGTAATATCAGATGACGTCTGATGACCACGGTTTTAGGCAGTGGCCTTATAGATGTGGTATTGGTCATAGACCAAGTATGAATAGCATGAATAACACACAGCTGGCAGACTTTAAATGGAGGGTAAAATTTGGCATGCTCCAAAAAATGTCATGATTATTACAGCAGTAATATCGGATAATGTCTGATGACCATGGTTTTAGGCAGTGGCCTTATAGATGTGGCATTGGTCAGCGACCAAGTGTGAATATGTTGAACAACACATAATTTGCAGACTTTAAATGGAGGGTAAAATTTGGCATGCTCCAAAAAACGTCACGATTATTACAGAAGTAATATCATATCACGTCTGACCACGGTTTTAAGCAGTGGCGTTATAGATATAAATAATCAGGATTAAGAGCAAAAACAATTTGGATGTGAATGTATTTTAATGCACACCTGAAACACACTTCTTTTTTGTGTAGCATCATGGGAAAGTGTAAAGAAATCAGCCAAGATATCAGGAAGAGAAATGTGGACTTTCACAAGTCTGGCTCATCCTTGGGTACAATTTCAAGATACCTGAAGGTGCCTCGCTCATCTGTACAAACAATTATACATAAGTACAAACAAGATGGGAATGTCCAGCATTCATACTGCTCAGGAAGGTAATGGGTTCTGTGTCCCAGAGATGAACGTGCTTTGGTCCAACATGTGAATATAAATCCAAGGACAAAAGCAAAAGACCTTGTGAAGATGATGGCAGAAGCTGATAAGATTGTGTCAATATCCACAGTGAAACGAGTACTGTATCAACATAGGCTGAAAGTCCATGCTGCCAGGAAGAAGTCATTACTCCAAAAGAAACATAAAGAAACCAGATTAATGTTTGTAAATGTACACAGGAACAAAGACCTTAATTTTTGGAAACTTGTCCTGTGGTCTGAAGAAACTAAAATTGAACTTTTTGGGCATAATGACCATCGTTAAGTTTGGAGGAAAAAGGGAGAAGCTTGGAAGCCTAAGAATACCATCCCAACTGTGAAATACGGGGGTGGCATCATCATGTTGTGGGGTTGTTTTGCTGCAGGAGGGTCTGGTGCCCTTCACAAAATAGATGGCATCATGAGAAAAGAAGATCATGTGACAATACTGAAGCAACATCTCAATACATCAGCCAGGAAGTTAAAGCTTGGTAAGAAATGGGTCTTCCAAATGGACAATAACCTGAAACTGTAATGCACACGCCCGGGCTGAGCGGCGTGTGCGTGCGATTCCACTGGACCATGCCGGAGAGTGAATGCCTGGAGGGGCGTAACTAGGTATTCACCCGATCCGACCAGGGTCGCACGACGGCATACGACGCCAGTGCACCAAGGAGGAACCGAGCAGAGGGACCAGGTGCTACTCCAGGACAGACCCCGGACACAGCTGTTGACCCACACAGGGGAATACAGGAACAGACAGGTTAGGCTGGTGTAGCACCCTGAGGATTCGGCTGCTACAGGGGTATTGCACCTCAACCCAGAGGTGTGATATTCCACTCCCGGGTAAGGATGGAGTGTGGACCTGAGCTCGGTAGGCTGCATGCACTACACACATCCCATTTCCGAGGAGCAGACCAACGGTACTCCCACTTAGAAATGTGCAGGTACGACCGAGTCTGTTCCTGGCTGGAGTGGGAGGGGGGTGGTACATCCCAAGTAGTGTAGGGGCAGATAGGGGGAGCAGCCTGGGTAAAGATAGGAGCTCATTGGGTGCTGGTCACCTGAGCTCACACATAGAGGGAGTATATAAGGTGGGCACCATCTTAGATCAGGGTCAGTCTGTCAGAGTAAGAAGCAGAGGTCCAGATGAGCCTGCAGAGAGAGAGTGGAGCAGAGAAGGAAAGACCCAGAGAGGGAAAAAGCAAGGACTCTGAGAACCCAAATTCAATCCCCGGGTGAAGAGTCGGCAATAGGGTACCGGATCCCAAACTGGTGGGGGCAAAAGCACACCCTAGCCAGAGACCGGAGGCCGTGGGCAGGATCTGCCACGGCCACCCACCACATCCACCCCGAAGGCAAACCACGTGGAGGGTCAGGGAACCCAAGGCCAAGGGTCTCCCAACAGAAGGCCCGAGGGAGCTGGACCTAGGTGGATCACTAGTGGGGACGGCCAGAGGAAAGGACAGAAGGAGAGCTCAGGGTCACGCTCCGGACTTGTTTGGGGGTTTGCTGAATCCAGGACCTGGTGGACGCAGCACGGCTCGGGTGGTCACTTGAAGCTGGAGTGACCGGAACATCAGCAGTGAGTAAATACCCTAAACTGCACAACCCGACTCTGTCTTCACTTAACATCTATGCTGCACCACCACAACCCCCATCCTCTGCACCTGACCCCCTGAGGCCATACCCCTCCCGTTGGGGGTTATACTATCTAAAGCTGCACCAACACCATCAGCCTCAGCGGACCCTGCTGCAGCGGCGGCCGTAGTGACCGCAATCTAACGGGTGGCGTAGTCGACATAACGAACTTTGTAACATCTGTAGGACTGCCACATACTCTGAGCTTGACACCCTGGGCACGGACCGGGTCACAGCCACTCGGAAGACTACAACCCCCATCTGATCCGGCTCCGGGTATTCCCCTAAAGAATATGGCCCAGGGGGCGCATCACTGGCACACAGACTGGTGGGTATAGGCAGGCACGACTGGTATGCAGGCAGGCGGGTATGCAGGCAGGGGGGTACAGGCAAGCACGGCTAGAGTGCAGACAGGGAGGCGCTAGCAGGTAGGAACACAGGCGGGATAGGACCCAGTACACAGTGGGACTCAGGAACAGAACCACAGATGTGGCGGACAAACACAGTAGAGTGAGGCCGCCCAGAGAGGCGAGCGAGAGCAGGGCAGGACGAGACCGCCTAAAGCGGCGAGCGAGAGCAGAGCAGGACGAGGCCGCCCGGAGCGGTGAGCAAGAGCAGAGCAGGACGAGGCCGCCTGGAGCGGCGAGCAAGAGCAGAGCAGGACAAGGCCGCCCGGAGCAGCGAGCAAGAGCAGAGCAGGACAAGGCCGCCCGGAGCAAGAGCAGAGCAGGACGAGGCCGCCCGGAGCGGTGAGCAAGAGCAGAGCAGGACGAGGCCGCCTGGAGCGGCGAGCAAGAACAGAGCAAGACAAGGCCGCCCGGAGCGGCGAGCAAGAGCAGAGCAAGACAAGGCCGCTCGGAGCAAGAGCAGAGCAGGACAAGGCCGCCTGGAGCGGCGAGCAAGAGCAGAGCAGGCTAGAACCGCCAGGAGCGGCGAGCAAGAGCAGAGCAGGCTAGAACCGCCGGAGCGGTGAGCAAGAGCAGAGCAGGCTAGAACCGCCAGAGCGGTGAGCAAAGGCAGAGCAGGCTAGAACCGCCGGAGCGGTGAGCAAAGGCAGAGCAGGCTAGAACCGCCGGAGCGGTGAGCAAAGGCAGAGCAGGCTAGAACAGCCGGAGCGGTGAGCAAAGGCAGAGCAGGCTAGAACCGCCAGAGCGGTGAGCAAAGGCAGAGCAGGCTAGAACCGCCAGAGCGGTGAGCAAAGGCAGAGCAGACTAGAACCGCCGGAGCGGTGAGCAAAGGCAGAGCAGGCTAAATCCGCCGGAGCGATGAGCAAAGGCAGAGCAGGCTAGAACCGCTGGAGCGGTGAGCAAAGGCAGAGCAGGCTAGAACCGCCGGAGCGGTGAGCAAAGGCAGAGCAGGCTAGAACCGCCGGAGCGGTGAGCAAAGGCAGAGCAGGCTAGAACCGCCAGAGCAGTGAGCAAAGGCAGAGCAGGCTAGAACCGCCGGAGCGGTGAGCAAAGGCAGAGCAGGCTAGAACCGCCGGAGCGATGAGCAAAGGCAGAGCAGGCTAGAACCGCCGGAGCAGTGAGCAAAGGCAGAGCAGGCTAGAACAGGGCTCTGTTCACACGGAACAGACAGGAAGGGAAAGGCAGAACCAGATACCCACAGGGTACTTGCAGTGAAGTAGCGAGTGGACCACAAACTCACAACCGGGAGTACAGTGACAACGAGCAGGAGTTAGGTACGAGTTCAGACTGTGCAGAAAAAGGAAAGGTACGGACGTAGAGAAACACGGGAAAACAGGCTAGAAGAGTATACAGACAAGAACAGACACAGTAGCAAGATACAGGAGCGGGTCTAGGAATGCAGCCCCTAGAAGGTGGGAGGAACAGGCCAGGAGCGTGTTCAGACAGGACAGACAAGATACAGGAGCGGGTCTAGGTATGCGGCCCCTAGAAGGCGAGACGAACAGGTAAGGAGCGTGTTCAGACAGGCCTGGAAATACAGCCTCCAGGATAGGCAGACAAGAGAACACAGAAGGGGACCTGGCACAATCAGAGTGAAAGACCACACTGAATGAAACACAATGCTCAGGCAGGGATTCATTGGAGCAGCTGGGTTAAATAGCAGATGACAGACAACAATAGGCTGAGAACACACAAGGGGTGTGCCTGCAGCAGGTACAAGAAACAGGAAGTGATCGGGCGCCGCCCTTAAGCAGCAGACACAGAGGCAAGCAAACAGCATGGAGGGAAGCCAGGCTAGCAGACTGGACTGGAGATCAAGTGCGCACTCTTGCACAGTGGGAAATGGACCACTATGCAAGGACGCCGCCAGGTATGTTACAGAAACATACTGCCAAAATGCTAACAAAGTGGCTTAAGGATAACAAAGTCAATGTTTTGAAGTGGCCATTACAGAACCCTCATCTCAATCCTATTGAAAATTTATGGGCAAAGCTGAAAAGGCAGGTGTGAGCAAGGCGACCTACAAACCTGGATCAGTTACACCAGTTTTGTCAGGAGGAATGGGCCCGAATTCCGACCAACTATTGTGAGAAGCTTGTGGAAGTCAGACCCAAGTCATTCAGTTTAAGGGCAATGGCACCAAATACTAATGAAATGTATGTAAACTTTTGACTTTGTAGTAAGTAATAAAAATGCCTTAAAACATTCTCTCTCTCTCATTATTCTGGCATTTTGGCAAATATTAAAAATTATGGTAATCCTAATTGACCTAAAATGGGAAAGGTTTATTCTGATTTCAAGTTATATATTGAGAAAAACATGCATATGTGTCTTTTTATATAGTGTATGTAAACTTCTGGTGTCAACTGTATATACAACTCCAATTTATAAGGAGGTTTTTCTCTAAAATTCTGCAGGAATCAGAGTGGAAAAGATTGCATTAATTCTAGGGGAGAAAATCAACTTAAATACAACACATAACATTCATAGTACAGCAGGTCCTATTTCACAACTTCAAACTTTTACAGTCAACTTTTTACAGACTGATGATGTCATAACAGTCATGACAAATCAAAGGCTGTCCTAGAGACTCCGGATGTAAGAGATCCGCAGGCCTCCCGTCTACCTGCCAGGTGCCACTGCCCTGGAACATGAACCGGAGTCTTGCAAATCGATCCGCTCATCTCAAATTGGGACTTGGATTTATTTTTGTCATTTTTAGTTGTATCTGAAGCGCCCCCTGGGCCGTGGGGTACTCGGTAGCCGGCTCGGTCGATGCTGGGGATGTCATGGTGGCGGTGACCCGGTCCGCGACCCAGAGCGGTCAATTAAAGGAAAAGTAAAACGGGAATAAAGTTTTTGGAGAATAATATTTTGTGACGCCACCTGTGGTATGCGGCTATATAGGGCTACCGCTGCGGTGCAGATCCACTGGAGCCGATGGTGACGCAGCAAAGTTGGTTCAGTTCTCCACAGGCAGAGCTTAGCTCCAGGGCAGTGTAGATGGTGATTTTATGAGGTAGATGTTGTCGGTGCAGTGTAGTGCAGGGCAGTTGATGGCGCATCAATTATTCAAGGACACAGTGGGTCTTCAGGTTTTACTCACAGTTGTTCAAGACTCCAGGTTACAGTTACCAGTGTGTAACATCGTCCTGTGTCCTCCGGGGTAGGGGTCCAGCAAACCCTCAGGTATCTCAGGAGCACTTACACGGGACCCCGTTCTATGTACCTTTTTCGGTCGTCTCACTGCGCTGGCTCTCACCCTCCTGCCCTGCACCTCACAATCAGTGTCCCAAGCTAGTGGCCTCGGGTCTTGTCGGGCGACGTGCTCTCAGTCCCCTGGACCCTATGCGGCCACCTTTTCGGCGATGTAATTGTGGATTTCGGCTGCAACACCTTGAAAATGCTGCTGCCTCCGGTTGGCTAGCTGAGAGTGGTTGTTCTCAACTAGTTTGGGGCCGGTCCCCTTCTGCAGCCTGATCCCTCCACGTCAGCGTGAATTCGGGGTCACGGGTTGCCTCTGCACTCGCCGTGCCTCTGGGATCCCTTCTGTCTTCCTGGAGCCCTCGTCACTGCTCCTCTATTCTTTCCTCTCTCTCTCTCTCCTCCTTGCTCTCCTGAGCAGAGCTCCTCCTGAGCTCTCACAGACTCCTCTCCACTCAACTCTTTCTCCTGACTCCAAGTCTGTGCTCTACTGAACTTCTTCCTCCATCCACACAAACTACATGGTTCCCCCTCTCTTGGTTCCCCCCCTTCCAGCCAGGGACAGGGCTCCGCAGTGAACAAGTGCATATTGCACCGCCTGCTGGTCTGGCGTGGTGTAGTGTTGGATGTAGATGTGTGGGTCCTGGGT
Source organism: Phyllobates terribilis (assembly GCF_046119375.1). Classification (NCBI taxonomy): domain Eukaryota; kingdom Metazoa; phylum Chordata; class Amphibia; order Anura; family Dendrobatidae; genus Phyllobates; species Phyllobates terribilis. The sequence continues at coordinate 617,329 of NW_027363402.1, read as the reverse complement.
AGTACTCCATCCTTACCTAAGAGTGGGGTACCACACCTCTGGGTGAGATGCAGTACCTCTGTGGCAACTGGACCTGCAGGGACGCCACATTAGTCAGAACTTTTTCATTTTTACATAAGCATTACTATATGACATCTGGCTTTTTTGGTGTCTTTAAGGCCGAGTTCACACAGAGAGTAAATACTCATTATTGCATTTTCGCTGCCTTTTTTATGAATTTTCTCCCTTATTTGATGTGTTTTTGGTGCAGATGTTGAAGCTGTATTTTAAATGTGTTTTTATAATACAGGAAAGCTTTGATTCTGCACGTATTTGGCTGAGTGCAGGCGCCGGGCAGCATAATAACGCTGTTATCCTGCAGATTAACCCCATATGTGCAGGCTAATAGCGTTATTTCTGGTCACGGTTTCCCTTTAAGCTGTGTATCTAATCCTATCATGTGTAGTTCAATCAAATAATACAGTCTGCTGAGCTGTGTATCTCATCCTATCATGTGTAGTCCAATCAAATAATGGAGACTGCGTTCCCCTTCATCTGGTATTAACCAGAATGCCCTGGGCACATTGCCATTAGGGTGGAAAAGCTCCTTGAAAATAATAAAAACATATGAAAAAGATGACAGCACCGGGGTCTTTGAAAAATTGATACAATGTGGATTTGTTACCACCACAAAGTGCCCATATACAGATATAAATATAGGTCAAGACTACATTGATTATAGTATTTATTAGGAAAAAAGTGAACGAAGAATGAATTAATAAAGATCACAAAAAAATTATCAAACATGATTCATAATAACGGCTGGTTCGACAGGTAGGCAGGGTAGGCACTAGCCTAGGGCGCTACCCCTTGTCTCCCCGAGGGGGCTCAGTTTAAAAAAAAAAATGACATTGTTTCGGCCCCTTCCTCCAGTCACAGGCATTCAGTGAGTCACTAACACCGCTCACCGCCTGTCGCTCCCTCTCTGCACTGAATTGTATTTGCCTCTTTAAGACAATCTGAGCGCTGCCCAGGACAGGAGCAAAAGAGCTGTAATCAGTTCCCTCCCCTGCCCGTAACTCCAACAAGACGCAGGCTACTTCCGGTGTGTTCTCTGTTACAGGATGGCGCCACACAGGAATACGGCACTAGAAACGCCATCAGTTTTGTTACAAGTTGCATCTGTCACATGACCTTAACTGAAACCCACGGCCTCCATTATACTAACAGCTATATTAGTTTCCATCACTATCCTTGGGTAGGACATTTAAAATATAGAATATCAGGGATGAATATCGCTATTTGTCCCTTGTAATGTGTAATTGGTCCACAAACAATGAACGATTCTATATAGAACTTTGACATTGCGCTCCCTTTTAAGCCTCATCCCTAAAGTACGCCACATTTTTTTTACTTGTGCTGGTATTTTTTTGGTGAGAAAAGTAATAATTTGAGTGGAAGTGGTCGTCAGAGATTATTATCGGACTGATCGGAGGGAGGAGGTGCAGTATTAGGGGTCCTGTTACCTCAGTTTCTTGCCTATTCCTTTGGTGGGGGTCACCATAGGCTTCATTTGCCTAAGGCACCAAAATACCTTGTCCTTATCATGATATTAATAAAAATAACAAAAAGCAGGTCTGTATATGAGAAGAATTTAACCAAACGCACAAAAGACACTTAGATGTTTTATATATACATATATATATATTTGTGCAATAAAGTTGTTACAAATTTGCAATGATGATAAAAGAAAGTGTGTAGATACAGTGACTTTCTATAGAAAGGAGCAGATGATTCTGCTCCTCGGGCCTCGGCTTACACTTTTGCCGCTTTTGGACATCCAGGTCTGGATCACACATGAGAGAGGAGAAGAGCAGGAATGTGTGACTTGTGATCTGTATAGTTGGAGTTTTCCTGGATTCCTTCAGCATCGCGATTAGCCATATGGCCTTCTGTCTGACCATGGTCAGGAAGGTGAAGGAGCAGCCGCTTCCTTCTGTCTGACCATGGCCTGGTAGAGGAAGGAGCAGCCGCTTCCTTCTGTCTGTACATGGCCAAGTAGGAGAAGGAGCAGCCGCTTCCTTGTGTCTGTACATGGCCAAGTAGGAGAAGGAGCAGCCGCTTCCTTCTTTATGTCCATATCTTGTAGTCGTCTCCTTACCACCACATTGTAGATGAGTCGTCCAGATGGTAACATAGCAAGTATGGCTGAAAGAAGTCCTTCAATTTCAGCCTTTAATTACTTGCTATGTTGATCCAGAGGAAGGCGAAAAATAACCCTGAGGACTCGTTGCTGGATCATCCTCATATCAAGGGAAAAAAATTCCTTCCTGACCCCAAATATGGCGATCGGAATAAATCCCTGGATGTTTGGTGCTCAAATCTACTTGGATGTTATGTGGTGGAAGCTCGGTAGGTTTGTCACAGTCCGGTAAATAAGAAAGTCCAGTGTAATTGTCTCATCCGATTAATGTAAATCTTCATTCCTGGATGTTACTGGAATTGGGCTGATTTTTATTAGCCTAATACTCCTGCTGTAAGAAGAGAAATATACACGTCTGAGAATCAGCCCCTCACATACAGTATATACAGTACTAGGGGGATATAGCGATAAGGTGTATAGTGGGTAAGTGTGTTACTGGGTAGTGATAACACTATGGATGTCTGTATGTGTTGTACTTACATAGCAATATGGGAATGGTGGGTCGGCTCTGCCGGACTCCACATCGCTCCAGTCTATAGAATAGAAAAACGGATGCGATCTGATGGATGATGTAATGGCAGATCGGGCAGATGGAGATTTGCAGAGAAGCTAGAAAATGATAGAGACCATTAGTCATTATATTATGTATTATTACTGACAAGTTTTAACACAATGTCTATGGACTATTCCCATCTTATCTTCTATCTCTTTTAGTAATCCCCCCATCATACTTATCCATCTGATCTTACTCACCCCTTTTATGATGTCCATGGTATGACAGCAGATCCCAGGTGGAAAATAAGGGATGTCATCACGCAGAGACTGGTGGTATTCATCCATTGTGCCTTTGCAATAGAATGGCTGGTCACCTACACTCATTATATATAAGATGACGCCGAAGGAAAAGGAGTCTGCCAGATGGTTGTAGCCTTTACTGTCCATTATCTGTGGAAACATGAGATTGGAGAGGAGCTTAATATACCGGGAAGGGGATTTACACACAGAGACTATGAGGACCGGTCTGTGATTAGATATCAGCAGGATACATTGGGATCAGATTATCCCTCAATCCTACTATTGGCATCAATCACACAGAGATGTTCCTTACCTCGGGCGCTATGTAACCCTTAGTGCCAACCTTGTTCTTCACTATGTCATCCTCAAATACATTCATGGCTGCTAAGCCAAAGTCGGAGATTTTGATGTGTCCGGTGTCTTGGAGGAGGATGTTCTCTGGCTTCAGGTCACTGAAGGGAGAAGGAGCAGATACTGATTGTGAGGACAATTCATGGAAAGAACTTTCTACAATAGATATGTAAGGAGACAACAGAGAGTCACAGGTGACAGATTTATGAAGGTGAAATGATTACCGATGTATGATGCCGCGTTCATGCAGGAACTGGAGTCCGCACACCATCTCTGCCGCAAAGAGTCTGTGGAGTAGAAAGGATGGATCAGTGGTTACATGCACAATCATACAGAGAACATGAGGAGATCACACACGTGTCCTTTTCATGTCATTATTTTCTCCTGTTGTCGTTGTCCATTGCTCTAGGACTACAGTGCGAGGGCAACGGATTATTAATATTCAGTATAAGACATTTACCTTGTTGTCCTTGTGTTAAACAGCATTGAATCTGCCATGTGGTCAAACAGGTCTCCTCCGGCCATATAGTCCATGGCTATCACATACTCCAATGGTGATTCCATAAACGCCCGCATAGTCATTAGGTAGGGGCATCCGGCAGCCATTCTCAGGACTTCTAGCTCTGTAGAGAATATGTCCTCTCTACAATAGCTTCTGTCCATGATTTTAATGGCCTGAAGTCCTTCATTGACCAGATCTAATGCCAAGATGACCTGGAGAAAAATCACAACAGATCAGACCAAACTCCCATCTATTAGTGTGTAGTAGTTCACTAGTTTATCTCATATATCAATTACATATGAGAATCCTGTAATGAATATGTACAACCCTCCTGTGCATCTGGTGCAGGATACATTGATGAACATGGTGGAGGATAAATTCACACTTACATTTCCGAAGCCTCCCTTTCCAAGAACTTTCTGGAAGTCAAGGCTGTCAAAGTCAATAGTATTATTAGTGTTGACCACTTCTCTCAGGGGTGAAATACAGATTCTAGCATCACCGGGGTCTTCTGCTGGCATGTCTGCTATGTCAGGGGGTATCATAAGGCCTCCATCTGCTGAGAAAATACAAGATTTATTAAACCCTTTGCGAACACATAATGGAAATGTTTGTCATGTTGTGCATAAAATGTATGAAGCGGGCTCATTAGCTGAGCATGCACCATATCAGGCAGATGCTGGCTGTATTACATAGCTGCCACTTGCCTATAACTGCAGCGACTGGAGCACACTCCAATTACTGTAGTTTAACCATTTCAATGCTGACAGTGATATTTAAATGAAGCTATTGCCGATTTGAGTGCACCAGCACCTATTAACCCCCCAGGACACTATTGCAGGGGGTCAATTGTTTAAAATGACTACCTGGGCCTACTGCTGAAAGCCCCAGTCTGTCACTTTTGGCCTAGTGTTAAGACCAGCCTGGCTTAATTTCATACGAGAATGTCAATTTATCTATATACAGTTCTACCACAGTATATAGTACAAGCGATCAGAAAATCACAGGTTTAAGTCCCCCAAGGAAGCTAAAAAGTGAAGTAAATAAAAAAAAATAGTTTAAAAAAGAGGGAAAATGTAAAAAATATTTGAATCACCAAATTGACATAATTATAATCATATTTATAAGCACATCTTGTATCCGCATAAGTCCGATTTTGCAAAAATATAAAATTAAATATTGCAAACAGTGAACACTAACATGATAAAAAAATGAAATATTAGAATTGCATTTTTGGGGGGCTCTGTATTCACCTAAAAAATTGCAATAAAAAGATATCACAATGTCCTGTCTACCCAGGAAAGGTATCAATAAAAGCTACAGTTCACCACGCAAAAAATCATCAAGCCCTCACACATCTCCATCCAGCGATCACAATCACACAGTTCCAATGTCTCAGAACATGGCCACACAAAGCATTTGTTTAAATAAAATTCTTAAGTATTTTTTAGAAACCCCTATGCAAGTTCAGCAGTATCATAGCTGTAACTGACATGGAGAATCATTTTGTCAGGTCATTTTTACCACTCAATGAACATCTAGAAAAAAACAATGTTGGAATCACTTTTTTTCCACAATTTTACCACAGATTAAATCTTTTTCCCCGTGCTCCAGAACATTGAATGGTAAAATAAATAATGTTCAAAACTACAGCTCGGCCCCCTAAAAAAACAAGTCCACATACAGCTACATTGGGAGACAAATTAATAAATAAATAGTTATGGGTTTTCAAAGGAGGGAGAGAAAAAAAAAGGTTGCCTGGTCAATAAGGGGTTAACAAATGTAGCTCCAGAGAAAATATTATAATTTTAAATGGCATTATGTAAATGAGCAGGAAATGTCTAATATTTGGGCTCTCATTTATCAAAACTGTCCAATAGCAAAACTGTCCCTGTTGTCCATAGCAACGAATCACAGCATAGATTCCATCTCTTAACATTCTATGGAACAATGAAAGCCGCATTGTGATTGGTTGCTATGGGCAACAAGAACAGTTTTTCTGCACTTTTGATAATTGATGCCAGTACATAATATTAGGAGTATAATCCTCCTCACCCCCAGTCTTATTACACTAAGCAGATCCATCTTACCTGGTCCATCTGTATCCAGTGATGTGTTTGGTGGAGAAACACTCAGCTGTTTGTTCTCTGGGATGGAGATGTTTTCAGCTGATGACCTCGACCTCCGTAATGCACCATTCCCATTTATAATGGATTTAGCGTAGATGAGACGTCTTCTACATTGGACAACCCAGTCTCTGCTGTTCCTGATCCTCTTCTGGGCTGCCGCTCTTTGTAGTTTCGGTGCCTCCAGACTTTCAGATCTGGAGGATGTCACTTGTCTCGGTGTCTCTTGGAGAACCTCTTCCAGCTCTAACTCTGCGCTGATGTTTCTCCTCTTATTGAGGATGGCTTCTTTGTTCCTCCTCCGTATTTCAGGGTCCAGATCTCTGAGTTTTTTCAAGGCGATAAGTATGGCCCTCTGAAGCTCAGCGGAGGTTGCAGAGTGAGACTCCATGAGGGTCTCCATTTTCCTTCTCTCTGTAAGGATCTCGTGTCTTTTGGTCTTTCTCATTTTGTCCAGAGTTTGACGTTTGGACGCCATTTCTGAGGCGTCAGTGTCCACGTCCGGTAGTATAAAGTCTTTTCGCCCAATAGCGAACAATGGTACCTGCTCTTCATTTAATCCTCTCCTCTCACTGAGAACCCGATCTCTATGGGCTCTTCTTCTCTCTTTATCCATTTTATAATCAATTTTTGCTTCGTTCGTGACGAAAAACAAAAGGGGCTGCCTCACCCTTGGGAGTCTGTAAGGCAGTGATTTCCCTTAGGCCGGAACACTGGGATATAGAATGTGGTGATGTCATCACATCACTTGTGACATCATTTTTATTCTGATCTCACCTCACAATGAGATAGATGGATAGATAGATAGATAGATAGATAGATAAGATAGATAGATAAGATAGATATGAAATAAGATAAAAAAACAGCACAAGCAAAAAGTTTAGGTGAAAAGCCCCCTTGTTACATACCAGTCCTCTAATATAATCCAAAAATATGTAGGCAGCACACAGATGAATTAGAAAAATTTATATTATGTAATAGCCCATGTAGCTTCAGAAAGGTGCACAATACTGGACCGAAACGTCGCCACATGGGCTATTAAATAATAAAAAAAAAATTTCTTCAACTGTGTGCTGCCTCCATATTTTTGGATTAGATAGATAGATACATATCAAATTTGCAGGATGATGAACCAAACTTTTGCTTATAAATAAATAAATATATATATGTATATATTTTATATATATATATATATATATATATATATATATATACATACATATATATGCACTGTGTGCTGAATTTGTATTTTTGATTATTCATTTTAATATTGAACAACTCCAGTGCAGTCGGTCAATTTAAAACGTTAATAAACCTGAACCCTGAATATTTAGGAAAATAAAAGTGAGGTTTTGTCTTTCTTATGAGAATATCTATGTGTGCAGAATTATTATTGTTTTTTTTAAACTCGTTTCTTGAAGAATTCTTTATAATAAATGTTACAAACATACAGCAATAAGATATAAATCCGAATCCTGTTATAAACATCAGTAAATATCCATTTTAAAACAATGTTGCAGGTATTGTATCACACATTTAACAATAGGTAACTGCAATACAGTAAAATATATTAATATATAGGACATTGAAGTATCGGAATTATGTGAATATTGCAGAGATCAAAGTATTTATTATTCAAGACAGGAGGACAGTCTTCTTGATCCGTTTTATATCAGGAATCTCATCATCCCATGTATTTAGGAACCTGGAGCACATCGGGCTGCTACATATTTTTTAATTTCTTTGATTATTATTATTTATTCTTTCTGAATAAGCTATTATTTTTTATTCCTTATGGTTCATTTTTCATTATTTTTCTTTATTTTTCATCTTTTATCTTTATTTTTCCCCTTTTTTCATCTTTATTTTTTTATTTTATTTTTTATTAATTTTATTTTTTCCTTTATTTTTTTTTCATCTTCATTTTTATTTTATTTTTCTTTCCTCTTATTCAGTCTTTTCCTATGTTTTTTTCCCTTCCTCTACACTTTTTATCTGCTCCTAGCATGGTTTCATTTTCCACCTCTTTCTCTCTTCTGTTTTTTTATGACAATAAAACTACCCCTCCTGCTTTCCCACCCATTCCTCATGTTCTGCTCCATCCGTTAGTGGCCTGACATATATGATAAGGTTCCGCTTTGTATCTTATTTTACAGTTTGGGATAAATTAGTTCTATATCAGGACTCTCCAGTGGACTTTGGACTTGGGGCTTCTTTGTGACCACCATTCAATCCCCCCACCTTCTATGCACCATCTGTTTCATTTTTTATAGTCCCATGTTAAGTATTGCTTATTTCTATTTTGCGTTGTAGCCTGCATATTTATTTCCCCATAGAGACATAGTATCTTCTACACTATATATATTTTGGAGTTAGGGAACTGCCTACCTCCAACTCTGGTCTTCATGTATATTATTTTGTGGCTGTTACAAACTGCAATATATATTTTTCACCATTGCTCATAGACTTGGTGTCTGTATCTGCCAGATCTTGTGGTCCTCACTTAAGCATTATGTCATATCTATCTTTATAGTTTTACTAGATGGTGGCCCATCTAACGCATCGGGTATTCTAGCATATGTCTCCCGACCCTCCTTTATAATGCCCCATGCAGGAAGTCACATCCCCCCGTATATAATACCCCATGCATATAATACCCCATGCAGGATATCACATCCCCCCTATATAATACCCCATGCAGGATGTCACATCCCCCCTATATAATACCCCATGCAGGATGCCACCTCTCCCCCATATAATGCCCCATGTAGGATGTCACCTCTCCCCCCATATAATGCCTCATGCAGGCTGTCACATCCCCCCTATATAATACCCCATGCAGGATGTCACCTCTCCCCCCATATAATACCCCATGCAGGATGTCACATCCCCCCTATATAATACCCCATGCAGGATGTCACATCCCCCCTATATAATGCCCCATGCAGGAAGTGACATCCCACTATAGTGCCCCATGCAGGATGTCACATCCCCCTATATAATACCCCATGCAGGATGTCACCTCTCCCCCATATAATGCCCCATGTAGGATGTCACCTCTCCCCCCATATAATGCCCCATGCAGGCTGTCACATCCCCCCCTATATAATACCCCATGCAGGATGTCACCTCTCCCCCCATATAATACCCCATGCAGGCTGTCACATCCCCCCTATATAATACCCCATGCAGGATGTCCCATCCCCCCATAGTGCCCCATGCAGGTCCCCTATGGCCCCGTACAAAAAAAAAAAAAATCCAATACTCACCTCACTGCTTCTCTGGACTCCAGCGTAGCCGGCATCTTCACGCTGTGCGCTGTGACCGGTCAGGAGAGAGCGCGGTGTAAAGACTTCACCGCGCCCTCTGACCTGAGACGTCACAGAGCTGCAGCGGAAGACACAGGAACTGCTGCGCAGGCACGGGGAGGGGTAAGTATGACGCCGGGTGCCGGGGTCCTGATCGAGCGGGGGGAGGGACGGGAGGAGAGGAGAGGGGAGGGGAGAGGAGGGGAGGGGAGGGGTAAGTATGACGCCGGGTGCCGGGGTCCTGATCGAGCGGGGGGAGGGACGGGAGGAGAGGGGAGGGGAGAGGAGGGGAAAGGAGTGGAGGGGAGAGGAGGGGAGGGGCGTCACACTTGTCCTTGGGAGATAAGCGGCCGTAGCCGCTGATCTTCCGACGATAGCCGCATGTAGGTCAGCGGCGCCTGCGGTCGGGGGACTTATGCTGCGAGCAGCCGGCTGCATCGCCGTTGACCTCCGTGCCACACATGAGCCGCTAACGGCCGCCATGTTTTTCTGAAATGCCGCGTCGCTGATTGGCTGCGGCCGGACCAATCAGCGACCCGGGATTTCCAGGACAGACAGACAGACAGAAAGACAGACAGACAGGCGGGATAAGACAATTATATAGATAGATGTTCTGTATTATATTTGTCATGTTACGTCTTTTGTTTTTTTATTTGTTGTGTGGCGCCCCTGAGGGTTCAGTCGCCACAGGGGTACTGCACCTCAGATAGAGATGTGGTATCTCCTCTCCCAGGTAAGGATGGAGCATCACTCAGAACCCCACTTCGCACTCAACACTTCACCACAAATGTCCTGTAGGGGGCCTAAATGCACCAGGGTGCTGCCCTGGCCCGGGATAGAGGAGATGGGGGGGAACCAAAGACAGGGGGAATGAAGTAGTGGGTGAGGGTGGAGGAAACACTTACAGGAAGCACTTATAGAACCATATATAATAAACGGCCATCTTTAGTTCAAAGTCTTTTGATTGTGGTCTTCTGTCAGGGTCCAGCAAGAGTCTGCAGCTGGCTGAAGATTCACGGTCCTTTTTCTCTGGCCTTGAGACGAGGAGCGGGTCAGAGTTAACCAGTGTCTCTGCCCGGTCAGGGTCCTGTTCTAAGAAGGCCTTGGAGGGGTGCAGAGGAGATAGGCTCCACAGGCAAAAGGATCCCAGGGGAATACGGACGGAGCGGAGTCGCCACCTGTATTCTTCACTCTGGCTTAGCCAGAGGGATTCCTGCTGCAAGAGGGGTGACCGGCCCCCGATATCTGACTGTGTACTTCACGTCACTGTTGGAAAAGCCCGGCTGCTTAGTGGATCCCAGGGAGGAACACAAGCGGGAGGAGAGAAAAAGGAGAGGAACACACCAGCGGGGTCTTGACAGGTGCTCTTGATCTACCTGGGAAGTGCTGAACCCCCTACCCGGTGGCCGCAGTGCGCCGTGTGTAGCAGAGAGAAGCTTTGCGGCTAAAAGTACATCTAAAGTGAGTAAAGACCAGGATGACTTTATCCACCGCCTCCGCTTGTTTATTCCTGCGCGGCACTGCACCCACCATACCTCCACACTAGTGTTGAGCGATACCTTCCGATATCGGGAAATATCGGATCGGATTGGATTGGACCGATACCCAAAAAGTATCGGATATCGCCGATTCCGATACCGGAACCCAATGCAAGTCAATGGGACACAAATATCGGAATAAAAATAAACCCTTTCTTTCCTTGTAGGTTAATTCTACATGAAGGAAAACAACTAAGAATAATGTAGAATGTATTGGGGGAGGTGGGGGAGACAATAAAGGCATAGAGGTTTAGCCCAATCAAATGGAATAGCAGGAATTAATATTTTTTTTAAGACGTTCTGAGTTACGGAAATATTGACTGTTAAGTTTTTTTATATTTTGTCAGATATTGATGTTTCACTACTTCCATGCTCTTCACCTTCTTTTTTACTTCTCCCACACTTTCTCCTTCATCATCCTCAGCATCAGCATCTTTTTCATCAACTTCTTCTTCACCTTCTTCATCTTCTTCTTCACCTTCTTCATATTATTCTTTTTTTTTACATTCTTCATATTCTTCTTATTCAACTATTATTCTTCTTCATATTCTACTTCTTCATCTTCTTCATATTCTTCCTTCTTCATCATATTCTTATTTGTGACAGGCATTCCTGTAGTTGTTATCTATAAAAGTTTGAACATTACACCTTTCGTTCTGCCCATCACAAAAGATTTACAACAGGATTTGTCCGCGTTCAGTTTGCCCTGCAGCAGCAGGTCTTTTCCAGGGGCACCACGAGGAGGAACGGACTCACACCCATACACTGCTTAGTCATCTTCTGCTTATAATTTAGATAATATCTTTTGCTCTGATTTTTAGTCTTATGCTTAATGTTCTTCCGCTTTTTGTTCTGCAGCTTCTTGTACTTCTGCTTCTTGGTTTTCTGTCTCTTGTTCTTCTGTATCTTGGTGGTTGTCTTCTTGTTCTTTGTCCTCTTGGTCATCTTCTTCACGGTCATCTTCTTGGTCTTCTTCGGGGTGGTCTTCAGGGTTGTCGTCTTCAGGGTCGTCTTCGGGGTCCTCGTCTTCTTCGGGGTGGTCTTCAGGGTCCTCGTCTTCAGGGTCGTCATCTTCGGGGTCCTCGTCTTCTTCGGGGTGGTCTTCAGGGTCCTCGTCTTCAGGATACTTGTCTTCAGGGTCATCGTATTCGGGGTCCTCATCTTCTTCGGGGTGGTCTTCAGGGTCGTTGTCTTCAGGGTCATCGTCGTCGGGGTCCTCCTCTTCGGGGTGGTCTTCAGGGTCCTCGTCTTCAGGGTCCTCGTCTTCGGGGTACTCATCTTCTTCGGGGTGGTCTTCAGGGTCGTCGTCTTCAGGGTCATCGTCTTCTGGGTCCTCGTCTTCTTCGGGGTGGTCTTCAGGGTCCTCGTCTTCAGGGTCCTCGTCTTCGGGGTTCTCGTCTTCTTCGGGGTGGTCTTCAGGGTCCTCGTCTTCAGGGTCCTCGTCAGGGAGATCCAGAGTGATTACCAAGAACCATTTCAAAAAGCTTGAACTTGGAAATGTAGCAGAAGGTACAAGAAGGCTGAGGAACTGCCGAGAACCAGCTGATGGTACTGGAACCCAGATGGGTAGCAGAAGGTACAAGAGCCAATGGAACTACCGAGGACCAGCTGACGGTACTGGAACTCAGTTACTAAGCAGGAGGTACCTGTGCCAGAAAGCACTACCAAGGACCAGCAGACGTTGGTGGAACTTGGATACCGAGAAGGAGGCACCTAAGCCAAAGGCACTGCCGAGAACCAGCTGACGGTACTGGAACCCGGATGGGTAGCAGAAGGTACCCATGAAAAAAAAAGTTGCAAGGCCGCGAGCCGGCCGCAGTTACCGAAACCCACAGTCCTACAGGGGGTGCTTGTCTTATTGGCACTATGGAATCAGCCTTCATTGCCAGATCCCGCAGCCCACATAGGAGTCACCTAAACTGCAGGCACCATAGAGTCGGCTAACCCTACCGCAACACGACAGGACAACGCATTGGAGGCAAAGTGACGTTGACACTACTTGGAAACAGCTGTCGTGCTGGAACCAGGCTGGGCAGGAGGGAGTACCCGTGCCAAAGACACTGCCGAGAACCAGCTGACGGTACTGGAACCCGGATGGGTAGCAGAAGGTACAAGAGCTAATGGAACTACCGAGGACCAGCTGACGGTACTGGAACTCGGTTACTAAGCAGGAGGTACCTGTGCCAGAAAGCACTACCAAGGACCAGCAGACGTTGGTGGAACTTGGATACTGAGAAGGAGGCACCTAAGCCAAAGGCACTGCCGAGAACCAGCTGATGATACTGGAACCCGGATGGGTAGCAGAAGGTATAAGAGCAATTGGAACTACCGAGGACCAGCTGATGGTACTGGAACCCGGATAGGTAGCAGAAGGTACAAGAGCCAATGGAACTACCGAGGACCAGCTGACGGTACTGGAACTCGGTTACTAAGCAGGAGGTACCTGTGCCAGAAAGCACTACCATGGACCAGCCGACATTGGTGGAACTTGGATACCGAGAAGGAGGCACCTAAGCCAAAGGCACTGCCGAGAACCAGCTGACGGTACTGGAACCCGGATGGGTAGCAGAAGGTACCCATAAAAAAAAAGTTGCAAGGCCGCGAGCCGGCCGCAGTTGCCGAAACCCACAGTCCTACAGGGGGTGCTTGTCTTATTGGCACTATGGAATCAGCCTTCATTGCCAGATCCCGCAGCCCACATAGGAGTCACCTAAACTGCAGGCACCATAGAGTCGGCTAACCCGACCGCAACACGACAGGACAACGCATTGGAGGCAAAGTGACGGTGACACCACCCGGAAACAGCTGTCATGCTGGAACCAGGCTGGGCAGGAGGGAGTACCCATGCCAAAGACACTGCCAAGAACCAGCTGACGGTACTGGAACCCGGATGGGTAGCAGAAGGTACAAGAGCCAATGGAATTACCGAGGACCAGCTGACGGTACTGGAACTCGGTTGCTAAGCAGGAGGTACCTGTGCCAGAGAGCACTACCAAGGACCAGCAGACGTTGGTGGAACTTGGATACCGAGAAGGAGGCACCTAAGCCAAAGGCACTGCTGAGAACCAGCTGACGGTACTGGAACCCAGATAGGTAGCAGAAGGTACCCATGAAAAAAAAAGTTGCAAGGCCGCGAGCCCTCCGCAGTTACCGAAACCCACAGTCCTACAGGGGGTGCTTGTCTTATTGGCACTGTGGTCACTGCATTCTGAGTCTTCTATCCTTTGGATTACGAGCTCGGAGAGACTGAGACACAGGACAAGATGTGTGTCAAACAAGATCTAAACTTTATTACAAAGCATGGGTTTATATCCACTCTGAAGGCAGGAAACGGATTTACCATATATGGTTTGATTATACAATTTTAGCACACAAAGACTAGTTTCTATTCTTGTGATGTCTATGCTTGCGTTGAAACATTTATTCGGACACATTTATTTAGACACATTTAATCAGATACATTCTGATGACTAGCAAGGACGCATTATTGATTCAAGAAGGAACATTCACAGCTGGTGTTATTTTGACCTAATGTAACTTTCAGACTTATATAGCATAGATGGGGTCTTTAAACTTGAGGGCCTCATCTTCTGCTCTAACATTCCATCCTTTTGTTCCTTCATTTATCAATATGTTTCTCTATATTTTCTTTTAGTACACCGCTGAATACACATTAGAAAAAGCTCAAAAACCAAATAAACCGCAAGACACATTAGCAAAACCTGTAAAATAGCTTGCACTATACCAGCCAACCACCCACCTTTAAACCAATTAGCAGGATTTAGAAAGGAAAAGGTGTTTGCCCACCAGGAATCCTGATTCTTGAGGTTGGCCTCATCATAAAGCTTCCTTAGTTTTACAACGTCCTCTAACTTATGTTTCAGCGTCAATACACTAGAATTGTCTATATAATGACAGCATGCGGGCCCTATTATCTGGCACATCCCTCCTTGTGCTGCTGTTAAATAATCTAGTACAAGGGTATGTTGGTTCGTGACAATAATCAATTGATTCTGTACTGCAAGAGATCCATTAACTTCTTCTAAAATATCCCAAATCTGATCATCAAGATAGTCCGTAGCTTCTACTAATTTATCCCACATTTGTGTCAACATAGGGTATATAAATAATGCACTGAAAAATTTGTTTACCCCTCCCATTTGAACTATATGGGGTCTCCCACTTGGTCTTTCTTTATTGTCTGCTGATCGCTTATGCAGTGTATGTTTTGGGATAGACAAAGGATCTAGCTGGTCTGGAGTAACAATATAAGTTGCGGGTGTCAATCTGGCTAAAGTACAAGTTCCTGTTACTCCTACTGGGAGCCACTTGAAAGCCTTGTCTCCACATACCCAATACATGGATAAGGGGAGATTCCATAATGCTGAATGTTGCAGTATTAGATGGTGAACTAAATCAACAAACTTAGAAACATTTGACATCATACACCACCCAGTCACTTGACCTATAGGGGAATAATAGCCAGCATCAGGATTGCCACACGTAGGTGCACCTCTCTGATAACTTGAGCTTTCATTACACTGTAGATTGCCAGGTATTTTGGCACAGGTATCACTTGTCCCGTTTTTAAAATAAACATTATTCACCCAATTAGAAGTGTGTAGATATCTTTCCAACAGGGAAGGTTTAAAGGCATCACTGCTTCCTGAAGTGGCATTAAAACTTATTTTCAATCCTTGTTCAGGTATTTTCCCTAGATCAGTAATTTTTGCTTTGTTACGAGGTACCCACTCCCCTCCTTTAAATGCTATATACAACCTGGGAATTATTTGACCCGTCAGGTTCCCTTGCCACCAGGGAAATTTTGTCCATCCTACTACGGGAATCCCAACAGTGGTATCCCAACAGTCTCTGTGTGGCATTATTGGCCCAAGTATCTGAACAGTTCACCCAAAAGTTTATCTCTTCCCATGAGACTGGGACAGCGAGAAAGGGTATGCTAGTGGATGTCACAGGGGCATGTGTACATATCCAACAATTAGCAATGGTCTGGTTTTGCTCCTTTAGTCCATCGATTAGAGCAAGATGGTGTTTAATGAATCTATTGTCGTCTCCATCTGTGGTGCTCAACCTAGTCCATGCACCTGTGGTCGCAAGGATGCAGGTAAGTATAAACAATGTCTTCATTCTTTGTCCGCTGGTTCTCCTAGTATCTTTTTGCAATGGGACGCGTGGATCCAGGTCTCTTTTCCCTCTAGCTTAACGGCTGTGCTTGTGGTCAGCAGAACTTGAAAGGGTCCGTCAAACCGTGGATCTAGGCTTTTCCTCACGTGTCTTTTTATAACCACCCAGTCTCCAGGTTGCAGCATATGGCTGCTAGAGTCTTGATCTGGATCTGGAAGAGAACTGAAGACATTATCATGTACTTGCTTAATCTTTTTGTGTAAAGCCCTCACGTAGGAACTTAGCACATGGTTATTCATTTCTAATGCTTGCGGATAGAAACACCCTAGGCTGGGTACGCTGCCAAACAATATCTCATATGGAGAGAGTCCAGTCTTTCTATTAGGCGTGTATCTTACTGAAAACAGAGCAAGCGGTAAACAGTCCGGCCATGGTTTTCCTGTCTCAGCCATGGCTTTCTGAATTTTTAATTTCAATGTCCCATTCAGTCTTTCCACTTTACCACTACTTTGCGGGTGATATGGGGTGTGGAATGCTTGTTGAATTCCTAGAGCTGACATGACTTCATTCATTATTTCACTTGTGAAGTGTGTACCTCTGTCACTCTCAATTACCTCTGGTACCCCATACCTGCAGACCACCTCCGCAAGCAGTTTCTTTGCGGTTGCCGCAGCCGTGGCTTTGGCAATTGGGAAAGCCTCTGGCCATCCTGAGAATAAATCAATACAGACCAACACATATTCCCATGATCCTGACTTTGGCAGCTGAATATAATCAATTTGCAGTCTCTGGAATGGATACAGGGGCCGGGGGGTGTGTTTGGGTGGTGTTTTAACTACTCTACCCTGATTATGTGTAGCACATATCATGCACCCTTGTACCAGGTTTTCAATACAGGTGGAGAATCCTGGTGCCACCCAATGTTTCTGCATCACACTCATCACAGCCGTTTTAGATTGGTGTGTCGGCCCATGTAGCATCTGGGCAGCTGCTGGGTACAGTGCCCTTGGAAGGCATCGTCGTGTCCCTTTCCCCCATACCCCATTTGCTTCATTCAGGCATGCACCTTCCTTTAACCACTTATCAACCTCCTCCTTTTGAGCCTGAGCCTGCATTTGGGATAAGATGTCCTCCGACACAAAAGGGTTTTTAGGGGCACTTAACTGACGTACTGTTGACCCTTGTTGCTGCTTACAGGCTGCTGTTTTTGCCGCTGCATCTGCCATCACGTTACCTCTGCTTACCTGGTCGGTGCGTCTGGTATGTGCTCTTACCTTTATGACAGCTACCTTTTTGGGTAGTTGTAGTGCATCAATTAACTGCTGGACCGCATCAGCATTCTTAATGGGGTGTCCTGCTGCCATCAGGAAACCTCTTGACTTCCATATGGGACCAAAATCATGCGATATACCGAATGCGTACCTATAATCTGTGTAAATGTTAACATTATTACCTTCCGCTAGTTTACAGGCCTCGGTTAGGGCCCTAAGTTCAGCCTCTTGAGCCGATTGGTGTGGGAGCATTGGTTTTGCCTTGATTACTGCATTGAGGGAGACAACTGCATATCCAGTATGGAAAGTACCGGAATCGTCCTGATGACGGGATCCATCTACAAAAAATTCAAAATCTGCATTTTGTAATTCATGTTCAAATACAGTAGGTAAACCTGCCGTTTCTTGTGCCATCATTCGTACACAGTCATGAGGAACTTCCTCTCTTGGATCTTCCTTAAAAAGCACAGTACCTGACCCCTCCTTCAGATCCGAGAGAGGTAACAAAGTTGCTGGATTCAGGGTAGTACACCTCTGTAAAGAAACATTGGGAGGCATTAACAGTGCACATTGTAACCTAAGATGACGTGCTGCTGAGAGGTGAGAGGGTTGCACTTGATTCAATATAGTGTAGACATCATGAGGTGTTAGAACGGTGAGCAGGTGGTCAAGAACAATGTCTGCGGATTTATGGAGTAATAGTCCAACAGCATGCAGAGCACGTACACAGGATGGTGCACCTCTGGCTACCGCATCTAATCTGCCACTAAAATAGGCAACAGGTCTCTGATTATCACCGTGTGTTTGAGTTAAAACTCCTGCTGCATGTCCGGCTTGTTCATGAAGGTACAGAGTAAATGGGAGCTCATAATTAGGGGTACCCAAAGCTGGAGCAGCCAAAATACGGTTTTTGAGAGAATAAAAACAGTCTATTGCCTCTGGTGTTAGTACAAAAGGTGTTGGGGTAAGACAGTCATAGAGGGGCTGCATCTAAATAGAGACGGCATGAATCCACTGTCTGCAATAGGAAACAAGTCCAAGAAAAGTTCTGAGGGCTGCAACATTAATGGGGACGGTGAATGCCTGTACTGCTTGTTTACGTGCATTTGTTAAATGGCGGGCTCCTGGTGTAATGCAATGTCCCAAAAAGGTGACTGAAGATTTACAAAACTGAAGCTTATCTTTCGATGCCTTGCAGCCAGCGTGATAAAGAAACAACATAAGCGATATAGTTGCACTATGACATTGTTTCCTAGAAGGGGCACAAATGAGCAGGTCATCGACATATTGCAAAACAACGATATGTGGTTTAGACCATCCCTCCAGTATTTCGTGCAGACTTGCAGTTTACATTGTGGGTGAATTCTGGGCACCCTGTGACAACACCGTCCATGTATATTGACTGCCCTGGAACGTGAAAGCAAACAAGTACTGGCAGTCAGGATGTAATGGTACACTGAAAAATGCATTTGCCAAATCGACCACTGAAAAACAAAGAGAGTTAGAAGGTATCTGTGACAGAAGAGTATGCGGGTTGGGCACAACTGGTGTTAGAAGTTCTGTGGCTTTGTTAACCAACCGGAGGTCATGGACCATTCTATATGCGTCTGGTTGTCCTGGCACGCTCTTTTTCTTTACTGGGAACAGGGGAGTGTTGCAAGGGGACTGGGTTTTGACTAGGACTCCCCTGTGTAGTAATTTTTGGACTTGCTGGGCTATGGCATTCTCCTGAGCCGAGCTAAGGGGATACTGCTTCTGTTGAGGCAAAATTGCTCCTGGTTTTAATTTTACCATTACTGGTTGAACTCTTAACCTACCAACATCTGTTTTGTCTGAGGCCCAAAAATCATGTGGTACAGCATGCTCCAATATCGGGGGAAACTCATTTTTCTCTTCTATGCTGGCAATATCTAGTGACATAATTTTGCAAAGGATACTTGGTTTTAAACCTGGGGTCATGGTGACAGTGCCATCGGGATGATACTCAATATGTGCTTGTAATTGGGACAACACATCATTTCCCAATAGATTACATTGGCCTCGGGGCGATACCATGAGCTGGCTATGTACAGTATCTCCTTGAATTTGCAGGGGAATTCTTTTAGTGACAGGGAGCAGGACAGACAGGGAATTGAAGGGGGTGGCAATGACATGATGTGAAAAATCAGTGTCAGTGTATGGCCAATCACCTTGCGTAATTACTGAATTGTCGGCTCCCGTATCTACTTGGAAATCGATTTCATGTCCCCCTGGTATGTTCACCTGCACTATACAACTGGGAGTTGGGGGTAAGGAGATGAGGGGGTTCATGTGCAAGCTACCCTCATCCTATGGGGGCGTTGTTTGGTCAGCTGGAGGACCCGTACTCTGAGCATTTGGATACGGGTTGGTCCTACAGTCCTTTCTAAAATGTCCTGGCTTTCTACATCCGTAACACAGTTTCTGTCCTCCTCCTGCAGTCCGTCCTCTGCCTCTGTTGTTTCTGGGGGTCGTCTCTACTATGTGTATTCTGGCAGCTCTTTTTGCCTGCGCTATGTCATGCTGTGCCCCCTGAGCTATTCTAGCTAAATCTTCTGCCTTCACTGATCTCTAGTCCGGTCTACTTGCTTTTATCTTCTCTGCAATCTCCTTCTTTAGTCCATTCATGAAAGCACTTGCTAATACCGTCTCACTAGTCTTATTTCCGGGGTTGAACCCCATTTCTGACCAGGTTTTCTTTAATGCATAGAAATAATCCTTAGGATCTTCCTCCTTCCCCTGCACTCTATCTTCTAGTGTAACTTGGTTTTCTGCTTGCCTATCTTTACATGCTTTTACCAACGCTTTTACGTACAGAACCCCGGCTGCTGCATCATTAGCCTCCGCTACATCAGGGCCCGTTCTACTGTCATATTGTTTATAAGTTTCGTCCGTCAGTCTGTCATACCGAGCTTCATCTGCCAATTTCCCTTTAATTACCCCTTGCAGATCTATTCTAGTGGCATGGTACGTATCCTGTATGGTGGTGATCATTCTAGCGAAACCCATAGGGGACTGGGATGGGTCTGGCAGCTGGGAGATCAATGCCAACTGCTCTGAAGGACTCCATGGTCTATACATTAACATTGTGCGAGCTTCCTGACCTGGAACAACTGCATCCCCCCCTGCTGCTGCCGCTGCTGCTCCCGGTGCTCCTGGCACAACTACCGTCCTCATTGGGAATAGACTAGCTGGGTGGGGTCTCGGTCCTCCACATGCCACACAGATGTCTACTGTCAAGGGGTTCTGCTGTCCACATCTGGGGCAAACCCAACAATTGGGTTCCTGAGAATTCTGGTACTGGGGTGAGGGTGAGCTGGGTGACGTCGGGAGCGGACAGGGAGAAAAATCTGTCATTCCGGTTCTTGTCAGTCTGTAACGTCCGTCTCCTAATTCTTCAATTTTTCCTTTAAAATGAGCGCATGCATTCATCCATACATCCACTGTCTCCAACAGACCCTTATCTTTCAGCCATCCATGATAGCAGTTAAAGAAGGATTTCCATTTCTCTCCGTTCATCTCTCCATTCTCATTCATTCCCGCTTTACACAATATTTTGTCAATTCCAATCAGTGCCTGTTTCCCTTCTCAGCGTACCACTAAGTCTTTGGCTATAATGCCTTCCTTGGCATTTTGGTTCCCCATTTTTTTTCGGTTCTCCTCACTTAGAGTAGACTCCTCAGTCACTTAGACAATGGTCACTTAGACAATGGGCCACAAAGGTTTCTGAACCATTCCACTACTAGCCTTCCAGGA
Source organism: Phyllobates terribilis (assembly GCF_046119375.1). Lineage (NCBI taxonomy): Eukaryota > Metazoa > Chordata > Amphibia > Anura > Dendrobatidae > Phyllobates > Phyllobates terribilis. Next base: position 596,337 of record NW_027363402.1, on the reverse strand, counting down.
CTTATACGCCAACCAGAAAAACAGACCAAAAACACCAATCCCGAGACACACCCACAACACAATCATCGGATCCATACTTTCATTCTTAAGTTTTTCCAAAGGATAGAAGGCAGGACTGTCAATTTATCTGAGGGAATTCTACTGGTTCAAAGGGACCTGAGCCAGACAACAATCTGTGAATTACCTGGGGAGCCGACCGCTCGGGGGTGAGGGAGTCTCTTCTATGCAGTGATATAATTAGGTAGAATATAACAGTTATTCTTACCTCAGCGCTGTATATATCACCAACAGAGAGCTTCACTAGTCCCACGTCTCGGACCGGTCGAGCACCCCTGGGTAGATTAACTCAAGGTCCCTGTTCGAGGCGCCAGCTGTGGTCACTGCATTCTGAGTCTTCTATCCTTTGGATTATGAGCTCGGAGAGACTGAGACACAGGACAAGATGTGTGTCAAACAAGCTCTAAACTTTATTACAAAGCATGGCTTTATATCCACTCTGAAGGCAGGAAACAAATTTACCTTATATGGTTTGATTATACAATTTTAGCACACAAAGACTAGTTTCTATTCTTATGCTGTCTATGCTTGTGTTGAAACATTCAATCGGACACATTAAATTAGACACATTTAATCAGATACATTCTGATGACTAGCAAGGACGCATTATTGATTCAAGAAGGAACATTCACGGCTGGTGTTATTTTGACCTAAAGTAACTTTCAGACTTATATAGCATAGATGAGGTCTTTGAATTTGAGGGGCCTCATCTTCTGCTATAACACTTGTATATATGCTGCTCCCCCATTCTTGTATATAAGCTGCTCCCCCATCATTGTATATATGCTGCTCCCTCATCCTTGTATATATGTTGCTCCCCCATCCTTGTAAATATGCTGCTCCACCATCCTGGTACATATGCTGCTCCACCATCCTTGTATATATGTTGCTCGCCCATCCTTGTATATATGCTGCCCCCCATACTTGTAGATATGCTGCTCCCCCATCCTTGTAGATATGCTGCTCCCCCATCCTTGTAGATATGCTGCCCCCCATCCTTGTAGATATGTTGTCGTCTCCCATCCTTCATCCTGGTACATGCCCACCCATGAATATGTTCCGCCATCCTTGTATATGTGCTGCTCCCTCATCCTTGTATATGTGCTGCTCCCCCATCCTTGCATATATGTTGCTCCCCCATCCTTGTAGATATGCTGCTCCCCCATCCTTGTAGATATGCTGCCCCCCATCCTTGTAGATATGTTGTCGTCTCCCATCCTTCATCCTGGTACATGCTCACCCATGAATATGCTCCCCCATTCTTGTTTATGTGCTGCTCCCTCATCCTTGTATATGTGCTGCTCCCCCATCCTTGTATATATGTTGCTCCCCCATTCTTGTATATATGCTGCTCCCCATCCTTGTATATATTCTGCTCCCCATTCTAGTATATATCCTGCTCCCCCATCCTTGTATATATCCTGCTCCCCCATCCTTGTATATATGCTGCGCCCCCATCCTTGTATATATGCTGCTCCCACATCCTTGCATATATGTTGCTCCCCCATCCTTGTATATATGCTGCTCCCCCATCCTTGTATATATTCTGCTCCACCATCCTTGTATACATGTTGCTTCCCCATCCTTGTATATATGCTGCTCCACCATCCTTGTATATATGTTGTTCTCCATCCTTGTATATATGTTGCTCTCCATCCTTGTATATATGCTGCTCCCCCATCCTTGTATATATTCTGCTCCCCCATCCTTTTATATATGTTGCTCCCCTATCCTTGTATACATGCTGCTCCACCATCCTTGTATATATGCTGCTCCCCCGTCCTTGTATATATGCTGCTCCCCATCCTTGTATATATGTTGCTCACCCATTTTTGTAGATATGCTGCTCCCCCATCCTTGTTTATGTTTCTCCCCCATCATTGTATATATTCTGCTCCCCCATTCTTGTATATTTGCTGCTCCCCCATCCTTGTATACATGCTGCTCCCCCATCCTTGTATATATGTTGCTCCCCCATCCTTGTATATATGCTGCTCCCCCATCCTTGTATATATGCTGCTTCCCCATCCTTGTATATATGCTGCTCCCCCATTCTTGTAGATATATTGCTCCCCCATCCTTGTATATATGTTTCTCCCCCATCCTTGTATATGTGTTGGTCCCCCATCCTTGTATATATGCTGCTCCCCCATCCTTGTATATATGCTGCTCCCCCATCCTTGTATATATATTTCTCCCCCATCCTTGTAGATATGCCGCTCCCCCATCCTTGTATATATTCTGCTCCCCCATCATTGAATATATGCTGCTCCCCCATCATTGTAGATATGTTGCTCCCCCATTCTTGTAGATATGTTGTCGTCTCCCATCCTTCATACTGGTACATGCCCATCCTTGAATATACTCCCCCATCCTTGTATATATGTTTCTCCCCCATCAATGTATATATTCTGCTCTCCCATCCTTGTATATATGCTGCTCCCCCATTCTTGTATATATGCTGCTCCCCCATTCTTGTAGATTTGTTGCTCCCCCATTCTTGTAGATCTGCTGCTCCCCCATCCTTGTATATATGCTGCTCCCCCATCCTTGTATATATGCTGATCCCTCATCCTTGTATATATTCTGCTCCCCCATTCTTGTATATATGCTGCTCCCCCATCCTTGAATATATGTTGCTCCCCCATCCTAGTATATATGCTCCTCCCCCATCATTGTATATATGCTGCTCCCCCATCTTTGTATATATCCTGCTCCCCCATTCTTGTATATGTGTTTCTCCCCCATCCTTGTATATATGCTGCTGCCCCATCCTTGTATATATGTTGCTCTCCATCCTTGTAAATATGTTGCTCTCCATCCTTGTATATATGTTGCTCCCCCATCCTTGTATATATGTTGCTCCCCATCCTTGTATATATGTTGCTCCCCCATCCTTGTATATATGTTGCTCCCCATCCTTGTATATATGTTGCTCCCCCATCCTTGTATATATGTTGCTCCCCCATCCTTGTAGATATGCTGCTCCCCCATCCTTATATATATTCTGCTCCCCAATCCATGTATATATGCTGCTCACAAATTCTTGTAGATATGTTGCTCCCCCATACTTGTATATATGCTGCTCCCCCATCCTTGTAGATATGTTGTCATCTCCCATCCTTCATCCTGGTACATGCCCACCCATGAATATGCTCCACCATCCTTGTATATATGTTTCTCCCCCATCCTTGTGTGACACCCCAGGGGTCTGGTTGCCACAGTGATAGAGATATTACGTCTGAGAGCAGGTGGGAGGTCCTTTGGTCAGGGATCCTGTGCATGCCACACCTCCTGCCCAGTCTTGGGAGGGGAAGGACTTCCGCTATATAAACCTGGGGCTGAGGCAGGGTAAGGAGTTCTGAGAGGAGAAGACAGGGAGCAGAGCTGCTCTATGGGCTCTGCTCCACAGGCAGGCCCTGTCCAGGGGCCTGAGCCTGGAGTCAAGGAGAGTAGAGACAAGAAACAGCAGAAGCAATACTACTACGAGTCAGGGGCTGGCAGCTGCAGAGCTCGCCCTGACTGAGAAGCTTTCTTACCGGACCCGGCGTCCGAGGCTGTGGGGACTAACTCTTACCCAGCAGCAGAAGCCGACCGGCAGGGGATTTCAGGTCCTCAGGCCCAGAAACCCGAAGGCACGGTCACACGCATGGGACCAGCACCGCCATCGTGGAGCGGAAGCCATTAGAAGGCCCCGAGTCACCGGCCATACGGGTGAGCACCACACGGTACACTCAGGGACGTGGGCTACTTATATCCGCTTCTAGCAAGGTAGCCAGAAGAGTACAGTCAGTTTGGGAGGCCTACAACTCCGCCTGGCCAGGGGAGATCCCATCTGCTCAAGGACTGACCAGGCCCCGCTCACTAGCAAGTACTCCGGGAGGGTCTATCGTTGTTACCAGTAAAGACCCTGAATTACACCGCACCGTCTCTGAGTGGTTCCTGCTACCCCCATCATCCACATCTGCTGCCCTGAGGCCATACCCCTCCCGTTGGGGGTTATACCATCTACGCTGCACCATCCATCCACCGGCCTCAGCGGACTGTCTTGCAGCGGCAGCTCCATAGCTGCATTCAACGGGTGGCGTAGTCGTCCTACATCTACCGCTGTTACATCGCCGCTCAGTTTGACTCCCTGGGCACGGACCGGGTCACCGCCACGAGACTACAACCCTCAAGAGATCCGGCTCCGGGTAAGCTCCCGCGTGCGCAACGCAGCGCGACACAGGCCCAGGGGCGCGTCAACTTTGGCGTAGTCGGCAGGATTTCGTGCCCGCAACCACCGGGTACTGCGTGCCTGAAAAAGAGACTTTTCAAACTTACCAGTGGTGAAGATTCCCGCCATCTGTGAAGATTCCCGCCATCCGTGGAGTTTTCCCGCCATCCGGCGCCATCTTCTGCCTTCTTCCCGCCATCCGAGGAGTTTTCCCGCCGTCCGGCGCCATCTTGGAGACGCCGCACGGGAAGAAGAGGGGCGTGGACTCCGAAAGCGCGCGAGAACTGAAGCCCCGCCTCACGTCCGGACGTTGCGTAAGGTCCTGGAAGGAGCCCAGCAGACGCCGACGTCACAGGAGCGCGACGCCAGGTCCTCTACCCCGACGATTGACTGCGGAGCCGCGGCCTACGTAAGAGGATCTCCGGAAGGTAGGCCACGGTCCACTAGGGGGGAGGAGGACACCAGGAACGGACAGCAAGATGGCGGACCGGCAGCAGACTAAGCTGCCCAGCATCGGCAGTGCCCCAGTCGTCGCCGGCCCCGACCAGCGCCGGGAGAAGACGCGTGACGCAGGAGCGGTCGCGGGAGCAGGTAAGAGGAGTTTCCCTGTCCCGGACGCTGCCAGCGTCAGCCTGCTCTCGGGCCCCCTGGTGGAGCCGCCGATTCCGGGCGCTGCAGACACCGACCTGCTCAAGCCCTGCGGCCAAGCCCTCCAGCCCTGGGCACTACCACCACCAGCCCGCGCCCAGGCCCAAAGTTGCACCCTCTGACCCCTGGCGTCATCAACGGCGACCCTCTCCACGCCTGGTCGCAAGGCCTGAACTCCCCAGGTGCAAAAGGACTGTACGCCCTCCACGTTAACCAAGGAGGAGCTGCAGTACTACCAATACGAGGAAAGCCAAGAGGATCCGGACGGGTCTGAAGCCTACACACAAGAAGGAGCAGGAGGATGCCGTTACTGAAGTACGGTAAAGTGGAACTGTACATAGTTACCCGTAGGGGTACTTGTGTTGCTAATTAAAATATGGTCCCCGTTGGGACAAGTGTGAACTGTTCCCGTGTGTCCCCTATCCTTAACCAGGCTGAGGACTGTGAGCAGCCATCCCAACTCCCCACAGGCTGAGGACTGTGAGCAGCCAATCCTTATCCCCACTGGCCGAGGACTGAGAGCGGCCATATCTTGTAAATATTATGTGTTTCCAGTTATTTATAGGAGTCCTTGGTGGATTTACCGGGAATCCTTTGTACAGTTAGTGGAGCGTAACCCAGGATGGACTAAAAGACTGTTAAGGACTCGGGGTAGGACAGACCCCTACCTGGTTACGTCTCCCTGTTTTGGTGAAATGGACACCTTGCTTTTCAAAACTGCACCCGGTTGCGGACACGCCGTAACCATCTTATGTGTTTTTCTTATTGTATTGTTATACCTTGTTATGTTTTTCTAAAAAAAATATGTTTAGTCCCGGAGTACTAAATTTCACTAGGGGGGAATGTGACACCCCAGGGGTCTGGTTGCCACAGTGATAGAGATATTACGTCTGAGAGCAGGTGGGAGGTCCTTTGGTCAGGGATCCTGTGCATGCCACACCTCCTGCCCAGTCTTGGGAGGGGAAGGACTTCCGCTATATAAACCTGGGGCTGAGGCAGGGTAAGGAGTTCTGAGAGGAGAAGACAGGGAGCAGAGCTGCTCTATGGGCTCTGCTCCACAGGCAGGCCCTGTCCAGGGGCCTGAGCCTGGAGTCAAGGAGAGTAGAGACAAGAAACAGCAGAAGCAATACTACTACGAGTCAGGGGCTGGCAGCTGCAGAGCTCGCCCTGACTGAGAAGCTTTCTTACCGGACCCGGCGTCCGAGGCTGTGGGGACTAACTCTTACCCAGCAGCAGAAGCCGACCGGCAGGGGATTTCAGGTCCTCAGGCCCAGAAACCCGAAGGCACGGTCACACGCATGGGACCAGCACCGCCATCGTGGAGCGGAAGCCATTAGAAGGCCCCGAGTCACCGGCCATACGGGTGAGCACCACACGGTACACTCAGGGACGTGGGCTACTTATATCCGCTTCTAGCAAGGTAGCCAGAAGAGTACAGTCAGTTTGGGAGGCCTACAACTCCGCCTGGCCAGGGGAGATCCCATCTGCTCAAGGACTGACCAGGCCCCGCTCACTAGCAAGTACTCCGGGAGGGTCTATCGTTGTTACCAGTAAAGACCCTGAATTACACCGCACCGTCTCTGAGTGGTTCCTGCTACCCCCATCATCCACATCTGCTGCCCTGAGGCCATACCCCTCCCATTGGGGGTTATACCATCTACGCTGCACCATCCATCCACCGGCCTCAGCGGACTGTCCTGCAGCGGCAGCTCCATAGCTGCATTCAATGGGTGGCGTAGTCGTCCTACATCTACCGCTGTTACATCGCCGCTCAGTTTGACTCCCTGGGCACGGACCGGGTCACCGCCACGAGACTACAACCCTCAAGAGATCCGGCTCCGGGTAAGCTCCCGCGTGCGCAACGCAGCGCGACACAGGCCCAGGGGCGCGTCACTTGTATATATGCTGCTCCCCCATCCTTGTATATATGCTGCTCCCCCTTCCTTGTATATATTTTGCTCTCCCATTCTTGTTTATATGTTGCTCCCCCATCGTTGTAGATATGCTGCTTCCCCATCCTTGTATATATTCTGCTCCCCCATCCTTGTATATATGCTGCTCTCCCATCCTTGTATATATGCTGCTCCCCCATTCTTGTATATATGTTGCTCCCCCATCGTTGTAGATATGCTGCTCCCCCGTCCTTGTAGATATGCTGCTCCCCCATCCTTGTAGATATGCTGCTCTCCCATCCTTGTATATATGCTGCTCCCCCATCCTTGTATATATGCTGCTCTCCATCCGTGTATATATGTTGCTCTCCATCCTTGTATATATGCTGCTCCCCCATCCTTGTATATATGCTGCTCCCCCATCCTTGTATATATGCTGCTCCCCCATCCTTGTATATATTCTGCTCCCCCATCCTTGTATATATGCTGCTCTCCATCCGTGTATATATGTTGCTCTCCATCCTTGTATATATGCTGCTCCCCCATCCTCGTATATATTCTACTCCCCCATCCTTGTATATATTCTGCTCCCCCATCCTTGTATATATGTTGCTCCCCCATCCTTGTAGATATGCTGCTCCCCCATCCTTCTTTATATTCTGCTCCCCCATACTTGTATATATGCTGCTCTCCCATTCTTGTATATATGTTTCTCCCCCATCCTGGTATATATGCTGCTCCCCTATCCTTGTATATATGTTGCTCCCCCATCCTTGTATATATGTTGCTCTCCCATCCTTGTAAATATGTTGCTCTCCATCCTTGTATATATTTTGCTCCCTCATCCTTGTATATATGTTGCTCCCCCATCCTTGTATATATATTGCTCTCCATCCTTGTAAATATGTTGCTCTCCATCCTTATATATATGTTGCTCCCCCATCCTTGTTTATATATTGCTCCCCCATCCTTGTATATATGCTGCTCCCCCATCCTTGTATATATGTTGCTCACACATACTTGTATATATGCTGCTCCTCCATCCTTGTATGTATGCTGCTCTCCCATCCTTGTATATATGTTGCTTCCCCATCTTTGTATATATGCTGCTCCCCCATCCTTGTATATATTCTGCTCCCCCATTCTTGTAGATATGCTGCTCCCCCATCCTTGTATATATGCTGCTCCCCCATCCTTCTATATATGCTGCTCTCCCTTTCTTGTATATATGCTGCTCCCCCATTCTTGTATATATGCTGCTCCCACATCCTTGTATATATGGTGCTCTCCATCATCGTATATATGCTGCTCCCCCATCCTTGTATATATATTTCTCCCCCATCCTTGTATATATGTTTCTCCCCCATCCTTGTATATATTCTGCTCCCCATCCTTGTATATACGCTGCTCCCCCATCCATGTATATATTCTGCTCCCCCATCCTTGTATATATCCTGTTTCCCCATCCTTGTATATATTCTGCTCCCCCATCCTTGTATATATGCTGCTCCCCCATCCTAGTATATATTTTGCTCCCCTATCCTTGTATATATGCTGCTCCCCCATCCTTGTATATATGCTGCTCCCCCATCCTTGTAGATATGCTTCTCCCCCATTATTGTATACAGGGTGGTCCAAAAGTAGGTGGACAGAAAGTGTAATAAGGTTATGAAGGGGGAGATTTATCAAACATGGTGTAAAGTGAAACTGGCTCAATTGCCCTTAGCAATCAATCAGATTCCACTTTTCATTCATCATAAACTCTTTGGAAAATGAAAGGTGGAATCTGATTGGTTGCTAAGGGCAACTGAGCCAGTTTCACAGATCTAGTTTTCACAGATAGATCTCCCCTAAATCTGTTTTCTTTTTAGATAATTCAGATAACACATAATGGCAAATAATTTAAATACAGATTAAAGAAAATGTATTTTAACAGAGTATTGGAAATCTCAAAATGCTGAAACCGTTAGAGCAAATTGGGTTGAAACATTTGGTACTCAAGCCCCAAAGAGACAAACCATTTACCGCATTCGTGACAAATTCAATATCACTGGCTCAATCCTTAATGCTCCAAAAACTGGTCGACCCAAAACAGTCTGTACAGAAGATAATAAACAACTTGTTGCTGAAACATTTGTTAAGAGTCCAAAAAAGTCCACCAGAAGAGCCTCTTTGGAATTGGGAATTTCACGAGCTTCTATCATGCGAATCCTGAAATCTATTGGGTGGAAAGCTTATCGTCCACGTCTAACTCATGGTTTATTGGAGGATGATCCAGACAGGCGGCTGCAGTTTAGTGTATGATAAATCTCCCCCTTCATAACCTTATTACACTTTCTGTCCACCTACTTTTGGACCACCCTGTATGTTTCTCCCCCATCCTTGTAGACATGCTGCTCCCCCATCCTTGTATATATGCTGCACCCCATCCTTGTATATATGCTGCTCCTCCATTCTTGTATATATTTTGCTCCCCCATTCGTGTATATATGCTGCTCCCTCATCCTTGTATATATGTTTCTCCCCCATTCTTGTAGATATGCTGCTCCCCCATCCTGGTATATATGCTGCTCCCCCATCATTGTATATATGCTGCTCCCCTATCCTTGTATATATGCTGCTCCCCCATCCTTGTATATATTCTGCTCCCCCATCCTTGTATATATGCTGCTCTCCATCCGTGTATATATGTTGCTCTCCATCCTTGTATATATGCTGCTCCCCCATCCTTGTATATATTCTACTCCCCCATCCTTGTATATATTCTGCTCCCTCATCCTTGTATATATGTTGCACCCCCATCCTTGTATATATGCTGCTCCCCCATCCTTCTTTATATTCTGCTCCCCCATTTTTGTAGATATGCTGCTCCCCCATCCTTGTAGATATGTTGTCGTCTCCCATCCTTCATCCTGGTACATGCCCAACCATGAATATGCTCCCCCATCCTTGTATATATGTTGTTCACCCATTCTTGTAGATATGTTGCTCCCCTATCCTTGTATATATGCTGCGCCCCCATTCTTGTATATATGCTGATCCCCCATCTTGTATATATTCTGCTCCCCCATTCTTGTATATATACTGCTCCCCCATCCTTGTATATGTTTCTCCCCCATCCTTGTATATATTCTGCTCCCCCATTCTTGCATATATGCTGCTCCCCCATCCTTGTATATATGTTGCTCCCCCATCCTTGTATATATGTTGCTCCCCCATCCTTGTATATATGCTGCTCCCCATCCTTGTATGTATTTTACTCCCCCATCCATGTATATATGCTGCTCCCCCATCCTTGTATATATGCTGCTCCTCCATCCTTGTATATATGTTGCTCCCCCATCCTTGTATATATGTTGCTCCCCCATCCTTGTATATATGTTGCTCCACCATCCTTGTATATATGCTGCTCCCCCATCCTTGTATATATGCTGCTCCCCCATCCTTGTATATATGCTGATCCCCCATCCTTGTATATATGCTGCTCTCCCATTCTTGTAGATATGTTGCTCCCCCATCCTTGTATATATTCTGCTCCCCCATCCTTGTATATATGTTTCTCCCCCATCCTTGTATATATTCTGCTCCCCCACCCTTGTATATATGCTGCTCCCCCATCCTTGTATATATTCTGCTCCCCCATTCTTGTATATATGTTGCTCCCCAATCCTTGTATATATGCTACTCCCCCATTCTTGTATAGATATTTCTCCCCCATCCTTGTAGATATGCTGCTCCCCCATCCTTGTATATATTCTGCTCCCCCATCCTTGAATACATGCTGCTCCCCCATCCTTGTATATATGTTGCTCCCCCATTCTTGTATATTTGCTGCTCCCCCATTCTTGTAGATATGTTGCTCCCCCATTCTTGTAGATATGTTGTCGTCTCGCATCCTTCATACTGGTACATGCCCACCCATGAATATACTCCCCTATCCTTGTATATATGTTTCTCACCCATCCTTGTATATATTCTGCTCCCCCATCCTTGTATATATGCAGCTCCCACATTCTTGTAGATATTTTGCTCCCCCATCGTTGTAGATATGCTGCTCCCCCATCCTTGTATATATGCTGCTCCCCCATCCTTGTATATATGCTGCTCCCCCATCCTTGTATATATGCTGCTCCCCCATTCTTGAATATATGCTGCTCCCCCATCCTTGTATATATGTTGCTCCCCCATCCTTGTATATATGCTGCTTCCCCATCCTTGTAGATATGCTGCTCCCCCATTCTTGTATATATGCTGCTCCCCATCCTTGTATATATGCTGCTCCCCCATCCTTGTATATATGCTGCTCCCCCATCCTTGTATATATGATGCTCCCCCATCCTTGTATATATGCTTCTCCCCCATGCTTTTATATTTGCTGCTCCACCATTCTTGTATATATGTTTCTCCCCCATCCTGGTATATATGCTGCTCCCCTATCCTTGTATATATGTTGCTCCCCCATCCTTGTATATATGTTGCTCTCCATCCTTGTAAATATGTTGCTCTCCATCCTTGTATATATGTTGCTTCCCCATCCTTGTATATATGTTGCTCCCCCATCCTTGTATATATGCTGCTCCCCCATCCTTGTATATATGCTGCTCCTCCATTCTTGTATATATTTTGCTCCCCCATTCGTGTATATATGCTGCTCCCTCATCCTTGTATATATGTTTCTCCCCCATTCTTGTAGATATGCTGCTCCCCCATCCTGGTATATATGCTGCTCCCCCATCATTGTATATATGCTGCTCCCCTATCCTTGTATATATGCTGCTCCCCCATCCTTGTATATATTCTGCTCCCCCATCCTTGTATATATGCTGCTCTCCATCCGTGTATATATGTTGCTCTCCATCCTTGTATATATGCTGCTCCCCCATCCTTGTATATATTCTACTCCCCCATCCTTGTATATATTCTGCTCCCTCATCCTTGTATATATGTTGCACCCCCATCCTTGTATATATGCTGCTCCCCCATCCTTCTTTATATTCTGCTCCCCCATTCTTGTAGATATGCTGCTCCCCCATCCTTGTAGATATGTTGTCGTCTCCCATCCTTCATCCTGGTACATGCCCAACCATGAATATGCTCCCCCATCCTTGTATATATGTTGTTCACCCATTCTTGTAGATATGTTGCTCCCCTATCCTTGTATATATGCTGCGCCCCCATTCTTGTATATATGCTGATCCCCCATCTTGTATATATTCTGCTCCCCCATTCTTGTATATATGCTGCTCCCCCATCCTTGTATATGTTTCTCCCCCATCCTTGTATATATTCTGCTCCCCCATTCTTGCATATATGCTGCTCCCCCATCCTTGTATATATGTTGCTCCCCCATCCTTGTATATATGTTGCTCCCCCATCCTTGTATATATGCTGCTCCCCATCCTTGTATGTATTTTGCTCCCCCATCCATGTATATATGCTGCTCCCCCATCCTTGTATATATGCTGCTCCTCCATCCTTGTATATATGTTGCTCCCCCATCCTTGTATATATGTTGCTCCCCCATCCTTGTATATATGTTGCTCCACCATCCTTGTATATATGCTGCTCCCCCATCCTTGTATATATGCTGCTCCCCCATCCTTGTATATATGCTGATCCCCCATCCTTGTATATATGCTGCTCTCCCATTCTTGTAGATATGTTGCTCCCCCATCCTTGTATATATTCTGCTCCCCCATCCTTGTATATATGTTTCTCCCCCATCCTTGTATATATTCTGCTCCCCCACTCTTGTATATATGCTGCTCCCCCATCCTTGTATATATTCTGCTCCCCCATTCTTGTATATATGTTGCTCCCCAATCCTTGTATATATGCTACTCCCCCATTCTTGTATATATATTTCTCCCCCATCCTTGTAGATATGCTGCTCCCCCATACTTGTATATATTCTGCTCCCCCATCCTTGAATACATGCTGCTCCCCCATCCTTGTATATATGTTGCTCCCCCATTCTTGTATATTTGCTGCTCCCCCATTCTTGTAGATATGTTGCTCCCCCATTCTTGTAGATATGTTGTCGTCTCGCATCCTTCATACTGGTACATGCCCACCCATGAATATACTCCCCTATCCTTGTATATATGTTTCTCACCCATCCTTGTATATATTCTGCTCCCCCATCCTTGTATATATGCAGCTCCCACATTCTTGTAGATATTTTGCTCCCCCATCGTTGTAGATATGCTGCTCCCCCATCCTTGTATATATGCTGCTCCCCCATCCTTGTATATATGCTGCTCCCCCATCCTTGTATATATGCTGCTCCCCCATTCTTGTATATATGCTGCTCCCCCATCCTTGTATATATGTTGCTCCCCCATCCTTGTATATATGCTGCTTCCCCATCCTTGTAGATATGCTGCTCCCCCATTCTTGTATATATGCTGCTCCCCATCCTTGTATATATGCTGCTCCCCCATCCTTGTATATATGCTGCTCCCCCATCCTTGTATATATGATGCTCCCCCATCCTTGTATATATGCTTCTCCCCCATGCTTTTATATTTGCTGCTCCAAAATTCTTGTATATATGTTTCTCCCCCATCCTGGTATATATGCTGCTCCCCTATCCTTGTATATATGTTGCTCCCCCATCCTTGTATATATGTTGCTCTCCATCCTTGTAAATATGTTGCTCTCCATCCTTGTATATATGTTGCTTCCCCATCCTTGTATATATGTTGCTCCCCCATCCTTGTATATATGCTGCTCCCCCATCCTTGTATATATGCTCCTCTCCCATCCTTGTATATATATTGCTCCCCCATCCTTGTATATATGCTGCTCCCCCATCCTTGTATATATGTTGCTCCCCCATACTTGTATATATGCTGCTCCTCCATCCTTGTATATATGCTGCCCCCCATCCTTGTAGATATGCTGCTCCCCCATCCTTGTAGATATGCTGCCCCCCATCCTTGTAGATATGTTGTCGTCTCCCATCCTTCATCCTGGTACATGCCCACCCATGAATATGCTCCCCCATCCTTGTATATGTGCTGCTCCCCCATCCTTGTATATATGTTGCTCCCCCATCCTTGTATATATTCTGCTCCCCCATCCTTGTATATGTGCTGCTCCCTCATACTTGTATATATGTTGCTCCCCCATTCTTGTATATATGCTGCTCCCCATCCTTGTATATATTCTGCTCCCCCATTCTTGTATATGTCCTGCTCCCCCATCCTTGTATATATCCTGCTCCCCCATCCTTGTATATATGTTGCTCCCCCATCTTGGTATATATGCTGCTCCCCCATTCTTGTATATATCCTGCTCCCCCATCCTTGTATATATGCTGCTCCCCCATCCTTGTATATATGCTGCTCCCCCATCCTTGTATATATGCTGCTCCCCCATCCTAGTATATATTTTGCTCCCCTATCCTTGTATATATGCTGCTCCCCCATCCTTGTATATATGCTGCTCCCCCATCCTTGTAGATATGCTTCTCCCCCATTATTGTATACAGGGTGGTCCAAAAGTAGGTGGACAGAAAGTGTAATAAGGTTATGAAGGGGGACATTTATCAAACATGGTGTAAAGTGAAACTGGCTCAATTGCCCTTAGTAATCAATCAGATTCCACTTTTCATTCATCATAAACTCTTGGGAAAATGAAAGGTGGAATCTGATTGGTTGCTAAGGGCAACTGAGCCAGTTTCACAGATCTAGTATTCACAGATAGATCTCCCCTAAATCTGTTTTCTTTTTAGATAATTCAGATAACACATAATGGCAAATAATTTAAATACAGATTAAAGAAAATGTATTTTAACAGAGAATTGGAAATCTCAAAATGCTGAAACCGTTAGAGCAAATTAGGTTGAAACATTTGGTACTCAAGCCCCAAAGAGACAAACCATTTACCGCATTCGTGACAAATTCAATATCACTGGCTCAATCCTTAATGCTCCAAAAACTTGTCGACCCAAAACAGACTGTACAGAAGATAATAAACAACTTGTTGCTGAAACATTTGTTAAAAGTTCAAAAAAGTCCACCAGAAGAGCCTCTTTGGAATTGGGAATTTCACGAGCTTCTATCATGCGAATCCTGAAATCTATTGGGTGGAAAGCTTATCGTCCACGTCTAATTCATGGTTTATTGGAGGATGATCCAGACAGGCGGCTGCAGTTTAGTGTATGATAAATCTCCCCCTTCATAACCTTATTACACTTTCTGTCCACCTACTTTTGGACCACCCTGTATATGTTTCTCCCCCATCCTTGTAGACATGCTGCTCCCCCATCCTTGTATATATGCTGCTCCCCCATTCTTGTATATATTCTGCTCCCCCATTCGAGTATATATGCTGCTCCCCCATCCTTGTATATATGTTTCTCCCCCATCCTTGTAGATATGCTGCTCCCCCATCCTGGTATATATGCTGCTCCCCCATCATTGTATATATGCTGCTCCCCTATCCTTGTATATATGCTGCTACCCCATCCTGGTATATATGCTGCTCCCCCATCATTGTATATATGCTGCTCCCCTATCCTTGTAGATATGCTGCTCCCCCATCCTGGTATATATGCTGCTCCCCCATCATTGTATATATGCTGCTCCCCTATCCTTGTATATATGCTGCTCCCCCATTCTTGTATGTATGCTGTTCCCCCATCCTTGTATATATGTAGCTCCCTCATCCTTGTAGATATGCTGCTCCCCCATCCTTGTATATATGCTGCTCCCCCATCCTGGTATATATGCTGCTCCACCATCCTTGTATATATGCTGCCTCCCATCCTTGTAGATATGCTGCCCCCCATCCTTGTAGATATGCTGTCGTGTCCCATCCTTCATCCTGGTACATGCCCACCCATGAATATGCTCCCCCATCCTTGTATATGTGCTGCTCCCCCATCCTTGTATATCATCCTTGTATATATGTTGCTCTCCCATTCTTGTCTATATGCTGCTCCCTCATCCTTGTATATATGCTGCTCCCCCATCCTTGTATATATGCTTCTCCCCCATTCTTGTATATATGCTGCTCCCCCATTCGTGTAGATATGCTGCTCCCCCATCCTTGTATATATGCTGCTCCCTCATCCTTGTATATATGCTTCTCCCCCATTCTTGTATATATGTTGCTCCCCCATCATTGTATATATGCTGCTCCCTCATCCTTGTATATATGTTGCTCCCCCATCCTTGTATATATGCTGCTCCCCCATCCTGGTATATATGTTGCTCCCCCATCCTTGTATATATGCTGCCCCCCATCCTTGTAGATATGCTGCTCCCCCATCCTTGTAGATATGCTGCCCCCCATCCTTGTAGATATGTTGTCGTCTCCCATCCTTCATCCTGGTACATGCCCACCCATGAATATGCTCCCCCATCCTTGTATATGTGCTGCTCCCCCATCCTTGTATATATGTTGCTCCCCCATCCTTGTATATATTCTGCTCCCCCATCCTTGTAGATATGTTGCTCCCCCATCCTTGTAGATATGTTGTCGTCTCCCATCCTTCATCCTGGTACATGCCCACCCATGAATATGCTCCCCCATCCTTGTATATGTGCTGCTCCCCCATCCTTGTATATATGTTGCTCCCCCATCCTTGTATATATTCTGCTCCCCCATCCTTGTAGATATGTTGCTCCCCCATCCTTGTAGATATGTTGTCGTCTCCCATCCTTCATCCTGGTACATGCCCACCCATGAATATGCTCCCCCATCCTTGTATATGTGCTGCTCCCTCATCCTTGTATATATGTTGCTCCCCCATTCTTGTATATATGCTGCTCCCCCATCCTTGTATATATTCTGCTCCCCCATTCTTGTATATATCCTGCTCCCCCATCCTTGTATATATCCTGCTCCCCCATCCTTGTATATATGTTTCTCCCCCATCCTTGTATATATGTTGCTCCCCCATCTTGGTATATATGCTGCTCCCCCATTCTTGTATATATCCTGCTCCCCCATCCTTGTATATATGCTGCTCCCCCATCCTTGTATATATGCTGCTCCCCCATCCTTGTATATATTCTGCTCAACCATCCTTGTATATATGCTGCTCCCCCATCCTTGTAGATATGTTGTCGTCTCCCTTCCTTCATCCTGGTACATGCCCACCCATGAATATGCTCCCCCATCCTTGTATTTGCGCTGCTGTTCATCGCATAGTAAAAACAGACAAACATTATAAACCCTCCTACTCACCTTCCTTCCTCTCCCGCGCCGCGTCCTCTCCTGTAGCCGGCAGCTGATTTCAGCGTCCTCTCCTGTAGCCGGCATGACGTCACTGCCATGCGCCCAGTCGCTTGTACGCTGACGCCGCATGCTGGCAGAGTGTATGGCCGCGCACGGGTTTGGCAAGTTCATGCGCTGCAATACACTTCAGCTAGATGTGTGTCAGAGAACGCACATCTAGCTGAAGTCGGGGGGCTCCAAGTAATTACCCACCAGGCCCGGTCCTAGTGCTGAGGCGATGGCGCGCGTGCCCTTTAGGGAGCACTCTGCGTGCCCTCTCTGGCGCGCGTGCCATAGGTTCGCCAGCACGGTCCTAGGTCATAGCACAAAGGCTCAGCAGATGGATAGTACCCAGCGCCCAGGACATAAGATATTTTAGGAATCACTCTGAATTATTAGAAAACTTACAGTGTAAAATCATAATCTTCTTAAAGGGATTTACTGCTGTAATTAAAAAATATAAGTCACATGCGGATCTCCACTGGGAATTTAAAGGGGTTGTCCACTACTCGGACAACCTCTTCTCAATCCCTATGTGTCCCCCAGTAAAATAATAACACTCACTTCCAGTGCCGGCGCTGTTCCAGCGGTGTAGGCACTGGTTCTCCCGGGCTTGTGTGACATTGTTATATCACGCAATCCCTGCAGCCAATCAGCGCTGGCTTCACTTTTCCCTCCTTCATACAAATCAAGACATTCGGAGTAAGTGAGAGTTGCTGCTGCTCTTTCACTTCCCCTGGATGTCAATTCTATCCATAGCAGAGGAAAGTGAAGCCACCGCTGATTGGCCGAAGGGATCGCAGGGAGCACTGGAAGGGACACCGTAGGAACGGCGCCGGTGGTAAGTATAAGTTTTGTTATTTTAACTGAGTGTAAACATAGGAATTCAAAAGGGGTTGCCAAGTAGCTAACTTAGCAAAGTAGGTAACTTCTCCACAAAGAGAAAATGTATCCCTTGGATCCCCTGTCAGAGGTCACTCACCCATACAAGCAAGTTCTCTCCTGTCTTGCACTGATGAGGGACAAACATCCTTAAACACGTGTCCTGAAAATGGAGTTTCTGGTTTGGCCTTTTTATCCTAAGTCATGTGACAATACCCTTTAAAGAATCGATATTGACTTTTGAAATTAATACTTACAATAGGTGGCGCTAGTGTCATGGGTATGTCAAATGTAACAGACAGTTGCCCTGCAGTTGGTTGCAGAAGATCTCTTCGTTTGGCAATACAGACACCTTCTTAGCTGTTTCCCTCTGGGACCCATCGGCTACCTCCCACCAGCTAATTGACACCCTGGCCTAGGTGTTTAAATAGTTTCACTTTGCAGCAGGGAGGGTCCGGTGATAGTCACGTTTCCTTGTGAATGCTTGGAGCTCTCAGACTGCTAACTTCCTCTGTGGTGGTAGGAGGACTCCTGGAGTTATCTCTACGAAGTCGGCTAAAGCTAAGCTACTTTCCCCCGTCTCTGTCTACCTTGTAGTCTTTATGAGGCAAAGTAATTTGACCATATAGGTCACATTTTAGAAAAACAGAGTCTGTTCAACGTCTCAAATAATGATTCATATAAAGAGAATGACGTACAAGAACATAGTAATATTAAAAATACAAAGTTTATTATTATCCAAACTTAAAAAAATGACTTACATATAAACCATAATGGCGCAGATACATTAGTGGTGGGCAAAAAGACAAAGTACTCTAGGACTGATCCAACACATGATATAGATTAGTAATAAAGAGAACATTAGAGTAAGATATATATAATCCAACACATGATGTAGATTGATAATCAAAAAGTCGCTGAAATGAGACGGATAGTCCTCCAAATTGTATGATGGCCTCTACATAGCATTCCAAATAGCATGATGGCCTTCAAATAGTATGACGGCCCCCGCATAGCCCTCCAGATAGTATGACCGCCCCCACATAGCCCTCCAAATAGTATGTCGGCCCCCATATAGCCCTCCAAATAGTATGATGGTCCCCACATAGCCCTCCAAATAGTATGATGGCCCCCACCTAGCCCTCCAAATAGTATGATGGCCCCCACCTAGCCCTCCAAATAGTATGATGGTCCCCACATAGCCCTCCAAATAGTATGATGGTCCCCACATAGCCCTCCAAATAGGATGATGGCCCCCACATAGCCCTCCAAATAGTATGATGGCCCACAAACAGTATGATTACCCAAGATCCCTCAGATTCATGGGCCTCATAGCAGCCATATGTTTATCTGCTGTTAGCGGTATGCCACTGCGTCATGACCGTACCACATGTGACTGCTGCAGCCAATCAGTTGACTGATCAGCTCATACCATGTACACTAGGATTAGACAGCACCTGGCACAGCTGTGATGGATTTGTTTGGGCATATCAGGTGTACACATAGTGAGGCCAATATTATTCACTAGGTCAGATGTTGAAGCAGGGTAAGACATGGTTCCAGAGGCAACTGAGATGAGGATAGAGAAGCCATGCTCTCCTCTATCGTAGCCACCTCAGAGTTGGACCGGGACCGCTCCCTGCACATAGCCCCGGGTGTCAGCTGTGACAATCAGCTGACACCCGGCGGCGATCGCGCCCGCACAGCCTGTGTACGGGCGAAATCGTCAGGGCGTATTAATAAGTATCTGGTCCATAAGTCCCAGGGCACAGATACGTACTAATACGCCCTATGTCGTAAAGGGGTTAATATCCATTAAAAAGGCACATATAGAAGTACTTATATTTAAAGGGGTTGTCCACTAGTTTTGTAGGATAGGGCATCAATGTAAAAGTAGTGGACAACTTCTTAAGTAGTATAAATCCAACTCATTAAGTGGATTCTTTCAGATGAGGTAGTAGAAGTTGGGACAGGACCCTCTAGGACCTGGTAATAGGTGGTCCTTTGTCTGTAGTGTCAAATAGGCAAAAACATAGTGTGAACAGATTATTCAGATAAGGAGCAATGTCTGGTAAGACACTAATGTCAAGGCAGGGCCCCCAGAGAGGTTAGCAGGGGGAACACATAGTTTTACAGGCCCAGTATAATATTTGTTCTGTAGGTAAGAATTTTGGCTATACTTTGGCTGTATTTGTGCTCCCTTTCCGTTCTTATTTCTCCTCCTACTCTTTTCGGCAATGGTACTTATCATTTCAGAGTCACTGTTGTCTCAGCTGTGATCCTCTACCAGCAAGTTATAGAAGATTCTGTTGTTTGCGCAGGAAGATGCATCTTTATCCTGATGGGAGAACTAATGCTAGCGCGGGAATATTTCTGCATAAAAGGCCCAGTTTCACCAAAGTCCGGGGTAGTCCATGCACAGCAAGTCACCAGCGTTGGCCACCCACCCTCTTTTTGTTGCGATGCCTATCAGTTGGCTAAGGCTGGGAGGACTAGGTCCATTTTTGATAGTCACAGTTGATTATTTATTTGATTACTGACTGATTAATTTATTCCATGGTTTTTAATATTTATTGACTTATTAATTTATGTTTTAAGTAACCTATTCTTTATCCAAACTAACCTTGTCTAGTCTTTTTTTATTAATAGGTTAAAGGGAATCTGTCACCAGGTTTTTGTTACTGAATCTGAGAGCAGCATAATGTAGAGACTCTGATTGCAGTGATGTGTCACTTATTGGGCTGCTTGCTGTAGTTTTGATAAAATCACTGTTTTTTCAACAGGAAATTATCACTAGATGACTACTAATCCTGCTGCCAGGTAGTCCTCCATATTCATGAGCTCTATATAACCTCGCCCCCCCACCACTGATTGGCAGTTTTCTGCCTATGCACAGTGTACACAGAAATGTGCCAATCAGTGATGTGGGCAGGGTTATACAGAGCTCTGCATTTTTAGATCTGCTAGATCTGCTGCAGGGAAAACTGTGATTTCATAAAAACTGCAGCAAGAAGCCCATTAAGTGATATATCACTGGAATCAGGGTCTCAGCCCCTACATCATGCTGCTCTCAGATGGGGCAGCAAAAACCCAGTGACACTTTCACTTTAAGTTAATTGGTTGTATTTTTGTTGGTTCTTGGGAGGGTGCAACCTAAATAAAGACCAGAGTGGCAGCCAAAAATGCACAGTTACAATATTGTCAACAAGAAAAACAAAGGATCGGACATCCAAATATATAATAGGATATCTTTATTGTCAACGCTATCAAGAGAAAAGCAGAACAAATCCACAGATCACAAAAATCTAAAAAACACATCAACGTGTGCAAAATGACCAATCCATGTCCCAAGTCATGGACGGAAAGGACAACCCCCCCCATACTCCAAATAAGAGCAGGGGTTCCCAGGAAACATACAAGGATAGTAAAAAATACTCAATAAGTAGAAAAGACTCAATGTAACAGAGGAAATATGGAATGAAAACAATTATTAAATTGCAGAAAATGGCTTTGATAAAGTATTCATACCCTGTGAACTTTTCCATATTTTTCCATGTTACATCCACAAACTTAAATGTATTTTATTGGGATTTTATGTGATACAACAACACAAAGTACCAAGTATTTGTGAAGTGTAATGGAAATGATACATGGGTTTCTCAATATTTTAAAAATATCATCCCTAGTAACCATGATATATGAGAAATAGTATTATAACATGAAAGATAAAAGTAATGATTTTTTAAATATATGGAAACCCTAGAATTACATTGGTAATGGGAAGAGCTGGTATTTTATAGTATGTTAGGTTTTTTAATGTATTTTTGACTTATTATTATCTGTCTGTATAATGTGAATAAAAAGAATGTATTATGAAATGAAAAAAAACAGCACTAGAAGCCGCCATGAAGTTCTGTGCCGTTCCTCTGGACCCTAAACTGTCCCCCATGATGCCACATCAGTGTATCGGGCAGAGCGGGCCATGAGCCGCTGCCTGCACACGACCAACTGCCGTTTACTTTCAACTGTCGGCTGAAGAGATCGGACGGAAGTCTACAGACTGGAAGATATTACTGCAAATGGCGTCTACTGGACACAGAGAAAGCGAGAAGCAGAGAGAAGACAAGAGGAAGAGAGAAGAGGACAGTGATACTTCTGGATTCAAGAATATCACAAAGAAGAGGAGAGAGGCCAAAGGCAATGGACTGGAGGATGAACAGCCAACACCTGGATGCAGCAGGGACCCCGGAACATCCAGCCCCTACCCCAGGCTTAACATCAGCAATTTTACCATCCATGATATCTTGGGTAGGGGCAGTTTTGGCCAAGTAAGTTTTTATATATTTTTCTTTATCACCTATACTTGCCATGTTATCTCCATCCGTTGTCTTCTGCAGCAGGGTCGGCATCACCAGCCGGCACACCCGGGAAAGCGCCAGGGCCCTGAGGAAGCGGGGGAGCACACTCACCGTCAGGACACTGGCACACTGTGAGACCTGTGGGGCTGGATGGCAAATTTTGGCCTAGGGGGCAAGCACACAGCAGCGGCTCATGAGCAGCGGCCCATCTTTTTTGCATTTACCTATGGCTATTTCATAAAGGGAGCAGAAGGTACAAGACTTTAAAAACATAAAGCCGGAGTAATGATGGGATAGTTGTGGTCAAATGCCGACTAGATTCTCATCCACTTCTATCAGGGAGCTGCTCAGAGAGGTGTCTGAGACTAATCGGCATGCGACCTTAACTATGCAAACTCATACTTGCGATCACTACGCTGGAAATACGAAGGAATCGTGACAGTGTGTGCACAGCAATCTGCAGTGACAGAGGGACTACAGGAAGATGAGCTCTGAAAAGTGTGTTGGAAACAAAAGTATGCGGCTGGTAAATTGCATCATGTCTTCAGAATTGATTAAAAATATAATAATAATATTTTTTAATTTTATAGCACCAACATATTCCGCAGCACTTTACATTTTAGAGGGGACTTGTTCAGAAAATAAAAGACATTACAGAATAACGATGATCACATAAATCAACAGATACCAGGAGAAGAGCGGACCCTGCTCGCAAGCTTACAATCTATGAGGAAAGGACTAATATATTCTTGCCTCTATTGTAAAATAGACAAAACCGTCCACCTATACAGGATAATATGTGACTGCTGTATATTATACTATGTGTACAGACATCTGATGGTATATACAGGATAGTATGTGACTGCTGTATATTATACTATGTGTACAGACATCTGATGGTATATACAGGATAGTATGTGACTGCTGTATATTATACTATGTGTACAGACATCTGATGGTATATACAGGATAATATGTGACTGCTGTATATTATACTATGTGTACAGACATCTGATGGTATGTACAGGATAGTATGTGACTGCTGTATATTATACTATGTGTACAGACATCTGATGGTATATACAGGATAATATGTGACTGCTGTATATTATACTATGTGTACAGACATCTGATGGTATATACAGGATAGTATGTGACTGCTGTATATCATACTATGTGTACAGACATCTGATGGTATATACAGGATAGTATGTGACTGCTGTATATTATACTATGTGTACAGACATCTGATGGTATATACAGGATAGTATGTGACGGCTGTATATTATACTATGTGTACAGACATCTGATGGTATATACAGGATAGTATGTGACTGCTGTATATTATACTATGTGTACAGACATCTGATGGTATATACAGGATAATATGTGACGGCTGTATATTATACTATGTGTACAGACATCTGATGGTATATACAGGATAGTATGTGACTGCTGTATATTATACTATGTGTACAGACATCTGATGGTATATACAGGATAGTATGTGACAGCTGTATATTATACTATGTGTACAGACATCAGATGGTATATACAGGATAGTATGTGACTGCTGTATATTATACTATGTGTACAGACATCTGATGGTATATACAGGATAATATGTGACTGCTGTATATTATACTATGTGTACAGACATCTGATGGTATATACAGGATAGTATGTGACTGCTGTATATTATACTATGTGTACAGACATCAGATGGTATAAACAGGATAGTATGTGACTGCTGTATATTATACTATGTGTACAGACATCTGATGGTATATACAGGATAGTATGTGACTGACTACTGTATATTATACTATGTGTACAGACATCAGATGGTATATACAGGATAATATGTGACTGCTGTATATTATACTATGTGTACAGACATCAGATGGTATATACAGGATAATATGTGACTGCTGTATATTATACTATGTGTACAGACATCTGATGGTATATACAGGATAGTATGTGACTGCTGTATATTATACTATGTGTACAGACATCTGATGGTATATACAGGATAGTATGTGACTGCTGTATATTATACTATGTGTACAGACATCTGATGGTATATACAGGATAGTATGTGACTGCTGTATATTATACTATGTGTACAGACATCTGATGGTATATACAGGATAGTATGTGACTGCTGTATATTATACTATGTGTACAGACATCTGATGGTATATACAGGATAATATGTGACTGCTGTATATTATACTATGTGTACAGACATCAGATGGTATATACAGGATAGTATGTGACTGCTGTATATTATACTATGTGTACAGACATCAGATGGTATATACAGGATAGTATGTGACTGCTGTATATTATACTATGTGTACAGACATCTGATGGTATATACAGGATAGTATGTGACTGACTACTGTATATTATACTATGTGTACAGACATCTGATGGTATATACAGGATAGTATGTGACTGCTGTATATTATACTATGTGTACAGACATCTGATGGTATATACAGGATAGTATGTAACTGCTGTATATTATACTATGTGTACAGACATCTGATGGTATATACAGGATAGTATGTGACTGCTGTATATTATACTATGTGCACAGACATCTGATGGTATATACAGGATAGTATGTGACTGCTGTATATTATACTATGTGTACAGACATCTGATGGTATATACAGGATAATATGTGACTGCTGTATATTATACTATGTGTACAGACATCTGATGGTATATACAGGATAGTATGTAACTGCTGTATATTATACTATGTGTACAGACATCTGATGGTATATACAGGATAATATGTGACTGCTGTATATTATACTATGTGCACAGACATCTGATGGTATATACAGGATAATATGTGACTGCTGTATATTATACTATGTGTACAGACATCTGATGGTATATACAGGATAGTATGTGACTGCTGTGTATTATACTATGTGTACAGACATCTGATGGTATATACAGGATAGTATGTGACTGCTGTGTATTATACTATGTGTACAGACATCTGATGGTATATACAGGATAGTATGTGACTGACTGCTGTATATTATACTATGTGTACAGACATCTGATGGTATATACAGGATAGTATGTGACTGCTGTATATTATACTATGTGTACAGACATCTGATGGTATATACAGGATAATATGTGACTGTTGTTTTTATACTATGTGTACAGACATCAGATGGTATATACAGGATAGTATGTGACTGCTGTATATTATACTATGTGTACAGACATCTGATGGTATATACAGGATAATATGTGACTGCTGTATATTATACTATGTGTACAGACATCTGATGGTATATACAGGATAGTATGTGACTGCTGTATATTATACTATGTGTACAGACATCAGATGGTATAAACAGGATAGTATGTGACTGCTGTATATTATACTATGTGTACAGACATCTGATGGTATATACAGGATAGTATGTGACTGACTACTGTATATTATACTATGTGTACAGACATCAGATGGTATATACAGCATAATATGTGACTGCTGTATATTATACTATGTGTACAGACATCAGATGGTATATACAGGATAATATGTGACTGCTGTATATTATACTATGTGTACAGACATCTGATGGTATATACAGGATAGTATGTGACTGCTGTATATTATACTATGTGTACAGACATCTGATGGTATATACAGGATAGTATGTGACTGCTGTATATTATACTATGTGTACAGACATCTGATGGTATATACAGGATAGTATGTGACTGCTGTATATTATACTATGTGTACAGACATCTGATGGTATATACAGGATAATATGTGACTGCTGTATATTATACTATGTGTACAGACATCTGATGGTATATACAGGATAGTATGTGACTGCTGTATATTATACTATGTGTACAGACATCAGATGGTATATACAGGATAGTATGTGACTGCTGTATATTATACTATGTGTACAGACATCTGATGGTATATACAGGATAGTATGTGACTGACTACTGTATATTATACTATGTGTACAGACATCTGATGGTATATACAGGATAGTATGTGACTGCTGTATATTATACTATGTGTACAGACATCTGATGGTATATACAGGATAGTATGTAACTGCTGTATATTATACTATGTGTACAGACATCTGATGGTATATACAGGATAGTATGTGACTGCTGTATATTATACTATGTGCACAGACATCTGATGGTATATACAGGATAGTATGTGACTGCTGTATATTATACTATGTGTACAGACATCTGATGGTATATACAGGATAATATGTGACTGCTGTATATTATACTATGTGTACAGACATCTGATGGTATATACAGGATAGTATGTAACTGCTGTATATTATACTATGTGTACAGACATCTGATGGTATATACAGGATAATATGTGACTGCTGTATATTATACTATGTGCACAGACATCTGATGGTATATACAGGATAATATGTGACTGCTGTATATTATACTATGTGTACAGACATCTGATGGTATATACAGGATAGTATGTGACTGCTGTATATTATACTATGTGTACAGACATCTGATGGTATATACAGGATAGTATGTGACTGCCGTGTATTATACTATGTGTACAGACATCTGATGGTATATACAGGATAGTATGTGACTGCTGTGTATTATACTATGTGTACAGACATCTGATGGTATATACAGGATAGTATGTGACTGCTGTGTATTATACTATGTGTACAGACATCTGATGGTATATACAGGATAGTATGTGACTGACTGCTGTATATTATACTATGTGTACAGACATCTGATGGTATATACAGGATAGTATGTGACTGCTGTATATTATACTATGTGTACAGACATCTGATGGTATATACAGGATAATATGTGACTGTTGTTTTTATACTATGTGTACAGACATCAGATGGTATATACAGGATAGTATGTGACTGCTGTATATTATACTATGTGTACAGACATCTGATGGTATATACAGGATAATATGTGACTGCTGTATATTATACTATGTGTACAGACATCTGATGGTATATACAGGATAGTATGTGACTGCTGTATATTATACTATGTGTACAGACATCTGATGGTATATACAGGATAGTATGTGACTGCTGTATATTATACTATGTGTACAGACATCTGATGGTATATACAGGATAGTATGTGACTGCTGTATATTATACCATGTGTACAGACATCTGATGGTATATACAGGATAGTATGTGACTGCTGTATATTATATTATGTGTACAGACATCTGATGGTATATACAGGATAATATGTGACTGCTGTATATTATACTATGTGTACAGACATCTGAAGGTATATACAAGATAGTATGTGACTGCTGTATATTATACTATGTGTACAGACATCTGATGGTATATACAGGATAGTATGTGACTGCTACATATTATACTATGTGTACAGACATCTGATGGTATATACAGGATAGTATGTGACTGCTGTATATTATACTATGTGTACAGACATCTGATGGTATATACAGGATAGTATGTGACTGCTGTATATTATACTATGTGTACAGACATCTGAAGGTATATACAAGATAGTATGTGACTGCTGTATATTATACTATGTGTACAGACATCTGATGGTATATACAGGATAGTATGTGACTGCTACATATTATACTATGTGTACAGACATCTGATGGTATATACAGGATAGTATGTGACTGCTGTATATTATACTATGTGTACAGACATCTGATGGTATATACAGGATAGTATATGACAGCTGTATATATATTATATACCGTTTTGCTGGGGATTCGGAAGTAGGCCCCAGCGGGACCAATGAACGAGCGCCAGAACGCAGTGTGAATACACCCTTACTGATTACACCTGGACCTGGCTACAGAACATCACATATTATCATGTATAGCAGTATATATAATGTATGATGTCCTGGATCCAGGCTCAGGAGCAGTCAGTGTTGGAGTATGTATACAGTCTGCAGTGGCTCTGGGACTTTCCTGCAGATCTGGCTACAGACAGCGCGACCTGATGAAGCTGCAGTAATAACTCATGAGACCTCAGAGCATCGCTGACACAAGACACTCAGGATCCAGCCCTGACCTCCTGCCCTGGCCCCTGCTGACCTCTCTCCGGTGAAGACCCAGCAGGCCGGCGTGCTACTGAGTTCAAGAGATAGGGTCACACAGCCGGCAATACAGGGATGGCCGGACCAGCACTTATATACAATTAAAGTGCTGGCTGCTGTCTTCTTGGCAGCCGACGGCTCAAAGCCTCTGCTGGGGAACTGGCCCGGGGGGCATTTGCCCCTCTTCCCCCAGGCCCAGCCCACTCCTGCCTGTGAGTAAGCGGAGTTTGGTGCCAAAGCCCGTGAGAGGGGCCCCCCCGCTTGCTCAGGGCACCGGCACTTGCAATACTTACCTCTCCCTGTTCCACCACAGCTCCGGTGTCTTCGGCGTCTTCTGACTCTGTGATGTTGTGACGCCTCACGAAAGCCCTACCCTGGGAGATGGGGGACTCGGAGCCGGGTCCTATGTTGTAGATGGGGTGCAGCCGTGGCCCGGACCCGCTCCGTGCTCAGGGCCGTCACATTAAAAAGGGATGGTACGGGCTTATCCAGGTTGAGTGGCTGATCTCCACTACGCCACCTGTGGCACCTGGTGAAGGCCACCAGCGCTGCTGCAGTCCTCTGAGGCGGGATGTTACGGCAGCCGTCGTTGTTACTACTCCCCACAGGCGGAGCAGGGCCTCAGGGCAGAGAGACAGGATGGAGGGGGTAGTAGTCTAGGAGTTCTTGTGCCGTGTAGTGCGGAGTAGTGCCGAATAAAGAGTCCGGAGGCCATAGGGGTTAACTTCCAGGGTTTTTACTCACATTGAAGAGTACAGCTGCAATGCTTCTCCCTGCTCCTCGCGGAGTTCTGCGGTCACCAGGAACGAGGGTCCAACCACCTCCGAGTAATACAAGTGTTTAATCAGGACCCCACACCAGAGTGTTCCTAGACTTCAGACTGGGTCCATTCCTGTCTGCGTGTGTAGATAGGCCAGGTCTCCCTCTGAACTCTTCTCAGAAACAGGGTACGGGTGGCAGCTTCGCTCCTTCCATTACCCGGTGGGATCCTCCGGGCCTACCGGGCTTTCCCGACCAGGACGTGGAGTAGCAAGGTCGGGTGTCGGTACCCCTCTTGCAGCCGGAATCCCTCTGAATAGATCAGCATAGCGAGGACAGGTGGCGTACACCGCTCCGTCTGCATCCTCCCTGGGATCCATTTGCGGTGGAGCTACACTCTTAAGCTCCGGGCCTTCTTGGTCATGGTCCTTGACCGGGTTGAGACATACATTATCTGCAACCTGCCCCTCGACCCAAGGCCAAGGTACGGGAGCTGTGTCTCCATCAGCTGCAGGTCCACACAGGATCCACGCTCAGGGTGGGAGATCACAGTAGAGGACAGTCAAAGAACCATTGCAAAGGACAGACTGCCAAAAGACGACGACCAATGACCAAGATGGCTGTGTATTAAATATGAATTATTGTCACTAAAATGTGAGTCCTCCACCCTCACCCACTAAATGGTTCCCCTATCTCTTGGTTCCCCAGTCTCTCGAGTACCCAAGAGGGAAGCACCTAGTGCATTCTAGCCCCCTCTGGTGGGAGAAGTGTGGTGTTGGATGTGGAGGTGGGGTCCTGACCATCACACTGTTCTTACCTCAGAGGAGGAACACTACACTCCATTAAAGAAGTGCAGTATCCCTGTGGCAGTCGAACCCTCAGGGGCGCCACATTGTCATAGGACAGAGGGAGCGATGACGTCACTACAGAAGCACCCTCTGTACTGAGAAGTGCTCAGAGCCAGAAGACGCTAACACTGAGGAGTCCGAAGCAGAGCAGCGGCCAGCGAGGAGAGGTGAGTATTTGATTTTTTTTATGTATGGAGCAAAATATGGGGCCCATTATGTATGGAGCATTACATGGTGCCCATTCTATATGGAGTATTATATTGGGCCCATACTGTATGGAGCAATATATGGTACCCATTATTCTGTATGGAGCATTATATGGGGCCCATCATTCTGTATGGAGGACTATGTGGTGCCCATAATACTGTATGGAGGACTATCTGGTGCCCATAATACTGTATGGAGGACTATGTGAGGCCATTATACTGTATGGAGGACTATGTGGTGCCTATAATACTGTATGGAGGACTACGTGGGGCCCATTATTCTGTATGGAGGACAATGTGGTGCCCATAATACTGTATGGAGGACTATGTGGGGCCATTATACTGTGTGGAGGACTATGTGGTGCCTATAATACTGTATGGAGGACTACGTGGGGCCCATTATTCTGTATGGAGGACTATGTGGTGCCCATAATACTGTATGGAGGACTATGTTGGTTCCATAATACTGTATGAAGGACTATGTGGTGCGTATAATACTGTATGGAGTTCTATACTGTCCGGTCTGCACTGTGCGTTGCGAGGTTTCGCCGGTTTCTGAGTTATTGTAGAATTTACAATAGATATCACTCATGTAAGTGAAATCTTTGGCATTGTACTATACCTATATTTCTCTACCGTATCTGTGCATCATGAATGGTGGTATGTGTTAAAGGGGCCCACTTAGACTTTTTCACCCGGTGCTCATGGAAACCTTGGGTTGGCCCTGTTCTGTAGATATATATTCATTGAAGTGCTCTTCTATGGGATGACTGAAAAAACATCCAGACGCTCCCCTGAGCTCATGATTATTTCACATATTAGCTCATCTATTCTATAAATGGGTATTCTGATTCATTGAAGAGCTGATCTCTGGGATCACATCTGTGGGGAGTTGGGGGGACAAGGTTTATTTCCGTCCATGCCCTGGTCCATATGACGCGCCCCCTGGGCCGTGGGGTGCACGGTGCCGGGCCGGTCGGTGCAGGGGATGTCACAGTGGCAGTGACCCGGTCCGTGACCCAGGCCGGTCAATAAAAGGGGATTATAGTTTTTATAGTTTAATGTTCATGACGCAACCTGTGGTATGCGGCTATATGGAGCCGCCGCTGCGGTGCAGATCCCTTGGAGCTAATGGTGATGCAGCAGAGTTGGTTCAGCTCTCCACAGGTAGAGCTATGCTCCAGGGCAGGATATAGTGATTTTATGAGGTAGATGTTGCTGGTGCTGTGTAGTGCAGGGCTGGTGATGGTTATTCAAGGACACAGTGGGGTGCAGTCTTCAGATTTTACTCAGTTATCACGCTGCTCCTGGTTACAACTGCCAGCTTATAACCACCCACGTCGCCCTGCGTTCACCAAGGAAGGGGTTCAGCAATCCCTCTTTCAGGAGTACTTAAACGAAGTACTAAAACGGGACCCCGTTCTATGTGCCTTCCTTTTTCAGGAGTACTTAAACGGAGTACTTAAACGGGACCCCGTTCTATGTGCCTTCCTTGGTCGTCTTCCTGCACTGGCTCTCACCCTCCTGCCCTGCGCCTCACAATCAGTGCCCCAAGCCGGTAGCCTCGGATCTTGTCGGGCGACCTGCAGTCCCCTGGACCTTCTGTGACCACCTTTTTGGCGATGTAATTGTGGTGGTTGGCAGCTGCACCTTGCAAGTACAGCAGCCTCTGGTTTCTAGCTGAGATTTGTAGTTCTCCACTAGTTAGGGGCCGGTCCCCTCTGCGGCCTGATCCCTCCACTTCCTGGTAAATTCGCGCGCACGGGTGGCATCCGCACTTCCCGTGCCCCTGGGATCCCCCCCTGTTCCTCTTGGAGCCTTCCCTCTGCTCCCATCCTCTCTCTCAGTCTGTTCTCCTGGGCCTCCCAGACTAGACCCGCTCCTTCCTCCTCTCCTCCTGAGCAGAGTTCCTCCAGATCTCCTGCTCCCAACTATCTCTCTCTCAGACTGACCACACTCTCTCAAGATGGCTCCCCTTTTTATACACCTACTGAAGTGCTCCCCTAAACTACTTCTTCCACCCACACCCACTACATGGTTCCACCCTCCAGCTAGAGACCAGGGACTGTGCTCTCCCTTAGGAGCAATCTCGCCCTTCCCTCTGAAGTGGAGTCTAATGGATGCAAGTGTGTGGGTCCCGGGCAGTACTCCATCCTTACCTGAGAGTGGGATACCACACCTCTGGGTGAGATGCAGTACCTATGGGGCGCCACACATATATGCTCCTATCAGGATACAATATATACATTGCCCTCTATGTTTCAGTAAACTTTAAATCAGCTGCACATTGATATAAGACCAATACTGACTCCAACCAGCTCAAAGTGCCATCCAGTGTTTGTCCTATTTGTTCCCATATGGTGATAATGGAATACCCTTTAAGACCTCTCCATAGAGCATTCATGGAGCAGATAATGCATTATGCCGATAGATTAGCTTTGCTCAGCTATAAGGTCCAGGTTACTGTGACGCCTCCCCTCACGGGGACTTGCTCGCTAGCCCACCCTGAGAGTTGGGGTACTCGGAGCCGGGCCTCCGTGTAGGGTGGTTGCAGTTGTGACCTAGGCCCGCTCCGTGCCCAGGGTTGTCACATAAAAATACGGGCTAGGAGGGATGATGGAAAGGTACTCGACTACGCCACCTGTGGTGTCTGGTGATTGCCAACAGCGCTGCAGCAGTCCTCTGAGGCAGGATGTCGTGGCAGCAGCAGATGGTACTACTCCCCACAGGCGGAGCAGGGCCTCAGGGCAGCGAAGAGGGATCAGGAGAGTAGTAGTGGGTTGTATGTTGTGGTGTGGTGTCGCGCTAGAATAAAGGACTGGAGGCAATGGATGCAGTCTTCCAAGCTTTACTCACGTTGTCAATGGTCAGCTGCAAGGCTTCTCCTTGCTCCTCACGGCGCGCTGCGGCCACCAGGAAAGGGGGTTCGGCACTCTACGGGTAGTTCGGGTGCATCAATCAGGAACCCCAGCACCAGAGTGTTCCTAGAAACTTCCACTAGGTCCTCTCCTGTTCGTGTGTGGTGCGTGTAGTAAGGCTGGGTCTCCCTCTGGTTACTCACAGAACAAGGGTACGGGTGGCGACTCCGCTCCGTCTGTTACCTGGTGGGATCCACCAAGCCTCCGGAGCTTTTCTGACTAGGACGTGAAGTAACAAAGTCAGATAACGGGTGCCGGTCCCCTCTTGCAGCAGGAGTCCCTCTGACTAAGCCAGAATGAAGAGTACAGGTGGCGTAAACCGCTCCGTCCGAATTCCCTGGGATCCTTTTGCCTGTGGAGCTTTACTCCTCCGCTCCCCTCCAGGCCTTCTTAGGTAGGGACCTTGACCGGGTAGAGACAGCCGTTAACTCTCACCCGCTCCTCGCCTCAAGGCCAGAGTACGAGGACCGTGTATCTTCAACAGCTGCAGGTTCTAGCAGAAAGCCAAGTTCAGCGATGAAGATCTCAATCAAAAGACCTTGAACCTAAGATGGCCGTTTATTAAATATGTATTAGCAAGTGTAACCTCCTGGTGTGTCCTCCATCCTCACCCACTACTAGGTTCCCCCTATCTTTGGTTCTCCCCATCTCCTCTTATCCTGGCTGGGGCAGCACCCTGGTGCATATAAGAACCCTACAGGTGGGAGACGTGTAGTGTTGAATGCAGAGGTGGGGTCCTGACAGGTGCTCCATCCTTACCTCGGAGAGGAGATACCACACCTCATTAAAGAGATGCAGTACCCCTGTGGCGACAGAACCCTCAGGGGCGCCCCATTACCATCAGACTCACACACCACTCAGCCCACCCGTTTCTTGTGCAGTGATAAACCAGCTGTTCACCTCCCATACACATTTTCTAAGCATTCCCTATTTCTTTCTTCAGGTGGTCCTGACATCAGTCCCCAGCCGAAACATCTTTATGGCTGTAAAAATGATCAAGAAAAAGAAGGTGAAGGAAAACATCCTTATGAGAGAGCGGCGGATACTCCTGGCGGCCCGAGACTGCCCATTCTTATGTCACCTCTATGCCGCACAGCAGTCTCGGAAGCTGGCGTATTTCATCACGGAGTATCTGTCCGGCGGCAGCCTCGAGGCTTTGATTGACATGTGCGGCTGCCTGAACATCGACAGCGTAAGATATACCAAAAAGAAAGCAGAGGGGTGAAAATAAAAGCAGAGGTGGAAATGTAGCTGGGAGAGGACTGGCAGGTCATGTAGCCCAGGAGGGAAGGAGGTATCAGTGATGACATTGATACTACACTCTGTTCTCTCCATCAGATTCTACACAGCAGAGATTGTATGTGGTCTCCAGTTCCTCCACGGACACAACATCGTCCACCGGTAAGCACAACTTTCCTCCTTCTCTCTGTCCCCTCTACATGCTCAAAAAATTGCCCCCAACTTTCCTGGGCTCCAGTCTGCCTAGTCCACCTGATCTTGCAGTGACCCATTTTCCATCTCCTGTATCATGGGGCAGATTTCTTATTATGTTTTCTTATTTCATTGCAGAGATATTAAGCCAGTAAACATCATGTTGGATGCCGATGGCCACATCCGTGTAGTTGACCTGGGGCTCGCCCAAGATGGGGTCACCTCCTCCAATAACATCTCTGGAGTGACGGGCACTTTCCACTTCATGGCCCCTGAGGTGCTTCTCAAAAAAGGATATGGCACAGCAGTGGATTGGTGGAGCCTGGGGATTGTGGTGTCCAAGATGGCAACAGGACGCTCCCCATTTTACACTGGCTCCGTCAGCAAAATGGCTTACACAGCGATAACCAGAGGAGAGCCTGAAATTCCATCTTGGCTTGATGCTGACTTGAAAGATCTTATCAAGAAGCTGCTGTGCAAAAATCCTGAGAAGCGCTTGGATGTGTGCGGTAACATCAGAGAGCATCCATTCTTTACCAACAACGGCTGGGAGGATCTAGAGAAAAGGAGAGCAAAGCCGCCATTTATACCATTCAGGCCAGTTCTGGAGAACCATCATCTGCAGTGGCCGGAGGATAAGAAAGCCTTTAATCCCGTGGCCGGATTCAATTATGTGTCATCAAGCTGGGCCCGGTAAGATCATCCTCTGTGAGGATAAATCCCATCAAATGTTCTTCTCACCTTGTGGCCATTATGACCATCTTTGTCTTCTCCCACTGTTTCTGTCAATGACTATGTCTCTGTCATTCTTAGGTGGATGAGAATATCTGGGCTGTGAAAGAATCCACGACCATCTGGTGAGTGACCGCTGTACACACAGGACACCGATCATTAGATGTGTACATTATATCTGATGTTACATAGGGGAATGGTTCATTATAATGACCATTCCTCTAAGATAACAGAAGATCCTGAAGATAGAAGTTATTGAAATGTCTTCCTCCTTATGTCTTGCAGGATGAACCCGTGCCAACTGCCCAGAACTTCTTGCCTCCTGACCCGTACCTCACATCTCTGCTGCTGTTTGTCACCTCGGCTGCCCTAGAACATCATGTCTCTCATTAACACCTTCATGTCGGACCACTGCCATCGTGTCGCTGCACCAGGTGTTATGTTCTGCTACCAGAGCTAAGGAAAGAGAGGAGATCTGTCCCTACGATAGAACTCAGCTTGATCCCTACGATGTAACAGGGGACCTGATCCTGCGATCAGACCTGCTAAAGTCCTAAGCTAGTCTGTACGGAGACCTATAGATGTGGGGAAGGAATCCCTACAAGTACTAAGGACTGGGAGGAAAATGGGACACCTCCTAACAGAAATAGTAGCAGACAGACGAACAAACAAAATATAAAGAACACAGAGGTCCGTAGACCAAGCAAACTAACAGAGTAGATACAGAGCACAGGCTAGCTAGAAAGTAGTTATACAATGAAGTCCAGCAAAGCCAGAAGGGCGGAGCAGGATTAAATAGGCCAACAAGGTCATGTGACCAGCAAAGGAAAAAACCTAAGAGCAAGGTTCTAACAGTACCCCCCCTTCTAAGAGGATCCTCCGGATCCCCTAGGACCAGGCTTATCAGGAAATCTCCTGTGAAACGCTCTGATAAGTCTGGACGCGGAAACATCATCCGACCTCACCCAAGAGTTATCCTCGGGTCCGAAACCTTTCCAGGCCACAAGATACTGCAAACTACCTCTATACCGTCTAGAGTTAAGGATGCGAGAAATTTCATATTCCCCGTCCTCCACCACCGGAGGAACAGAGGCAGAGGCGTCACAATCCGATACAACCGCTTTTTTCAACAGAGAGACATGAAATACCGGATTAATTCTCCAGGAGGTAGGAACCTCCAACCTAACAGCAGATTGGTTGACAACCTGAAGCACCTTAAAGGGCCCTACAAACTTGGGACCCAATTTCTTAGAAGGAATCCTCAACCGCAGATTTCTAGAGGACAACCAAACTATGTCACCAACAGCGAACAAAACCTCCTGTCGTTTCCTATCAAAGTAGTCTTTAGATTTTCTGTTGGCCTCCTGAAGATTACAACGCACATCCGTCCAAACTCTCTCTAAATCACCGGAAAAATTCTCCTCCTCAGGCACGGCAGATCCCAACTTGGAGAACGACCCAAACGACGGATGTCTCCCAGAACAACAAAAAAAAGGCGAACAACCAGCAGAAGAAGATGTATGGTTGTTAAGAGCAAATTCAGCAAGTGGCAGAAACTCAGACCACCCCTCTTGATTGTCTGCCACAAAACAACGCAAGAACTGCTCAACATCCTGGTTTTTCCTTTCTGTCTTGCCATTAGATTCAGGATGATATCCGGACGAGAACGACAAATGAACTCCCAACCTGTCACAAAAGGCACGCCAAAAACGAGCCACGAACTGAGGACCCCTATCAGAAACAATGTCAGTAGGAACGCCATGAAGTCTGACAATTTCCTTGACAAAGGCCTTAGCGAGAGTTTTAGCGCAGGGCAGTTTGACGAAGGGAACCAAGTCACACATCTTGCTAAAACGGTCCACGACCACCCAGATGACAGTAAAACCCTCAGAGGGGGGAAGGTCAGTTATAAAGTCCATAGCCA
Source organism: Phyllobates terribilis (assembly GCF_046119375.1). NCBI lineage: Eukaryota > Metazoa > Chordata > Amphibia > Anura > Dendrobatidae > Phyllobates > Phyllobates terribilis. The sequence goes on along the minus strand of NW_027363402.1, from coordinate 559,086 downwards.
AATGTGTCCAAGGAGCACTGGGAACCTCCAAAGGACAAAGCAACCCCGCAGCAGGAGTATGTGAGGACTTAGATCTAGCACATATAGTACATTGACGCACCCACTTAATGACTTCCTTCTGCCATCCAGGCCACCAAAAACTGCGACCCACCAGTCTCTTGGTCTCAGAGATTCCGGGATGACCTGCCAACTGAGATTCGTGACACTCAACAAACAAATCTCTCACACAAACAACCTCCCATGAGGAGTGTTAGATGGGGCATTCTCCTGTGCTTTAAGAATCTCATCTTCCAAAACGGAGTCCAAAGCAGCTATCACAACACCTTCTTGTAAAATGTTCTCCTCTTTCTCAGCACCGACTATGGGAGAAAAACTGCGAGACAAGGCATCCGCCTTAACATTCTTAGTACCAGGGATGTAAGTAACGGAGAAATTAAACCGTGAGAAAAACAGTGCCCACCTAGCCTGACGGGCATTCAGGCGCTTGGCAGCATCAAGATATATCAGATTTTTATGATCCGTAAGAACCTGAACGGGAAATTCCGCACCTTCCAAGAAGTGGCGCCAGTGTTCAAATGCGAGTTTAATAGCCAATAATTCCCGATTACCAATATCGTAATTCAGTTCAGTCTCCGAAAATTTTTTTGAAAAAAAGGCACAGGGATGTAATCCATCCCCGTTATCCTGAGACAATACTGCGCCAACCCCCACAGAGGAAGCATCAACCTCAACCAAAAACGGCTTAGTCACATCAGGCTGCATAAGGATGGGAGCAGAGGTGAACCTCTCCTTGAGATACACAAAAGCTTCAATGGCCTCAGATGACCACTGAACCGCATCAGCACCTTTCCTGGTGAGATCGGTCAGAGGTTTGACAATACTAGAAAAATTTTTTATGAATTTTCTGTAATAATTGGCGAAACCTAAAAACCTCTGTATCGATTTCAAACCAATAGGCCTAGGCCATTCCTGTACAGCTTGAACTTTAACCGGGTCCATCTCAAAACCTTCGCTGGAGATAATGTAACCCAAAAAACTAATTCTCTGTACAGCGAACTCACATTTCTCCAGCTTAGCAAAAAGCGAATTGTCCATTAATAACTGTAATACCTCACGTACGCTCCGCCAATGAGACTCCAGATCCGGCGAATAAATCAAAATGTCATCCAAATACACAACCACATTTTTGCCGATCAAAGGTCTAAGGATGTCATTAATAAGATTCTGAAAAAATGCAGGAGCATTAGTAAGACCAAAAGGCATAACCAGATTCTCAAAATGACCCACAGGAGTGTTAAAAGCAGTCTTCCATTCGTCACCCTCCTTCATGCGCAACAGATTGTATGCCCCCTTAAGGTCAATTTTAGAGAACCACTTGGCCCCCATTAACTGGTTAAACAGATCAGGAATCAATGGCAGTGGGTAAGGATTGCGTACAGTAATTTTGTTAATCTCACGAAAATCCAGACAAGGACGTAAACCGCCGTCCTTTTTTTTTACAAAAAAAAATCCAACCGCCACAGGAGACTTAGAGGGCCTAATGTGACCGGCGGCCAAACTTGTCTGTATGTATTCCTCCAAAGCCTTCCTCTCAGGAATAGTAAGGTTAAATAAACGACTTTTAGGAAGAGTCGCTCCAGGGACAAATTCAATAGAACAATCATAGTCTCTATGGGGAGGCAAAACCTGCGATTCCTTCTCAGAAAAAACTCTCCAAAAATCCTGAATAGGAACAGGCAATTCTCCCCTATCCAAAGCTGCAATACGCCCGTTACAACACTTGTCATAACATTTATGGCTCCAGGATTTAATTTCACTGGTAGACCAATCCAGTACAGGATTGTGAAATTTTAACCAGGGCAATCCCAATATTACTGGAGAAGGCAAGTTATTCAAAACTACCAAATCCAATTTCTCATGGTGAACACCATTAATAGTGAGAGGAAATTCACAGACCTTGAGAGTAATATTCTTCAAAGGGGAACCATCCACAGAAACCACAGCAATGGGGGATGATAAAGGTTCGGGTTTTAAATTGAGTCTTTCCAAGAATCCCCCATCAATTACATTCAGAGTAGACCCACAATCAACAAACACCCGAAATTCCATTAATTTTTCCTGAGCAATCGTGGAAGCAGCTAAAAATATACCCTTGGAATTTAAACAGGCAATACGGGCATGACTGACCATTTTTTTTTCTTTCTTCATACGAAGCTCACAGCCTTTAATCAAATGACCAGATTTTCCGCAATAGAAACACAAGCCTTCAGAAAATCGACGGTCTTTTTCTTGAGAGCGAGGTGCCACCGATCCAATCTCCATCGGTTCACCACTGTTAGTACACACATTCTCATAACCAGAAACTGACATAGCAGAGGATTTGCTCTCATTAACCCTTGCACGCAGTCTCCTATCCACCCGTATAGCTAATTGCATAGCCTGTTGCAAATCTTCAGGTGTAGGATAAGCAATTAGCAGGTCTTTAACCCTTTCATTGAGCCCAGCAAGAAATAGACTTTTCAGAGCAGAATCGTTCCACCCTGTTTGAGTAGACCAACGACGGAAATGAGTACAATATTTTTCCACATTACCTGATCCCTGTCTCAAACGTCTTAACTCAGTCTCAGCTGATGCGACACGGTCAGGATCATCATATAATAGCCCCAAAGCAGAAAAAAAACTATCCACTGATCTGAAGCATGTATCACTAGGTTGCAAAGAAAAGGCCCACTCCTGAGGCTCTTTGCGCAAAAGTGACATTATGAACCCTATGCGCTGGGATTCATCCCCAGAGGACTTGGGTCTCAAACGAAAATACAATAAGCAAGCATTTTTAAATGAAAAAAATTCTCGGTGTTCACCAAAAAATAAATCCGGCAAACATACCTTAGGCTCCAAGAAATGTGCTCCAGGACAGTTACTCACGTGCTGACGGAGCTCGGCCACCTCCAGAGAGAGTCCCTGCAGGCGATGAGCCAAATCCTGAACCGACACCATGATGGAACAGAAAAATCTTTCCTTAGAGAATTTGCAGGCTGGACTTACTGTTATGTTCTGCTACCAGAGCTAAGGAAAGAGAGGAGATCTGTCCCTACGATAGAACTCAGCTTGATCCCTACGATGTAACAGGGGACCTGATCCTGCGATCAGACCTGCTAAAGTCCTAAGCTAGTCTGTACGGAGACCTATAGATGTGGGGATGGAATCCCTACAAGTACTAAGGACTGGGAGGAAAATGGGACACCTCCTAACAGAAATAGTAGCAGACAGAAGAACAAACAAAATATAAAGAACACAGAGGTCCGTAGACCAAGCAAACTAACAGAGTAGATCCAGAGCACAGGCTAGCTAGAAAGTAGTTATACAATGAAGTCCAGCAAAGCCAGAAGGGCGGAGCAGGATTAAATAGGCCAACAAGGTCATGTGACCAGCAAAGGAAAAAACCTAAGAGCAAGGTTCTAACACCAGGCCCTTGACTTGGCCTCCTCCAATCCATGGCTGGCATCTGAGATCCCTCCAGCCCGAAGGTCTTCTGCGCCCCAGTAGCGGCCTGTGCTAAGTTTCCATCTGGTGAGTTCAGGAACAATAGTATAATATAGGCCATTATCCCTGAACTTACCTCAGCGCAGGCCGGGTAAGTACTGCACCCATCATCCGTCACATCCACAGTACATGATAGGTGTAGACCCTACACTACACTACAGGTATAGGCACACAAACATAGACACATAGGACGTAGATAGAGATTTCGGCTTTTGATCCTGGGATTTAATCTGATCGCCATATTTGGGGTCAGGAAGGAATTTTCCCCCCTAATATGAGGATAATTGGCCCATTCCTCATAGGGGTTTTTTGCCTTCCTCTGGATCTACACGGCCTTAAATAGGTTTAGTAATATATCAATAAGTAGATTCACACATAAGTAGTGCAAAAAAATAAGTTTAAAAAAATAAAATTCAAAAATAGTTTATTTTACACAAACCAAAAACATTTTTAGTCTAAATTAAAAAATGTAAATATATATTTTAAAAATCTCACTTCCACTACACACAGGGAGGTACGAGCCTCTGATCCTGGGATTTAATCTGATCGCCATATTTGGGGTCAGGAAGGAATTTTTCCCCCGTCATGAGAATAATTGGCCCATTTCTCACGTGGGGTTTTCGCCTTCCTCTGGATCAACACGGCCCATAGATAGGTTTAATAAAATAGAAGAAATAAGTAGGTTCTTATATTTATAATGAAAAAATATCTAAAAAAATAATTTATTTTTTGGTTTAAGAAAAATTATTTAATATAAATATAAAAATAAATTAGTCCAAAAATTTAAAATAATTAAATATTTAAATAAAAAATGTACACTTACGTATCACACATTAGCTATGAGCCCTTGATCATGGGATTCATCCCGATCGTCATATTTGGGATCAGGAAGGAATTTTTCACCTTCTTCTGGATCAACACGGCCTTAAATAGATATAAACTGACAGTTATATAAGTAATTCCCAGATTAATGGCTTATTATAAATACATAAAAACATTTTAAAGTATAGGTAGATTTTCAGATAATGTATAATATATACCGTAGCTCTGAACTTAAATAAGGAAAAGATAAATAGTCTAATACATTTTTTAGAAATTAATTTATTTTCGGTCTCAGCCCTTGATCCTGGGATTTATTCTGATCGCCATATTTGGGGTCAGGAAGGAATTTTTCCCCCTGATATGAGGACAATTGGCTTATTCCTAACAGGGGGTTTTCGCCTTCCTCTGGATCAACGCGGCCCATAAATAGGATTATTCTGATAGAAGAATAATTGACACATATACATGATACTATAACATATAATAACCCCATCTATAAATAAAATCTTTCGTTTACCCCCTACATCGTTGTTCTTGTCTTTATTCCATCGGTCGTCCATGTAGTGAATGTGGGTTTCGCCCCTGAGTCTTGATGGGGTCGTACGGTCTCATGTAAGGTTTCTTCATATGGGTCAGAGGTGAAACCCCAATGTGCTGCGGATAAAGACCAAACTGATCCCTTCTGCAGTAAGCGAGTACCCGGCAGCAGGTGCTGAATTTCCCTACAGCGCCTCCCAAGACAGAAATTAAGTATTACAAGTGATTCTCTGTAATCACTGGGCTGTACCTGGAAATCTAGTGTTTGGTCCTCCAGGGCAGGAGACGCTGTTTGGTGGTCGTTTTCATTCTGACTAATGGATGAGAATACAGAACTTCAGATTCCCATAAAATGCCATTTGGATATTGGGTTTTCTACAGCTGCCGCTCACTATACACAGAGCGGTGATTGAAACCGCGCAGGCGCCGCCCCTGTGACTGACAGAGAGAGGCTGCTGGGTGACATAAAGTTAATTTCCTCCTGGCAGCGGGGCTCTCAGTGCAGGCACCGCACAGTGTCACAATGCTATTACTTGCAGATTTACCCCATATCCCATATCTGCAGGTTAATAGTGTTATTTTACATGACAGGTTCCCTTTAACCCATGATGTAGTTTTGTCCCAGGTCTCTAAGGCCTGTATGAAACCAACTCAGTAGTAGAGCTCACATCATATGTAGCAGATGCCGGCTGTGCTACACAGCCAAAAACTGCCTGTAACTGCAGCAACCGGAGCTCGCTCCGATCGCTGAGGTTTATCCATCTAAATGCCTTTGTCAATCACTGAATGGCGATTGCAGGGAGCTGATGGGTTACTGACGCGCCCCCTGGGGCTGTGGGGTACTCGGTAGCTGGGCCGGTTGGTGCTGGGGATGTCACGGTGGCAGTGACCCGGTCCGTGGCCCCGGGTGGTCAAATTAAAGGAAAAGTAAAAGGGGAATAAAGTTTTTTAGAGATAATGTTTGTGACGCCACCTGTGGTATGCGGCTATATGGGGCCGCCGCTGTGGTGCAGATCCACTGGAGCTGAAGGTGACACAGCAGAGTTGGTTCAGCTCTCCACAGGCAGAGCTTAGCCCCAGGGCAGAATAAGATTAATTTTGAAGGTAGATGTTGTGTAATGCAGGTGATGACGCAGCAATTATTCAAGGACACAGTGGGGTGCAGTCTTCAGGTTTTACTCACAGTTGTTAAGTTCCTCAGGTTACAGTCACCAGTGTGCAACTTCCCATGTCGCCCTGTGTCCTCCGGGGTAGTGATCCAGCAAACTCTAAGGTACCTCAGGAGCACTTGGACGGGACCCCGTTCAATGTACCTTTCCTGGTCGTCTCACAGCGCTGGTTCTCACCCTCCTACCCTGCGCCTCACAATTAGTGTCCCAAGCCAGTGGCCTCGGGCCTTGTCGGGCAACTTGCAATCTCCTGTACCCTATGTGGCCACCTTTTCAGCGATATAATTGTGAATATTGGCTGCAACACCTTGCAAATGCTGCAGCCTCCGGTTGGCTAGCTGAGCCTGGTTGTTCTCCACTAGTCTGGGGCCGGTACCCCTCTGCGGCCTGATCCCTCCACGTCAGCATGAATTCGGGCGCACGGGTGGCTTCCTGCGCTCACCGTGCCCCTGGGATCCCCTCTGTCTCTGGAGCCTTTCTCTCGCTGCTCCCGTCTTCTCTCACTCTCCTCCTGGGCTTCTCTTACTAGGTCCGACTCCTCTCTCTCCTTCCTTGCTCTCCTGAGCTCCCACTCCCAACTGAGCTCCTCACTGTACTGTCCGCTTCTAGATGGTTTCCCTTGTCTTTTATACTCTTTCTGTCTGTGCTCCCCTGAACTTCTTCCTCCACCCACCTCCTGTACCTAGTTCCACCTCCAGCTAGGGACCAGGGACTGCTCTCCCTTAGGATCAATCTCGCCCTTCCCTACTGTAGTGAAGAATATTGGATGTGGGTGTGTGGGTCCCAGGTAGTACTCCGTCCTTACTTGAGTGTGGAGTACCACACCTCTGGGTGAGATGCAGTACCTCTGTGGCAACTGGACCCGCAGGGGCGCCACATTACCATGGCAGCCGGTAAGTATAGTGTAAGCAATCGAACAATTGCAGGTTGAGATCCCCTAGTGGTACAAAAAAAGTAGAAATAAAAAAATGGGAACCTGTCACGTGAAAAAACAGGGTTAATCTGCAGGTTAATAGCGTTCTGAACCTGTCTGGCCCTGGCACTTAGAGCCCCGCTGCCGGGAGGAAATTATGTGTATTCCTCCTGGCAGCGGTCAGCTTCCAGTCATAGGTGCGGTGGCGCGGGTTCAGTCACTGCTCTGTACATAGAGGGTGGCGCCTCCAGCACTGACTGTCGTCCGGTCGTACTGCTGAGCTGCTGTCAATCAATGCCGGGGGGTGCGGTTACACCAATGCCGGGAGGAATAAAGCTTCCTCCTGGCAGCGGGGCTCAAAGTGCGGGCGCCGAGCAAGTTCAGAGTAACCCCACATCTGCAGGTTGATAGCGTTTTTTCACATCATAGGTTCCATTTAAAAAATAAAACTGTATAAAAAACTGCACCTCCTTTGTCCCCATTCAAAAATGGAAAAATGGAAAAAAAAATTGATATTGTCATGACTAGTGTTGAGCGATACCTTCCGATATCAGGAAATATCGTATCGGATTGGATCGGCCGATACCCAAAAAGTATCGGATATCGCCGATTCCGATACCGGAAACCAATGCAAGTCAATGGGACACAAATATCGGAATGAAAATAAACCCTTTCCTTGTAGGTTAATTCTACATGAAGTAAAACAACTAAGAATAATGTAGAATGTATTATGCGAAAAGCCGGCAATTCATCAGCGGCATTCACCGGTACCCCGACAATTTACAACAGAAAGAATAGAGCATCACACATAGATTAGATAGATAGAACCATGTCAGTCACATATATATGAAGTACAGTGACAGTGTTGCTTACTGTACTTGTCATTTAGTGTAAAGGATTTATTTAAAAAAATATTAGTGTTTTCATGCACCGTCTCTTTAAAAAAGCCGGCCGGCAATTCAGCATCTGTACCCGACAATTTATAACAGACAGAATAGAGCTTCACACATAGATTAGATAGATAGAAACATGTCAGTCACATATATATGAAGTACAGTGACAGTGTTGCTTACTGTACTTGTCATTTAGTGTAAAGGATTTATTTAAAAAAATATTAGTGTTTTCGTGCACCGTCTCTTTAAGAAAGCCGGCCGGCAATTCAGCAGCGGTACCCGACAATTTAGAATAGAAGGAATAGAGAATCACACATAGATTAGATAGATAGAAACATGTCAGTCACATATATATGAAGTACAGTGACAGTGTTGATTACTGTACTTGTCATTTAGTGTTAAAATAAAGGATTTATTTAAAAAAAAATTCTCGTGGGGTTCCCCTTAATTTTAGTCTCTAGCGGAGGTTAAGCAGACGGCTGGGGCGGATGTTTGAAGCCTGGGAAGGGGGTAATACCCACGGAGCTTCCCAGGCTACTAATATCAGCCCCCAGCTGAATACCTAGCCTTTACTAGCTATTAAAATGGGGGAACCCCCCCAAGAAAATAACGTGGGGTCCCCCCTAATTTAATAGCTAGCAAAGGCTCGGCAGACAGCTGGGGGCTGATTTTAATAGCCCAGGAAGGGTGCCATGAATATTGGCCCCCTCCCAGGCTAGAAACACCAGCCGTCAGCCGCCCCAGAAATGGCGCATCCATAGGATGCGCCAATTCTGGCACTTAGCCTCGCTCTTCCCACTGCCCTGTAGCGGTGGCAGTGGGGTAATAGGGCTGGGGTTGATGTCAGCTTATAATGCCAGCTGACATCAAGCCCAGATTAGTAATGGAGAGGCGTCTATAAGACACCCCCATTACTAACCCCATAGTCAAAGTTAAAGAAAAACACAAACACCCAGAATAAAATCCTTTAATTGAAATAAACACACAATTCTTTATTGTTCTAAATTAAACCATACTTACAGTCACGCCCATTCCAGCTGAAGCCAACGATCTCCTGCAATAAAAGAAAAATAATAAAGCAACCTCATCCTTACCTTTCCATGGTTCCCACGACAGCTTCAGCTCTGCTACATCGAGATGACAGGCTGGACCGCAGCAGAACGTTGCCAACCAGCCTGTCATCCCGCAGACACTGAGAAGCGCAGGCATGCTTGCGCTCCTTAGTGTCTGGCTGTGACGGCATAAAGATGAGCCGAGGTCATGTCCAATGAACTCGGCTCACCTCATGCACGTCACTGACAGCGTGGGAAAATTATCACGCTGAAGCGCTGAGTGCAGGAGAATTTTCCCACGCTGTCAGTGACGTGCATGAGGTGAGCTGAGTTCATTGGACATGACCTCGGCTCATCTGGATGCCCTCACAGAGAGACACTGTGGAGCGCAAGCATGCCTGCGCTTCTCAGTGTCCGTGGGATGACAGGCTGGATGGCAGCGTTCTGCTGCGGTCCAGCCTGTCATCTCGATGTAGCAGAGCTGAAGCTGTCGTGGGAACCATGGAAAGGTAAGGATGAGGTTGCTTTATTATTTTTCTTTTATTGCAGGAGATCGTTGGCTTCAGCTGGAATGGGCGTGACTGTAAGTATGGTTTAATTTAGAACAATAAAGAATTGTGTGTTTATTTCAATTAAAGGACTTTTTTCTGGGTGTTGTGTTTTTTTAAATACTTTACTAGAAATTCATGGTGGTCATGTCTAATATTGGCGTGACCCCATGAATTTCGGGCTTAGGGCCAGCTGATAATGCCAAGCTGGCCTTAACCCCTTTATTACCCAGTGAGCCACCGCACCAGGGCCCTGGATGAGTTGGGTACAGCGCCAGAAGATGGCGCTTCTATGAACGAGCCATTTTCTGGGGCGGCTGCGGACTGCAATTTGCAGCGGGGGGGGCCCAGAAAGCTTGGGTCTCCCTGCGCTGCGGATTCCAGCCCCCAGCTGCCTAGTTGTACCTGGCTGGGCACAAAAATAGGGCGAAGCCCCACGCATTTTTTTTTTTAATTATTTCATGAAATTCATGGAATAATTAAGAAAAAAAGGGCTTCCCTATATTGCTGTGTCCAACCAGGTACAAATAGGCAGCTGGTGGTTGGGGGCAGCCCGTTTCTGCCTGCTGTACCTGGCTGGACACAAATATAGGGCGGAGCCCCACATCAATTTTTTTTAAAATAAATCCTTTATTTTAACACTAAATGACATTTGAGGAGTTAATAAAGATGCAGTCCCTAAATTATTATTTATTTTTTAATTAATTTTTCCCAAAACTTTTGACGTGGGCTTCGCCATATTTTTGTATGCCAGCCAGGTACAGCATCCAGCTTCTATGAACGCGTCATTTTCCGGGGTGGCTGCGGACTGCAATTTTCAGCGGGGGGGGGGGGGGGGGCAGAAAGCTTGGGCCTCCCTGCGCTGCAGATTCCATCCCCCAGCTGCCTAGTTGTACCTGGCTGGACACAAAAATAGGGAGAAGCTTCACGTATTTTTTTTTTTAAATTATTTCATGAAATTCATGATATAATTAAGAAAAAAAGGGCTTCCCTATATTGTTGTGTCCAACCAGGTACAAATAGGCAGCTGGTGGTTGGGGGCAGCCCGTTCCTGCCTGCTGTACCTGGCTGGACACAAATATAATGCGAAGCCCCACGTCAATTTTTTTTAAATTATTTCAGGAAATTCATGAAATAATTAAAAAAAATTGATGTGGGGCTTCGCCCTATATTTGTGTCCAGTCAGGTACAGCAGGCAGGAGCGGGCTGCCCCCAACCACCAGCTGCCTATTTGTACCTGGCCGGACACAACAATATAGGGAAGCCCTTTTTTTCTTAATTATTCCATGAATTTCATGAATTTAAAAAAAAAATACGTGGAGCTTCGCCCTATTTTTGTGTCCAGCCAGGTACAACTAGGCAGCTGGGGGCTGGAATCTGCAGCGCAGGGAGGCCCAAGCTTTCTGGGCCCCACCCGCTGCAAATTGCAGTCCGCAGCCGCCCCGGAAAATGGCGCGTTCATAGAAGCGCCATCTTCTGGCGCTGTACCCAACTCATCCAGGGCCCTGGTGCGGTGGCTCACTGGGTAATAAAGGGGTTAAGGCCAGCTTGGCATTATCAGCTGGCCCTAAGCCCGAAATTCATGGGGTCACGCCAATATTAGACATGACCACCATGAATTTCTAGTAAAGTATTTAAAAAAAACACAAACACCCAGAAAAAAGTCCTTTAATTGAAATAAACACACAATTCTTTATTGTTCTAAATTAAACCATACTTACAGTCACGCCCATTCCAGCTGAAGCCAACGATCTCCTGCAATAAAAGTAAAATAATAAAGCAACATCATCCTTACCTTTCCATGGCTCCCACGACAGCTTCAGCTCTGCTACATCGAGATGACAGGCTGGACCGCAGCAGAACGCTGCCATCCAGCCTGTCATCCCGCAGACACTGAGAAGCGCAGGCATGCTTGCGCTCCTCAGTGTCTGGCTGTGACGGCATCCAGATGAGCCGAGGTCATGTCCAATGAACTCAGCTCACTTCATGTACGTCACTGACAGCGTGGGAGAATTCTCACGCTGAAGCGCTGAGTGCAGGAGAATTTTCCCACGGTGTCAGTGACGTGCATGAGGTGAGCTGAGTTCATTGGACATGACCTCGGCTCATCTTTATGCCGTCACAGCCTGACACTGAGGAGCGCAAGCATGCCTGCGCTTCTCAGTGTCTGCGGGATGACAGGCTGAATTGCAGCGTTCTGCTGCGGTCCAGCCTGTCATCTCGATGTAGCAGAGCTGAAGCTGTCGTGGGAACCATGGAAAGTTAAGGATGATGTTACTTTATTATTTTTCTTTTATTGCAGGAAATCGTTGGCTTCAGCTGGAATGGGCGTGACGGTAAGTATGGTTTAATTTAGAACAATAAAGAATTGTGTCTTTATTTCAATTAAAGGACTTTTTTCTGGGTGTTTGTGTTTTTTTTAAATACTTTACTAGAAATTCATGGCGGTCATGTCTAATATTGGCGTGACCCCATGAATTTCGGGCTTAGGGCCAGCTGATAATGCCAAGCTGGCCTTAACCCCTTTATTACCCAGTGAGCCACCGCACCAGGGCCCTGGATGAGTTGGGTACAGCGCCAGAAGATGGCGCTTCTATGAACGCGCCATTTTCCGGGGCGGCTGCGGACTGCAATTTGCAGCGGGTGGGGCCCAGAAAGCTTGGGCCTCCCTGCGCTGCAGATTCCAGCCCCCAGCTGCCTAGTTGTACCTGGCTGGACACAAAAATAGGGCGAAGCCCCACGTATTTTTTTTTTAAATTATTTCATGAAATTCATGGAATAATTAAGAAAAAAAGGGCTTCCCTATATTGTTGTGTCCGGCCAGGTACAAATAGGCAGCTGGTGGTTGGGGGCAGCCCGTTCCTGCCTGCTGTACCTGGCTGGACACAAATATAGGGTGAAGCCCCACATAAATTTTTTTTAATTATTTCATGAATTTCCTGAAATAATTAAAAAAAAATTGATGTGGGGCTTTGCACTATATTTGTGTCCAGCCAGGTACAGCAGGCAGGAACGGGCTGCCCCCAACCACCAGCTGCCTATTTGTACCTAGTTGGACACAACAATATAGGGAAGCCCTTTTTTTCTTAATTATTCCATGAATTTCATGAAATAATTTAAAAAAAAAAACCGTGGAGCTTCTCCCTATTTTTGTGTCCAGCCAGGTACAACTAGGCAGCTGGGGGATGGAATCTGCAGCGCAGGGAGGCCCAAGCTTTCTGCCCCCCCCGCTGAAAATTGCAGTCTGCAGCCGCCCCGGAAAATGGCGCGTTCATAGAAGCTGGATGCTGTACCTGGCTGGCATACAAAAATATGGCGAAGCCCACGTCAAAAGTTTTAGGAAAAATTAATTAAAAAATAAATAATAATTTAGGGACTGCATCTTTATTAACTCCTCAAATGTCATTTAGTGTTAAAATAAAGGATTTATTTTAAAAAAAAATGGCGTGGGATCCCCCATAATTTTAGTCTCTAGCGGAGGTTAAGCAGACGGCTGGGGCAGATGTTTGAAGCCTGGGAAGGGGGTAAAACCCACGGAGCTTCCCAGGCTACTAATATCAGCCCCCAGCTGAATACCTAGCCTTTACTAGCTATTAAAATGGGGGACCCCCCCCAAAAAAATGACGTGGGGTTCCCCCTATTTTAATAGCTAGCAAAGGCTAGGCAGACAGCTGGGGGCTGATATTAATAGCCCAGGAAGGGTGCCATGAATATTGGCCCCCTCCCAGGCTAGAAACACCAGCCGTCAGCCGCCCCAGAAATGGCGCATCCATATGATGCGCCAATTCTGGCACTTAGCCTCGCTCTTCCACGCTGCCCTGGTGCGGTGGCAGGGGGTAATAGGGTTGGGGTTCATGTCAGCGCCAGCTGCCATGAAGCCCAGGTTAGTAATGATGGGCGTCTATAAGACACCCCCATTACTAACCTACAAAGTGTTAAAAAGAAAACACACACTACACCCAGAAAAAAATAATTTATTTGAAATAAAACAGACCATTTTATTTAATTCTTAGTTTACTAAAAATAATAGTTACCTGTCCACGTTCCTGCGCTGATCTCCCATGCACAGCTGTCACATCTGGAGATGGTGACAGCTGTGCATGGCTGCTGTAAGCTCACGCTGCCGCGAACACGTCCGCTCCCGGCAGTGGGAGCCCCTGACTGAGGTCACCGGAGTGCATTCAGTCAGCGCTGCTCCGGAGACCTCCTTTACGGCAGTGCTGTACCGTGGGAATTTCTCACGATACAGCAGGGCCGTAAAGGAGCTAACCGGAGCAGCGCTGCCTGAACTCCGGTGAACCCTTACGGCCCCGTCATTCTAGCGGCGGCGGCGGTTCAGAGCGGTCACATTCTATGTGGCTGCTCTAAACTGGAGATCTTCGTGGGACACTCGTGGACTACTACGGAGGGGTAAGGATAAGGTTGTGGTTTATTATTTTATATTTTATTACAGGAGATCGATGGCTTCGGGGAATTAGGTGTCTAGGTGAGTATAGGTGTAGTTTTTTATTTTTTACTTTATTTTAGGTGGCGATCGGCGGGGACAGGTAATGTATGAACTAATTTATTGTAGGTAACCACTGGCCACCAATGACATGTATTTAAAATTTATTGGGGACACAGTAGGGCAATTTAAATAGCAGGATCAGGCTGATGGGAACTACTGCTCCCATCGAGCTGATCCTGCTAGCACGAGTGGACCAGGGACAGACATAGGCCGATGGGAGTAGTAGTGTCACATCGGCCTATGTCTGCCTGCACGCACAGACACCGCGCACACCCGCACAAACATCGCACAGACACCCCGCACACACACGCAGACATCGCACACACACCCCGCACACACACGCACAGACACCCGCACACACACTAATCATGATCGGTCTGATGGTCTGGGAGGTGAGGCTGACCTGTGCGGCCGTGGGAAAGTTCATGTGAGTTCATGCAATGCAGTCAAGCATGAACTCACATGAACCCTCTGAGGGCACCGCGGCGACTTCAAATGAACAGCTGATCAGCATCACCTGATACCTCAGCTGTTCATTTGAAATAACCGGCGGGAAAGCGCAGCACAGAACGGGAAAGCCGGCGGTGAAGTCTTTTCACTGCCGGCTTCCCCGCCCGGGTCCTTCGCTCCTTGGTGCTGCGCTCCCCGCCCGGTCCTAATTTATGATTGGGATGGGAGGTGGCGAGGGGAGCGGAGGATCGGGGTGGGAGGCTGCGGGGAAGCAGTATGGGTCTGTGTGATTGTTTAAAGGCCGGCGGCTTTTTACCGCGCGCCGGCTTTTAAACAATCAGGAGAATTCTCCCCCGCTGGGATGGCATTCTGATGACAGGCTGGATCGCGCTGCCATCCAACTTGTCATCCTTCACAGACACTGCAGAGCTCAGGCATTATGGGAACTTCCGATTCCGGTATTCGATATTGTAAAAGTATCGGAATTAAGTATCGGAATTCCGATACCGCGAATATCGGCCGATACCCGATATTTCAGTATCGGAATGCTCAACACTAGTCATGACTAAAAAGTCCGATCTATCGAAATATTAAATTATTCAGACAATATGTTAAACATGAAGAAGGAAAAAAAAAGTTATGGCTCTGGGAAGAAGGGGAGCAAAAAACGAAAACGCAAAAATGGAAAAACCCAAGGTGGTGAAGGGGTTAAAAGCATCAGCTCCCAGCGAAAAATAACCAAGACCTCACTCAGCTCCATGAGCGAAAAGATGCAGGTCTCAGAATATGGAGGAACAAACAATTTAAGGGTCTGAATTTTTTTTTAACCACTAAAATATAAAGAAACGTCATAAGGGTATGTGCACATGTTCAGTAATTGCAGCAGAAAAACCCACTGAAAATATTGGAGTATCATTTTCCGTCCTATAACAGAACCCAGAGGGTCCCCTTGCTTCCATTTGTATCAGACATACTGATAGGGAATGTAGATTGTGAGCCCTAATGGGGACAGCGCCCAGAATGTCTGTAAATTGTCTGAATTGTAAAGAGCTGCAGAATATGTTGGCGCTATATAAATAAAAAGATTATTATTATTATAAAGATTATTAGTTATGCAAAGGGTTGAAAAAACGCAGCATGTGAACATAGCCTAATAACTGTTCTTAAAAATAAACTATTATCACTTCTATTTTTAAAGCTTTTTACTCTGCGGCATATTTTCCACACCTGCCTAAAACTTTTGCACAGTACTGTATATGAGATGCTTTTACAAAAAGATGCAGTATTTTTTGATAGTATGATACAAATCACTCTTGCTATGTGACTCCCTATTTCTTAATTTAAGAATCCATGTAGTAATTTGCATTTTGACCTCTAGATGGTGACACCTGAATACTGCAGTGACAATATCTCCAAAATATCCTAGGTCGGTGATGGCGAACCTTTTACAGACCGATAGCCCAAACTGCAACCAAAAACCCACTGATTTATCCCATAGTGCCAACACGGTCATTTAACCAGAATGCTGAGGTTTTAGTTTAGAAAAACAACTCATACATAGAGCAGGCGAGGGGAACCAAAAGCAGCCACAAACAGCAGCAGGGGCATGAGACTGCAGATAGAAAAAATATGCTCCCCCTTCCATCCTGGTATATGTTTGCCCATCCTTGTATATATGCTTCTCCCCCATCCTTGTATGTGCTACCCCCCATCCTTGTATATATCCTCCTCCCCATCCTTGTTTATATGCTGCTCCCCCATCCTTGTATATATCCTGCTTCCCCATCCTTGTATATATGCTTCTCCCCCATCCTTGTATGTGCTCCCCCAAATCCTTGTATATATGTTGCTCCCCCATCCTTGTATATATTCTGCTCCCCCATCCTTGTATATATGCTGCTCCCCCATCCTTGTATATATGCTGCTCCCCCATCCTTGTATATGTGCTGCTCCCCCATCTTTGTCGGAACAAAGAGGAATCTGCTACTAGTGAAAAGTTTCTGTGTTTTCTTATTAGGAGTTTTCCCTGGAGAAGGCGATGCATACCATGGAAGAAATGTGGGACTCCATAGCCTTTAATAAAGATAAAACCATATATATTTATATTATGCACAGCTACTACTTACACATACACACATGGAGTACAGGATATACAGACAATTACCACATACTACATACAGAATATTTCTCACTCTCTGAAAAAGTGTTAAATACATAATGGTGCATCCAGACACCAATTTTACAGTGCTGCTCATACACTGCAAAGAGTCTAAATACCTGTGGTCATCTGTGACTTGCACACACAAGTTAAGGTGGCCACACACAATAACCCTCTCCTCAATCCTGGTATATATGCTGGTCCTCCCGTCAATCCTGGTATATATGCTGGCCCTCCCCTCAATCCTGGTATATATGCTGGCCCTCTCCTCAATCCTGGTATATATGCTGGCCCTCCCCTCAATCCTGGTATATATGCTGGCCCTCCCCTCAATCCTGGTATATATGCTGGCCCTCCCCTCAATCCTGGTATATATGCTGGCCCTCCCCTCAATCCTGGTATATATGCTGGCCCTGTCCTCAATCCTGGTATATATGCTGGCCCTCCCCTCAATCCTGGTATATATGCTGGCCCTCCCCTCAATCCTGGTATATATGCTGGCCCTCTCCTCAATCATGGTATATATGCTGGCCCTCTCCTCAATCCTGGTATATATGCTGGCCCTCTCCTCAATCCTGGTATATATGCTGGCCCTCCCCTCAATCCTGGTAAATATGCTGGCCCTCCCCTCAATCCTGGTATATATGCTGGCCCTCCCCTCAATCCTGGTATATATGCTGGCCCTCCCCTCAATCCTGGTATATATGCTGGCCCTTCCCTCAATCCTGGTATATATGCTGGCCCTCCCCTCAATCCTGGTATATATGCTGGCCCTCCCCTCAATCCTGGTATATATAGTGGCCTTCCCCTCAATCCTGGTATATATGCTGGCCCTCCCCTCAATCCTGGTATATATGCTGGCCCTCCCCTCAATCCTGGCATATATGCTGGCCCTCCCCTCAATCTTGGTATATATGCTGGCCCTCCCCTCAATCCTGGTATATATGCTGGCCCTCCCTTCAATCCTGGTATATATGGTGGCCCTCCCCTCAATCCTGGTATATATGCTGGCCTTCCCCTCAATCCTGGTATATATGCTGGCCCTCCCCTCAATCCTAGTATATATGCTGGCCCTCCCTTCAATCCTGGTATATTTGCTGGCCCTCCCCTCAATCTTGGTATATATGCTGGCCCCCCCTCAATCCTGGTATATATGCTGGCCCTCCCCTCAATCCTGGTATATATGCTGGCCCTCCCTTCAATCCTGGTATATATGGTGGCCCTCCCCTCAATCCTGGTATATATGCTGGCCCTCCCCTCAATCCTGGTATATATGCTGGCCCTCCCCTCAATCCTGGTATATATGCTGGCCCTCCCCTCAATCCTGGTATATATGCTGGCCCTTCCCTCAATCCTGGTATATATGCTGGCCCTCCCCTCAATCCTGGTATATATGCTGGCCCTCCCCTCAATCCTGGTATATATAGTGGCCTTCCCCTCAATCCTGGTATATATGCTGGCCCTCCCCTCAATCCTGGTATATATGCTGGCCCTCCCCTCAATCCTGGCATATATGCTGGCCCTCACCTCAATCTTGGTATATATGCTGGCCCTCCCCTCAATCCTGGTATATATGCTGGCCCTCCCTTCAATCCTGGTATATATGGTGGCCCTCCCCTCAATCCTGGTATATATGCTGGCCTTCCCCTCAATCCTGGTATATATGCTGGCCCTCCCCTCAATCCTAGTATATATGCTGGCTCTCCCTTCAATCCTGGTATATTTGCTGGCCCTCCCCTCAATCTTGGTATATATGCTGGCCCTCCCCTCAATCCTGGTATATATGCTGGCCCTCCCCTCAATCCTGGTATATATGCTGGCCCTCCCCTCAATCCTGGTATATATGGTGGCCTTCCCCTCAATCCTGGTGTATATGCTGGCCCTCCCCTCAATCCTGGTATATATGCTGGTCCTCCCCTCAATCCTGGTATATATGCTGGCCCTCCCCTCAATCCTGGTATATATGCTGGCCCTCCCCTCAATCCTGGTATATATGCTCCCTCTCCCCCCCCCCAGTCACTGTGCATCACATATTAAAAAAAAAAAAAAAACACATAATAAACCCTCCTCCTCACCTTCCTTCTTCTCCCGCGCAGCGTCCTCTCCTGTAGTCGGCACATCTAGCTGAAGTGTATTGCAGCGCACGTACTAGCCAGGCCCGAGCGCACTGCAGTACACGCTGCCAGCCAACATCATATGCCCCGTTGATTGGCCAGCAGACGCTGGCCTCTAATTGGCCGGCCGAAGTCATGCTGGCCTCTGATTGGCCAGCAGCCACTGATTGGCCAGCCGAAGTCATGCTGGCCTCTGATTGGCCGTCAGCCGCTCTGCCTGCCCCCTCTGCACGCTGCCATAGGTTCCCAGCACTGGTGTAAAGCATTTCTTCTTTTACAGCTGACGACCCAAAATTGGTGATTTTCTGAAAAAAAAAAAAAAAAGGCCAGTCTGCATTATATATGGTGGAAGTGAGAATGTATCATCTGGATAAGGGGGTGGTCTTCACAGAGGGGTCTATGGAGAGATGTCACTCTATAAGGAGCACATAGCATGGAATACCGGGGGGAAGCCTTCTGGCTCCTTATGTTGCACCAGTCCGGAATGCTCCACTATGGTCGATCCTTCTATAGTTCTTCTCTTACACTTTCTGCTGGTCGGTATATGGACGTATTTGCTCTATGCTGACAGGCGCTCCCTTAGTATAGCCCATGTAATGCACAGCACCACAATGTTGTAGGTTCTGACTACTGTGTAAAAAAACACCCACCCAGAGACCGGCCATAATCTTATAGTCTGGGTGTGAATACGCTGTAGGTAGAGCTACACTTTTGTTGTGGAGATTTTGGTAATTTTATTTACCTTCTTGCATTTACCCAAATGAGGCTTGTGAGAAATCCTTAAATATGCTGCAGATTTCTCCTGTATGATGCTGACCAATCATAAGCAAGCAGCAACGCTCAAAGAAAAGAAGAACACGCCCCCACCATAGCTCAAAGCGGGTTTCTTAGGGTATAAAGCTACGTTCTCACAATGAGTTTTTAGTGAGTTTTTACACTGCATATTTTAGAAATAATGCAAGTAACCTATCTTAATGGGTGCAGAAATTCTACAACATCAAAAACTCACCAAAAACTCATCGTGGGAACCTAGCCTAAGATGTATAATGATGGAGAGTCCTGATCTCCTGGTCTAACCTTCTGCATGATTAGAAAGCATAGGTAACAGCTCTAAGACAAGGAAGGAGCCGCACAGCTGAGTTTCTCTGTGTCACATTACAAACCCTTTTATTGACTCTCCTGATTATGGAGTGTGCCAGTATCACACTTATGTCTTCTGTGCTAAAGCAACTTGTATTCTCTCTGCAGTGATATTAGGCTGTTATTACACCTCACACAGGAGCAGTGTGTTCTGGGTTACTTCCATGGTGAAATGTAATGACAGTCTCCTCTAATCTCACTGCAGAATCAGTACAAGTTGAGCACAACGGATCTAAGTGTGATACTGACGCTGTGCTCTCATTTCTGGACAGGCGGTGTGGGATAGGCGCAGTACAGCAGAGGTGAGAGTACCATAAGAGGAGGAGAGCTGTTAGAAAGGTTTGTAATGTTGCACAACTAAACTCTCTTGTGCTGCCCCTTCACCCACAGAGACCTTAACTGGAAGGTATTAGTCAGTTGTGTGCTCTAATCATGAAGGAGGTTAGCCCAGGAGACCAGGTCTGTATCCTTATGACGCGCCCCCTGGGACATATTCCTTTTTGAGGGGAATACCCGGCACCGGATCAGATGGGGGGGGTTGTAGTCTCCGAGCGGCTGTGACCCGGTCCCGTGCCCAGGGCGTCAAGCTAAGTGTTATGTGGCAGTCTTTACTGATGTTATTAAAGTTCGTTTTGTCGACTACGCCACCCGTTGTGATGCGGTCACTGTGGCCGCCGCTGCTGCAGGGTCCGCTGAGGCTGATGGTGGGTGCGCAGCCTGGTGGGATAACCCCCAACGGGAGGGGTATAGCCTCAGAGGGGACAGGCGCAGAGGATGGGGGTTGTGGTGGTGCGGTGCAGCCGGTAATGATGACAGACTCGGGTTGTGCAGTTAAGGGTCTTTACTTACTGCAGATGTTCCTGGTCACTCTAGCTCCAAGTGACCTCCCGAGCCGTGCTGCGTCCACCAGGTCCTGGATCCAGCCAACCCCCAAACAAGTCCGGAGCGTGGCCCTGAGCTCTCCCTCTGTCCTTTCTTCAGCCGTCCCCACCAGTGATTCAACTAAATCCAGCTCCCTCGGGCCTTCTGTTGGGCAACCTTTGGCCTAAGGTTCCCTGACCCTCCATGTGGTGTGCCTTCAGGGTGAATGTAGTGGGTGACCGTGACAGACACTGCCCACGGTCTCCGGTCTCTGGCTGGGGAATGTCTTTGCCCCCACCAGCTTGGGTTCCGGTACCCTTCTGCTGACTCCTCACCCGGTGTTCTTATTTGGGTTCTTGGGTCCCTTCTTTGTCCCCCTCTGGGTCTTTCTGCACTCCACTCTCTCTCTCCAGGGCTGTTGTTTCTTTCTCTCTCTTGCTGCAGGCTTGTCCTCTGCATCTGACTTCCTCTCTGCGTCTGACCCTGATCTTTGATGGTGCCCACCTTATATACACCCTCTATGTGTGAGCTCAGGTGACCAGCACCCAATGAGCTCCTATCACTACCCAGACTGCTCCCCCTTTCTGCCCCTACACTACATGGGATGTTCCTCCCCCCTCCCACTCCAGCCAGGAACAGGCTCGGTCGCACCTGCACATTTCTAAGTGGGAGTGCCGTCGGCCTGCTCCTCTGGAATGGGATGTATGTAGTGCATGCAGTCTATCTGAGCTCAGTTCCACACTCCTTCCTTACCCGGGAGTGGAATATCACACCTCTGGGTTGAGGTGCAATACCCCTGTAGCAGCCGAATCCTCAGGGTGCTACATTCCCCCCTGGTAAATCACAGCACGTCCTCGGGCTGCAAGACATAAAACACCAAAACATACAAATTTTTATAAACATATAAAACACATAAAACATATATATATAAAACTTTCTCGTCGTCTTTTTCTTTCTTCCTCCTCTGGTCACCGTGCAACTCGTGACCAGGTAAAGTGCGACAGTCTTTTGAAAAACAGTTTCTCATATAAAACCGGTAGGGGGCGCCTTAGGAAGCGCAACTATGTACAGGGAAATTTTGGCCGTTCTCAGTCCCCGGCCAGGTAAAGGGAAAGGGATGGCTGCTCACAGTCCTCAGCCTGGTATGGAAGGGGTCACACAGGTAAACAGTTCACTGGTCCCAACGGGGACTAAACTTTAAAGCAGCCACGGTTACTTGGGTACCCCGACAGGTAACTATATACAGTCCTTTGTACTATTTCAGTCATAGTACCTTCTAGCCTTGAACCCGTCCGGGTCTTCTGGCTCCTCCTCCCTACACCGCAACTCCTCCTCCGTCAAGCGATGCACGTGGAGGGCGTAAGGTCCCTTGGCACACTTGTGCCGGGTGAACGTTACCTCATCACCGACGTAGAGGTCACGGCCTTTGTGACCCTCTGGCAGGTGGGACTCGACGTCCCGTCGTGTAACGAAGACGTCACCCATGGTGTTCCGGTCCCTTATGAAGCCCCACCCATGCTGCGCATTAAACTTTATTACCGTCCCGATGGTACGGGGACGATCTGCTGCACGGGGGTCCCTTCTGGTCCGACTCTTTTGCTCCGCGCTGCGGGTCTGGGCCCATTGCTCTTTGGCCTGCCTCTCCTCCCGCTCTCTCTTGAACTCTGCCAGCTGTTGACGGCAACACTCTGTGCGCGCTGCTGCAGCTGCCCGAGTCTCTCCGGTGAACCCCATCAGATCTTCTCCCTTGGGGTCCCACGCAAATTGAGCCTCTTCAAGGGGAGGCGAGACCCGAGTCACGGGCTTTGGAGCCGGGATCAGGGGCTCACACAAGGGCCCCAACTTCTTTTGTCGCTCCAGTTCCAAGAATTCTTTGGGCCAGATGAAAGGCCGCCCGTCCGGCCACGTTAGCTGGCTGAAGGGGTCCTCTCCCAGATATGGCACCCTTGGTGTTGCGGGTGCGGGCGCGATGGTGGGGGCACCCAGGTTGCCCAGGCCTTGCGGCCAGGCCGGGGGCATCTGGAAGGTAAATGGAACTGTTAGGACGGCGGCGCCCTGGGCTACCTGGCCTTGCGACCAGGCCGGAGGCTCCGCGGAGGTAGATGGCTCTGCTGGGGATGCGGCGCCCGGAAACGCTAGGCCCTGCGACCAGGCCGGAGGCTCCTCCTTCTTCGCCACGCTCCGGGTCACGACGCGTGACGTCACCGGGGTCGCGACGGCGGCTTCCGGTCGGGGCCTAGTCGGTGGCGGTGTCATGGCGGTCTCGGGTACGGCCGGGGGACCTTCGGGCTCTGCGACGGGGAGCTGGGGCAGGTAAGCGGTCTTCCGGTATGGGGTATAGGCGTCCCCCTTACCTGCTGCCATGCGTCTCGCTCCCTCTTCTGCGCCGTCTCCGGCCTTGGGTCCTCCCGCGTCATCCGCAGAGGCAGTCGATGTCTTCTTCCAAGGGAGCGGGTTAAGTGGACGGGTTCCAGCTTGCTGGGCCATCTCCCGGCCCCACTCCGCCAGGATCTCCCTCTGCACTCGGGCCATCCTTCCCGCGAGGCCCTCCAGGGCACTCCGCGCGCACTCCCGATCTCGGGGAAGCTGCGCCAGGATCTCCGCTAAGCCTAGCGGGGTTGTTGACTCCAGCAGGCTCCTGACCATCGGGTCGGTGCTGCTCTGCTCTGCTTCCGGCAGGCTCCTGGCCAGCGGGCCGGTGCTGCTCTGCTCTCCTCCTTCTTCCTCCAGCAGGCTCCTGGCCAGCGGGCCGGTGCTGCTCTGCTGCCGCTCCATTCCCGGGTCCACTCTTTCTCTCCTCGACTCCGGGTGAGCTTCTCCGCTACTCCTCATTAGACCTCTTGCCTCCGGGTGCGCTCGTTCTACACTGCTCCAAGCGACACCCATCTTTGCTCTTTTCTTTCGTCTCCTCCCACTTCGAGGGCGGTCCCGGGGCAACTCGGTGACTGTCAGCTCCAGGGGTAGTTCTTTCACGCTGACAGACACCTCCAGCATCACAGTCTCTGTTGGTGGGGGCGGTTTCCACTTTTGGCGCCATTTTCTGTCCTGGCCCACGATGGGAGGTGGCCTCTTGCCCTCCTTTGGCACGCCCATAATGGCGTCCGCTGCTCTTCCAAGGCGGGAAATCTGCGGTTTTGGCGGGAATCGCTTCCCAGTGGCGGGAAACTCTGCAGATGGCGGGAACAAGCTGGAAATGGCGGACAATCGGCGGGAAACGACTGGTGATGGAGTCCGATGGCGTGGACCCTCCGGAACCGGCGGGAGACTTCTTTCTGAGGTAAACTTGCTCTTTTCTTCAGGCACGCAGTACCCGGGTGTTGCGGGCACGTAATCCTGCCGACTACGCCAAAGTTGACGCGCCCCCTGGGACATATTCCTTTTTGAGGGGAATACCCGGCACCGGATCAGATGGGGGGGGTTGTAGTCTCCGAGCGGCTGTGACCCGGTCCCGTGCCCAGGGCGTCAAGCTAAGTGTTATGTGGCAGTCTTTACTGATGTTATTAAAGTTCGTTTTGTCGACTACGCCACCCGTTGTGATGCGGTCACTGTGGCCGCCGCTGCTGCAGGGTCCGCTGAGGCTGATGGTGGGTGCGCAGCCTGGTGGGATAACCCCCAACGGGAGGGGTATAGCCTCAGAGGGGACAGGCGCAGAGGATGGGGGTTGTGGTGGTGCGGTGCAGCCGGTAATGATGACAGACTCGGGTTGTGCAGTTAAGGGTCTTTACTTACTGCAGATGTTCCTGGTCACTCTAGCTCCAAGTGACCTCCCGAGCCGTGCTGCGTCCACCAGGTCCTGGATCCAGCCAACCCCCAAACAAGTCCGGAGCGTGGCCCTGAGCTCTCCCTCTGTCCTTTCTTCAGCCGTCCCCACCAGTGATTCAACTAAATCCAGCTCCCTCGGGCCTTCTGTTGGGCAACCTTTGGCCTAAGGTTCCCTGACCCTCCATGTGGTGTGCCTTCAGGGTGAATGTAGTGGGTGACCGTGACAGACACTGCCCACGGTCTCCGGTCTCTGGCTGGGGAATGTCTTTGCCCCCACCAGCTTGGGTTCCGGTACCCTTCTGCTGACTCCTCACCCGGTGTTCTTATTTGGGTTCTTGGGTCCCTTCTTTGTCCCCCTCTGGGTCTTTCTGCACTCCACTCTCTCTCTCCAGGGCTGTTGTTTCTTTCTCTCTCTTGCTGCAGGCTTGTCCTCTGCATCTGACTTCCTCTCTGCGTCTGACCCTGATCTTTGATGGTGCCCACCTTATATACACCCTCTATGTGTGAGCTCAGGTGACCAGCACCCAATGAGCTCCTATCACTACCCAGACTGCTCCCCCTTTCTGCCCCTACACTACATGGGATGTTCCTCCCCCCTCCCACTCCAGCCAGGAACAGGCTCGGTCGCACCTGCACATTTCTAAGTGGGAGTGCCGTCGGCCTGCTCCTCTGGAATGGGATGTATGTAGTGCATGCAGTCTATCTGAGCTCAGTTCCACACTCCTTCCTTACCCGGGAGTGGAATATCACACCTCTGGGTTGAGGTGCAATACCCCTGTAGCAGCCGAATCCTCAGGGTGCTACACTTACATCTTAGACACTGAGAAATCTGCTCTAAGCTATGGTGGGGATGTGATCATCTTTCTTTTCAGTGCTGTCGTCTGCTTATAATTGGTCAGCATCATGCAGGGAGAAGAATTTCGCACCCCCAGTGAAAACTCTGATAACATCTACTTGGACTTAATTTTTTTAACTCATTAGGCGCCAAATACTTTCATTGCTAATATCTCCGCAAATGAAAGATAAAATAGAAAAAAAAACATGAAAAATTTGGTGACAGGTCCTCTTTAGGATAAGACAACCCCTTTAAATGTAAGAATTGAATTTTAGTCGAAAAAATGTATGCAACAAAAATGCCACATGTGATTTGATCCAAAAACATGCTGCATTTCAGGATGAGAGAAGCAAGTATTTGCAAAAAAAAGTTAAAAGGGGTGTTCACTGTTATGATATTGATCACTTATACTTAGGATGGACCACCAAGATCAGATTGGTAGAGTTCCAACACTCTGCCACCCCATTGATTCCATGCTGGAGCTGGTAACAGCTGATTGGTGGTGTTAGGATTTGGACACCTATCAATCTGATACTACTGACTTATATTGATGCCTTCTCCTAATTGATAAGTGGTAGCATACCCCTTTAAAACAATACGTAGTTTTTATTTAGTTGTAAGATGAAAGTGACTCTACACATTAAGGCGTGTCATGGTCTGAGCACAAAATGATTCAAAGATTAGTTGCAGGCCTCTTGACCCGAACTTAAGAGCTTAAGGCCATGTTCATACATTCAGTAATTTGGTCAGTATTTTACCTCAGTATTAGGAAGCCAAAACCAGGAGTGGAACAATTAGAGGAAAAGTATAATAGAAACACGTCACTGATGAAACTTACTGAACGTGTGAAGGTGCCTAATAGAGACGCTGTGGAGAAGGACAGGGGCGCACACAAAATAGGGCAATAGCGTCTGATAAGGGGTCGGGATAATTGATGGCAGCGCTCACCTAGAGGTGTTGTGTGCAGTCACCACAGCTATAATGGTGTAGAAAGCCGCTGCTGCCCTGTGGCTGGAGGAAAGGTTCTTCAAGAGGTGGAATGGCAAAAATGGAAGCTGGCACATTTAGGTGGGCTGTGCTGCGGGAGTGAAGAGCTTGTTTTTTTTTATACCTTGAGAAAGGCCCTGGTCCATTGCAGAAACGCATTGATATTAATAAAAAACGTTTGGGAATCCCAAGGCTCTTCATTCCCACAGTGCAGCCCACCTAAACGTGCCAGCTTCCATTTCTGCCAATGTGGCCTAATAGACGTATATGAGGCTGTCAAAGATCGGGGCAGGAGACTCGCAAACAGCTTGTGCATCACGATCTATGACACACAGATGTGTGAATACGCCATTACTCTCATATAAGATTACCTGCATCAAGTTTCAAAGGAGCAATTGTAACCCTCTTTCAATTATTTAAAGGCATTTTCCCACAAACAAAATTCATTTTAATCAATAGATCTTGGAATAATAATAAGTTCCACAATTGGATGTGTTTAAATAAAATGTTCCTGTGCTGAGATAATCTTAGAAATATGCCCCTGCTGTGTACTGTGTAACGTCTGACCATACAGGAATATGGTCTGAACATACCTCATCTCCTGGACGGGGAGGATGCAAGAGAGTATACAGACATTACAGCCGGGGATCACAGCCGATTCTTTATGTGAGGGAAAACAAGTTTTTAAACAGGCAGGGAAATGTTTTACCTCACAGAATCAGCTGCCATCCTGTGCTGTCCTGTCTGTATACTCTTTCGCTTCCTCCCATGGCCAGCTGTGTTATGTGCAGACCATGTTCGCTCCAGTGGGAGTCTGTTTATGACACGACACAGTAAAAGTGCAGTCATCAGTAATGATGTCAGGTACAAAGCTATTATAGTAAGGCCCAGTGTAGTGTGGAAGTCCAATGTGACACTGAAGATGTCCGCCTAGAGATAGATGCTAGTTATTGAGCTGCAGCTGTTGATCCATGTAACGCATAGGTTCACCTTTATACACCATTTCACCCGTTTACCCAGATCATCAATCTTCAGAACGTCTTCAAATGTAGCATAAGTTTGTAAAAAATGATTCTGTACTTGCATCATAGCTCAAAGCTGCATTCACACTGAATTACTACTGAATGTAAAGGTGTGGGGTGACACATGATTAGCTACAGCTTAGTTCTGCTGTACTGCTTTTTGTAGGGTCCTGTTCTGTGCTCCGGCCCTCCGTCTGTAGCTCCATTATGCATTCATTTGCTTTTCATGGCAAAAAAGGTGCAGCATGCAGCGCTATTCCTTACCATCCAAACAATGCAGACCTCGAAGACCACTCAGCGGCTTGCGTCAATGGGATCCAGGGGTGCCATATGGCAATGGATCCGCAGGGATCCAGCATTGAATTTTATTTCCACTAATAACTGACTTAATGATGCCCCTTCTAACACATCAGATGACTGTATGATGCCAAGAATACAAATAAAGTAAAGAGCATAATTGCTGTCCAGACACTGAACAAGCAGGCTATGCCGTAAAATTAAGAATGATCAATGTAGATGTGGAAGAGAATAAGGTATAACTCAGGGCCAGTGCAAGACAAGCAATTCTATCTAGTAACAAAGTTGGTTAATGTATTATGTAGATTATAAATGGATGTAATATAAAATTGTTTTGCGGATGAATCGCTGCTCTGAGTGTTAGATTTTCAAAGTGGTAAAAGGGTTTATCTGCCAGTAATGATATTTACCTGGGGACATCCACCTATTGGAGACAGGCCATTAAAACTGGCCAAACTTTCTCCTTACTTTCTTGGCCATTGAGGGGCTTTTTGGACTGCAAATGGTTGATAAGTGTTGGTAAGAGTTTTCGAAGTATCTACTATATAATTGTCTTATCCCGTCTGTCTGTCTGTCTGTCTGTCTATCTGTCTGTCTGTCTGTCTGTCCAGGAAATCCCGCGTCGCTCATTGGTCCGGCAGCGGCCAATCAGCGCCGCGGGATTTCAGAAAAAAGATGGCGGCCGTTAGCGGCTCTTCTGCGGGACGGAGCTCAGCGGCGTTGCAGCCGGGAGATGAGCGCCGCGAGGCGCTCATCTCCCGGCCGGTACCAGCAGGAGGACCCCGACCGCCGGACCCATCTGCGGGACAGAGATGCTGCCGGGAGATGATTGGCGCGAGGCGCTCATGTCCCGGCCGGCAGCAGCGGAAGGACCGCCGGCGTCGCTGACATCCATGCGGAAGGGAGGACCGGGGAGCGGCGCTGCGGGTCGGGATACTTCTGCTGCGAGCGCCCGCTCATGTCCCGGGTTCTCGCAGCGGAAGTAGCCGCACAGGCAGCGCCGCTGCCCGGTCCTCACCAAGACGATTCAATGATTGGTCGCGGTCTTCGGACCCGACCAATCACTGATCTTAGCGCAAAAGTTAAATACCGCTGTGCTGATTGGTCGCGGACGCTGCCCGCGACCAATCACCGATTTGGGCGTCAAATTTAAATATCGGCCGCGACCAATCAGCACAGTAGTGGTTAACTTTAGCCGCAAGATAAGTGATTGGTCGCGGGCCAAGACCGCGACCAATCACCGATTTGTGCGGCACATTTAAATAGCGGCCGCGACCAATTGGATGTCAGCGCCGCTCCCCGGTCCTCGCTTCACACCCTTGCCGCATGGATGTCAGCGACGCTGCCTGTGCGGATACTTCCGCTGCGAGAACCCGGGACATGAGCGGGCGCTCGCAGCAGAAGTATCCCGACGAGCAGCGCCGCTCCCCGGTCCTCCCTTTACACCCTAGCCGCTGATGTCCCCACAGTATCCGCATGGTGTTACAAAGATCCGGACATTTGTGTTAAAAATCGCTGATTGGTCGCTGGCGGTGCCCGCGACCAATCACCGATTTGGGCGCCAAATTTAAATATCGGCCACGACCAATCACCGATCTTGGCTCCACATTTAAACACCGCTGTACTGATTGGTCGCAGCCGCTATTTAAATGTGGCGTCCAAATCGGTGATTGGTCGCGGGCAGCGCCAGCGACCAATCAACGATTTTTAACACAAATGTCCGGACCTTTGTAACACCATGCGGATACTGTGGGGAGATCAGCGGCTAGGGTGTGAAGGGAAGACTGGGGAGCGGGGTGCTGCGGGTCGGGATACTTCTGCTGCGAGCAGTCGCTCATGTCCCGGGTTCTCGCAGCGGAAGTAGCCGCACAGGCAGCGGCGCTCCCCGGTCCTCACTAATACGATTCCGCTCCCTGCTCCTCACCAATACGATTCGCTGATTGGTCGCGCTCTCCGCACGCGACCAATCAGTGATCTTGGCGCTAAAGTTAAACACCGCTCTGCTGATAGGTCGCGGCCGCTGCCCGCGACCAATCACCGATTTGGACGCCACATTTAAATAGCGGCCGCGACCAATCACTGATCTTGCCGCCACATTTAAACACTGCTGTTCTAATTGGTCGCGGACGCCAGCCGCGACCAATCAGCGAGCTTGGCGCCAAATTTAAACAACGCTCTGCTGATTGATAGCGGACACCAGACGCGTCCAATCAGCGAGATTGGCGCCAAATTTAAACAACGCTCTGCTGATTGATCACGGTCGCTGGCCGAGATCAATCAGCAGTATTGGCGCAAAATTTAAACAACGCTCTGCTGATTGGTCGCAGCCGTCAGCCGCGACTAATCAGCGATTTTGGCGCCGAATTTAAACACCGCTCTGATGATTGGTCCCGGCCGGCGACCAATCAGCGATTTTGGCGCCAAATTTAAACCCCGCTCTGCATCGCTTTGCTGATTGGTCGTGGTCGCTGGCCGCGAAGAATCAGCAGTATTGTCGCCAAATTTAAACACCTCTTTGCTGATTGGTCGCGGTCGCGACCAATCAGCGATTTTGGTGCAAATTTAAACCCCGCTCTGTATCGCTCTGCTGATTGGTCGCGGTCGGCGGCCGCGACCAATCAGCAGTATTGGCGCCAAATTTAAACACCGCTCTGCTGATTGGACGCGACTAATTTAAATTTAAACACGCTCTCCAGTCCTCACTAACACGGTTCGCAGATTGGTCGCGGCCGCCATCCGCGACCAATCACCGATATTGCTGCCAAATTTAAACACCGCTTTGCTGATTGGTCGCGGTTGCCTAACGCGACCAATCAGCGATTTGGGCACCAAATTTAAACGCCTCTCTGCTAATTGCGCCCCGTCGGCCGCTTACCTATTCTAGAATACCCGATGCGTTCGAATCGGGCCACCATCTAGTATATGTCATAAGTGTCTATGGTTGGAGAACCCCTTTAAAGAAAAACATTGGTCAACAACTTTAGGAATTGTAAGGAAGGTTAGAAGATGTTTGGCTACGGTCACAGTCTGGTGGTTTCACATTTTATATAATTTAGGCTTTGCATGTGTTAGTTCACTATATCGCACCTCTGATCTCTCTATTGGACCATGTAAAACATAAAAAACCTAATGACAGAAGAAAGGATCTGCAGGATCGGTGATGGTAGTTGCTGGGAACCCCACCAATCACTAGAGTGGGGATCCCTATCCTCTCTTATGGAGGAAATAGTATGGAGCCGTTGCCAGGCATGCGCACTGCCACACTCCATTCAGTGTCTATGGGACTGATGGGGACAGCCGACAACATCAGCAGCCGCGTATATATATATATATATATATATATATATATATATATATATATACACAGTACATACCAAAAGTTTGGACACACCTTCTCATTTAAAGATTTTTCTGTATTTTAATGACTATGAAAATTGCACATTCACACTGAAGGCATCAAAACTATGAATTAACACATGTGGAATTATATACTTAACAAAAATGGTGAAACAACTGAAATTATGTCTTATATTATAGGTTTTTCAAAGTAACCACCTTTTGCTTTGATGACTGCTTTGCACACTCTTGGCATTCTCTTGATGAGCTTCAAGAGATAGTCACCGGAAATGGTTTTCACTTCACAGGTGTGCCCTGTCAGGTTTAATAAGCGGGATTTCTTGCCTTATAAATGTGGGACCATCAGTTGTGTTGTGCAGAAGTCTGGTGGATACATAGCTGATAGTCCTACTGAATAGACTGTTAGAATTTGTATTATGGCAAGAAAAAAGCAGCTAAGTAAAGAAAAACGAGTGGCCATCATTACTTTAAGAAATGAAGGTCAGTCAGTGCGAAAAATTGGGAAAACTTTGAAAGTGTCCCCAAGTGCAGTTGCAAAAACCATGAAGTGCTACAAAGAAACTGGCTCACATGAGGACCGCCCCAGGAAAGGAAGACCAAGAGTCACCTCTGCTTCTGAGGATAAGTTTATCCGAGTCACCAGCCGCAGAAATCGCAGGTTAACATCAACTCAGATTAGAGACCAGGTCAATGCCACACAGAGTTCTAGCAGCAGACACATCTCTTCAACAACTGTTAAGAGGAGACTTTGTGCAGCAGGCCTTCATGGTAAAATAGCTGCTAGGAAACCACTGCTAAGGACAGGCAACAAGCAGAAGAGACTTGTTTGGGCTAAAGAACACAAGGAATGGACATTAGACCAGTGGAAATCTGTGCTTTGGTCTGATGAGTCGAAATTTGAGATCTTTTGTTCCAACCACCGTGTCATTAACTTGTTAATAACCTGCAGTCTATAATGAGCCGTGTTAATAATATGATCCCACCAATAGTGACTCTGTATGGCCAATTTGACAATAAACTGTGTTGGTATTGTACTTTTTATTTTTCATCACTAGATGGCAGTGCAGCAGTGTAAATGTGTGAGAGAATGGGATGATGGCGCCATTACTGATCATTATGTAAAATCAGGAGCTGACCTTCTTTATTAGTAAATTACGATGTAATTCAGGTTAATGATTCTTATGATTTTGCTAATAAAAACACTATTGCATTGTACACGTGTCGTTGTGTGATTGATCTAGATCCCAGCAGCCTCAATTGTCCGCTATTATTGAGAAGTCTTGGCTGCTAGATATGGCAGTGTCATCAATCTCAAGAAGCCTTTTATTCTCACATACATGATAGAATCCAATAGTAAACATCAGCATATCCCTTCCAGGAGCAGAACGACATCGGTCACAGAGGGTGCGACCGGGCCCGTGCAGGAGGGGGTCGGCCGCCACCAGCACCTATTTCAGTTAGAGGTGCATGCAAGGACACACATTCAGCTGAAATGTATTGAGACGCAGAGACCATCTGTGTCCCTGCACCGCAATACACCCTGCCAGCCAATCAGAGGCCGGCTGTTGACGTTGGTGTGCCAGTCACAGGCGGCACATGACCGTGACGTCATGCACCATGCCAGCAAGACGAAGTTAGATGCCAGTTCCTTCAAGTGCTATAGAAGAATACGCTGCGAGTTGTGGGAGTGGAGGAAGGGAAGAAGAATAATTTATTTATTTTTAAATGTATTGGAGAAGAACAGCAAACATTATTAATGGAAGGGGCACAGGATGGGGGACATTATACCAGGAAGGGTACAATAAGAAAGCTCAGCAACACACTGCAAGGGACAATACATATGCAGACACTGAGAACATAAGAGCTAAACTGCATTATTGCTAAATAAAATGTACTTACAAAAAATGAAGGCTCTTAGCGCACAAATTGGCCAATTCATGTATGCCCATCAACCACGACAAGGTAGCCTCCGCATGATGGTTAACTAACCTCTTAAACATGCCTCTCTTGGGCTATAAGCCTACAATATAAATGGGCAAACATGCCTCTCTTGGGATAGAAACCTACAAATTTAAGTGGGCAGGTAGAATCCAACACTAATTAAAAGCACCCTTGGGCTGATGGGTGCTTATACCAGGAAGGGTTCCAGGATGGAGTGCATTATACCAGGAAGGGTCCCAGGATGGAGTGCATTATACCAGGAAGGGTCCCAGGATGGAGTGCATTATACCAGGAAGAGTCCCAGGATGGAGTGCATTATACCAAGAAGGGTCCCAGGATGGGGAACATTATACCAGGAAAGGGCCCAGGATGGGGGACATTATACCAGGATTGTGCTCAGGATGGGGGACATTATACCAGGAATGTGCTCAGAATGGGGTACATTATACCAGGAATGTGCTCAGAATGGGGTACATTATATCAGGAAGATGCCCAGGATGGAGTGCATTATACCAGGAGGTGCTCAAGAAGGGTAACATTATACCAGAAAGGTGCCAAGGATGTAGTGCATTATACCAGGAAGGTGCTTAGGATGTAGTGCATTATACCAGGAGGTGCTCAGGAAGGGTAACATTATACCAGAAAGGTGCCAAGGATGTAGTGCATTATACCAGGAAGGTGCCAAGGATGTAGTGCATTATACCAGGAAGGTGCTCATGATGTAGTGCATTATACCAGGAAGGTGCTCAGGATGGGGAACATTATACCAGGAAAGGGCGCAGAATGGAGCACATTATACAAGGAAGAGGCCCAAGATGTACAGTTGAAACCAGAAGTTTACATACAGTATATAAAAAGACACATATGCATGTTTTTCTCAATATCTGACATGAAATCAGAATAAACCTTTCCCGTTTTTTTAAATGCCTTAATACATTCTCTCTCTCCTTATTCTGGCATTTGGCAAATATTAAAAATTATGGTAATCCTAATTGACCTAAAACGGGAAAGGGCATCAGCGTTCCCATGTAACTTCCCAGGCCTATGCTCTACATGAAAGTTGAAGTCCTGAAAAGCTAGGAACCATCTAGTTACCCTGGCATTGTTACCTCTCTTTTCCCTCAACCATCTCAACGGGGCATGGTCTGACAACGGGCACGGGACAGTGTATGGAACTATGCTTTAAACCTGCAGGAGGCGCTGAGGGCCATCAAACAGGTAGACCCTGACAGTGTGCGTGATGAAAACAGACTGTTAACTGAGCAGTTTATTGAGGGTTTACTGTCCAGCGCCCACCGAACCCAGCTGCGCATAGTGGCTCTGCAAAACCCTGACTTAGACTTTGCTAAGTTTAAGGACAGGGCCATCTGGGTGCTACGAGAACCAGCACCAGGTGGCGCTACAGCTCACCGCCGCCCAGATATCACCTACCACCAGGAGGTGGCACCCTTTTCCCCGAAGCCTGTAGGAGCTGATGCGCAAACTCTGGACAGTGCACCATCAGGTCCAAGAGCTAACTAAAAGTGTAGCAGCACTAACCAAAACTGTACAGTCCTTGCAGGTGTATCCCAAAGGAAAGATCCAGCTGGCTTCCAGTCCGGAGGACAACCCGTGGCGCCAACAGAAGAGGATTCCACCATCCAGAGGAAGGAACAGCGACCGCTACGACCAGGACGGACAACCCATCTGCCGCCGCTGCAACCAGCCAGGACATTATGCAAGGTACTGTCATTTAAGCGAGCAAAACCTGGGGCAGAGGGCCAACCCCCAGGCATAAGACCACCAGGCCCATCAAGCTGGCGAGACAAATATGTGGGAGGACGACCGGTCCTACCTGTCGTGCTGGACGGCTTTCCAATGAGCGCGTTGCTGGACACTGGATCCCAAGTGACCAACATCCGCTACATTCTTTACTGTACTGACTCTGATATCACACGCCATCCAGATGAACATTTGGCATTTATGCCAGCAATGGTCAACCCGTACCTCAGGTGGGGTTCAAAGAAGTGACCATAAAGTTGGCAAAGTGGAACTGCCAGCACAAGGACTGATTATTGTCGACATTGATCGCCGAGAAAGTCATCCCATGATAACCATGGGCACTAATGTCATTGAAAATTGTCTTGCAGAGATAATTGTCTTGTTACAGCAGGTTGCGGAGACCGCCAGATCCAGCCAGCAGCCGGTTCTACAAAGAGAGATCAGAGCCCTGATGAAAAGACAACAGGTAGAACTGTCTGGTGGTGAAATTGGCAGTGTCAGGATGAGTGACCCATTCCCTATTGCCATGCCCCTAAGAAGTGAAATTATGATATGGTGCCGGGCAGCTATTGGTCTAAGGGGTAGAGATTACCAGGCCATGGTAGAGCCCGTCTACTCTGACAGTAGGCCCACCATTTTGACAGCCCGGGGGGTGGTTGATGTCCGCCATGGGAGGGTACCCGTCCGCATCCTAAACATTGGGGAGAGAGAAGTCCATTTGCCCCGGTATGCCACTCTAGCCAAACAGTTCACTGTCAACCAGAATTCTATAAAGACAGTGGAACCCTTGCCTCCATCCCAACAGGCAGAGGATAACGGCTCCAAGGAATAAATGGAGGACTGGTGCCAGAAGCTGCATGTGGGCACTGACTCCACCTCTCCACACTGAAAACAAGGAGTGTACCGGGTGGTACAGGAATACGAAAGGGTCTTCCGTAAACATCCACTTGATTTCGGGCAGGTAAAAGGGGTTCAACACCATATCCCCACGGGAGACCATCCACCCATTAAAGAAAGGTACCGGCCTGTACCCCCTGCACACTACCAAAATGCCTAAGGGATGTTGCGAGAAATGAAGGAGGCTGGGGTAATAAGAGACAGTTGTAGCCCCTGGGCAGCTCCATTAGTTCTTGTAAAGAAAAAGGATGGCGCTATGAGAATGTGTGTAGACTACAGGAAAATCAACCGCATAACACACAAAGATGCATACCCGTTACCCAGAATAGAGGAATCACTAGCTTCATTAAAGTCTGCTAACTATTTCTCCACTTTGGCTCTTACTAGTGGGTATTGGCAGGTTCCTGTAGCAGAGGTGGATAAGGAAAAGACCGCATTCACCTCCCTGATGGGCCTCAGCGAGTTCAACTGCATGCCATTCTGGCTCTGCAACGCCCCAGGAACCTTCCAGCGGTTGATGGAGTGCTATCTGGGACATAAGAATTTCGAGACAGTCCTGCTGTACCTGGATGACGTCATTGTATACTCCCAGACGTATGAGAACCATCTGAAGCACCTGGCGGAAGTGTTTGACTCACTGGCTGGCTTTGGTCTAAAGGTGAAGCCCTCAAAATGTCATCTGCTGAAGCCCAAGGTACAGTACCTGAGGCACGGGGTGAGCGCTGACAGTGTAGCTCCAGATCCCGATAAAATCACAGTAATCAAGGACTGGCCAAGACCCTCCACCGTAAAGGAAGTGCGGCAGTTCCATCGGGTTGGTAGGCTACTACCGAAGATTTATTCCAGGCCTCACCAAGATGGCAGCACCCATGCTGGACCTCCTGATAGGCCAGTCCAGGAAGGCCAAAAACCAGAAGCCGCCATTCAAATGGGACAAGCTGGAAGATGAGTCCTTCCACCAGCTGAAAATGGCCCTCACGGGGGACGAGATCCTGGCTTACCCTGATTATGGCCAGCCCTTCATCCTCCACACGGACGCGAGCAACGTGGGACTGGGAGCGGTGCTGTCCCAGATCCAGCAGGGCAGAGAACGGGTAATCACTTATGCCAGCAGGAAGCTCCGGCCCTCAGAAAGGAACCCTGAAAATTACAGCTCCTTCAAGCTAGACTTCCTCGCAGTGGTATGGGCAGTGACAAAGCGCTTTAAACATTACCTCGCCTCTTCCAAGTTCACCGTATTCACAGACAAAAACCCGCTGACACACCTGGACACTGCGAAACTTGGTGCCCTGGAGCAGAGATGGATGGCCCGACTCTCCAATTATGAGTTCACCATCAAGTACCGGGCTGGGCGCAAGAATGCCAATGCAGATGCACTGTCCAGGATGCCTAACTTGCCAGATGGGGGAGAAGACCCAGAAGAACTGGAAGAGATAGAAATCCCCGCTTTCCACCGTCATGGGATAACTCAGTGCTCCCACTGTGTGAAAGACAGGTACTCTTCCACCAAAGAGGCCACGTTCAATCCCTTGCCCCACCACGGCTGGGCAGAAACACAAGACAGTGACCCGGCCGTCCACCTAGTCAAAGAGTTGCTGACACGAGCCGACTCATACCCTGACCCAGATGCTCCAGCGGAGACCAAACAGCTGTGGAAAGAGAAGAGTAAGCTGTTCATCTATGAAGGGAAGCTGTGTCGAAGAACTGTCAACTCCCAGGCGCATGAGCTGGTCTGGCAGGTGGTAGTCCCGAGGCGGGACGCGTCTATGGTCTTGGAAGTGTACCACGATGGAGCAGGACACTTCGGATGGAAAAAGCTGGAAGTCCTGCTGCGTGAACGGTTCTATTGGGTCGGCATGAGAGGAGCAATCGAGAGGTGGTGTCGAGACTGCGGACCGTGCAACCTGAGAAGGAAAGACCGTGACAGCCAGAGGGCTCCCCTGCAGCCCATCATCACCAAGCAGCCGCTCGAACTGGTAGCCCTAGACCATGTGAAGCTGTCCGCAAGCAGGTCAGGCTATGTCTACGCTCTCACCATCGTAGACCACTACTCCCGGTTTCTGGTAGTAGTGCCAGTCAAGGACCAAACAGCTCAGACAGCAGCCAGAGCTTTCCAACAGCACTTCTGCCGCCCGCATGGTTACCCAGAACCTATGCTAACTGACCAAGGTCCGGCCTTCGAAGCGGAGGTATTCCAAGAGTTCTGCAACCTGTACGGCTGCAAGAAGATCAGGACAACGCCTTATCACCCCCAGACCAACAGGATGTGTGAAAAGATGAACCAGGTGGTGATAGACCTACTGAAGACATTGCCCCTGGAGGAACGCAGTCTGTGGCCAGAAAAGTTGCTAGACCTAGTGGACCTCTACAATCATATCCCAGTGAATTCCACCAACTGCACACCAGCTTACCTGATGAGAGCGAGACCTGGTAAGCTGCCTATCGATCTGGATATGGGAGTTCTGACACCAGAGGACGCCTCACCAGACGCAGATTGGGACACTGAGTGGCAACAGCAATACCGCAAGGTACAGGAAAGTGTTGAAAGAAGTCTGTTCCAAGCAAGAGAAAGGCAAGAGAGGACTTACAATCAACATGCACCTGCTGCCCCCTTGTCACCTGGAGAGCAAGTCCTAAAGAGGAAGAGGCGACTCCACAAGTTGGATGACCAGTGGGAAAAAGAGCCGTACACCATTCTACCATCAAGTCATGATAATACCAAGGTGTGCCTCATAAGTAAGGACGGAGGTGAGACAACAGCAACAGTTTCCAATTTCCAGAGACCACCTGAAGAAATGTCCCGAGCAGCTACAGCATGCTGAAGAAGGCCAAGATATCCCTCAACCCGCAGAGGAAGTGTAAGAAATGGTCAGCACGGTACTCGGAGAATTTCCCCGGTCATGGACACAAGTGAATAATGCCATTGTTGTGCCTGTCCTTACATTTCTCCAACCAGCACCTCAAGCACCTACAGAAGTCTCAGTAGAGTTGGAAGAACCAATGGCCCCGGAGACAGAAGATTCCTCATCAGCAGACCAGGAGAATCTACCCTCTGCTAGTAGCGAGCCTGTCGTACCCACGGTAAGCCAAAGGATCCGTAGGAAGCTGCCCAACCTACCAGTGACACCTCAAAATACCAGTAGTGCAGGTCACACAGTGCCCACCACACCAGGGGTAGGGAAAAGGGACCAGAGTGGAACACAGACAGACAGTGTGTTACGCAGGTCCACCAGAATCACCAGAGGTCAAATTCCTGCTCGTTGGAAAATTTAAATGTAACTATAACTGTAATGTTGAATTGTTTTGTGTGTGTATTGAATATGTTTTTCCAGTTACCCTACAGGGTCCAAAAAGACTTTCAGGTTATGGACAATGAATAACCAA
This sequence comes from Phyllobates terribilis, assembly GCF_046119375.1. Taxonomy (NCBI): domain Eukaryota; kingdom Metazoa; phylum Chordata; class Amphibia; order Anura; family Dendrobatidae; genus Phyllobates; species Phyllobates terribilis. Next base: position 520,136 of record NW_027363402.1, on the reverse strand, counting down.
AAACTCTGCCTGTAAATAGTGCACCTGTAAAGTGCCCCTTTGGTGCCAGACCACAGAACAAAAACCCGTGGAGGTGGCTGAAGATGTGGTCCAACTCCGGATCATCAATGCCCTGTAGCCACCCTAGGGCCTACGTTGAGGGTTTGGGACAGGTCCCTCTGATTGCACCTTGTTTCAGTGAAATGGACACCTGGTTGCGGATGATACCGTGACCTTTAAAGACTCTAATGGTTGTAAATATGTTAATGTATTGTTACCTGTTGTATTTTTGCAAAATATGTTCAGTCCCGGAGTACTGAAATTTACTAGGGTGGAATGTGGCACCCCAGAGGGTCTGGTTGCCACAGTGGTAGTAATACCATGTCTGGGAGCAAAACAGGAGTTTCCTGGTCAGGGAACAAACTACATGCAACACCTCCTGCTCCAGACCAGAAAAGGGGAGGATCCTGCCCTATATAACTGGATCTGGAGGCGGGGTTAGTCAGTCTAGTGAGAGTCTAGTTCAGTGTCAGGAGTCAGTTAGGACTAAGGAGCAAGGAGCTGAGGACTGGAGCTGTGCAAAGCTCGTCCTGGCCAGTGGATACAGAAGACCTGACACCGGAGTCCGAGGCTGTGAGGATTGTATATCCAGCAGCAGAAACCGCAAGGCAGGAGATTGCAGGTCTCCTGGCTGACAGAAGCCCGGAGGCTCAGCCACACGAAAGGACCAGTACCACCACAGAGGAGCGAGGAATACACGGGATCCGAGTCGCCAGCCATACGGGTGAACAGCACGTTACACTCAGGGACGTGGGCTACAACACGACTATAAGCGGGATAGCCAAAAGAGTACAGTCGGAACGGCAGGCCTACAACTCCACTTGGCCAGGGGATTCTAGGATTGCTCCCAGACTGACCAGGCCCTCATCCCTGGCAAGTACTCCCGTTGGGGCCTATATAATTACCACCAGTAAAGACCCTAGGACTGCACTGCAAAGACTCCGTGTTATTATTACTGATCCAGGCACTATCACCACCATCATCCATACACGCTGCCCTGAAGCTACACTCTTCCTGTGAGGAGTTACACTACCTTGCTGCGCATACCACCAGCTTCAGCGGACTGCCCTGCAGCGGCGGTTACCAATAACCGCAATCCACAGGTGACATAGTCAGACTATCAATAACTGAGACACATAGATTACCCTGGTTTGACCGCCCTGGGTCACGGACCGGGTCGCTGCCACAGTGACTACAACCCCCAGCATCTACAGGCCCGGCTCCGGGTCTCCCCACGGCCCAGGGGGCGCGTCATTTATGTCACTTAATTGTGTGCCAGGCAGTGGAGCAGCTGAGGCCAAGCAGACATGCTGCACAGACCGGAGCAGTGGGGGAATGGGGAGAGGTGAGTATTGTATTTATTTTTTTACATCATTGAGAACATGGTGGTCACAAGGCTGGAGGGCTATGGGGGGTGCATTATAGTATATGTACTCTATGGGGCAGCATTATACTCTATGGGGGCCTCATTGTACTGTATTGAGGACTATGGGGAGTGCATTGTACTATATGAGGGCTGCATTATACAGTATTGAGAACTATGGAGAGTACATTATACTGTATGGAGGATTATGGGGCACATTATACTATATGGAGGACTATGGGGCATATTGTACTTAAGGAGCACAATGCTGCCTATTCATCGAGTGATTGGATTGTTTATGCCAAAACAAAGCTCATTGTTCTCAGCAGCACATCGTTTGGTGTAATCTGCAGATATACTGCTAATAAAATGATACTGTAAGGGGACAGATTGATCTACTAGTGACTGTTCTGTCCCCATCATTCTTCCTCAGCCGGTGTAAAGAACCCGGGAAACAAGCGTCGAATGACTTCAATATTGTCGATCGCGCTCGTTTAATGGCCTGAACTCAGCGCATGTAAATACAACCAAAATATTTCTGTGTGATGGTGCAATATGTGAGCATTTGGGGCCCCACTATCTCTAAAACAGGCCCTGAGTACAACCAAAGCTAGTCCATACATAGCCCATTCAAAAAGTGTGAAAATATATGTATATGTGGCACCCCAGGGGGTCTGGTTGCCACAGTGGTAGAAATACCATATCTGAGAGCGAGCATGGGTTTTCCTGGTCAGGAGCACATTTGCATGCAACGCTTCCTGCCCCAGTCCAGGGAGGGGAGGAACCTGCCATTTATAAACTGGATCTGGGGCGGGGTTAGTTAGTTAGTTCCAGAGAGAGGGACAGAGCAGCAAGGAGCCCTGTAGGAGACAGGAGCTGAGAGCCAGGGACTGGAGCAGCAGAGCTCGTCCTGGCAGATGACGCAGAAAACCGGACACCGGAGTCCGAGGCTGTGAGGATATTCACATCCAGCAGCAGAAACCACCTGGCAGGGGATTTCAGGTCCTCTGGCCGTAGAAAGCCTGGAGGCTCAGTCACACGCAAGGGACCGGCACCGCCATAGAGGAGCGGAAGGAACCAAAGGCCCCAAGTCACCAGCCATACGGGTGAGCACCACACGGTACACTCAGGGACGTGGGCTACTACACGACTAGAGCAAGGTAGCCAGGAAGAGTGCAGTCAGCCGGGAAGGCCTACACCTCCACCTGGCCAGGGGGATTCTTGTTCGCTCACAGACTGACCAGGCCTCTAATGCTAGCCAGTACTCCCAGCAGGGTCTCCTTCATCACCAACAGTAAAGACCCTGAACTACACTGCACGGACTTTGAGTCATTTCTGCTGCGCCTATGCACCACAACCCTCACCATCTACACACGCTGCCCTGAGGCTATACTCCTCCCGTGGGGAGTTATACTACCCCCTGCTGCGCACACAACATCAGCCTCAGCGGTCTGCCCCGCAGCGGCGGTTCTCAGAGACCGCAATCCACGGGTGGCGTAGTCGGACATTTCAACATTAAAAACCAAGTAAACAGATCCGCCACTGGTTTGACCACCCTGAGCCACGGGACCGGGTCGCCGCCACGGAGACTACAACCCCTGACATCACACAGAGACCCGGCTCCGGGTATTCCCACACACACGGCCCAGGGGGCGCATCAACTTTGGCGTAGTCGGCAGGATCTCGTGCCCGCAACCACCGGGTACTGCGTGCCTGAAGAAAGACTGTGATACTTACCGTGGTGAAGTTTCCCGCCATCCGCAAACGTTTTCCCACCATCCGCAGCCATTTTCCCGCTATTGGGCGCCATTTTTGGGACGCCGCGCGGGAAGAAGAGGGGCGTGGACGCCAAAAGCGCACAAGAGCTGAAGCCCCGCCTTACGTACTGACACTGCGCAAGGACCTGGAAGGAGCCTAGCGGACGCCGACGTCACCAGCGCGCGACGCAAGGTCCTCGACCCCGACGATCGCCTGCGGAGCCGCGGCCTACGAGAAGAAGCAATGGAAGGTAGGCCACGGTTAACTAGGGGGGAGGAAGACACCAGGAATGGAGGGAGCTCCTACCGCCAGCGCGGCAGTGCCGCAGTGATGCCGTTCACGATGCCGTATATCCCTGGAGCGGCATGGTTACCCCAGTACTCAGGGGAGTCGCATACCCTGAACAACTTTAAAGAAAGACTGTATAGCCTATTCAAAGTATACCCCCTGTCCGAGGAACATAAAGTGAGCATCCTGATAGGTCAGTTAATTGGAGCAGCCCAAAGAGAAGTGAAGTCCTGGTCAGCCAGGGAAAAGGGGACTGTAAAGGAAATACTGGCACTTTTGATACCGCACCTCAGCAGAGATCAAGCTAAAATTTTATGGATGCAAGCAGCGGGCACAAGACAGTATACGGTACTATGCTTTGAATTTGCAGGAGGCCCTGAGAGCCATTAAGTAGGCAGACCCTGACAGCGTGCGGAATGAGGATAAGCTGTTGACTGAACAGTTCATTGAGGGTCTACTGTCCAGCGCCCACCGAACCCAGTTGCGTGTAATGTCCTTGCAGAACCTTGATTTGGACTTTGCGCAGTTTAAAGACAAGGCCATCCGGGTGCTCCGAGAACCGGCACCAGGTGGCGCTGTAACCCACAGGCGCCCTGCTATCACCTATCACCAGGAGGCGGCACCCTTGCCTGCAGAGCCTGTGGGAGCTGATGCACAGGCTTTGCACAAAGCCCCGGCTGTAGACCTGCACCATCAGGTCCAAGATCTGACCAAAAGCGTTGCCGCGCTAACAAGAACTGTGCAGTCTTTACAGGTGTCTTCCCCAGGAAAGATCCAGCTGGCTTCCAGTCCGGAGGACGTCCCTTGGAGCCAACGGAGGAGGATCCCATCGTTCAGAGGAAGGCCCAGCGACCGCTATGACCAGGACGGACAACCCATCTGCCGCCACTGCAACCAACCAGGACATATGGCATGGTACTGTCATTTAAATGGGCCCGACCTGGGGCAGAGGACCGACCCCCAGGCATAAGATCATCAGGCCCATCGAGCTGGCATGATAAGTACGTAGGGGGACGACCGGTCTTGCCTGTGGTGCTGGATGGCATTCCTATGAGTGCACTACTGAACACCGGGTCACAGGTAACCACCATCCCCTATGTGCTCTTTAAGCGGTACTGGAATGACTCAGATATTACCCGCTACCCAGATGACGATTTGAGCATCATCGCAAGCCATGGTCAGCCCGTGCCGCAGGTGGGATTCAAGGAGGTGACCATAAAGATTGGTAAAGTTGAACTGCCAGCGCAAGGACTGATTATTGTGGACATTGACCGTCGTGAAAGCCACCCTAAGATAACCTTGGGTACTAATGTTATTGAAACTTGTCTTGCAGAGATAATTGTCATATTACAGCAGGTTGCGGTGAACGCCAGCTCCAGCCAGTAGCATGTCCCACAAAAAGTGATCAGAGCCCTGATGAAAAGGCAGCAGGTAGAACTGTCTGGTGGTGAGATTGGTAGTGTAAGGATGAGTGACCCGTTCCCTATCGCCATGCCCCCAAAGAGTGAGATGATGATCTGGTGCCGGACTGCAATCGGGTTAAGAGGAAGGGACTACCAAGCCATGGTAGAACCCGTCTACTCAGACAGTAGGCCCACCATTTTGACGGCACGGGAGGTGGTCAATGTATGCCATGGGAGGGTACCCGTCCGCATCCTAAACATTGGGGAAAGAGAAGTATACTTGCCCCAGTATGCCACTCTAGCCAAATTGTTCACCGTTAACCAAAACTCCATAAAGGCCATGGAACCCTTGCCTCCATCTCAACTAGAGGAGGGTAACGGCTCCAAGAAACGAATGGAGGACTGGTGTCAGAAGCTGCATGTGGGCACCGACTCCACTCCCTCACACCAAAAACAGGGAGTCTACCGGGTGGTGCAGGAGTACGAAAGAGTCTTTAGCAAACACCCGCTAGACTTTGGGCAAGTAAAGGGGGTAGAACACCACATCCCCACAGGAGACCATCCACCCATAAAGGAAAGATACCGACCTGTACCCCCTGCACACTATCAGAATACCAAGGGGATGTTGCGAGACATGAAGGAGGCTGGGGTAATCAGGGACAGCTGTAGCCCCTGGGCAGCTCCACTAGTTCTTGTGAAAAAGAAAGATGGCACCATGAGAATGTGTGTAGATTACAGAAAGGTCAACCGTATCACACACAAAGATGCGTACCCGTTACCTAGGATAGAGGAATCTTTAGCTGCATTAAAGTCTGCTAACTTCTTCTCCACTTTGGATCTTACTAGCGGGTACTGGCAGGTTCCTGTAGCAGAGGCAGACAAGGAGAAGACCGCGTTCACCACCCCGATGGTTCTCAGCGAATTCAACTGTATGCCATTCGGGCTCTGCAATGCACCAGGAACCTTCCAGCGGTTGATGGAGCGCTGCCTGGGGCACAGGAATTTCGAGACGGTCCTGCTATACCTGGACGATGTCATCGTGTATTCCAAAACATATGAGGACCATCTGAAACACCTGGCAGAGGTGTTTGACGCCCTGGCAGGCTACGGCCTAAAGGTGAAACCCTCCAAGTGTCATCTACTGAAACCAAAAGTACAGTACCTGGGACACATGGTGAGTGCTGACGGAGTAGCTCCAGACCCTGATAAAATTACAGTGATTAAGGACTGGCCAAGACCCTCCAGCATAAAGGAAGGGCGGCAGTTCCTCGGGTTGGTAGGCTACTACCGAAGATTCATCCCCGGGTTCACCAAAATGGCAGCCCCTATGCAAAACCTCCTGTTGGGTCAGTCAAAGACCAAGAATCAGAAGCCACCCTTCAAATGGGACAAGCTGGAGGATGAGTCTTTCCGCCAGCTGAAGATGGCCCTCACGGGGGATGAGGTCCTGGCTTACCCTGATTACGGCCAGCCTTTCATCCACCACACGGACGCGAGCAACATCGGGCTAGCGGCGGTGCTGTCCCAGATCCAACAGGGCAGAGAACGGGTAATTGCTTATGCCGGCAGGAAGCTCCGGGCTACAGAGAGAAACCCCGAAAATTATAGCTCCTTCAAGCTAGAGTTCCTGGCAGTGGTGTGGGCAGTTACAGAACGCTTTAAGCATTACCTTGCCTCTTCCAAGTTCACCGTGTACACGGACAACAACCCGTTGACACACATGGACACTGCGAAACTTGGTGCCCTGGAGCAGAGATGGATGGCCCGCCTATCCAACTATGAATTTACAATCAAATACCAGGCGGGACGCACAAATGCCAACGCAGACGCCCTGTCCAGGATGCCGAACTAGCTGGACGGAGGGGAAGATCCAGAAGAACTGGAAGAGATTGAACTCCCTGCGTTCCACCGTCATGAGATTACCCAGTGTTCCCACTGTGTAAGGGACAAACACTCTGCCACGTTCAATCCCTTACCCCACTACAGCTGGGCGGAGACGCAATACAGTGACCCAGCCGTCCGCCTTTAAAAGAGATGCTGACACAGGCTGATGCCCGCCTTGACCCAGACGCTCCGGAAGAGACCAAACAGCTGTGGAAGGAGAAGAGTAAACTGCTTCTCTACAAGGGGAAGCTGTGCCGGAGAATTGTTAACTCCCGGACACATGAGCTGACCTGGCAGGTAGTGGTCCCGAGACGAGACGCGGCTATGGTCCTGGAGGCATACCACGACGGAGCAGGACACCTTGGATGGAAGAAGTTGGAGTTCCTGTTGCGTGAACGGTTCTTCTGGGTAGGCATGAGAGGGGCCATTGAGAGATGGTGCAGAGACTGCGGCCCGTGCAACCTGAGAAGAAAGGACCGTGCCAGCCAGAAGACTCCCCTGCAGCCCATCATCACCAATGAGCCACTAGAACTGGTAGCCCTGGACCATGTGAAGCTGGCTCCAAGTAGGTCCGGGTACGTCTACGCTCTCACCATCGTAGACCACTACTCCCAGTTCCTGGTGGTTGTCCCTGTCAAGGACTTAACAGCTCAGACAGCAGCTAGAGCCTTCCAGCAGCACTTCTGCCATCCACACGGGTATCCAGAGCAAGTGTTGACAGACCAAGGTCCAGCCTTCGAAGCGGAGGTCTTCCAGGAGTTCTGCAACCTCTATGGCTGCAAGAAGATAAGGACAACGCCCTATCACCCCCAAACCAACGAATTGTGTGAGAAGATGAACCAGGTGGTGATAGACTTGCTGAAAACGTTGCCCCTGGAAGAACGCAGTCTGTGTCCTGAAAAACTGCCTGATCTGGTGGACTTGTATAACCACATCCCAGTAAATTCCACCAACTGCACCCCGGCTTACCTAATGAGAGCAAGACCTGGTAAGCTGCTTATTGACCTGGATATGGGAGTCCTGACACCCGAGGATACCTCGCCAGAGGCAGACTGGGATACAGAACGGCAGCAGCAGTACCGGAAAGTGCAGGAGAGTGTTGAGAGAAGTTTGTCTCAAGCAAGAGAAAGGCAAGAGAGGACTTACAACCAGCATGCTCCCGCTGTTCCCCTGGCACCTGGAGAGCAGGTCTTGAAGTGGAAGAGGCGGCTCCATAAGTTGGATGACCAGTGGGAGAAAGACCCGTACACAGTACTGCCCTCAAGTCATGAAAACCCGAAAGTATGCGTTATCAGTAAGGATGGAGGCGAGACCACAGCCACTGTCTCTAGAGACCACCTGAAGAAGTGTCCCGAGCAGCTGCAAAGCACTGATGAAGACCAAGATAGCCCTCAACCCGCAGAGGAAAGGGAAGAAATGGTCAGTACAGTACTCGGAGAATTTCCCCGGTCCTGGACACAAATTAACAACGCTATTGTGGTACCCGTCCTTACCTTTCTCCAGCCAGCCCCTCAAGGGCCTACAGAAGAGCAAGTAGTATTGGAAGAGCAACCGGCCCTGGAGGCAGAGGATTCCATACCAGCAGCCCAGGAGAATCAACCCTCTGCTAGTAGTGAGCCTGCCGTGCCCGTGGTAAGCCAAAGAGTACGCAGAAAGCTGCCCAACCGACCCGTAACATCTCCAAACACCTGTAGTGCAGACACTAGCGAGCCCACTACACAAGGGGTGGAAACAGGGGACCCAGAAAGAACACCATCAGATAGTGTGTTACGTAGGTCAACAAGGAGCACTAGAGGTCAGAAGCCCGCTCGCTGGAGAATCTAGGAGAAATGATATATACCCGTATATTGCAAATGTTGTAATGTTTTATGTTTGTTACCTCAATACTGATTATGTTTCTCAAGTTACCCGACAGGGTCTATGGACGGACAGGTTATGGACAATGAATAACCGGAACTGTACCTTGTAAATAGTTGCACCTGTTAAGTGCCCCTTTTGGGCCAGACCACAGAACAAAAACCCGTGGAGGTGGCTGAAGACGTGGTCCAACGCCGGATCATCGATGCCCTGTAGCCACCCCAGGGCCTACGTGGAGGGTTTGGGACGGGTCCCTCAAAATGCATCTTGGGTGACACGGACACCTGGTTACGGAAGCGCCGTGACTGTTATGTTCTGCTACCAGAGCTAAGGAAAGAGAGGAGATCTGTCCCTACGATAGAACTCAGCTGAATCCCTACGATGTAACAGGGAACCTGATCCTGCGATCAGACCTGCTAAAGTCCTAAGCTAGTCTGTACGGAGACCTATAGATGTGGGGAAGGAATCCCTACAAGTACTAAGGACTGGGAGGAAAATGAACACCTCCTAACAGAAATAGTAGCAGACAGACGAACAAACAAAATATATAGAACATAGAGGTCCGTAGACCAAGCAAACTAACAGAGTTAGATACAGAGCACAGGCTAGCTAGAAAGTAGTAATACAATGAAGTCCAGCAAAGCCAGAAGGGCGGAGCAGGATTAAATAGGCCAACAAGGTCATGTGACCAGTAAAGGAAAAAAAACCTAAGAGCAAGGTTCTAACAGTACCCCCCCTTCTAAGAGGATCCTCCGGATCCCCTAGGACCAGGCTTATCAGGAAATCTCCTGTGAAACGCTCTGATAAGTCTGGACGCGGAAACATCATCCGACCTCACCCAAGAGTTATCCTCGGGACCGAAACCTTTCCAGGCCACAAGATACTGCAAACTACCTCTATACCGTCTAGAGTTAAGGATGCGAGAAATTTCATATTCCCCGTCCTCCACCACCGAAGGAACAGAGGCAGAGGCGTCACAATCCGATACAACAGCTTTTTTCAACAGAGAGACATGAAATACGGATTAATTCTCCAGGAGGTAGGAACCTCCAACCTAACAGCAGATTGGTTGACAACCTGAAGCACCTTAAAGGGCCCTACAAACTTGGGACCCAATTTCTTTGAAGGAATCCTCAACCGCAGATTCCTAGAGGACAACCAAACCATGTCACCAACAGCGAACAAAACCTCCTGTCGTTTCCTATCAAAGTAGTCTTTAGATTTTCTGTTGGCCTCCTGAAGATTACCACGCACATCCGTCCAAACTCTCTCCAAATCACCGGAAAAATTCTCCTCCTCAGGCACGGCAGATCCCAACTTGGAGAACGACCCAAACGACGGATGTCTCCCAGAACAACAAAAAAAAGGCGAACAACCCGCAGAAGAAGATGTATGATTGTTCAGAGCAAATTCAGCAAGTGGCAGAAACTCAGACCACCCCTCTTGATTGTCTGCCACAAAACAACGCAAGAACTGCTCAACATCCTGGTTTTTCCTTTCTGTCTGGCCATTAGATTCAGGATGATATCCGGACGAGAACGACAAATGAACTCCCAACCTATCACAAAAGGCACGCCAAAAACGAGCCACGAACTGAGGACCCCTATCAGAAACAATGTCAGTAGGAACGCCATGAAGTCTGACAATTTCCTTGACAAAGGCCTTAGCGAGAGTTTTAGCGCAGGGCAGTTTGACGAAAGGAACCAAGTGACACATCTTGCTAAAACGGTCCACGACCACCCAGATGACAGTAAAACCCTCAGAGGGGGGAAGGTCAGTTATAAAGTCCATAGCCAAATGTGTCCAAGGAGCACTGGGAACCTCCAAAGGACAAAGCAACCCCGCAGCAGGAGTATGTGAGGACTTAGATCTAGCACATATAGTACACTGACGCACCCACTTAATGACTTCCTTCTGCCATCCAGGCCACCAAAAACTGCGACCCACCAGTCTCTTGGTCTCAGAGATTCCGGGATGACCTGCCAACCGAGATTCGTGACACTCAACAAACAAATCTCTCCTAAAGGTCCCAGGCACAAACAACCTCCCATGAGGAGTGTTAGAAGGGGCATTCTCCTGTGCTTTAAGAATCTCATTTTCCAAAACGGAGTCCAAAGCAGCTATCACAACACCTTCTTGTAAAATGTTCTCCTCTTTCTCAGCACCGACTATGGGAGAAAAACTGCGAGACAAGGCATCCGCCTTAACATTCTTAGTACCAGGGATGTAAGTAACGGAGAAATTAAACCGCGAGAAAAACAGTGCCCACCTAGCCTGACGGGCATTCAGGCGCTTGGCAGCATCAAGATATATCAGATTTTTATGATCCGTAAGAACCTGAACGGGAAATTCCGCACCTTCCAAGAAGTGGCGCCAGTGTTCAAATGCGAGTTTAATAGCCAATAATTCCCGATTACCAATATCGTAATTCAGTTCAGTCTCCGAAAAATTTTTTGAAAAAAAGGCACAGGGATGTAATCCATCCCCGTTATCCTGAGACAATACTGCGCCAACCCCCACAGAGGAAGCATCAACCTCAACCAAAAACGGCCTAGTAACATCAGGCTGCATAAGGATGGGAGCAGAGGTGAACCTCTCCTTGAGATACACAAAAGCTTCAATGGCCTCAGAAGACCACTGAACCGCATCAGCACCTTTCCTGGTGAGATCAGTCAGAGTTTTGACAATACTAGAAAAATTTTTTATGAATTTTCTGTAGTAATTGGCGAAACCCAAAAACCTCTGTATCGATTTCAAACCAATAGGCCTAGGCCATTCCTGCACAGCCTGAACCTTAACCGGATCCATCTCAAAACCTTTGCTGGAGATAATGTAGCCCAAAAAACTAATTCTCTGTACAGCGAACTCACATTTCTCCAGCTTAGCTAAAAGCGAATTGTCCATTAATAACTGTAATACCTCACGCACGCTCCGCCAATGAGACTCCAGATCCGGCGAATAAATCAAAATGTCATCCAAATACATAACCACATTTTTACCGATCAAAGGTCTAAGGATGTCATTAATCAGATTCTGAAAAAATGCAGGAGCATTAGTAAGACCAAAAGGCATAACCAGATTCTCAAAATGACCCACAGGAGTGTTAAAAGCAGTCTTCCATTCGTCACCCTCCTTCATGCGCAACAGATTGTATGCCCCCTTAAGGTCAATTTTAGAGAACCACTTGGCCCCCATTAACTGGTTAAACAGATCAGGAATCAATGGCAGTGGGTAAGGATTGCGTACAGTAATTTTGTTAATCTCACGAAAATCCAGACAAGGACGTAAACCGCCGTCCTTTTTTTTTACAAAAAAAAATCCAACCGCCACAGGAGACTTAGAGGGCCTAATGTGACCGGCGGCCAAACTTGTCTGTATGTATTCCTCCAAAGCCTTCCTCTCAGGAATAGTAAGGTTAAATAAACGACTTTTAGGAAGAGTCGCTCCAGGGACAAATTCAATAGAACAATCATAGTCTCTATGGGGAGGCAAAACCTGCGATTCCTTCTCAGAAAAAACTCTCCAAAAATCCTGAATAGGAACAGGCAATTCTCCCCTATCCAAAGCTGCAATACGCCCGTTACAACACTTGTCATAACATTTATGGCTCCAGGATTTAATTTCACTGGTAGACCAATCCAGTACAGGATTGTGAAATTTTAACCAGGGCAATCCCAATATTACTGGAGAAGGCAAGTTATTCAACACTACCAAATCCAATTTCTCATGGTGAACACCATTAATAGTGAGAGGAAATTCACAGACCTTGAGAGTAATATTCTTCAAAGGGGAACCATCCACAGAAACCACAGGAATGGGGGATGATAAAGGTTCGGGTTTTAAATTGAGTCTTTCCAAGAATCCCCCATCAATTACATTCAGAGTAGACCCACAATCGACAAACACCCGAAATTCCATTAATTTTTACTGAGCAATCGTGGAAGCAGCTAAAAATACACCCTTGGAATTTAAACAGGCAATACGGGCATGACTGACCATTTTTTTTTTCTTTCTTCAGGTGTAGGATAAGCAATTAGCAGGTCTTTAACCCTTTCATTGAGCCCAGCAAGAAATAGACTTTTCAGAGCAGAATCGTTCCACCCTGTTTGAGTAGACCATCGACGGAAATGAGTACAATATTTTTCCACATTACCTGATCCCTGTCTCAAACGTCTTAACTCAGTCTCAGCTGATGCGACACGGTCAGGATCATCATATAATAGCCCCAAAGCAGAAAAAAAACTATCCACTGATCTGAAGCATGTATCACTAGGTTGCAAAGAAAAGGCCCACTCCTGAGGCTCTTTGCGCAAAAGTGACATTATGAACCCTATGCGCTGGGATTCATCCCCAGAGGACTTGGGTCTCAAACGAAAATGCAATAAGCAAGCATTTTTAAATGAAAAAAATTCTCGGTGTTCACCAAAAAATAAATCCGGCAAACATACCTTAGGCTCCAAGAAATGTGCTCCAGGACAGTTACTCACGTGCTGACGGAGCTCGGCCACCTCCAGAGAGAGTCCCTGCAGGCGATGAGCCAAATCCTGAACCGACACCATGATGGAACAGAAAAATCTTTCCTTAGAGAATTTGCAGGCTGGACTTACTGTTATGTTCTGCTACCAGAGCTAAGGAAAGAGAGGAGATCTGTCCCTACGATAGAACTCAACTGAATCCCTACGATGTAACAGGGAACCTGATCCTGCGATCAGACCTGCTAAAGTCCTAAGCTAGTCTGTACGGAGACCTATAGATGTGGGGAAGGAATCCCTACAAGTACTAAGGACTGGGAGGAAAATGGACACCTCCTAACAGAAATAGTAGCAGACAGACGAACAAACAAAATATATAGAACATAGAGGTCCGTAGACCAAGCAAACTAACAGAGTTAGATACAGAGCACAGGCTAGCTAGAAAGTAGTAATACAATGAAGTCCAGCAAAGCCAGAAGGGCGGAGCAGGATTAAATAGGCCAACAAGGTCATGTGACCAGTAAAGAAAAAAAAACCTAAGAGCAAGGTTCTAACAGTGACCTATCAAGACTGAACTCCTTGTACATATATTGTTGTGTTATTGTTTATACCCTGTTATGTGTGTTTTCAAAAAAAAAAGTGTTTAGTCCCGGAGTACTAAAGTTTACTAGGGGGGAATGTGGCACCCCAGGGGGTCTGGTTGCCACAGTGGTAGAAATACCATGTCTGAGAGCGAGCATGGGTTTTCCTGGTCAGGAGCACATTTGCATGCAACGCCTCCGGCCCCAGTCCAGGGAGGGGAGGAACCTACCCTTTATAAACTGGATCTGGGGCGAGGTTAGCTAGTTAGTTCCAGAGAGAGGGATAGAGCAGCAAGCAGCCCTGTAGGAGACAGGAGCTGAGAGCCAGGGACTGGAGCAGCAGAGCTTGTCCTGGCTGAAGACGCAGAGAACCGGACACCGGAGTCTGAGGCTGTGAGGATATTCACATCCAGCAGCAGAAACCACCTGGCAGGGGATTTCAGGTCCTCTGGCCGTAGAAAGCCCGGAGGCTCAGTCACATGCAAGGGACCGGCACCACCATCGAGGAGCGGAAGGAACCAAAGGCCCCAAGTCACCAGCCATACGGGTGAGCACCACACGGTACACTCACGGACGTGGGCTACTACACGACTACAGCAAGGTAGCCAGGAAGAGTGCAGTTAGACGGGAAGGCCTATACCTCCACCTGGCCAGGGGGATTCTTGTTCGCTCACAGACTGACCAGGCCTCTAATGTTAGCCAGTACTCCCAGCAGGGTCTCCTTCATCACCAACAGTAAAGACCCTGAACTGCACTGCATGGACTTTGAGTCATTTCTGCTGCGCCTATGCACCACAACCCTCACCATCTACACATGCTGCCCTGAGGCTATACTCCTCCCGTGGGGAGTTATGCTACCCCCTGCTGCGCACACAACATAAGCCTCAGCGGTGTGCCTTGCAGCGGCGGTTCTCAGTGATCGCAATCCACGGGTGGCGTAGTCGGACATTTCAACATTAAAAACCTAGTAAACAGATCCGCCACTGGTTTGACCAGCCTGAGCCACGGGACCGGGTCGCCGCCACGGAGACTACAACCCCTGACATCACACAGAGACCCGTCTCCGGGTATTCCCACACACACGGCCCAGGGGGCGCGTCATATATAAAGGCATATACGACTAGTAATGCTAACTGTAGAATACCATGCTACAAGCATAACAAATGCTAATAAATGTACAGAAAAAGTAATGGATGATACATCAAGCTCATGTGTAGAAATGAAGCCTACCTAGTGATGTCCGGAGCCTCTCCGTAGACTTCAATAGGCAGCTTCTATTGTATTCCTCACTGAGTTATCAGTCTGTCTTGTCTTTAGCTTGATGGATTTTACCTATTCTTCAGAGGACGCTACATTCACAAATCCTTGTCTATTTCTATATCCTTGTAAAACAGAACCTTTTTCTCCCATGTGTCTCCGCATTGTCTCCATTTTAAATCCGTGTTGTATAGATATATTTTTTCCTCATACATTTGCAAAACCTGAAGCAGGTAGACAGTCTGAACTTTTATTTATCCATTGACTATTAATGGATCTATTAAAAATGGATGAAACACTGATGGAGCACTAAAGGAAAAGAAAAGTCTTCAGTGCTTCATCCGTTGTACATGGATTTCCTTAGACTTTAATGGCTGAGTCTGATCTGCAAAATGAATGAGAATAGAACCTGCTCTGAGTCTCACGGATTAGACACGGAACTGTTATTAAAAAAGAGACGGCACATGGACTAGTGCAATAAATGTCATGCCACGTTCACACATTCAGTATTTGGTCAGTATTTTACATCAGTATGTGTAAGGCAAAACCAGGAGTGGGTGATAAATGCAGAAATGGTGACGTGTTTCTATTATACTTTTCCTCTGATTGTTCCCCATCTGGTTTGGACTTAGAAATACTGAGGTAAAATACTGACCAAATACTGAACGTGTGAATATGGCCTGAAAGTGGTGGTCTGATATTTCATTAAATTAACCTGGTGTCTACAGCTCCGACTAGTGATGTAGAGGTGAATGAATCTCACTTTGCATTCCTATGAGAGTCACATCAAGGCTCATTATATAGAGAAATTGTCTTCCACACCGCGTATAAGATCCTGTAGGATTCTGAGAGTCAGAAGTAACGTGGGACGACTGAAAGACCAGAATGGAGTGGACAGCTCCCCAACAAAGCGATTGATAAAACTGATTTCCCCTATGAGCAAAGGAGCATTGCTTTAATCACAGCTATGGTTGAAAAAACCCAGTAAACAGTCTTCATTTTTCTCTTCTTCGCAAAAAAGCCTTTAAATTTGACAAGTCAATGATTTCCATTGTACTGACTGCAATAGTGTATGGCACTATTCCTGCAAGAGGATCCAAACTGAACCACCAGTGCAGGCCCGGGACAAGGGGTAGGCACCCGCCTAGGACGCTACCTCTCTGAGGGGGGAGCAGTTTAAGAAAAAAAATTGACATTATTGAACGCCTGCAGTCAACTGGCACCTTCCTCCTGCCGCAAACATTCAGCATGCTGACAGCCGGTACACAGGAACAAAGGTGAGAGGAGTCAGTGGGTCACTAACACCGCTCAACGCCTGCGCCCTGGTTCTCATTCCCTCTCTGCATTGAAATGCATTTGTGTCTTTAAGACAATGTGAACGCTGCCCCCAGGACAGGAGCAGAGGAGCTGTAATCAGGTCGATGTTCTGGCGGTAATTCCCGCAATACGCAGGGTATGGACAGTCTGCCCCCTGTTAGAGGATGGCGCCACACAGGAATACGGCAGTAGAACAACCATCGGTTTTGTTACAAGCGGCATCTATTGTATCTCATTAATTGAAACCAAACGGCCCCCATTATAATTAAGCTATATTAGTTTCCATGACTATTCTTGGGTCTGACATTGTAAAGGAAGTGCTCATCAGAGCTTGTTACCTGATGGATCAGACGAGGAGGTTAGAGGTCCAGTTACCATAGTTTCTCACCTATTCCTTTTCTTGGGGGAGAAGCCATTTGCGTCATCTGCCTAAGGCAGCAAAATACCTTATCATGATATTAATAAAAATACCAAAAAGCATGTCAGTAATATAACCAAAAGCAACATAGATGTTTTATATATTTATTTTTATGCATAAAAGTTGTTAATATTATGCAAATATATAAAAAGAAAGTGTGTAGATATAGTCACTTTCTGTGGAAAGGAGCAGATGATGATGATTCCGCTCCTCAGGCCTAGGCTTACACTTCTGCCGCTTTTGGACATCCAGGTCTGGATCACACATGAGAGAGGAGAAGAGCAGGAATGTGTGACTTGTGATCTCTATAGTTGGAGTTTTCCTGGATTCCTTCAGCATCGCGATTAGCCATATGGCCTTCTGTCTGACCATGGTCAGGAAGGTGAAGGAGCAGCCTCTTCCTTCTGTCTGACCATGGCCTGGTAGAGGAAGGAGCAGCCGCTTCCTTCTGTCTGACCATGGCCTGGTAGAGGAAGGAGCAGCCGCTTCCTTCTGTCTGACCATGGCCTGGTAGATGAAGGAGCAGCCGCTTCCTTCTTTCTGCACAAGACCAAGTAGGAGAAGGAGCAGCCGCCTCCTTTGTCTGTACATGGCCAAGTAGGAGAAGGAGCAGCCGCTTCCTTCTGTCTGACCATGGCCTGGTAGAGGAAGGAGCAGCCGCTTCCTTCTGTCTGTACATGGCCAAGTAGGAGAAGGAGCAGCCGCTTCCTTCTTTATGTCCATATCTTGTAGTCGTCTCCTTACCACCACATTGTAGATGAGTCGTCCAGATGGTGACATAACAAGTATGGCTGAAAGAAATCCTTCAATTTCAGCCCTTAATTACTTGCTATGTTGATCCAGAGGAAGGCGAAAAATAACCCTGAGGACTCGTTGTTGGATCATCCTCATATCAAGGGAAAAAATTCCTTCCTGACCCCAAATATGGCGATCGGAATAAATCCCTGGATGTGTGGTCTCAAATCTACTTGGATGTTATGTGGTGGAAGCTCGGTAGGTTTGTCACAGTCCGGTAAATAAGAAAGTCCAGTGTAATTGTCTCATCCGATTAATGTAAATCTTCATTCCTGGATGTTACTGGAATGGGGCTGATTTTTATCAGCCTAATACTCCTGCTGGAAGAAGAGAAATATACACGTCTGAGAATCAGCTCCTCACATACAGCATATACAGTACTAGGGGGATATAGCGATAAGGTGTATAGTGGGTAAGTGTGTTACTGGGTAGTGATAACACTTTGGATGTCTGTATGTGCTGTACTTACATAGTAATATGGGAATGGTGGGTCGGATCTGCGGGACTCCACATCGCTCCAGTCTATAGAATAGAAAAACGGATGTGATCTGATGGACGATGTAATGGCAGATCGGGCAGATGGAGTTTTGCAGAGAAGCTAGAAAATGAAAACAAAGCATTAGTCATTATATTATGTATTATTACTGATAAATTATTACACAATGTCTATGGACTGTACATATCTTATCTTCTATATCTTCTTGTAATCCCCTATTATCATTGTCCATCTGATCTTACTCACCCGTTTTATGATATCCATGGTATGACAGCAGATCCCAGGTGGAAAAGAAGGGATGTCGTCATACAGAGACTGGTGGTATTCGTCCATTGTGCCTCTGGTATAGAATGGCCAGTCACCTACAGTCATCATATATAAGATGACGCCAAAGGAAAAGGAGTCTGCCAGATGGTTGTATCCTTCACCGTCCATTACCTATGGGAACATGAGATTGGAGAGAATCTGAATATACCGGGAAGGGGATTTACACACAGAGACTATGAGGACCTGTCTGTGATTAGATATGAGCAGAATACATTGGGATCAGATTATCCCTCAATCCTACTATCGACATCAATCACACAGAGATGTTCCTTACCTCGGGCGCTATGTAACCCTTAGTGCCAGTAGTATATTCCACTATGTCACCCTCAAACACATTCGTGGCTGCTAAGCCAAAGTCTGAGATTTTGATGTGTCCGGTGTCTTGAAGGAGGATGTTCTCTGGCTTCAGGTCACTGCAGGGAGAAGGATCAGATACTGATTGTGAGGACAATTCATGGAAAGAACTTTCTACAATAGATATGTAAGGAGACAACAAAGAGTCACAGGTGACAGATTTATGAAGGTGAAATGATTACCTATGTATGACGCCGCATTCATGCAGGAACTGGAGTCCGCACACCATCTCTGCCGCAAAGAGTCTGTGGAGTAGAAAGGATGGATCAGTGGTTACATGCACAATCATACAGAGAACATGAGGAGATCACACACGTGTCCTTTTCACATCATTAGTTTCTCCTGTTGTCGTTGTCCATTGATCTAAGACTACAATGTGCCGGCAGCGGATTATTCACATTCAGTACCGGACATTTACCTTATTGTCTTTGTGTTAAACATCATTGAATCTTTCATGTGGCCAAACAGGTCTCCTCCGACCATATAGTCCATGGCTATTTCATACTCCGTAGGTGTTTCCCTAAACGCCCGCATAGTCATTAGGTAGGGGCATCCGGCAGCCATTCTCAGGACTTCTAGCTCTGTAGAGATTAAGTCCTCACAAGAACTTTTGTCCATGATTTTGATGGCCAGCAGTCCTTCACTGACTGGATCTGATGCCAAGACAACCTGGAGAAAAATCACAACAGATCAGACCAAACTCTCATCTACTACTGTGTAGTAGTTCACTAGTTTATCCCAATTATCATTACATATGAGCATCCTGTAATGAATATGTACATCTCTCCTGTGTATCTGGTGCAGGATACATTGGGGAACACGGACAAATATAAATTGACACTTACTTTTCCATAGTTTCCTTTTCCAAGAACTTTCCAGAACTCGAGATTGGAAAAGTCTATAGGTTGGACTGTGTGGACCAGTTCTCTTTGGTCAGAAATCTGGAAACTGGCATCATCAAGGCCTTGTGCCGGTATGTCCGTTGTGTCGTAGGGCGCCTTATCGATTCCATCTGCTGAGATGATATAAAAAAATTTAACCTCTTAGTGAACACATTATTGGAAATGACTACCTGAGCTTGCAGAAAGCCCCTGTCTTTTCCTCCTCCTGTTAAGACCAGCCTGGCTTAATTTCATATGAGAATGTTAATTTAGCTATATACAGTTCTGTCACAGTGTCTAGTAGAAGCGATCAGAAAATCGCAGGTTCAAGTCCCCAAAGGAGACTAAAGAAATGGAGTAACAAAAAAAAGTTAAAAAAATAATAAAATGTAAAAAAAATACTTCCCCATTAATAATAATAATAATAGTAATAATTTGAATATCTAGTATAACCACATCCGGAACATTAATTAACCCAAACAGTAAACACTGAAAGGAGAAAATAAATGTAAAGACCAGAATAGTGTTTTTGTGAGGGCGCAGTATACATCTAATAAATTGTAATAAAAGATATCACAATGTCTTGTCTACCCGAGAAAGTTATCTATAAAAGCTACAACTTGTCACGCAAAAAAAACCAAATCAAGTCCTCGCACAGCTCCATCCAGCTATCAAAATCCAAAAGATATAATGTCTCAGAATATAGGGACACAAACCAATTTATTTTTTATAAAATTCCTAATTTTCTTCTACCAGTTCAGTGAATTATAACCCCTATGCCTGTTCAGCATTATCATAGTTGTAACTGACATGGAGAATCATTCTGTCAGGTCATTTTTACCACTCAATGAACATCTAGAAAAAAAACAATGGCGGAATCACTTTTTTTCCACAATTTTACCACATTTTGAATCTTTTTCCCCATTTTCCAGAACATTGAATACTAAAATAAATAATGTTCAAAACTACAGCTCGTCCACTAAAAAATCAAGTCCACATACAGCTACATTGGGAGACAAATTAAAAAATAAATAGTTATGGGTTTTCGAAGGAGGAAGGAAAAAACAACGAAATGTTACCCGGTCAAGAAGGGGTTAACAAATATAGCTAAAAGAAAATATTATAATTTTAAATAGAATTATGTAAATGAGCAGGAAATGTCTAATATTTGGGCTCTCATTTATCAAAACTGTCCAATAATAAAACTGTCCCTGTTGTCCATAGTAACGAATCACAGCATAGATTCCATCTCTTAACATTCTATGGAACAATGAAAGCTGCATTGTGATTGGTTGCTATGGGCAACAAGGACAGTTTTTCTGCACTTGTGATAATTGATGCCAGTACATAATATTAGGAGTATAATCCTCCTCACCCCCAGTCTTATTACACTGAGCAGATCCATCTTACCTGGTCCATCTGTATCCAGTGATGTGTTTGGTGGAGAAACACTCAGCTGTTTGTTCTCTGGGATGGAGATGTTTTCAGCTGATGACCTCGACCTCCGCAATGCACCATTCCCATTTATAATGGATTTAGCGTAGATGAGACGTCTTCTACATTGGACAACCCAGTCTCTGCTGTTCCTGATCCTCTTCTGGGCTGCCGCTCTTTGTAGTTTCGGTGCCTCCAGACTTTCAGATCTGGAGGATGTCACTTGTCTCGGTGTCTCTTGGAGAACCTCTTCCAGCTCTAACTCTGCGTTGATGTTTCTCCTCTTATTGAGGATGGCTTCTTTGTTTCTCCTCCGTATTTCAGGGACCAGATCTCCGAGTTTTTTCAAGGAGATAAGAATGGCCCTCTGAAGCTCAGCGGAGGCAGCAGAGTGAGACTCCATGAGGGTCTCCATTTTCCTTCTCTCTGTAAGGATCTCATGTCTTTTGGTCTTTCTCATTTTGTCTAGAATTTGACGTTTGGACGCCGTTTTTGAGGCGTCAGTGTCAATGTCCGGTAGTATAAAGTCTTTTCGCCCTAAAGCGAACAATAGTACCTGCTCTTCATTTATTCCTCTCTTCTCTCTGAGAACCCGATCTCTTTGGGCTCTTCTGTAATTATCCATTTTAAAATCAATTTTTGCTTCGAAAAACAAAAGGGGCTGCCTCACCCTTGGGAGTCTGTAAGGCAGTGGTTTCCCTTAGGACGGAACACTGGGATATAGAATGCGGTGATGTCATCACATCACTTGTGACATCATTTTTATTCTAATGTCACAATGATAGATAGATAGATATCAAATTTGAAGGATGGGGAACCAAACTTTTGCAGATGTATACATACAGTATACAGATATATACGGGGTGCACAATTTGTATTTTTAATGATTAATTTTAGTATTGAACAACTACAGTGCTGCTGGTTAATCATAAAGGTTAATAAAATCCGAAACCTGAATATTTACAAAAATAAAAGTGAGGTTTTGTCTTTCTTAGGCCACATTCACACATTCGGTATTTGGTCAGTATTTTGCATCAGTATCTGTAAGCCAAAACCAGGAGTGGAAGAATCAGAGTTAAAGTATAATAGAAACACGTGACTACTTCTGTATTTATCACCCACTCCTGGTTTTAACTTACTAATACTGATGTAAAATACTGACCAAATACTGAATGTGTGAATGTGGCCTTAGGGGAATATCTCTGTGTGCAGAACTGTTAATCAAAGAAATCAAAATGTTAAAAATACATTTCTGACATTTAAAAAAATATATCTGTGATCATGACGGTGTATGGCCCAAATCGTTCTCCTGAAACCATCCCTCATATTAATTATTTTCTTTCTCCCCAAGCAGTGTCTCATACCACTTAACTTATAATAAATGATACACAGGAGACTTTCTTTTTTGGATATAATTTGCCATATCGGCCATTTATTAACAAACAACAATAACCAATGAAAGAATTGGCGGAGGTCCTTGGGGCTACAAGATCCGGCACATGTAGAACAAAGCATTTTTCCATAGAATTATTTTACTCTCAGCCATAACCCCAAGCTCAAGGGCACCACACCACAATCAGTGGTAAAGGAAACACCACCACTGGCTCCAAGAGTACACCCCTGTCCAGAGCCCCACTAAGTGCCAGATCAGCCAATTAGTAATTCCATCCTGAAGGGAACCATCTCTGTAAATTCCCACCCATACAAAATTCCACCAACCCCAAAGACCCCCCCTACTGCCCCAGCCACTGTGACTCACAGTAAAAATTTATAACCTTCATCATAAGCCCGAGCCATAAAACATAACAATATACAGTACAGACCAAAAGTTTGGACACACCTTCTCATTTAAAGATTTTTCTGTATTTTCATGACTGTGAAAATTGTACATTCACACTGAAGGCATCAAAGCTATGAATTAACACATGTGGAATTAAATAGTTAACAAAAAAGTGTGGAACAACTGAAAATATATCTTATATTCTAGGTTCTTCAAAGTAGCCACCTTTTGCTTTGATGACTGCTTTGCACACTCTTGGCATTCTCTTGATGAGCTTCAAGAGGTAGTCACCGGAAATGGTCTTCCAACAATCTTGAAGGAGTTCCCAGAGATGCTTAGCACTTGTTGGCCCTTTTGCCTTCACTCTGCGGTCCAGCTCACCCCAAATCATCTCGATTGGGTACAGGTCTGGTGACTGCGGAGGCCAGGTCATCTGGCGTAGCACCCCATCACTCTCCTTCATGGTCAAATAGCCCTTACACAGCCTGGAGGTGTGTTTGGGGTCATTGTCCTGTTGAAAAATAAATGATGGCCCAACTAAACGCAAACCGGATGGAATAGCATGCCGCTGCAAGACGCTGTGGTAGCCATGCTGGTTCAGTATGCCTTCAATTTTGAATAAATCCCCAACAGTGTCACCAACAAAGCACCCCCACACCATCACACCTCCTCCTCCATGCTTCACGGTGGGAACCAGGCATGTAGAGTCCATCCGTTCACCTTTCCACTGGTCTAATGTCCATTCCTTGTGTTCTTTAGCCCAAACAAGTCTCTTCTGCTTGTTGCCTGTCCTTAGCAGTGGTTTCCTAGCAGCTATTTTACCATGAAGGCCTGCTGCACAAAGTCTCCTCTTAACAGTTGTTGTAGAGATGTGTCTGCTGCTAGAACTGTGTATGGCATTGACCTGGTCTCTAATCTGAGCTGCTGTTAACCGGAGATTTCTGAGGCTGGTGACTCGGATAAACTTATCCTCAGAAGCAGAGGTGACTCTTGGTCTTCCTTTCCTGGGGCGGTCCTCATGTGAGCCAGTTCCTTTGCAGCGCTTGATGGTTACTGCAACTGCACTTGGGGACCCTTTCTAAGTTTTCCCAATTTTTCGCACTGACTGACCTTCATTTCTTAAAGTAATGATGGCCACTCGTTTTTCTTTACTTAGCTGCTTTTTTCTTGCCATAATACAAATTCTTACAGTTTATTCAGTAGGACTATCAGCTGTGTCTCCACCTGACTTCTGCACAACACAACTGATGGTCCCAACCCCATTTATAAGGCAAGAAATCCCACTTATTAAACCTGACAGGGGACATCTGTGAAGTGAAAACCATTTCCAGTGACTACCTCTTGAAGCTCATCAAGAGAATGCCAAGAGTATGCAAAGCAGTCATCAAAGCAAAAGGTGGCTACTTTGAAGAACCTAGAATATAAGACATATTTTCAGTTGTTTCACACTTTTTTGTTAAGTATATAATTCCACATGTGTTATTTCATAGTTTTGATGTCTTCAGTGTGAATGTACAATTTTCATCGTCATGAAAATACAGTAAAATCTTTAAATGAGAAGGTGTGTCCAAACTTTTGGTCTGTACTATATATTTCCATTAGATATCTCTAAATTCCCTGAAAACAGAGGGTGTACAGGTGGAACTTTTCCCATTGCTGTCCCCACAGGAATGGCCCCTTTTCCCACACTTTTCCTTTTATACTCCTTTTTACTATCCCCTCCCACTCCCTATTGATCCAATCCCATAGACCCCATTCAAACTTTATTTTTCTCTCCTGGCCCAATCACCGTCATGTGGGCCTCTGCTTATAAGTACGGCTCTGGCCCCTTTAATATAGCCGCCCTTCTGTTCACTACCAGTCATAAGCCGCCCATCCATGGAGTCTGTTGCAATCATCCTTTTCGGTAACACCAACCACAGCCTCCCAGACCCCGGCATTGGATGCATTGATACATAATGATTTAAAGATTCACAATTGGATTCAGGTCTGGGCATGAGTGGACACAGACAATTCCACCTGTTTTGGAAGTGGTAGTGGCCCCTCTTACCTTTTGGACCCCTGTGTAGCTACACAAGTTGTACCAGGTTTGCACCTGGGTCTGGGGAAAGTGAGCTCATCAATGTTTTCATCATCCAGGAACTGCCTTCCCAGTATGGCACATGAGGAAGGGTATTGTCCTGCACTAGGAGGAACCAACGGTCCACTGCACCACAGTAAGGTCTGACATTGGCTCTAAGGATTTCATCCGTGTACCTAACAGCAGTCAGGTTGCCGTTGGCTATCACACGGTGCCCATCATGCTGGGTGACGGTGCAGACTGAATAACATTCACCACGGCGTCTCCAGACTTTCACATCTATCACTTGCTCAATGTGAACCTGCTATCACCTGTACAGAGAACGTAGGACCTGACAATTCTGGTGCCAATTGAGTTGCAAGGTGCTGAGCTGTGAGTAAGGTCCTATTACAGGATGTCGGGCCCTCATACCGCCCTCATGAAGTCTGTTTCTGACAATTTTGGGTGTAACGTGCTTCTGGTTATGTTGTAGGGCCTTTGCAGTCCTCCTGTTCATCCTTACACAAAGGAGCAGATATTGGTCCTGATGTTCAGTTGATGCTCTTCTACAGTTCTGCTCCATAAATTTAGAAGCTGCTTAAGGGGTGCACGCGTGTGGGGTGCATGTGTAGCGCCCCTGAGGGTTCGGTCGCCACAGAGGTACTGCATCTCACCCAGAAGTGTGGTATCTCACCCTCAGGCAAGGAAGGAGTACAGCTCAGGACCCTAACACCTGCATTCATTACACCACACTTCAGAGGGCAGGGCGAGATTGCTCCTACAGGAGAGCACAATCCCTGGACCCTGGCTGGAGTGGGGGGGGGGCCTAGTAAGGGGGAACCATGTAGTGGGTGTGGGTGGAGGACGTAGTTAAGGGGAGCACATAGAAGAAAGATATAAAATAGTGAAGCCATCTTAGAAAGTCAGTTCAGTCAGAGGAGGAGAGTGGAAGGTGCAGGGGCTCTGTAGGAGCTCTGCTCCAGAGACGGGCCTAATCAGTGAGGCCCAAGGTTGAAGAGAAGGAGAGAAGAGAGTAGATGGAGCAGAAAGGCTCCAGGAACAGAAGAGAGGACCCCAGGGGTACGGGCAATGCGAGAAGCCACCCGTGCGCCCGAATCTACCGGGAGGTGGAGGGGTCAGGCTGCACACAGGGAACCGGTCCCTCAACTAGTAGAAGATTGCACGTCTCAGCTAGAAACCGGAGGCTGCAGAACTTTATGTCCTGTAGCCAACATTCCATACCAGTCTCACCAGGAAGGTAGCTATATAGGACCCAGGGGATGGAGCAGACGTTGCCCGCCAAGGCCCGCAGGTACTAGACTGGAACACTTGGTAAGAGGTTCAGGGAGACAGCCAGAGAGAAGACACAGAAGGGGGTCCTGCTGTGTACTCCGGAGCTATCTGAGGGTGGACTGAGCCCCTCACTGAGTAAGCACGACGAGGGAGATTGCTTTGGCGCCTGTAATCTGGACTGCAACAACTGTGAGTAAAGACCCTGGGACTGCACTATCTTGTCTCTGTGTTTCTTGCTGCGCCATCAACCCCTGCACTTCAACGCCCAGCACAACCTGCAACATCATCTACACTGCCCTGGAGCTAGCTCTTCCTGTGGAGAGCCACACCATCCCTGCTGCAGTAACATCAGCTTCAGAGGACTGCTCTGCAGCGGCGGCTCCCGTTAGACGCATTCCACAGGTGGCATCATGAACTCTATAAAAACTCTATAAATCCCCTATACATAACCCCTTTTATTGACCGCTCTGGGTCACGGACCGGGTCACCGCCACTGAGATATTCCCCCAGCATCTACCGGCCCGGCACCGGGTACCCCACGACCCAGGGGGCGCGTCACATGCACGTGTCTTGCGCTGAATGTCATCGGCGCCAAGTGTGGGCAGTTATTACATTTGGCAGTTAGTCATTGCAGGAGTCAGGTAACCACACTTTATACCCTCTTTAACTATGCACTGAAAGATAGTACACATTCACAATAAGCAATGTTTCTATGTGTTTTCACTCTCTCCCCTATAGTCCTCTACTTTCTACTAACCCCCCTAATACCTACACCTCGTAATGAACTGTTCATCTCTCCCCCCATCCTACCCCTTCAATTCACCTCCTCTTCAGAATTCTTCTTTAATATTCAATCCTCTGTCTCCAAACACAGACATCCACTTCATGCTCTCTCATGCTCCCACCTACTAACATTTTCTCTTCTCCTCTTCACTGCTGGCGATATCTCTCCAAATCCTGGCCTTCCTCACCACATCCCCACAGTCACTTCTACCTCCTACCCACAACCTACCACAAATTTCCATAACCTCTCTAACCTTATACCCATCCGCCCAGCCCCCGCTTCCCCAGTCCCACTAACAGGAGCTCTCTGGACGCTCGCTCTGTCTGCTACAAACTTTCCTACATCCATGATCTTTTCATTACTAACAAACTCTCCTTCCTCGGCATCACAGAAACCTGGCTCACCCCCTCTGACACAGGTTCTCCAGCTGCACTTTCCTATGGTGGATCCCATCTTTCCCACACTCCAGCGGCAAGCATGGCGGAGGAATTGGTATCCTCCTGTCAGATAACTGCTCCTTCTCCCCAATTCCACTGTCGCCCTCTGTTACTTTCCCCTCTTTCGAGGCGCACTGTTTACACATCTACTCCCCCTCCAACCTCCAACTGGCTGTCATTTCCAGGGCCAGCCACCAATTTCTTCGACCACTTCACCACCTGGCTGCTTCACTTCCTTTCCGCTGACATCTCCACTATCATCATGGGTGAATTCAACATCCCCATTGACACTTCCCACTCATCTGTCTCTAAGCTTCTATCCCTCTGTGACACCCCAGGGGTCTGGTTGCCACAGTGATAGAGATATTATGTCTGAGAGCAGGTGGGAGGTCCTTTGGTCAGGGATCCTGTGCATGCCACACCTCCTGCCCAGTCTTGGGAGGGGAAGAACTTCCCCTGTAAAAACCCGGGGCTGAGGCAGGGTGAGTCAGACAAGGAGAGTGGAGAAGAGAAGCAGCATAGGAAACAGCAGAGTTACAAGGAGTCAGGGGCTGGCAGCTGCAGAGCTCGCCCTGACTAAGAAGATTCTTTACCGGACCCGGAGTCCGAGGCTGTGGGGACTAACTCCTACCCAGCAGCAGAATCCGTCGGGCAGGGGATTTCAGGTCCTCTGGCCCAGAAGCCCGAAGGCACGGTCACACGCGTGGGACCAGCACCGCCATCGTGGAGCGGAAGCCATTAGAAGGCCCCGAGTCACCGGCCATACGGGTGAGCACCACACGGTACACTCAGGGACGTGGGCTACTTACATCAGCTTCTAGCAAGGTAGCCAGAAGAGTACAGTCAGTTTGGGAGGCCTACAACTACGCCTGGCCAGGGGAGATCCCATCTGCTCAAGGACTGACCAGGCCCCGTTCGCTAGCAAGTACTCCGGGAGGGTCTATCGTTGTTACCAGTAAAGACCCTGAACTACACCGTACCGTCTCTGAGTGGTTCCTGCTACCCCCATCATCCACGTCGGCTGCCCTGAGGCCATACCCCTCCCGTTGGGGGTTATACTATCACGCTGCATAATCCTACCATCGGCCTCAGCGGTCTGCCCCGCAGCAGCAGCTCTCTGGCTGCACTCAACGGGTGGCGTAGTCATCAACTATTTACTACTAATAGACTGCCGTCCAGTTTGACTCCCTGGGCACGGACCGGGTCACCGCCACGAGACTACAACCCTCCACGGATCCGGCTCCGGGTAAGCTCCCGCGTGCGCACCGCAGCGCGACACAGGCCCAGGGGCGCGTCAACTTTGGCGTAGTCGGCAGGATTTCGTGCCCGCAACCACCGGGTACTGCGTGCCTGAAAAGCAAAGACTGTTCAAACTTACCAGTGGTGAAGGTTTCCCGCCATCCGGCGCCATCTTCTACCTTATTCCCGCCATCCGCGAAGTTTTCCCGCCATCCGGCGCCATCTTCGACCTTCTTCCCGCCATCCGTGGAGTTTTCCCGCCATTGGACGCCATCTTGAGGACGCCGCGCGGGAAGAAGAGGGGCGTGGACTCCGAAAGCGCGCGAGAACTGAAGCCCCGCCTCACGTCCGGACGTTGCGTAAGGTCCTGGAAGGAGCCCAGCAGACGCCGACGTCACAGGAGCGCGACGGAAGGTCCTCAACCCTGACGATCCACTGCGGAGCCGCGGCCTATGGAAGAGGATCATCGCAAGGTAGGCCACGGTCCACTAGGGGGGAGGAAGATGTCGGATACGGAGGAGAGCTTCACTGCCTCAACCCCCGCCAGCGCTACCGCTGCTGCAGTTATGCCCTTCACCATGCCCTATATCCCGGGAGCAGCTTGGCTACCCCAGTACTCAGGGGAGTCACATACCCTGCATGACTTTAGAGAAAAGCTGGATAGCCTCTTCCAGGTGTACCCCCTCACAGAAGAGCAAAAAGTGAGCATCCTGGTGGCCCAACTAACCGGGGCAGCCAAAAGGGAAGTAAAATCCTGGCCACCTGGGAGGAAGACTGTCGCAGGGATACTAACCCGGCTGAAGGACACCTTTGATACCCGCACCTCAGCCGAGATTAAGCTTAGATTCTACGGGTGCAAGCAGCGAGCGCATGAGAGTATAAGGGACTATGCACTAAACCTACAAGAGGCCCTGAGGGCCATAAAGCAGACCGACCCTGATGGGGTGGGAAACGAGGACAGGCTGTTGACTGAACAATTTATAGAGGGTTTATATTGCAATGCCCACCGAACCCAGTTGCGGGCAATGGCCTTACAGGATCCCCATCTGGACTTTGCACAGTTCAAGGACAGAGCCATCCGGGTGCTCCGAGAACCGGCACCAGGTGGCGTTGTGACCCACAGACGCCCCACTACCACTTACTACCAGGAGGCGGCGCCCTTGTCAGCAGGGCCTGTGGGAGCTGATGCGCAGGCTTTGGACAATGACCCGGCTCCAGACCTACACCATCAGGTCCAAGAGCTAGCTAAGAGCGTTGCTGCGCTAACCCGAACTGTGCAGTCTTTACAGGTTTCCACCCCAGGGAAGATCCAGCTGGCATCCGGACCGGAGGACATCCCGTGGCGTCGACCAAGGAGGACCCCACCGGCCAGAAGAAGACCCAGTGACCAATACAGTGAGGACGGACGACCCATCTGCCGCCGCTGCAATCAACCCGGACATATGGCAAGGTACTGTTCTTTAAACGGGCACAACCTGGGGTAGAGGGCCAACCCCCAGGAAAAAGATCACCAGGCCCATCGAACTGGCGCGACAGATATGTGGGAGGACGTCCAGTCTTGCCTGTGGTACTGGATGGCATTCCCATGAGTGCCCTACTGGACACCGGGTCACAGGTCACCACCATCCCGTACGTGCTCTTCAAGCAGTACTGGAATGACTCGGATATTACCCGCTACCCCGACGACGACTTGAGTATCATCGCCAGCAATGGTCAGCCCGTGCCACAGATCGGATTTAAAGAGGTGACCATCAAAATTGGTAGAGTCGAACTGGCCGCACAGGGACTGATCATTGTAGATATCGATAAACATGAGAGTCACCCAAAAATAACTCTAGGAACTAATGTAATTGAAAATTGTCTTGCAGAGGTGATTTTCCTTTTACAGCAGGTTGCCAAGAATGCCAGCTCCGGCGAGCAGCGGGTGCTCCAGAAAGAGATCCGGGCACTGATGCAACGGCAACAAGTGGAACTCTCCGGCGGTGAGATTGGTAGCGTAAGAATGTGTGACCCTTTTCCTATTGCCATGCCCCCAAAAAGTGAAATGATGATTTGGTGCCGGGCAGCTATTGGTCTGAGAGGTAGAGATTACCAGGCAATGGTAGAACCAGTTTACTCAGACAGTAGGCCCACCATTTTGACAGCACGGGGGGTGGTCAATGTACGCCATGGGAGGGTGCCCATTCGCATAATAAATATCGGGGAGAGGGAAGTGTACCTGCCCCGGTATGCCACGCTAGCCAAATTATATACCACTAATCAAAGTTCTATACAATCTGTGGAACCCTTGCCTCCATCTCACCCGGAGGAAGGTAACGGCTCTAAGAAAGACATGGAGGACTGGTGTCAGCAACTACATTTGGGTACTGACTCCACTCCCTCACATCAGAAACAAGGAGTCTATCGGGTGGTTCAAGAGTATGAGAGAGTGTTTAGTAAACACCCGTTAGACTTCGGGCGAGTCAAGGGGGTAGAACATCGCATCCCCACGGGAGATCATCCTCCCATAAAAGAGAGGTATCGACCCGTACCCCCTGCACATTACCAACACGCCAAGGGGATGCTTAGAGACATGAAGGAGGCTGGGGTAATCCGGGATAGTTGTAGCCCCTGGGCAGCCCCATTAGTTTTAGTCAAAAAGAAAGACAACACCATGAGGATGTGTGTAGATTGCCGGAAAATCAACCGTATCACACACAAGGATGCGTACCCCTTACCAAGGATAGAGGAGTCATTGGCTGCTTTAAGATCTGCTAACTTCTTCTCTACCTTGGATCTCACTAGCGGGTACTGGCAGGTTCCTGTAGCAGAGGCGGACCGGGAGAAGACCGCATTCACCACCCCGATGGGACTTAGCGAGTTCACCTGCATGCCGTTCGGACTCTGCAACGCACCAGGAACCTTCCAACGCCTAATGGAGTGTTGTCTGGGCCACAGAAACTTCGAGACGGTCCTGTTGTACCTGGACGATGTCATCGTATATTCCAAGACGTATGAGGACCACCTGAAACACCTGGCGGAAGTGTTCGAGGCTCTGGCGAGTTACGGCCTAAAGGTGAAACCCTCCAAGTGTCACCTCCTGAAACCAAAGGTGCAGTACCTGGGACACGTGGTGAGCGCTGACGGAGTGGCTCCCGACCCCGATAAGATCACCGCAATTAAGGGATGGCCAAGCCCCTCCAGCGTAAAAGAAGTGCGGCAGTTCCTCGGGTTGGTAGGCTACTACCGAAGGTTTATTCCCGGTTTCACCAAAAAGGCAGCACCTATGCAGGACCTCCTGATAGGCCAGTCCCGGAAGGCCAAGAACCAGAAGCCGCCCTTCAAATGGGAAGAGCTGGAAGAAGAGTCCTTCCGCCAGCTGAAGATGGCCCTCACGGGGGACGAAATCCTGGCGTACCCGGATTATAGCCAGCCCTTTATCCTCTACACCGACGTCAGTAACATCGGGCTAGGAGCCGTACTGTCCCAGATCCAGCAGGGGAAGGAACGAGTAATCGCCTACGCCAGCCGAAAACTGCGACCCACCGAAAGGAACCCCGAGAATTACAGCTCATTTAAGTTAGAGTTCCTGGCCGTAGTATGGGCAATCACTGAGCGCTTTAAGCATTACCTCGCTTCTTCCCGGTTCACCGTGTACACGGATAACAACCCGCTGACACACCTGGACACGGCAAGACTCGGTGCCCTGGATCAGAGGTGGATGGCCCGTCTGTCCAACTACGAGTTCACAATTAAATACCGGGCAGGACGCTCCAATACCAACGCGGACGCCCTGTCCAGGATGCCCAACCTGCCGGACGGAGGAGAAGATCCGGAGGGACTGGAAGA
This sequence comes from Phyllobates terribilis, assembly GCF_046119375.1. Classification (NCBI taxonomy): domain Eukaryota; kingdom Metazoa; phylum Chordata; class Amphibia; order Anura; family Dendrobatidae; genus Phyllobates; species Phyllobates terribilis. The sequence goes on along the minus strand of NW_027363402.1, from coordinate 487,792 downwards.
AGTTGAACTCCCTGCGTTCCACCGTCATGGGACTATTCAGTATTCCCACCGGGTAAGGAGTAAGCAGGCTGCTACGTTGAACCCCTTACCCCACTACAACTGGGCGGAAACGCAAGACAGCGACCCTGCCGTCCGACTGGTGAAGGAGATGCTGACTCGGCCGGAGGCTCGCCTTGAACCAGACGCTCCGGAGGAAGCCAAACAACTATGGGCAGAGAAGAGTCGACTGTTCCTTTACAAAGGGAAGTTGTGCCACAGAATGGTTAACTCCCGGACGCATGAATTACTCTGGCAAGTAGTGGTGCCACGAAGAGACGCAGCCATGGTGATGGAGGCATACCACGACGGAGCTGGACACTTTGGGTGGAAAAAGCTGGAGTTCCTGCTGCGCGAGCGGTTCCACTGGGTAGGCATGAGGGGAACCATCGAGAAGTGGTGCAGAGATTGTGGCCCGTGCAACCTGAGAAGGAAGGACCGAGCCAGCCAGAAGACTCCCCTGCAGTCCATCGTCACCCGGCAACCGTTGGAACTGGTAGCCTTGGATCATGTAAAACTGACCCCCAAGCAGAAGTGGCTACGTCTACGCGTTAACCATCGTGGATCATTACTCCCGGTTCTTGGTTGTCGTCCCCGTCAAGGACTTAACGGCTCAAACAGCAGCTAGAGCCTTCCAGCAGCACTTCTGCCGTCCACACGGGTACCCGGACCAAGTGCTGACGGACCAGGGACCTGCCTTTGAAGCGGAGGTCTTTCAGGAATTCTGCAATCTGTATGGCTGCCGGAAGATAAGGACGACACCCTACCATCCGCAGACTAATGGACTTTGTGAAAAAATGAACCAGGTGGTAATGGATCTTCTAAAAACGTTGCCCCTGGAAGAACGCAGTCTGTGGCCTGAAAAGTTGCCCGATCTGGTGGACCTATACAACCACATCCCGGTAGGTTCCACCAACTGTACCCCGGCTTACCTAATGAGGGCAAGACCTGGTAAGTTACCTGTTGACCTGGAAATGGGAGTCCTGACCCCCGAGGACACTTCACCAGAAACAGACTGGGACACAGAGAGGCAGCAGCAGTACCGGAGAGTACAGGAGAGCGTGGAGCGAAGTCTCTGTCAGGCTAGGGAAAGACAAGAGAAAACTTACAACCAGTATGCTCCCGCTGTTCCCCTGGTACCCGGAGAGCAGGTCTTGAAGAGGAAGAGACGGCTCCACAAGTTGGACGACCAGTGGGAGAAGGACCCGTACACCGTACTGCCCTCAAGCCACGAGAACCCGAAGGTCTGTACCATCAGTAAAGACGGAGGGGAAACCACAGCCATTGTATCCCGGGACCACCTGAAGAAGTGTCCCGAACAACTGAGGAACCCTGAAGAGGAACAAGAAGACCATCGACCCGTGGGAGAAAGGGAAGATATGGTTAGTACCGTGCTCGGGGACTTCCCTCGGTCTTGGACTCAAGTCAATGGTGCAGTTGTGGTACCCGTACTCACCTTCCTCCAACCATCATCCCAAGAACCTACGGAGCAACGGGTAGAGCTGGAAGAACAGCCGGTCCAGGAGGCAGAAGACTCCACACGAGTAGAACAGGAGAATCAACCCTCTGCTTATAGTGAGCCTGCCGTACCCCTAGTGAGACAAAGAGCCGGTAGACAGCTGCCCAGTTTACCCTTGACAGCTCCTACACCCTGTAGTTCAGGGCCAGACAGTCAGCTCCGTAGGTCCACTAGGGCCACTAGAGGCCAGTTACCCGCACGCTGGAGAATTTAAAGTGTATAAATTGTTTTATTTATGTTTTTCTGTGTCTTGTTGCTTGTGTATAATTTTGTGTTTCTAGTTATTTTTAGGAAACCTTGGTGGATTTACCGGGAATCCTTGTATATAGTTGGAGCGTAACCCAGGATGGACTAGAGACTGTTAAGGACTCGGGGTAGGACAGACCCCTACCTGGTTACGTCTCCCTGTGTTGGTGAAATGGACACCTTTGCTTTTCTTCAAAGACTGCATCCGGTTGCGGACACGCCGTAGCCATCTTATGTGTTTTTCTTATAGTATTGTTATTGTTATACTTTGTTATGTTTTTCTAAATGTGTTTAGTCCCGGAGTACTAAATTTCACTAGGGGGGAATGTGACACCCCAGGGGTCTGGTTGCCACAGTGATAGAGATATTATGTCTGAGAGCAGGTGGGAGGTCCTTTGGTCAGGGATCCTGTGCATGCCACACCTCCTGCCCAGTCTTGGGAGGGGAAGAACTTCCCCTGTAAAAACCCGGGGCTGAGGCAGGGTGAGTCAGACAAGGAGAGTGGAGAAGAGAAGCAGCATAGGAAACAGCAGAGTTACAAGGAGTCAGGGGCTGGCAGCTGCAGAGCTCGCCCTGACTAAGAAGATTCTTTACCGGACCCGGAGTCCGAGGCTGTGGGGACTAACTCCTACCCAGCAGCAGAATCCGTCGGGCAGGGGATTTCAGGTCCTCTGGCCCAGAAGCCCGAAGGCACGGTCACACGCGTGGGACCAGCACCGCCATCGTGGAGCGGAAGCCATTAGAAGGCCCCGAGTCACCGGCCATACGGGTGAGCACCACACGGTACACTCAGGGACGTGGGCTACTTACATCAGCTTCTAGCAAGGTAGCCAGAAGAGTACAGTCAGTTTTGGAGGCCTACAACTACGCCTGGCCAGGGGAGATCCCATCTGCTCAAGGACTGACCAGGCCCCGTTCGCTAGCAAGTACTCCGGGAGGGTCTATCGTTGTTACCAGTAAAGACCCTGAACTACACCGTACCGTCTCTGAGTGGTTCCTGCTACCCCCATCATCCACGTCGGCTGCCCTGAGGCCATACCCCTCCCGTTGGGGGTTATACTATCACGCTGCATAATCCTACCATCGGCCTCAGCGGTCTGCCCCGCAGCAGCAGCTCTCTGGCTGCACTCAACGGGTGGCGTAGTCATCAACTATTTACTACTAATAGACTGCCGTCCAGTTTGACTCCCTGGACACGGACCGGGTCACCGCCACGAGACTACAACCCTCCACGGATCCGGCTCCGGGTAACCTCCCGCGTGCGCACCGCAGCGCGACACAGGCCCAGGGGCGCGTCACCTCACTTCCTCCTTCCTCCTCAATGGTCTTCCGCAGCCACCCAAAAAGATGGCCACACACTGAACCTCATCTTCATCCGCCTCTGTTCCTTATCTAACCTCTCCCTCTATCTGACCACAACCTACTAACATTCTCTTCCCTCTCCTCTCCAGGTGCACAATCCCCACTTGACAAACTTGCATACCCTTGCAGAAATCTCAAACACCTTGACCTACACTCACTCTCTTAATCCCTTCTCCCTCTTACAGACATAAGTTCCTTACACAATGCAGATGCTGCTGCTGCTTCATATAGCACCACAACAGCTACAGCTCTAAATTCGGTCACCCCCCTTACATATAACAAAGCTCGCACAATCAACAGGCAATCCTGGCACACCAGCCTGAAAAGAACTGAGACTGACCTCCAGGGTTGCTGAGCAGAAATGGGAAAAGTCCCACTCCAACGAGCACTCTATCGCATTCAAACAGTCCTTCACTACTTTCAAGTCCACACTCACTGCAGCAAAACAAACCAACTTCTCATCTCTCATAACTTCCCTGTCGCACAACCCTAAACAGCTATTCAGCACTTTCAATTCTCTCCTCCGCCCCCCATCGCCTCCTCCCTCTACTTTCATCTCAGCCGAGGACTTTGCCTCATTCTTCAAGCAGAAGATTGATACCATCAGACAAAGCTTTTTCCTAAAGTCCCCACAGCCCCTCCTCATATCTACTCAATCCTCCTCCTCCAAAACCAGCTTCTCCGCCAGTTCGGAAGATCAACTTTCCTCCTTACTCTCTAAGTCACACCTCACCACCTGTGAACTTGACCCTATCCCATTCCACCTCATCCCTAACCTTACAGTCTTCATCCCAACTCTAACCCACCTCTTCAACCTGTCACTAACAACTGGTGTCTTCCCCTCATGTTTCAAACATGCCTCCATCACACCCATCCTCAAAAAACCCTCCCTTGACTCATCCTCTCTGACTAGCTATCGCCCCATATCACTTCTCCCCTATGCCTCAAAACTACTGGAACAACACGTCCATTTTGAACTGTCCTCCCACCTCTCCTCCTGCTCCCTCTTTGACCGCTTACAATCTGGCTTCCAACCGCACCATTCTACTGAAACTACCCTGACTAAAGTCACCAACGACCTACTAACCGCCAAATCCAAGTGACACTATTCTGTCCTTCTCCTCCTGGAACTGTCATCTGCCCTTGACACAGTGGACCATTCCCTATTACTACAGACTCTCTCATCTCTTGGTATCAAAGACTTGGCCCTATCTTGGATCTAGTCATACTTAACAGACAGAACCTTCAGTGTTTCTCACTCACACACCACCTCCTCATCTCGCACCCTATCTGTCGGTGTTCCCCAAGGTTCAGTCATAGGACCCCTGCTCTTCTCCATCTACACCCTCGGCCTGGGACAGCTCATAGAGTCCCACGGCTTTCAGTATCATCTCTATGCTAACGACACACAGATGTACCTCTCTGGACCTGGTATCACCTCCTTACTAACCAGAACCCCACAATGTCTGTTCGCTATCTCATCCTTCTTCTCTGCTAGATTTCTAAAACTTAACATGGATAAAACAGAATTCATCATCTTTCCCCCATTTCACTCAGCCCCCCCATCTGACTTTGGTGCCACAGACCCATATGGGTGCATGGATGGACTTCTCCACAAGAGGCCCTCACTACATTTACACACCTCCACCTTCCACCTCATACCAGCAGAGGGAGCCCTGATAGGGACATATAAAGGGAAGGTGGAGCCAGGCAGCTCAGTTGGTTAGTCAGAGTTAGTTAGTCAGAGTCAGTCTGAGTTTAGTCAGTGCTCAGAGCAGAACAGAGCAGTCAGACAGAGAGAGTCTGAGAGCGTGCCGATGCTCAGAGAGCGGTAAAGACGCAGCACGTCAGATGCCGAGTAGTGACGTCCCCGAGTGTGGCTGACGGCGAGGAGGAAAGGAGAGTGGAACCAAGGGGGCAGAGGAGCATAGTAAGCTCACCCCGTTATACATACCGGACTCCGGGTCCGTGCCTACAGGGACCCTTTACACCCAGTAGGGTCAACCGGAATCCCAGGAGGACTACAAGTCCCTGGCAAAACTTGAAAGCTAGACACACACAGGACCAGGAACCACGAAGGCCCCGACGTCCAGGGAAAGTGGTTACCAACCGGAGGTCCTACTTCTGAGCAACAGGTGAGGTAACACATAATCTAGGCCCAGTTGCAGGCTGGCCAGGAGCATACACAGAGGCAAACATGGATCAGGAGGCCGCCTTATACCCGCTCACTGGGGCGAAGTCCTGAAGTGCACCTATCCTATGGAGTACCCTGGACCATACCTAACAATTGCATGAGTAAAGGTAACAAAGCAAATTCCCTGTCTCTGTCCGTTACTCCTACTGCGCCATCGTTCCCCCTGCACCACAACGCCCAGCGCAACCTGCATCGTTTACACTGCCCTGAGGCCTGCTCCACCTGTGGGAAGCCGTTCCATCTCTAGCTGCCCTAACATCTGCCTCAGAGGACTGTTGCAGTGCTGGTGATCCTCACCAGGTACCACAGGTGGCATTGTGGCGCCCCTGAGGGTTTGGTCGCCACAGAGATACTGCACCTCACACAGAGGTATGGTGTCTTCCTTCTCTCAGGTAAGATAGGTGTGCTGCACGGAACCCCAAACACCCACATCCAACACTACACCACTCCAGGCCAGAAGGAGGAGCAAGACGCAATGTAGTTTCTGCTGAGCCCCGACCCTGGCTGGAGTAGGGGGGAATCCAAAGGTAGGGGGAACCAGTAGTGGGTGTGGGTGGAGGAAGCAGATACAGGAAGCACTTATACAGTAGGTATATAATGGGAAGCCATATTTGGAGTTGAGGCCAGTTAGTGAAGACTGTCTGGGAGCAGAGGCTCAGTCAGAACTCTGTTCCGCAAGTTAGGGCTCAGGATAGAGGCCACGGAGATGAGCAGGAAGTAGGCTCCATTCTCCAAAAAGGATCCCAGGGGGTATGGCGCGTGCAGGACGGCACCCGTACGCCCCGCTCCTGCCAGGTGTCAGGAGGGATCGGTTTGCTTCATTCTAATCCCCAGGGGGTCAGGTTGGTCCCGGATCCGACGTACAGGAAGGACTTCAGCATACCCCAGCGGGATTGAGAGTGAGCAGCGTAGGGCAGCGGTGAGAAGGACCAAGTGTAAAGATGGTCAAAGTAGGAACACGAGAAAGTGGGGTTCTGCCAGGCACTCCTAAGCTGCTTGAGGAAGGACTGAACCCCTGGCTGGTGAACGCAGCGCGACGCGGGAGGCCTTCACCTGTAAAGTGCACTTGTGAATTGCCTAAGAACTGTAAGTAAAACCTTGGACGACTGCATCGAACAGCCTCTGTCTGTTTCTTCACCGGCGGCATTTTCCATCACCGCACTACAACGCCCAGTGCACCATTCATCTATTTACACTGCCCTGAGGCCCGCTCCACCTCTGGGGAGCTTTACCATCTTTAGCTGCCTTGACATCTGTCTCAGAGGACCTTCACCAGACACCACAGGTGGCGTCACGAACTCTCTGAACTTCTACTAATAATTGATACCCCTTTGAGCACTGACCGCCCTGGGCCAGCCACCGTGATAACCCTGGCGATCAGCTGCAGGCCCCCGGGGGCGAGTCAGCGTCACAAAATGTCCCTAACAATTATATCCCCTTTTTGCACTGACCGCCCTGGGTCACGAACCGGGCCAGCCACCGTGATATCCCCCCTGCAAGCAGCCATAAGGCCCGGCTGCCGAGTACCCCATGGCCCTGGGGGCGAGTCATATCCATCAAAATCAATGGCTGTCCACTTTCCCCAGTCCCGTAAGCTCGCTGCCTCAGGGTAACCCTGGACTCTAACCTCTCCTTCAAACCACATATCAAAGCCCTTTCCTCTTCCTGCCGACTCCAACTCAAAAACATCTCCCGGATCCGCATATTCCTCAACCATGAATCTGCAAAAACACTAGTGCACGCCCTCATCATCTCCCGCCTCGACTACTACAAAATCCTGCTCTGTGGCCTCCCCGCTAACACTCCCGTACCCCTCCAATCTATCCTAAACTCTGCTGCCCGACTAATCCACCTGCCTCCTGCCTACTCCCCAGCCTCTCCTCTCTGTCAAATGCTTCACTGACTCCTCATTGCCCAGAGACTCCAGTTCAAAACCCTAACCGTGGCATACAAAGCCATCCACAACCTTTCTCCTCCATACTTCTGTGACCTAGTCTCCCGGTACACACCTACACGCAACCTACGATCCTCACAAGATCTCCTTCTCTACTCCCCTCTTATCTTTTCTTCTCACAATCGCATACAAGATTTCTCCCATGTATCCCCCCTACTCTGGAACTCTCTACCCCAAAGCATCAGACTCTTGGCTACTGAGGAAACCTTCTAAAGGAACCTGAAAACCCACCTCTTCCGAAAAGCCTACAACCTGCAGTAATCATTGCTCCACCACACCGCTGCATGACCAGCTCTACCCTCACCTACTGTATCCTCACCCATCCCTTGAAGATTGTGAGACATCGCAGGTAGGGTCCTCTCTCCTCCAGTAACAGTTTGCCATTGCGTTTTTGTTCAAGATTTTTGCAATTGTGTTTGCTATGTATACCCCCTTTTTCACATGAAAAGTGCCAAATAATAATAATAATAATGTGCCACAGACAGTGTCCTGGAATCTCCTCCATGCTCTGGAGACTGTGCTGAAAGACATGGCAAACCTCTTTGTTATCCTTTAGGCACTGGACAACCTGTGCAACCTGAATGGGCTGCAGATACCGCCTTATGATAGCAGTATTTACAAGAACTCATGCAAAATGCAAAACTAGATACTATAATACCATTCCCTTTTTGGGGGCTGTCTTATTTTTGTCTCTCTGCTTCAAATTTCACAAAAAATTGGATTTTCCAGAACCCAAATTTTTGCAATTCAATGCTCATTAGGCATCAAGAGACATCATGACATCACTGGGTGACGCTCAACAGGACGTCATTTAAGTCCCAGTGAGCACTGGAGGTTCTGAAGAGTGAAGTCAGATGGGAGAAAGGGAGTAAGCGAGCCAGCGGAGGACTGGGTAGAGACAGGAGAGATGCAACATAAGTATATTGTACTTCTTTTATAACCTGTCTGTTTATTGTACCCTGCATTCTGGAGAGACCTCAGAGAGAAATAGAAAGATTTTGTTACATGCACACCGCTAGGTTTAGATAGGGGCGAGACAGGTTTCATGAATTCTTTGGAATCCTTGGGGAACTGTTTACTCAGGGCGACCATAGACCATGTGCTGCAGCTTCTCTCAGTCATACAGGGGTACTTGCCCTCAGGCACAGACATATAACTGGATTCACTTGCTGACCAGACACATTTGACACGAGTCCTCATGAACAGTTAAACAGTTGCATTTAATGAAGCCGCATGTGACGCGCCCCCTGGGCCTTGGGGTACCCGGTGCCGGGCCGGTAGATGCTGGGGGATGTCACAGTGGTGGTGACTCGGTCCGTGACCCAGGGCGGTCAATAAAAGGGGTTTATTTATAGGGGATTTATAGTGTTTGTACAAAGTTTGTGACGCCACCTGTGGTATGTGGCTACAGGAAGCCGCCGCTGCGGAGCAGGTCCTCTGGAGCTGATGTTAGTGCAGCAGGGATGGTGTGGCTCTCCACAGGTAGAGCTAGCTCCAGGGCAGTGTGGATGTTATAGGTGGTGCTGGGCGTTGTAGTGCAGGGATTGATGGCGCAGCAATAATCAGTCCACAACTTAATGACGGTTTCCTCTTATCTTTACTGCTGGTGAGTAGACAAGCCGGGACTAGGGTACTGGCTAAAAGTGGAAGTCCGGGCAGCCTGGAAGCAAGTAAAGAATCCTCCTTGCCAGGTGATGTTGGAGGCCTTCCCTTTCCAATAAACTCTTTGGCCCTGCTGCTTGTAGCTGTGCGGTGGCCCTCGTCCCTGAGTGCAACGGTTCTGTGCTCACCCGTATGGCAGGCAGCTCGGGCCTTGCTGGTGCATCGCTCCCACGTAGCGGTGCTGGGCCCTGCAGTGCTGCTGAGCCTCCGGCCGTCTGATGGGGCCAGGAGACCTACAATCTCCTGCCCTCCGGTTTCTGCTGCTGGGCCTTCAGTGCCCCACAGCCTCGGACTCCGGTGTCCGGTTCTTCTGTGCTGGTCCTTCTGGGGTGAGCTGCCGTGCAGCTCCAGTCCCCAGCTCCTCTCTCTTCGACGTCCTGACTTCAACTCCTCACACTAAGTCTCACTAACCCCGCCTCCAGATCCCAGTTGCCAAGTGGAGGTACTCCCCTTGCTGGTCTTGAGCCAGGAAAGTGTTGCATGCTTAGCAAATCCTGATTAGGGGACCCCTGCTTACTTCCAGGCATGGCATAACCTCTTGTGAGGGAGGCAATGCCACTGTGGCAACCGGACCCCTGGGGTGCCACATTCCCCCCTAGTTAACTTCACTACTCCTGGACTGAGGATACCTTTAAAATTAACAATTAACAATTTAAACAGGTTCCAACAGTCAAAAATTACAAAAACCCAACAAAATTTGAAAGCAGTCACTACGGCGCTTAGTCTTTACACCACAATCCTGGTAACTGTAATTTGGCTGGTGGGAACTGCATCAACCCACTTTGTGTGTCGTCCCTGGGCATGGCTTCGGGGCACTCTTTCGTTGGGCCTGGTCTTCAGCCACGCCTGCGGTTTATTTTCTAGGCCTGTTAGTAACTATATCCAACATTGTCCTGACCACACCTAGTCCTGTGGTTCAATTGTCCATAAATTTAACAAATATACTTTTCCATTTTATTTAACGGGTACAACTATATACAACATACACTTTTATTCTCTTACACTTTAGTTTCTGCAGCGGGCATGGAGCTGACCTTTTGAACTTCTGGTCGATCTACGTAGTACGTTAGTTGTCACTACTCTACCCTGGTCCCTAGTGTCTACCCCTGGTGTGGTGGGTTCTGTGTGAACTACCCTACGGGTAGTTTGAGGTAACACAGGTAAGCTGGGTAATCTCCTACGAATTCTTTGGCTCACCCTGGGTACGACAGGTTCACTGCTAGCAGAGGGTAGATTCTCCTGGTCTGCTGATGATAAAACTTCTGTCTCTGGGACCGACTGGTCTTCCAGCTGTTCTGGAACTTCTGCAGCTTCCGGTGAGGCCGCTTGGAGAAAGGTAAGGACCGGTACTATAATTGCACTGTTCACCTGCATCCAAGACCGGGGAAGTTCTCCGAGTACTGTTTGGACCACTTCCTCCACTCCTTCTGTGGGCTGAGTGTTGTCTTGATCTTCTTCTGTGTGTTTCAACTGTTCAGGACATATCTTCAAGTGATCTCTTGAGCCTGCGCTGAAGTTTCCCCTCCATCCTTACTGATGAGGCACACTTTGATGTTATCGTAATTGGAGGGTAGGACTGTGTATGGCTCTACCTCCCACTGGTCATCTAATTTGTGGAGTCATCTCTTTCTCTTAAGTACCTGTTCTCCAGGTGACAAGGGAACGGCAGGTGCGTGCTGATTATAAGTTTTCTCTTGCTTCTGTCTCACCTGGGACAAACTTCTCTCAACACACTCTTGCACCTTGCGGTATTGCTGCTGCCACTCGGTATCCCAATCCGCATCTGGTGATGTCGTCTCTGGTGTTAAGACTCCCATGTCTAAGTCGATGGGTAGCTTGCCAGGTCTTGCTCTCATCAGGTAAGTGGATGTACAGTTGGTGGAGTTCACCGGGATGTGATTATATAGGTCCGCCAAATCTGGAAACTTCTCTGGCCACAGGCTACGTTCTTCAAGGGGCAACATCTTCAACAGGTCTATCACCACCTGGTTCATCTTTTTACACAACCCGTTAGTCTGGGGATGATACGGCGTCGTTCTGTTTTTCTTGCAGCCGTACAAGTTACAGAATTCCTGGAACACTTCTGTTTCAAAGGCTGGACCTTGGTCGGTAAGTACCCGTTTAGGGTAACCGTGCGGGCGACAAAAGTGCTGTTGGAACGCTTTGGCTTCCGTCTGAGCTGTCTGGTCTTTCACTGGCACTACTACCAAGAACCGGGAGTAGTGGTCTACTATGGTGAAAGTGTAGACATAGCCTGACTGGCTTGGGGCTAGCTTCACGTGGTCCAAGGCTACCAGTTCAAGTGGCTGTTTGCTGATTATGGGCTGCAGGGGAGCCCTCTTGCTGTCACGGTCTTTTCGTCTCAGGTTGCATGGACCACATTCTCGACACCATCTCTTAATTCCTTTCCTCATGCCAGCCCAGTAGAATCTCTCACGTAGCAGGACTTCCAACTTCTTCCACCCTGAGTGTCCTGCTCCATCGTGGTACGCTTCTACGACCATTAACGCATCCCGCCTCGGGACTACCACCTGCCAGACCAGTTCATGTGTCCGGGAGTTGATGCTTCTTTGACACAGCTTTCCTTCGTAGATGAACAGTTTGCCCTTCTCCTTCCACAACTGTTGGGTCTCCTGTGGAGCATCTGGATCAGGGTGCGAGTCAGCTTGCATCAGCAACTCCTTGACTAGGCGGACAGCGGGTCGCTATCCTGCGTCTCTGCCCATCCATGGTGGGGCAATGGGTTGAACATGGCCTCTCTGTTGGCGGGGCGCTTGTCCCTCACACAGCGGGAGCACTGGGTCACCCCATGACGATAGAAAGCGGGTATCTCTATCTCCTCCAGCTCTTCTAGGTCTTCTCCCCCATATGGCAAGTTGGGCATCCTGGACATCGCATCAGCATTTGCATTTTTTTGCCCCGCCCAATACTTGATGATAAACTCGTAGTTAGACAGTCGGGCCATCCATCGTTGTTCTAGGGCACCAAGCTTCGCAGTCTCCAGGTGCGTCAGCGGGTTGTTATCTGTGAAGACTGTAAATCTGGAGGAGGCGAGATAGTGTTTGAAGCTCTCTGTTACAGCCCAGACTATGACGATAAACTCCAACTTGAAGGAACTGTAGTTGTCGGGGTTCCTTTCCGTGGGCCAGAGCTTCCTGCTGGCGTATGCAATCACTCGCTCTCTGCCTTGCTGTACCTGGGACAGCACCGCTCCCAATCCCACGTTGTTGGCATCGGTATGAAATATAAAGGGTTGGCCATAGTCGGGGTAGGCCAGGACTTCGTCTCCGGTCAGAGCCATCTTCAGTCGGGTGAAAGATTCGTCTTCTGGTTTATCCCATTTGAACGGAGGTTTCGGGTTCTTGGCCTTCTTGGACTGGCCTACCAGGAGGTCCTGCATGGGTGCTGCTATCTTGGTGAAACCCTTGATAAATCTTCTGTAGTAGCCTACCAGCCCGAGGAACTGCCGCACTTCCTTGATAGTGGAGGGTCTTGGCCAGTCCTTGATTACGGTGACTTTTTCAGGGTCTGGAGCTACACCTTCGGCGCTTACCACATGACCTAGGTACTGCACCTTGGGCTTCAACAGGTGGCATTTGGACGGCTTTACCTTCAGCCCAAAACCAGATAGGGCTTCGAACACCTCGGCCAGGTGCTCCAGGTGGTCTTCATATGTCTTTGAGTAGACAATTACGTCGTCCAGGTAGAGCAGGACAGTTTCGAAGTTCTTGTGTCCTAGGCAGAACTCCATTAACCGCTGGAAGGTTCCTGGGGCGTTGCAGAGCCCGAATGACATGCAGTTGAACTCGCTGAGGCCCATTGGCGTGGTAAACGCAGTCTTTTCTTTGTCCGCCTCTGCCACAGGAACCTGCCAGTACCCACTGGTGAGATCCAAAGTGGAGAAATAATTAGCAGATCTTAGTGCAGCTAATGACTCCTCAATTCTGGGTAATGGGTAGGCATCATTATGTGTAATGCGGTTAATTTGCCTGTAATCAACACACATCCTCATGGTACCATCCTTCTTTCTAACGAGAACTAATGGAGCTGCCCAGGGGCTACAACTATCTCTGATCACCCCAGCCTCCTTCATCTCCTGCAACATTCCTTTGGCACATTGATAGTGAGCTGGGGGTACAGGCCAGTACACGAGTCCTCATGAACAGTTGAACAGTTGCATTTAATGAAGCCACATGTGACGCGCCCACTGGGCCTTGGGGTACCCGGTGCCGGGCCGGTAGTTGCTGGGGGATGTCACAGTGGCGGAGACCCGGTCCGTGACCCAGGGTGGTCAATAAAAGGGGTTTATTTATAGGGGATTTATAGTGTTTGTATAAAGTTTGTGACGCCACCTGTGGTATGCGGCTACAGGGAGCCGCCGCTGCGGAGCAGGTCCTCTGGAGCTGATGTTAGTGCAGCAGGGATTGTGTGGCTCTCCACGGGTAGAGCTTAGCTCCAGGGCAGTGTGGATGTTATAGGTGGTGCTGGGCATTGTAGTGCAGGGGTTGATGGCACAGCAATAATCAGTCCACAACTTAATGACGGTTCCTCTTATCTTTACTGGTGGTGAGTAGACAAGCCTGGACTAGGGTACTGGCTAGAAGTGGAAGTCCGGGCAGCCTGGAAGCAAGTAAAGAATCCTCCTTGCCAGGTGAAGTTGGAGGCCTTCCCTTTCCACTAAACTCTATGGCCCTGCTGCTTGTAGCTGTGCGGTGGCCCTCGTCCCTGAGTGCAACGGTTCTGTGCTCACCAGTATGGCAGGCAGCTCGGGCCTTGATGGTGCGTCGCTCCCACGTGGCGGTGCTGGGCCCTGTAGTGCTGCTGAGCCTCCGGCCGTCTGATGGGGCCAGGAGACCTGCAATCTCCTGCCCTCCGGTTTCTGCAGCTGGGCCTTCAGTGCCCCACAGCCTCGGACTCTGGTGTCCGGTTCTTCTGTGCCGGTCCTTCTGGGGTGAGCTGCCGCGCAGCTCCAGTCCCCAGCTCCTCTCTCTTCGATGTCCTGACTTCAACTCCTCACACTAAGTCTCACTAACCCCTCCTCCAGATCCCAGTTGCCAAGGGGAGGAGCTCCCCTTGCTGGTCTGGAGCCAGGAAACTGTTGCGTGCTTAGCAAAACCTGATTAGGGGACCCCTACTTACTTCCAGGCATGGCATCACCTCTTGTGAGGGAGGCAATGCCACTGTGGCAACCGGACCCCTGGGGTGCCACACATGGCCAGTGCAATTTAAGTCTCTTGAGCAACAAGCTCCAGTAACAAACAGTTTCATCTTAAAGGCACATTAACAAACAGTCTTTCTTACTAGCACAGTACATCACAGATCAAGTCTCTTTAGCAGCACACTTCTATGCCCCATAACAGTAATGATCCCACCAGCAGTCCCCGGTCCACTGTGTCATAGGCTTTAGCCTCTAGTGCAGTGAGGTACGAGGGATGGTTAGAACGCAAGGATGAGTCCAGTCCTCAGATGTGGTGTTCAATCCTTGCTTCTGCTAAACAACAGTTAACTCCTTTCTCCACTACTTTCTCTTGTAGATACCACTAGCAATTAAAAGGCAGTCACAGTGGGAGAGTCCCAGAACCCTCATCAGCCTGGTGAAGAGGTCTGTATCTTTTAAAGGGTTTGTCCACTACTTTCATATTGATGCCTTATCTGTAGAATAGGGCATCAATGTATGATCGTCTGGGGTCCTGCACCCGGCACCCCTGCCGATCGGCTGTTATTTGTGGCGGCAGCCGCCGGCAGGAAGTGCTTACCTGGCCATCAAGTTACAGTGGCCAGTGCTTGTTACTGCACATCTGCCTCCTATTCAATTCAATGGGAGGTGGATGTGCAGTATCCCGCGGCGGCCACTACAGATGGACGGCCAAGCACCGCAGGTAAGCACTTCTGGCCGGAGGCGGCACCGATGACAGCTGATCAGCAGGGGTGCCGGGTACAGCATCACGGCCGATCATACATTGATGACCTATCTTTTGGATAGGGCATCAATGTGAAAGTAGTGGACAACTTCTTTAAGCTGGCTCTCCAGCTCAGAACTGACACTACCCAGTCTCACTGGGGCAGGCCTGACCACTCCCCTTAGCTGCACCCTGTTAACCCCCCTAGTTGCTGGATGCTTAAAGCGCACCTGCCAGCAGGATTGTGCTTAGTAAATTACATAGACTGACAGGTGGACTCCGTTACACTGAGTAAAATGATACCTTTCATGATGAAATCCGTCCAGCGGTTCTTTTATAATCTTTATTTTCAGTTCTGCCATAATGATATGCATGTGCTCTGGTGCTCTCATTATGTATTCATGTATTCCTATCTCTGGCCTCTGACAGGTCACTGTGCTTTCAGTGACCTGCCTACTATTTTAAATACTGACTGTGTAATTTCCCTGCCCATGTGAAATTTACATATCCCAAAATGGCCGCCCGATGCCCGCGCAGTAGCATCTTTCGGTTGCCGAGAGATGCTACTGCGCACATGCGGCGCCATATTTCTGTACCCACGCTCTTTTTCCAAAAGCAAAATGGTGCTTGTGCGTGCGCAGTAGTATCTCTTGGCAACCGAAAGTTGCTACAGCGCATGCGTGGGTGTTGGGCGGACATTTTGGGATATGTAGATTTCACATGGGCAGAGAAATTACACAGCCAGTATTTAAAATAGTAGGCAGGTTATTGAAAGCACAGAGACTTGTCAGAGGCCAGAGATAGGAATACATGAATACAGAAGCAGAGCACCAGAGCACATGCATATCATTATGGCAGAACTGAAACTAAAGATTATAAAAGAACCACTGGACGGATTTCATAATCAAAGGTATCATTGGCACCCACCTGACAGTGTATGTAGTTTACTAAGCACAATTCCGCTGACAGGTACGCTTATCAACACCTTATGTAATATCTACCTGTCACACTCTTCCCTCCTTTTTGAATGTCGTCCTCGACATTTGCCTTCTACCTGGTTACCTTAACCAGCCTCTTGGAGTTGTGGTAGTTCTCCCCTAACTATCCTCAGATAGTGTTCCCCCAATACTGCCTCTTTACTTAAAGGTGAGTTGGTAGTTAGGCACTATGGACCCCTTTAAGCAATTTACACATACAGCACACTTACCCTATCTAAATCTCTTGTCAATCGGTCTCCTGCAAGAAATACACAGATTTAACCACAATTTTAACCAACAACTATTCTTCAGCTGGAGCTTTTTGCTCGTCTTCAACCGGCTCTCCCTAACTACCACTAAACATTTTTCAAATTCAAGTGCAAAAATGTTAAATATAGCATAGTCTTTGTAAAATATTTGGCATGAAATAGAACACATATATTCAACACAACCCATTTTCTTGAGAGAGTGTGCCACTTTAAGAACACAGTCCTTTGTTTCTTAGGGCACGGGGTCCTCGGTCCTTCTAGGTAAGGACCCTGGAACAGGCAAGGGAGACAGTCCTTTAAAACGGGGGCAGAAACAATGTCCGTTTCTTGTAAACATCTAAGGCACAGTCCATAAAGTGAAATTTGGAAAACAGTTCCTGGACAGGATACGGCACAGTCCATAAGTTGAGAGTGAAGACTCCCCAACTCGCTTGAGGTGCCCGCATATCCAGCAGAAAAGGACACAACAGGTGCAAATAAAAAAAATAAGGCAAAACCAAAAATAAATATCAACTTGTCCAGCTACTACCGTAGTTTTTAATATACCATAGGCCTATCCGGCCTTAACAGGAAAGCAGTAGCGGTCCTTCTACTGTGGTCACAGTCTCTGGTGGCTTTACCAGCCTTCAAGGAAAGAACACGTCACATTACCTAGGCAGAGATGAGGAACTATCACTGGAACACGGCGTGCAACCAACACAACTCGGTGATTTTTTTTCTTTTTGAGAGAGAGCAACACTGTCCTAGTCCTTTTTATTCTTTGGTTGGCACCAGTCCACAGTAAATGGACACTGCGCGGCATTGATAGTGGGGAGTTGAACTGATGCTGGGAGGGGTTCCTCTCTTGCCACCCCAGCAGAAGTGGCCCCCTCCTTGGTTGTGGCCTGTGGGACAGGTTTGCTCTCCCAGTTGGGACGAATCCTGAAGCGGGGCCCAGTAGAGATGGGGAAGAATCCTCTCATTTGACACGAAGCTCTTGGTTCTTCTGCATCTGCCCAATCCTCGGGGTGGTACTACTCCATTTCAACTATGCGGGAGACTGAAATGGCGTACCAGCCCCGAGGTCCCCACATCTTTAAGAATCTGACCTTAGACTCCGGGTCCGTCCTAGGGCATAATCCCTCTCCACCGACCTCCTGTTGACAAATATGTCCAGGCGAAGCCAAAATCCCTTTAGCTGATAAAAATTTATGACCGTACCTCTGATCATCCGATCCTCCAGGCAGTCCCTTCCCGGGTACTCTCTCCACTCCTGGGCACACTCCTCCATCCGTCTCTTCTCCTGGATGATCTTTTCTTTCCATGCAGCCAGGCGTTGTTGGAAGTTGTATTCTTCCTGTTCTTCTTTGGAGATGATGGGCACAGGAACAGACCTTTCAGCCTGGCCAGGCTGAGCAACAACATCGGCAGGTGGTGGGATAGGTGCCCCCGGTGGAGTAGGTGGTAGGGTAGGTACTGGTTTCCTGGTGTTGATAGGCAAGGGGAACGCATATGACTCCTGTTTCCTCCAGGCCCCCATGCTTTCACCTCCTCTGGCTATCCAGGCTATATCATGTATTTCCCGGATCCATCCCCTCACTCCCCCATACTTGGAATTCACACAGTAGGCCCTAGGGGGTGAGAATGGACCCCGTGGAGGTGGCAGTTTGGTCATCCACTGCTCTCCAGGTAATGCTAACAGAGAGTAATCCAACTCCTCTTCCTCCGCTGGCGGCTTTACGACCGGTCCCTGCTTGGTGGTGACCATCATATGGGTATGGAATGAGGCCGGGGGTTCCCTCACCCTTGCGCTGGGTGAGTGGCGGTCCCCGAGCGGATCATCACTACTGGTATCAGTTGGAGAGCGGGGGCTAGTGACTCACCGGCAGGAACACAGAGCGCCGCCATCTTCCTTCCGGTCCCGCTGTGCACGCTGGTCCCGATCAGAAGTCCCGTCCCTCTCTCGAGAGCGGAGGTCGGGGCGGACATCACGGCCCCAGTGGTGGCTTCCAGTGCGGTGGGCCGGGTCACGGTCAGGGTACCTGTGGGCAGCAGGTCCTCCGGTGAGTCCGGTACTGGTCGGAATGGTTCTGGAACGAGCAGCGGTCCTTCAGGTGGGTCCGGTGCTGGGCAGGATTATGCGGTGGCCTGCGGCGGGATGACAGCCGGGGCTCCGGACATCGGCTCATGGTCCACAGTTGGTGGTGGGATGGGCACAGGGTCCGACGGCAGACCTCGGGGTCCCAACTCCTGCCTTCGGGCTGCCTCCGGATTCTGATGAGGCGGTGCGGCCGTGCCCTGGCCTGGCTGGGTATTGCCCGGTACCTCGCGGTTGTGGGTGAGGTGATGAAGGGCTGCGTCCTCCCCTGCTTCTCTTCTTGCTGCAGACTGCTGGGACATAGCACACCTTCCTAGCTCCGACATACTGGCAGGCACTATGACTCGCACTCTCCTCTCCTTTTCACTCCTGACCAGAATGGAGTTCTTCTGGCCAGAAGAGCTCCAGCTCACTCTTACTCCTCCTCCTCTAGGACAGTACCTCACTGGCCATTGGTCTAACATGCTGGTGGTTGGGGTGTCTTTTCTCTGAGGCCAGCCTTCCCCAGCTTGTTCCACTGCAGGAGGTTTGGCCCTGTTTGGCACTCTTTTATCATATACTCCTACAAGATGGGATGTCCTTCTTCTTCCCCACTGTGCTTTTAACAAAAACAGACACCATTTTAACTGTACAACATGTGTCAAGTCTTGCATTTTGCAGGTGCCTGTTTCTCTGTATTTTATCTCCTTATTTCTTCCCACTCATCACTGGCTGTCTTCCCTTTTCACTGGTATACCAGGGTTGAATTGAGGTGCTTTGCTGCTATGTTTTTCCAGACACTTTGCCTCTTCTCCCTCCTATACGCTAATTCCCGCTCAGGACTCCCCGTACGGGCCACCAATGTTACGTGCACACCGCTAGGTTTAGATAGCGGAGAGATAGGTTCATGAATTCTTTGGAATCCTGGGCGAACCGTTACTCAGGGTGACCATATACTGCAGTTTCTCTCAGTCATACAGGGGCATTCACCCTCAGGCACAGACATATAGCTGGATTCACTTGCTGACCAGACACATTTGACACGAGTCCTCATGAACAGTCGCATTTAAAGAAGCCGCACGGCCAGTGCAATTTAAGTCCCTTGAGCAACGGGCTCCAGTAACAAATAGTTTCTTCTTAAAAGCACATTAATAAACAGTCTTTCTTACTAGTACAGTACAGCACAGATCAAGTCTCTTTAGTAGCACACTTCTATACTCCCACAACAGCTCCCACCAGCAGTCCACGGTCCACAGTGTCACAGGCTTTACCTTCTAGTGCTGTGAGGTACGATGGGGCGATTAGAATGGAAGGATGAGTCCAGTCCTCAGATGTGGTGTTCAATCCTTGCTTTTGCTAAACAACAGTTTACTCCTTTCTCCACTACTTTCTACTATAGATACCACTAGCAACTAAATTGCAGTCACAGTGGGTGAATCCCAGTATCCTCATCAGCCTGATGAAGATGTCTGCATCCTTAAGGATATGTGCCCACGATGCCCAGCTCGCGGTACACTACACTGAAGGACCTGCCGTCACATGACTATGATGTCAGCGCAGGTCCTTCAGTCCACCGCGATCTGCCAGCAAGTGAAGACGATCGCAGCGGGGGCCATCAGAAGGTAAGTATAATATATATTTTATTCTTTCTTTTACAGGTTCTATGGTACCTGGGTCTGGAGGAGAGTCTCCTG
The DNA here is from genome assembly GCF_046119375.1 of Phyllobates terribilis. Classification (NCBI taxonomy): domain Eukaryota; kingdom Metazoa; phylum Chordata; class Amphibia; order Anura; family Dendrobatidae; genus Phyllobates; species Phyllobates terribilis. Next base: position 467,923 of record NW_027363402.1, on the reverse strand, counting down.
TCCTCCAGACCCTGGTACCATCCGCACACTGAAACGTTTGGATTCCGCATCTACAGATGTAGTGATGCGGATTCCATGCGTTCCAATGAAAGTCAGTGGCGGCAAAAACGCTGTGCTTCCGCAAAATATTTGGTAGTGCTGCGTTTTTTCCCACAATGATAACCCGCAGCGGAAATTTCCGCAGCATGTGCACAGCACATGCGGATTACCATTGGGGAACATGGCAGGCTTTCTACCATGCATTTATGCAGCGTTTTTGCCGCTGCGGAAACGCTTAAAAAACGCATCGTGGGCACACAGCCTTAAGCTGGCTCTCCAGCTCAGAACTGACACTACCCAGTCTCACTGGGGCAGGCCTGACCACTCACCTTAGCTGCACCCTGTTAACCCCCCTAGTTGCTGGATGCTTAACAACATCTTATGTAACATCTACCCATCACAAGTTTACCAGTAATTCAATTTGCGTTGAATACATTTGCCGCAAATCACATTTTCTGGCCGAATTCAAGTGAATTTGTCTCATTGAATTTTAGCAGTTTGACGCATCTCTAGTAGAGAGATAAATAGACACTCAGACATGAAGTACAGACAGATAGATGATAATAGATAGATGGATAGATGGATATTTTCTTTGTTTTTGCAACTACCTTTTAATAGTTTCCTACAACTCTACTGTAGTTCTAATACAGTATAATATCCTCAAAGCCCCCAATACTCAGTATAATGCTCTCTACACCAGGATGTCCGCATAGCTCCCATATCTATATATATAATCGTCTTATCCCGTCTGTCTGTCTGTCTGTCTGTCCAGGAAATCCAGCGTCGCTCATTGGTCCGGCAACGACCAATCAGCGCCGGGGGATTTCTAAAAAAAGATGGCGGCCGTTAGCGGCTCATCTGCGGGACGGAGCTGAGCGGCGATGCAGCCGGGAGATGAGTGCCGCGAGGCGCTCATCTCCCGGCCGGCAACAGCAGAAGGAACCCGACCGCCGGACCCATCTGCGGGACGGAGATGCAGCCGGGAGATGAGCGGCGCGAGGCGCTCATCTCCCGGCCGGTATCAGCGGAAGGACCGCCGGCGACGCTGACCTCCATGCGGAAGGGAGGACCGGGGAGCGGCGCTGCGGGTCGGGATACTTCTGCTGCGAGAGCCCGCGATGTCCAGGGTTCTCGCAGCGTAAGTAGCCGCACAGGCAGCGCCGCTCCCCGGTCCTCACCAAGATGATTCGATGATTGGTCGCGGTCTTCGGACCCGACCAATCACTGATCTTAGCGCAAAACTTAAACACCGCTGTGCTGATTGGTCGCCGACCAATCACCGATTTGGGCGCCAAATTTAAATATCGGACGCGACCAATCACCACAGCGGTGTTTAAATGTGGAGCCAAGATCGGTGATTGGTCGCGGCCGATATTTAAATTTGGCGCCCAAATCGGTGATTGGCCGCGACCAATCAGCACAATAGTGTTTAACTTTGGCGCCAAGATCAGTCATTGGTCGCGGGCCAAGACAGCGACCAATCACCGATTTGTGCGGCAATTTTAAATAGCGTCCGCGACCAATTGGATGTCAGCAACCACCGGCCGCGACCAATCTGCGCTTTTTGTGCCAAATTTAAACACCGCTCTGCTGATTGGTCGCAGCCGGCGAACAATCAGCGATTTTGGCGCCAAATTTAAACCCCGCTCTGCATCGCTCTGCTGATTGGTCGCGGTCGCCAGCCGCGACCAATCAGCACTATTGTCGCCAAATTTAAACACCTCTTTGCTGATTGGTCGCGGTCGCGACTAATCAGCGAGATTGGCGCCAAATTTAACCCCTTAAGCCCCGGTTTGCACGTTAATGACCAGGCCAATTTTTACAATTCTGACCACTGTCACTTTATGAGGTAATTACTCTGGAACGCTTCAACTCTGGCCTCGACCAATCAGCGATTTTGGCGCCAAATTTAAACAACACTCTGCTGTTTGGTCGCGGCCGGCGACCAATCAGCGATTTTGGCGCCAAATTTAAACCCCGCTCTGCATCGCTCTGCTGATTGGTCGCGGTCGGCGGCCGCGACCAGTCAGCAGTATTGGCGCCAAATTTAAACACCGCTCTGCTGATTGGTCACGACTAATCAGCGATTTTGGTGCCAAATTTAAACACGCTCTCCAGTCCTCACTAACATGGTTCGCTGATTGGTCGTGGCCGCCGCCCGCGACCAATCATCGATGTTGCCGCCAAATTTAAACACCGCTTTGCTGATTGGTCGCGGTTGCCGAACGCGACCAATCAGCGATTTTGGCCCCAAATTTAAACACAGCTCTGCTGATTGCGCCCGGTCGGCCGCATACATATTCTAGAATACCCGATGCATTAGAATCGGGCCACCATCTAGTATACACTATAATGGCCCACATCTCCTGTGTACACAGTATAATACTCCTCAAACTGTATGATAGCCAACTATACTAGTACTAACATTGTGTACTGCCCACAAAGCCCCCAATTCTAGCCGCAGAAGGCTTATTACGATCTGACTTTACAGGACGCAAAGGAATGCGCCAAATTAAAAACCAAAATATTGGCACGCTCAGGAGTGACTATGTCTGTCAGAGCACAAAGGGTCCACCACTGGGCGTATGCTGGCGACAGATCTCCACGCTCATAGATGTTCGACTTGTTAAATCTTGTACAAAAATGGCTGCAGCCAGTGTCTTCCTCTCCTGCCCAGAAGGTTGAGCGTGTGGTGATGGACAGGTTCATCCATTCCCTAACCAGGCCGATGCAGACCTGGTTTGCCCAAGGTGACCCTCGGACGCAGACAATCTCGTAGGTCTGGTAGAAAGATACCAAGTGGTCGAAAAATCCCTGGGGAAACCCGACATAGCCACCTACCCTTACTGGAGTGCCCAAAAGGGGATGGGTTCACCATGGAAGGGATTCAGAGCTACAACTGATGGCATTCCATTTCCACTGAAGAGACTGCAAGGTCTGTTGTGAAGGATGTGATTTGTTGGCGATGTCGCAGTCCGGGACACGTAGCCGCCCAGTGTCATACATCTGCTGAGCCTAGGCAGATGATGTTCATACTATGCTTACCCAACATGCAGTGTGGACTGTCGACACGGCGAGGGGCCGCAGGGGTGTGCCATGTCTGTTAATGGAGTGATGGGCTGTTGGACTCCAGAAGTCTGGTGACCTTGATCAGGGATAGTGTTCTGGTTCTCATTTCCACTGTCGAAAGTAAGTTCCTGGCCAAGTGGCAGGGCCCATATGAGGTGGTGGAGAAACTCAGTTAAGTGAACTCAGAGTCCACCAGCATGGCTGAAGAAAGCCGCACCAAGTATACCATGTGAACTTGCTCAAGCTGTGGCGGAACCGGGAGCCTGTGGAAACTCCTTGCCTGGGAGCCGCTCCCGAAGGCAAGGTGGAAGAGGTCACTATTTCAGAGACTCTATTGCCAGCCCAGAAGCAAGAGTGTCGAGAACTACTACAGTGGAATCAGGAGCTGTTCTCAGAGTTGCCGGAGCATACTCAGGTGGTAGAGCATGACGAGTTAACAGAACCACATGTAAGAGTGAATCTGAAGCCGTATCGGGTTCCGGAAGCACGCCGGGAAATGATCTCGGCCGAGGTGAAAAGGAGGTTAGACCTCGATGTGATAGAGGAGTCAAAGAGTGGGTGGTCGAGCCCAATCGTCCTCGTACCAAAACCCAACGGAGAGTGAAGGTTTTGTAATGACTAGCGCCGGCTGAATGAGGTGTCCAAGTGTGATGCGTACCCGATGCCCCGCGTTGACGAACTCATCGAAAGGCTTGGACCGGCAAGATACATCACCACTCTCGACCTGACGAAGGGCTATCGGCAGATCCCCATGTCCCAGGTGGCCAAGGAGAAGACAGTTTTCTCTACACCCAGATGGGTGCTTTCAATACACTTGGATGCCATTCGGGTTACAGGGGGCCTCAGCCACCTTCCAGAGGGCTATGGATCGGATCATAGCCCCACAAAAGAAGTATGCCGCAGCCTACCTTGACGACATTGTAGTTTTTAGCCCAGACTTTAGACCTAAACAACAGCCCATTCTGGATGCTCTAAGGAAGGCGGGATTTGCAATAAATCTGAAAAAATGCACCTTTGGAAAAGAGGAGGCCAAGTACTTGGGCTATGTCGTCGGGAGAGGCGAAATAAAGCCGCAAGTTAATAAAGTGGAGGCAATCCAGACCTACCCGCAACTGCTCTCCAAGAAGCAAGTGAGAGCATTCCTGGGAATGGTGGGATATTACCGGCAGTTTAACCCAAATTTTGCCATGATGGCTGCACCACTGACGGATCTCCTAAAAGGCACCAGGTCAACCATGGGGAAGTGGACGGAGAAAACAGAGACCACGTTCCAACTGTTGAAGTCAGCACTGTGTAAACAACCGGTCCTGGTCGCACCAGACTTTAACCCCTTTACGACATAGGGCGTATTAGTACGTATCTGTGCCCTGGGCCTTATGGACCAGATATGTATTAATACGCCCTATCTTTAATGCGGCACCGCGACCGAAGTCGCGGTGATAGCATTAAAATTCCGGTGCCATCTTACCTTAGGGTAGATGGCGCCAGCATCTTGGGGGTGTCGCCGCCCCTTCACACCCACGATCGCTGTGATTGGCTGTTCAATTCTGAACAGCCAATCACAGCATTTCTCACTGTTTCCGGCAATCAGATTGCCAGAAACAGTGATGTGCAGCCTAGGATCGGTGCTCCTAAGAGCACTGATCCTATGCTGTTGCCTAGTAACCCTGCCTGTCACCTCCCCATGACCCCCTGTGATGTCAAATAAGCCCCAGCCAGGTCTGATTGGAACGATCGATGATGACATCGATCGCTCCAATCAGAGTACCTGAACACAGGTGACAGGGCGGTCACAGGGCGATGACCGGCTTGTGACCTGCCTGTCACCTCTTTGTGACCCCCTGTGATGCTGCCCAGGCCCCTGCCATCTCTGATTGGTGCGATCGATGTCATCATTGATCGCACCAATCAGAGTACCTGACCGGGAGGTGACCGGGTGGTGACCAGCCGGTGACCTGCCTGTCACCACCCTGTCACCCCCCTGTGACCGCCCTGCACATCCTCACACTTGGTGATGATTTCTACAGAGCGGTCACGTCTGATCTGCGCTGTGCTGGGCCTTGTAGTGCCACAGAATCTTCTGTTACACTACAAGACCTTTCTCCTACCTGCTCCAGTCGCTGCTGCTGCTCCGGCATCCTGCTGCGGTCTCCAGGGTCCTGGATCTCCTGCTCCGGCATCCTGCTGCTGTCTCCAGGTTGCTGGGTCTCCAGCTTCGGCGTCCTGCTGCTGTCTCCAGGGTCCTGGGTCTCCAGCTCCTTATCCAGCTGCTGCGGATCCTGCTCCAGAGCCTCTTCCAGAACCTGCTGCTGATCCTGCTGAAAGAAGAACAGAGAAGACTTTGGTAAGTCCATCTCTGTTCTCCCCTCATCCACCCCTCTCCCCCACTCCTCCTCTCCCCCCCTCCTTTTACCCCCAATACTCCTCCCCCCCAGTTTTTTTTTTTACGTGCGTCCTGCAGCGGCCGAGCGCTGAGCAGTGTCTACGTCACTGATCAACGTCCGTGCTCGCTGCTTTTCAGGACTTTTTCTTGCCCCTGTCAATTCCCCCCCCCCACCTTTGCACCACATCCACGCACACACCCAGCAGCTGCCGAGAGTTGATAGGTGACATAGTTCACCGATCCGCACTCGTGCTCGCTGTTTGCACCACCTACGGTAGTTCCTTTTTTTCTCTTTTTTTTTTCAGAAAAAAAAAATTCACACCAAGCACACTGACACACACACACTATAAATAAAGCACTGACACACACGCATCACATACACGAGAAAAAAAAATGTCCGGCTCATCCCAAACTTGCTATTCAGCGGAGGAGGCATACGCTATTGTTGCCTCCGACACTGAGACTGACAGCGAGGGTGAGGATCCCACATTTCTTTACTTTTCCGACGCCTCATCGTCCTCCTCTTCCTCCTCTTCTTCCTCCTCTTCCTCCTCAGGTGCTGCTGGACCGCCCCGCAGGCGTCGCAGGAGAGAAGATGTTCCAGCGCCCCCCACTACTGACCCCATATGGACCTCGCCCCCCGAAAATGTTGAGCCACTGATTCCTGATTTCGTGGCGGAATCAGGAATCAAGTTTGACACCACCGGCCTCACAGAAATAGACTTTTTCAAAGTCTTTTTCTCTGAGGATTTTATAAACCTCATGGTGGGCCAAACTAATTTGTATGCTCATCAATTATCATAGAATCATAGAATGGTAGAGTTGGAAGGGACCTCCTGGGTCATCTGGTCCAACCCCCTGCTCAAAGCAGGATTCACTAAATCATCTCAGACAGATTTCTGTCCAGCCTCTGTTTGAAGACGTCCATTGAAGGGGAACTCACCACCTCTCGTGGCAGCCTGTTCCACTCATTAATCACCCTAACTGTCAAAAAGTTTTTTCTAATATCTAATCTGTGTCTCCTCCCATTTAGTTTCATCCCATTGCTTCTAGTCTTTCCTTGTGCAAATGAGAATAAAGATGATCCTTCTACAATGTGACAGCCCTTGACATATTTGTAGACAGCTATTAAGTCTCCTCTCTGTCTTCTTTTTTGCAAGCTAAACATTCCCAAATCCTGCAACCGTTCCTCATAGGACATGGTTTGCAGACCAGTCACCATTCTGGTCGCTCTTCTCTGAACTTGCTCCAGTTTGTCTATGTCTTTTTTAAAATGTGGTGCCCAAAACTGTACACAGTATTCCAGATGAGGTCTGACCAAAGAGGAGTAAAGACCGATAATGACTTCACGTGATCTAGACTGTATGCTTCTGTTAATACATCCCAGAATTGTATTTGCCTTTTTTGCTGCTGCATCACACTGTTGACTCATGTTCAGTCTATGATCTATTAGTATACCTAAGTCTTTTTCACATGTACTGTTGCTTAGCTCTATTCCTCCCATTCTGTATATGCTTTTTTCATTTTTATTGCCCAGATGTAGTACTTTGCATTTTTCCCTGTTAAAAACCATTCTGTTGGTTGCTGCCCACTGCTCCAGTTTATTTAGGTCTTTTTGAATCTTCCCTCTCTCTTCTCTAGTATTAGCTATCCCTCCTAGCTTTGTGTCATCAGCAAATTTAATCAGTTTACCCTCAATTCCTTCATCTAAATCATTGATAAAGATGTTGAACAATACAGGTCCCAGGACGGAGCCCTGTGGTACCCCACTTGAGACATACCCCACTTGAGACAATTTTTGGAACAAAACCCTCTTCATCATTTTCTAACTGGTCTCCTGTAGACGCAGAAGAAATGATGACGTTTTGGGGCCTGGTCCTTCATATGGGGATCCTGAAAAAAACAGAGGTTCGGCAATACTGGTGTGTTGACGTTTTGTATAACACTCCAGTGTTCCGAATGGTCATGACCCAGACACGTTTTGAGGCCATCCGCAAGTTCTTGCATTACCAAGATAATGCAATGTGTCCTGCATGCGATGACCCAAACTTTGATCGTCTTTTCAAAGTTCGGCCGGTCATCGAGCACTTCAACAAGTTTGGTGAAGTGCACGTGCCCCAAAGGGACATCTGCGTGGATGAGTCCTTAATTTCTTTTAAGGGGCGGCTTGGATTCCGGCAGTACCTGCCCAGTAAAAGGTCCAGGTACGGGATCAAGCTGTATAAACTTTGGGGGAGTACCTCAGGGTACACTCACAAGTTTAGAGTTTATGAAGGGAAGGACTCCTGGATTGAACCCCCTGAATGCCCCCCTGATCTGGGAGTGAGTGGGAAAATTGTGTGGGACTTGGTGCACCCACTGCTGGATAAAGGTTATCACCTGTACGTGGATAACTTTTATACAAGTAACTCGCTCTTCAAGTCCCTCTCTGCGCGACATACCGCAGCTTGCGGTACTGTCCGCAAAAATCAGAAAGGCCTCCCAAAGGCGCTAATTGGGCAGCTGCTCAGAAGGGGTGAGAGCAGAGCCCAATGTAGCGACCACCTGTTGGTGGTCAAGTACAAGGACAAGAGGGATGTCCTTCTCTTGACCACCATACATGGTGATGGCAGCACCCTCAGCACTGTAAGAGGTTCCACTACACAGGTCGCCAAACCAGACTGTGTAGTGGGGTACAACAAGTACATGGGGGGAGTTGATCTCTCCGATCAAGTCCTCCAGCCGTACAGTGCTTTGAGAAAGGCCAAGGTATTGTATAAGAAGCCGGCCGTGCACATTGTTCAGATGGCAATGCACAACGCTTTCCTTCTGTCAAAATGTGCAGGCCAGACTTCTACGTCGTACCTTCACTTCCAGGAGACAGTTATCAAGGCCCTGATATTTGGCAGTGGTGGTGGAGCGGGCCCCTCTACTTCTGGAACTGAAGGACCTAGAATTGTACCTGGCCAGCATTTCCTGGGGCAGATCGCTCACAGCGGAAAAAAGGTAAGTCACAAAAGAAGTGCCGAGTGTGTTACCGAAGGGGAATACGCAAGGACACCATTTACCAATGTGACACCTGCCCCGACAAACCTGGCCCCTGCATGAAAGACTGCTTCAAAAGGTACCATACTTCCATGGACTATTGAATTAATTTCTGATGTATGACAACCTGACGAACACTACACAGCTGACGTAATGTTCGTCAGGTTGTCATACTTCAGTTGTGTAGTGTTTGTCAGGTTGTCCTACACAACTGGCGTATAACACTACATTATAAAATTGACAAATCAGGTATCTGTTCCAAAAAGGGGGCACTTGTTGGGGATTTCCACTGTTTAGGCACATCAGGGGCTCTGAGAACGTGACATGACGCCCGCAGACCATTCCATCAAAGTCTGCATTCCAAAGCGTCACTCCTTCCCTTCCGAGCCCTGACATGCGCCCAAACAGTAGTTTTCTCCAACACATGGGGTATCAGGGTACTCAGAAGAAATTGCACAACAACTTTTGGGATCCAATCTCTCCTAGTACCCTTGTGAAAATAAAAATATTGCGGCTAAAAGAGTATTTTTGTGGAAAAAAAAATATTTTTTTTCACGGCTCTACGTCATAAACCTTTGCAAAACACTTGGGGGTTCAAAGTGCTCACCACACATCTAGATAAGTTCCCTGAGGGGTCTAGTTTCCAAAATGGGGTCACTTGTGGGGGAGATCCAATGTTTAGGCACACAGGGGCTCTCCAAACGCGACATGGTGTCCGCTAACAAGTTGAAACCATGTCGCGTTTGGAGAGCCCCTGTGTGCCTAAACATTGGAGTTCACCCACAAGTGACCCCATTTTGGAAACCAGACCCCCCAAGGCACCTATCTAGATGCATATTGAGCACTTGGAAACCCCAGGTGCTTCACAAATTAATCCGTAAAAATAAAAAAGTGTTTTTTTTTCCACTTTTTCATTTTTACGAATCAATTTGTGAAGCACCTGGGGGTTCCAAGTGCTCACTATGCATCTAGATAGGTGCCTTGTGGGGTCTAGTTTCCAAATAGGGTTCACTTATGGGAGAGCCCCAATGTTTAGGCACACAGGGGCTCTCCAAACGCGACATGGCGTCCGCTAATTATTTAAGCAAATATTCCAATCAAAAAGTCAAATGGCGCTCCTTCCCTTCCAAGCCCTGCCGTGCGCCCAAACAGTGTTTTTTCCCCACATATGGGGTATCTGCGTGCCCAGGGGAAATTGCACAACAAATTTTGGGGTCCATTTTTTCTTGTTACCCCTGCAAAAATAAAAAAAATTGGGTCTAAACTAACATTTTTGTGAAAAAAGTTAAATGTTCATTTTTTTCTTCCCCATTCCAAAAATTCCTGTGAAGCACCTGAAGGGTTAATAAAGTTCTTGAATGTGGTTTTGAGCACCTTGAGGGGTGCAGTTTTTAGAATGGTGTCACTTTTGGGTATTTTCTGTCATAAAGACCTCTCAACATGACTTCAAATGTGATGTGGTCCCTAAAAAAATGGTTTTGTAAATTTTGTTGGAAAAATGAGAAATCGCTGGTCAACTTTTAACCCTTATAGCTCTCTAACAAAAAAAAAATTTGGTTCCAAAATTGTGCTGATGTAAAGTAGACATGTGGGAAATGTTACTTATTAACTATTTTGTGTGACACATCTCTCTGATTTAAGGGCATAAAAATTCAAATTTTGAAAATTGCAAAATTTTCAAAATTTTCGCCAAATTTCCATTTTTTTCACAAATAAACGCAAGTGATATCGAAGAAATTTTACCACAATCATGAAGTACAATATGTCATGAAAAAAGAATCTCAGAATCAGGGGGATCCATTTAAGTTTTCCAGAGTAATTACCTCATAAAGTGACAGTGGTCAGAATTGTAAAAATTGGCCTGGTCATTAACGTGCAAATCACCCTCGGGGGTAAAGGGGTTAAGAAAGAGTTTGTGGTCCAGACAGACGCTTCAGAGCTTGGTCTAGGAGCTGTACTCTCTCAAGAGATAAATGGATAAATGGGGAAGAACATCCCATTCTCTATCTGAGCCGGAAGCTGTCCTCCTGCGAGAAAAACTACGCAATAGTAGAAAAGGAGTGTTTAGCCATAAAGTGGGCCGTAGATACATTAAGATACTACCTACTAGGCCGGAAGTTTAAATTGGTGTCAGACCATGCCCCGTTGAGATGGTTGAGGGAAAAGAGGGGTAACAATGCCAGGGTAACTAGATGGTTCCTAGCTCTTCAGGACTTCAACTTTCACGTAGAGCATAGGCCTGGGAAGTTACATGGGAACGCTGATGCCCTTTCCCGTTTTAGGTCAATTAGGATTACCATAATTTTTAATATTTGCCAAATGCCAGAATAAGGAGAGAGAGAATGTATTAAGGCATTTAAAAAAACGGGAAAGGTTTATTCTGATTTCATGTCAGATATTGAGAAAAACATGCATATGTGTCTTTTTATATACTGTATGTAAATTTCTGGTTTCAACTGTACATCTTGGGCCTCTTCCTTGTATAATGTGCTCTATTCTGCGCCCTTTCCTGGTATAATGTTCCCCATCCTGAGCACCTTCCTGGTATAATGCACTACATCATGAGCACCTTCCTGGTATAATGCACTACATCCTTGGCACCTTCCTGGTATAATGTTACCCTTCCTGAGCACCTTCCTGGTATAATGCACTCCATCCTGGGCATCTTCCTGGAATAATGTACCCAATTCTCAGCACATTCCTGGCATAATGTACCCCATTCTGAGCACATTCCTGGTATAATGTCCCCCATCATGAGCACATTCCTGGTATAATGTTCCCCATCCTGAGCGAGCCCTTTCCTGGTATAATGTTCTCCATCCTGGGACCCTTCCTGGTATAATGCACTCCATCCTGGGACCCTTCCTGGTATAAGCACCCATCAGCCAAAGGGTGCTTTTAATTAGTGTTGGTTTCTACCTGCCCACTTAAATTTGTAGGCTTTTCTCCTAAGAGAGGCATGTTTGCCCATTTATATTGTAGGCTTATAGCCCAAGAGAGGCATGTTTAAGAGGTTAGTTACCCATCATGCGGAGGCTACCTTGTCGTGGTTGATGGGCATACATGAATTGGCCAATTTGTGCGCTAAGAGCCTTCATTTTTTGTAAGTACATTTTATTTAGCAATAATGCAGTTTAGCTCTTATGTTCTCAGTGTTAGCATATGTATTGTCCCTTGCAGTGTGTTGCTGTGCTTTCTTATTGTACCCTTCCTGGTATAATGTCCCCCATCCTGTGCCCCTTCCATTAATAATGTTTCCTGTTCTTCTCCAATACATTTAAAAATAAATAAATTATTCTTCTTCCCTTCCTCCACTCCCACAACTCACAGCATATTCTTCTATAGCACTTGAAGGAACTGGCATCTAACTTCGTCTCGCTGGCATGGTGCATGACGTCACGGTCATGTGCCACCTGTGACTGGCACACCAGCGTCAACAGCCGGCCTCTGATTGGCTGGCAGGGTGTATTGCGGTGCAGGGACACAGATGGTCTCTGCGTCTCAATACATTTCAGCTGAATGTGTGTCCTTGCATGCACCTCTAACTGAAATAGGTGCTGGTGGCGGCCGACCCCCCTCCTGCACGGGCCCGGTCGCACCCTCTGTGACTGATGTCGTTCCGCTCCTGGAAGGGATATGCTGATGTTTACTATTGGATTCTATCATGTATGTGAGAATAAAAGGCTTCTTGAGATTGATGACACTGCCATATCTAGCAGCCAAGACTTCTCAATAATAGCGGACAATTGAGGCTGCTGGGATCTAGATCAATCACACAACGACACGTGTACAATGCAATAGTGTTTTTATTAGCAAAATCATAAGAATCATTAACCTGAATTACATCGTGATTTACCAATAAAGAAGGTCAGCTCCTGATTTTACATAATGGAACATAATAGCCAAATTGTAAAATCCAGGATCTGGAGCATTTATTCAAGATTAATAGATTATTATTAAGTAAGTAAAATTGTGAAGGCTCCGGCTTATTTACTGATAATAACGGACTATGAAGTGAAAAAACAAGATATATATGATGTGTTTAAGTCCTGGAATTCGGAGATGTCCACATGTGTAATGGAGGCCTCCACCATCCAGGTGCCTAAACTGTAAACAGGAAAATTATGTGCAAATTAATCAATATGGCAAAAGTCTGAAATATTCTATCTGCTGACAAGAGCGGTTTATCTCCAGTTTACCCAATACAGAGAAAATGCCGCCAGTGATCGGTAATGGCGCCATCATCCCATTCTCTCACACATTTACACTGCTGCACTGCCATCTAGTGATGAAAAATAAAAAGTACAATACCAACACAGTTTATTGTCAAATTGGCCATACAGAGTCACTATTGGTGGGATCATATTATTAACACGGCTCATTATAGACTGCAGGTTATTTACAAGTTAATGAACATTACAGAATATAATAACTAAATTATTGTACATGGCTTTATCAGTGAAGTAAAGGTCCTTGTACATACCTCACAAATAAGAAAGAGAGCCAGTGTATAGTGCTGGGACCCTAATCTCACCTGCTCCTTTATATGTGCTCACACAGAAATATTCTCCTAATGAAGCCATGCTGGTTCAGTATGCCATCAATTTTAAATAAATCCCCAACAGTGTAACCAGCAAAGCACCCCCACACCATCACACCTCCTCCTCCATGCTTCACGGTGGGAACCAGGCATGTAGAGTCCATCCGTTCACCTTTTCTGCGTCGCACAAAGACACGGTGGTTGGAACCAAAGATCTCAAATTTGGACTCATCAGACCAAAGCACAGATTTCCCTGGTCTAATGTCCATTCTCTGTGTTCTTTAGCCCAAACAAGTCTTGTCTGCTTGTTGCCTGTCCTTAGCAGTGGTTTCCTAGCAGCTATTTTACCATGAAGGCCTGCTGCACAAAGTCTCCTCTTAACAGTTGTTGTAGAGATGTGTCTGCTGCTAGAACTCTGTGTGGCATTGACCTGGTCTCTAATCTGAGCTGATGTTAACCTGCGATTTCTGAGGCTGGTGACTCGGATAAACTTATCCTCAGAAGCAGAGTTGACTCTTGGTCTTCCTTTCCTGGGGCGGTCCTCATGTGAGCCAGTTTATTTCTAGCACTTGATGGTTTTTGCAACTGCACTTGGGGACACTTTCAAAGTTTTCCCAATTTTTCGCATTGACTGACCTTCATTTCTTAAAGTAATGATGGCCACTCGTTTTTCTTTACTTAGCTGCTTTTTTCTTGCCATAATACAAATTCTAACAGTCTATTCAGTAGGACTATCAGCTGTGTATCCACCAGACTTCTGCACAACCCAACTGATGGTCCCAACCCCATTTATAAGGCAAGAAATCCCACTTATTAAACCTGACAGGGCACACCAGTGAAGTGAAAACCATTTCCGGTGACTACCTCTTGAACCTCATCAAGAGAATGCCAAGAGTGTGCAAAGCAGTCATCAAAGCAAAAGGTGGCTACTTTGAAGAACCTAGAATATAAGACATAATTTCAGTTGTTTCACACTTTTTTGTTAAGTATATAACTCCACATGTGTTAATTCATAGTTTTGATGCCTTCAGTGTGAATTTACAATTTTCATAGTCATGAAAATACAGAAAAATCTTTAAATGAGAAGGTGTGTCCAAACCTTTGGTCTGTACTGTACATACACACACACACACACACACACAAACATATATATATATTACATATATATACACTGCTCAAAAAAATAAAGGGAACACTTAAACAACAGAATATAACTCCAAGTAAATCAAACGTCTGTGAAATCAAACTGTCCACTTAGGAAGCAACACTGATTGACAATCAATTTCACATGCTGTTGTGCAAATGGAATAGTCAATAGATGGAAATTATTGGCAATTATCAAGACACCCTCAATAAAGGAGTGGTTCTGCAGGTGGGGACCACAGACCACATCTCAGTACCAATGCTTTCTGGCTGATGTTTTGGTCACTTTTAAATGTTGGTTGTGCCTCCAGGAGGAGCACTGCCAGAGCCCTGCAAAATGACCTCCAGCAGGCCACAAATGTGCATGTGTCTGCACAAACGGTTAGAAACCGACTCCATGAGGGTGGTATGAGGGCCCAATGTCCACAGATGGGGGTTGTACTCACAGCCCAACACCATGCAGGACGCTTGGCATTTGCCACAGAACACCAGGATTGGCAAAGTCGCCCTGTGCTCTTCACAGATGAAAGCAGGTTCACACTGAGCACATGTGACCGACGTGACACGAGTCTGGAGACGCCGTGGAGAGCGATCTGCTGCCTGTAACATCCTTCAGCATGACCGGTTTGGCAGTGGGTCAGTAATGGTGTGGGGTGGCATTTCTTTGGAGGGCCGCACAGCCCTCCATGTGCTCGCCAGAGGTAGCCTGAATGCCATTAGGTACCGCGATGAGATCCTCAGACCCCTTGTGAGACCATATGCTGGTGCGGTTGGCCCTGGGTTCCTCCTAATGCAGGACAATGCCAGACCTCATGTGGCTGGAGTGTGTCAGCAGTTCCTGCAAGATGAAGGCATTTAAGCTATGGACTGGCCCGCCCGTTCCCCAGACCTGAATCCGATTGAGCACATCTGGGACATCATGTCTCGCTCCATCCACCAACATCACGTTGCACCACAGACTGTCCAGGAGTTGGCGGATGCTTTAGTCCAGGTCTGGGAGGAGATCCCACAGGAGACCATCCGCAACCTCATCAGGAGCATGCCCAGGCATTGTAGGGAGGTCATACAGGCACGTGGAGGCCACACACAATACTGAGCCTCATTTTGACTTGTTTTAAGGACATTACATCAAAGTTGGATCAGCCTGTAGTGTGTTTTTCCACTTTAATTTTGGGGGTGACTCCAAATCCAGGCCTCCATTGGTTAATAAATTTGATTTCCATTTATGATTTTTGTGTGATTTTGTTGTCAGCACATTCAACTTTGTACAGAACAAAGTATTCAATGAGAATATTTCATACACTCAGATCTAGGATGTGTTATTTGAGTGTTCCCTTTATTTTTTTGAGCAGTGTATATACAGTAAATATATATATATACGCGGCTGCTGATGTTCTCGGCTGTCCCCATCAGTCCCATAGACACTAAATGGAGTGTGGCAGTGCGCATGGCTGGCAACGGCTCCATACTATTTCCTCCATAAGAGAGGATAGGGGATCCCCACTCTAGTGATTGGTGGGGTTCCCAGTAACTACCATCACCGATCCTGAAGATCCTTTCTCCTGTCAATAGGTTTTTTTATGTTTTACATGGTCCAATAGAGAGATCAAAGGTGCGACATAGTGAACTAACACATGCAAAGCCTAAATCATATAAAATGTGAAACCACCAGACTGTGGCCGTAGCCAAACATCTTCTAACCTTCCTTACAATTCCTAAAATTGTTGACCAATGTTTTTCTTTAAAGGGGTTCT
The DNA here is from genome assembly GCF_046119375.1 of Phyllobates terribilis. Classification (NCBI taxonomy): domain Eukaryota; kingdom Metazoa; phylum Chordata; class Amphibia; order Anura; family Dendrobatidae; genus Phyllobates; species Phyllobates terribilis. Next base: position 451,971 of record NW_027363402.1, on the reverse strand, counting down.
CCAACCATAGACACTTATGACATATATACTTCAAAAACTCTTACCAACACTTATCAACCATATGCAGTCCAAAAAGACCCACAGTGGCCAAGAAAGTAAGGAGAAAGTTTGGCCAGTTTTAATGGCCTGTCTCCAATAGGTGGATGTCCCCAGGTAAATATCATTACTGGCAGATAAACCCTTTTACCACTTTGAAAATCTAACACTCAGAGCAGCGATTCATCCGCAAAACAATTTTATATTACATCCATTTATAATCTACATAATAAATTGAGCAACTTTGTTACTAGATAGAATTGCTTGTCTTGCACTGGCCCTGAGTTATACCTTATTCTCTTCCACATCTACATTGATCATTCTTAATTTTACTGCATAGCCTGCTTGTTCAGTGTCTGGACAGCAATTATGCTCTTTACTTTATTTGTATTCTTGGCATCATACAGTCATCTGATGTGTTAGAAGGGGCATCATTAAGTCAGTTATTAGTGGAAAAAAAATTCAATGCTGGATCCCTGGGATCCATTGCCATATGGCACCCCTGGATCCCATTGACGCAAGCCGCTGAGTGGTCTTCGAGGTCTGCATTGTTTGGATGGTAGGAATAGCGCTGCATGCTGCACCTTTTTTGCCATGAAAAGCAAATGAATGCATAATGGAGCTACAGACGGAGGGCCGGAGCACAGAACAGGACCCTACAAAAAGCAGTACAGCAGAACTAAGCTGTAGCTAATCATGTGTCACCCCACACCTTTACATTCAGTAGTAATTCAGTGTGAATGCAGCTTTGAGCTATGATACAAGTACAGAATCATTTTTTACAAACTTATGCTACATTTGAAGACGTTCTGAAGATTGATGATCTGGGTAAACGGGTGAAATGGTGTATAAAGGTGAACCTATGCGTTACATGGATCAACAGCTGCAGCTCAATAACTAGCATCTATCTCTAGGCGGACATCTTCAGTGTCACATTGGACTTCCACACTACACTGGGCCTTACTATAATAGCTTTGTACCTGACATCATTACTGATGACTGCACTTTTACTGTGTCGTGTCATAAACAGACTCCCACTGGAGCGAACATGGTCTGCACATAACACAGCTGGCCATGGGAGGAAGCGAAAGAGTATACAGACAGGACAGCACAGGATGGCAGCTGATTCTGTGAGGTAAAACATTTCCCTGCCTGTTTAAAAACTTGTTTTACCTCACATAAAGAATCGGCTGTGATCCCCGGCTGTAATGTCTGTATACTCTCTTGCATCCTCCCCGTCCAGGAGATGAGGTATGTTCAGACCATGTTCCTGTATGGTCAGACGTTACACAGTACACAGCAGGGGCATATTTCTAAGATTATCTCAGCACAGGAACATTTTATTTAAACACATCCAATTGTGGAACTTATTATTATTCCAAGATCTATTGATTAAAATGAATTTTGTTTGTGGGAAAATGCCTTTAAATAATTGAAAGAGGGTTACAATTGCTCCTTTGAAACTTGATGCAGGTAATCTTATATGAGAGTAATGGCGTATTCACACATCTGTGTGTCATAGATCGTGATGCACAAGCTGTTTGCGAGTCTCCTGCCCCGATCTTTGACAGCCTCATATACGTCTATTAGGCCACATTGGCAGAAATGGAAGCTGGCACGTTTAGGTGGGCTGCACTGTGGAAATGAAGAGCCTTGGGATTCCCAAACGTTTTTTATTAATATCAATGCGTTTCTGCAATGGACCAGGGCCTTTCTCAAGGTATAAAAAAAAAACAAGCTCTTCACTCCCGCAGCACAGCCCACCTAAATGTGCCAGCTTCCATTTTTGCCATTCCACCTCTTGAAGAACCTTTCCTCCAGCCACAGGGCAGCAGCGGCTTTCTACACCATTATAGCTGTGGTGACTGCACACAACACCTCTAGGTGAGCGCTGCCATCAATTATCCCGACCCCTTATCACAGAGGTCCCCAACCTTTTTTGCACCAGGGACCGGCTTTAAGCAAGACCAGTTTTCCATGGCCCGGTGGGGGTGGGGGCGGGGCTTTGGTCATATGGGGGTGGGGTTATGGAGGGGTGGAGCTGTATGGGGAGGATGCTGGCGGGACCTCGGTGTACAGCGCTGCTAAGTAGCAGCATTGTACATTGAGCGTCAGTGTATACAGCGCTGCTGCTTAGCAGCGCTACACACTGAACACCGGTACCGGGAGCCGCATCACTGAAGCCAGTCTGCTGCCCCAGCACGCCCCACATAACATGTTCTGCCGGGGGCGTGTCAGTGAGGAGAGCCTGCCGCCCCACCCCGTCAGGAACACACCATGCTGTGCAGGAGGGCCGCGTCACTAAGACCCGCCCCGTGACGTACAACAGGTACCATGCTGTGCTGTGGAGGGCTGCGTCACTAAGACCCGCCCGACGCCCCACCCCGTCCTGCATAATGTTCTCTGCCGGGAGCTGCGAGCTGTCACGGCTATGGCAGAAAACATTATAAATCCACACAGAGCGAGTTCTGACCAGGCGCAGGGCCGCGGAGCTAGCTGTCAGCGGCAGGGCCGGCTCCAGGTTTTTCTGGGCCCCGGGCGAAAGAGTCTCAGTGGGCCCCTTTAACACATACCACGATTCATGATGCAGAGATACGGCGGAGAAATATATATATATAGTACAATGCAAAGATTTCACTTCATGAGTGATATCTATTGTAAATTCTACAATAGCTCAGAAACCGGTGAATCGCTCCACACAGAATAGTGGCCCCCATATAAGGCTCCATACGGAATACTGGTCCCCATATAACGCCCATACGGAATACTGGCCCCCATATAACGCTTCATACGGAATACTGGCCCCCATATAAGGCCCCATACGGAATACTTGCCCCCATATAAGGCCCCATACGGAATACTGGCCCCCATATAAGGCCCCATACGGAATACTGGCCCCCATATAAGGCCCCATACGGAATACTTGCCCCCATATAAGGCCCCATACGGAATACTGGCCCCCATATAAGGCCCCATACGGAATACTGGCCCCCATATAAGGCCCCATACGGAATACTGGCCCCCATATAAGACCCCATACGGAATACTGGCCCCCATATAAGGCTCCATACAGAATACTGGCCCCCATATAACGCTCCATACAGGATACTGGCCCCCATATAACGCTCCATACAGGATACCGGTCCCCATATAATGCTGCATGCAGGCTGTTACCCCCCACATAATGCCCCATACAGGCTGTCCCCCCCTTATAATGCTCCATGCAGGCTGTTACCCCCCACATAATGCCCCATACAGGCCCCTCCCTTTTAATGCTCCATGCAGGCTGTTACCCCCACATAATGCCCCATACAGGCTGCCCCCCCCCTTATAATGCTCCATGCAGGCTGTTCCCCCCCACATAATGCCCCATACAGGCCCCCCCCTTTTAATGCTCCATGCAGGCTGTTACCCCCCACATAATGCCCCATACAGGCTGCCCCCCCTCTTTATACTGCCCCATGCAGGCTGTCACCCCTCCTCTTTATACTGCCCCATGCAGGCTGTCACCCCCCCTCTTTATAATGCCCCATGCAGGCTGTCACCCCTCCTCTTTATAATGCTCCATGCAGGCTGTCACCCCTCCTCTTTATACTGCCCCAAGCAGGCTGTCACCCCTCCTCTTTATAATGCCCCATGCAGGATGTCCCCCCCTCTCTTTATAATGCCCCGTGAAGGCTGTTCCCCACCTTATAATGCCCCATGCAGGCTGGTCCCCACCTTATAATGCCCCATGCAGGCTGTCACCCCTCCTCATTATAATGCCCCAAGCAGGAATCCCCCCCTCTTTATAATGCCCCATGCAGGCTGGTCCCCACCTTATAATGCCCCATGCAGGCTGTCACCCCTCCTCATTATAATGCCCCAAGCAGGAATCCCCCCCTCTTTATAATGCCCCATGCAGGCTGTTCCCCACCTTATAATGCCCCATGCAGGCTGTCACCCCCCCTCTTTATAATGCCCCATGCAGGCTGTCACCCCCCCTCTTTATAATGCCCCATGCAGGCTGTCACCCCCCCTCTTTATAATGCCCCATGCAGGCTGTCACCCCCCCTCTTTATAATGCCCCATGCAGGATGTCACCCCCCCTCTTTATAATGCCCCATGCAGGCTGTCACCCCCCCTCTTTATAATGCCCCATGCAGGCTGTCACCCCCCCTCTTTATAATGCCCCATGCCTCCATACATTAAAAAAAAAAAAAAAATCAAATACTCACCTCCCTTCTCCTCACCTGCTACCTGCTGCCCGCTGCCTGCTGCCCGCCGCTCGCTGCTCGGCTCCGAACTCCAGCGTTGTAGTTTCTTCCCGCTCAGCGCTCCCTGTGACGGCTCAGGGGAGGGCGCGGTGTAAAGACGTCACCGCGCCCTCTGACCTGAGACGTCACAGGGAGCGCAGAGCAGGAAGACAGCTGATCTGCGGAGGCACGGGGAGAGGTAAGTATCGGGCTGCCGGGGCCCTGAGCAAGCGGCGAAGGGCGGGCGCTGACACCGCTCTCCTCCGCCCATAGCTCAGCGGGGTGCGCGACCGCCAGTGGGCCCCTCTGCCTGCTCAGAGCCCCGGCATTTGCCCGGGTGCTGACGCCGACCCTGGTCAGCGGCGCCGCGGACCGGCTGAAAAACCCCAACGGCCCGGTCCTGGTCCGCGGACCGGCGGTTGGGGACCTCTGCCTTATCAGACGCTATTGCCCTATTTTGTGTGCGCTCCTGTCCTTCTCCACAGCGTCTCTATTAGGCCACCTTCACACGTTCAGTAAGTTTCATCAGTGACGTGTTTCTATTATACTTTTCCTCTAATTGTTCCACTCCTGGTTTTGGCTTCCTAATACTGAGGTAAAATACTGACCAAATTACTGAATGTATGAACATGGCCTTAAGCTCTTAAGTTCGGGTTAAGAGGCCAGCAACTAATCTTTGAATCATTTTGTGCTCAGACCATGACACGCCTTAATGTGTAGAGTCACTTTCATCTTACAACTAAATAAAAACTACGTATTGTTTTAAAGGGGTATGCTACCACTTATCAATTAGGAGAAGGCATCAATATGTCAGTAGTATCAGATTGATAGGTGTCCAAATCCTAACACCACCAATCAGCTGTTACCAGCTCCAGCATGGAATCAATGGGGTGGCAGAGTGTTGGAACTCTACCAATCTGATCTTGGTGGTCCATCCTAAGTATAAGTGATCAATATCATAACAGTGAACACCCCTTTTAACTTTTTTTTGCAAATACTTGCTTCTCTCATCCTGAAATGCAGCATGTTTTTGGATCAAATCACATGTGCCATTTTTGTTGCATACATTTTTTTGACTAAAATTCAATTCTTACATTTAAAGGGGTTGTCTTATCCTAAAGAGGACCTGTCACCAAATTTTTCATGTTTTTTTTTTCTATTTTATCTTTCATTTGCGGAGATATTAGCAATGAAAGTATTTGGCGCCTAATGAGTTAAAAAAATTAAGTCCAAGTAGATGTTATCAGAGTTTTCACTGGGGGTGCGAAATTCTTCTCCCTGCATGATGCTGACCAATTATAAGCAGACGACAGCACTGAAAAGAAAGATGATCACATCCCCACCATAGCTTAGAGCAGATTTCTCAGTGTCTAAGATGTAAGGATACAGACCTGGTCTCCTGGGCTAACCTCCTGAATGATTAAAGCACACAATTGACTAATACTTTTCAGTTAAGGTCTCTGTGGGTGAAGGGGCAGCACAAGAGAGTTTAGTTGTGCAACATTACAAACCTTTCTAACAGCTCTCCTCCTCTTATGGCACTGTCACCTCTGCTGTTCTGCGCCTATCCCACACTGCCTGTCCAGAAATGAGAGCACAGTGTCAGTGTCACACTTAGATCCGTTGTGCTCAACTTGTACTCATTCTGCAGTGAGATTAGAGCAGACTGTCATTACATTTCACCATAGAAGTAACCCAGAACACACTGCTCCTGTGTGAGGTGTAATAACAGCCTAATATCACTGCAGAGAGAATACAAGTTGCTTGAGCACAGAAGTCATAAGTGTGATACTGACACACTCCATAATCAGGAGAGTCAATAAAAGGGTTTGTAATGTGACACAGAGAAACTCAGCTGTGCGGCTCCTTCCTTGTCTAAGAGCTGTTATCTCTGCTTTCTAATCATGCAGAAGGTTAGACCAGGAGATCAGGACTCTCCATCATTACACATCTTAGGCTACGTTCCCACGTTGAGCTTTTGGTGAGTTTTTGATGTTGCAGAATTTCTGCACCCATTAAGATAGGTTACTTGCATTATTTCTAAAATATGCAGCGAAAAAACTCACTAAAAGCTCATTGTGAGAACGTAGCTTTATACCCTAAGAAACCCGCTTTGAGCTATGGTGGGGGCGTGTTCTTCTTTTCTTTGAGTGTTGCTGCTTGCTTATGATTGGTCAGCATCATACAGGAGAAATCTGCAGCATATTTAAGGATTTCTCACAAGCCTCATTCAGGTAAATGCAAAAAGGTAAATAAAATTACCAAAATTTCCACAACAAAAGTGTAGCTCTACCTACAGCGTATTCACACCCAGACTATAAGATTATGGCCGGTCTCTGGGTGGGTGTTTTTTTACACAGTAGTCAGAACCTACAACATTGTGGTGCCGTGCATTACATGGGCTATACTAAGGGAGCGCCTGTCAGCATAGAGCGAATACGTCCATATACCGACCAGCAGAAAGTGTAAGAGAAGAACTATAGAAGGATGGACCATAGTGGAGCATTCCGGACTGGAGCAACATAAGGAGCCAGAAGGCTTCCCCCCGGTATTCCATGCTATGTGCTCCTTATAAAGAGACATCTCTCCATAGACCCCTCTGTGAAGACCATCCCCTTATCCAGATGATACATTCTCACTTCCACCATATATAATGCAGACTGGCCATTTTATTTTTTTTTTCAGAAAATCACCAATTTTGGGTCGTCAGCTGTAAAAGAAGAAATGCTTTACACCAGTGCTGGGAACCTATGGCAGCGTGCAGAGGGGGCAGCAGAGCCCTCCTGGGGGGCACCATGGCCGCAGCACTAGCGCTACTGGATCGGGCCGGCGGGGAGAACTCTGAGCCGCCGAGTGCCGGCACCAGCTCCGCTACTGCAGCTAGATGTGCGATCTCTCTCGGACGGAAACACATCGAGCTGAAGTGTATTGCAGCGCACGAACTAGCCAGGCCCGAGCGCTGCAATACACGCTGCCGGCCAATCAGAGGCCAGCGCCGGCCAATCAGAGGCCAGCATGACGTTGGCCGGTCAAGCAGAGGCCAGCGTCTGCCGGCCAATCAGAGGCAAGCATGACGTCGGCGGGCCAATCAGAGGCCAACGGAATCCGGCCAATCAGAAGCCAGAATGACCTCAGCCGGCCAATCAGGGGCCAGCGGCTTCCGCCAATCAGAAGCCAGTATGACGTGGCCGGTCAATCAGAGGCCAGCGTCTGCCGGCCAATCAGAGGCCAGCATGACGTCGGCCAACCAAACAGAGGCCAGCGGCATCCGGTCAATCAGAGGCCAGAATGACCTCGGCCGGCCAATCAGAGGCCAGCGGCTTTTCCGCCAATCAGAAGACAGCATGACGTCGGCCGGTCAATCAGAGGCCAGCGTCTGACGGCCAATCAGAGGCCAGCATGACGACGGCCGGCCAATCAGAGGCCAGCGGCATCCGGCCAATCAGAGGCCAGCATGACCTCGGTCGGCCAATGAGAGGCCAGCGGCTTCCGGCAATCAGAGGCCAGCATGACGTCGGCCGGCCATTCAGAGACCAGCAGTTTCCGGCCAATCAGAGGCCAGCATGACGTCGCCGGCCAATCAGAGGCTAGCGGCTGCCATCCAATCAGAGGACAACATGAATTCTGCCGGAAAATCAGAGGCCTGTGGCGTCTGGCCTATCAGAGACCAGCATGACGTTGGCCGGCCAATCACAGGCTAACGGCTTCCGGACAATCAGATGCGGCTGCCGGCCAATCAGAGGCCAGCATGACGTCGGCTGGCCAATCAGAGGCCAGCGGCGCTGGCCTCTGATTGGCCGGCAGCGTGTACTGCAGCGCTCACGGGCCTGGCTAGTACGTGCTCTGCAATACACTTCAGCTAGATGTGCCGGCTACAGGAGAGGACGCTGCGCGGGAGAAGAAGGAAGGTGAGGAGGAGGGTTTATTATGTGTTTTTTTTTTTTTTAATATGCGATGCAAAGTGGCTGGGGGGGAGAGGGAGCATGTATGCATGGACTGAGGGGGGGGGGAGCATATATACCAGGATTGAGGGGAGGGCCAGCATATATACCAGGATTGAGGGGAGGGCCAGCATATATACCAGGATTGAGGGGAGGGCCAGCATATATACCAGGATTGGGGGGAGGGCCAGCATATATACCAGGATTGAGGGGAGGGCCAGCATATATACCAGGATTGGGGGGAGGGCCAGCATATATACCAGGATTGAGGGGAGGGCCAGGATATATACCAGGATTGAGGGGAGGGCCAGCATATATACCAGGATTGAGGGGAGGGCCAGCATATATACCAGGATTGAGGGGAGGGCCAGCATGTATACCAGGATTGAGGGGAGGGCCAGCATCTATACCAGGATTGAGGGGAGGGCCAGCATGTACACCAGGATTGAGGGGAGGACCAGCATATATACCAGGATTGAGGGGGGGGCAGCATATATACCAGGATTGAAGGGAGGGCCAGCATATATACCAGGATTGAGGGGAGGGTCAACATATATACCAGGATTGAGGGGAGGGCCAGCATATATAACAGGATTGAAGGGAGGGCCCGAATATATACCAGGATTGAGGGGAGGGCCAGCATATATACCAGGATTGAGGGGAGGGCCAGCATATATACCAGGATTGAGGGGAGGGCCAGCATATATACCAGGATTGAGGGGAGGGCCAGCATATATACCAGGATTGAGCAGAGGGCCAGCATATATACCAGGATTGAGGGGAGGGCCAGCATATATACCAGGATTGAAGGGGAGGGCCAGCATATATACCAGGATTGAAGGGAGGGCCAGCATATATACCAGGATTGAGGGGAGGGCCAGCATATATACCAGGATTGAGGGGAGGGTCAGCATATATACCAGGATTGAGGGGAGGGGCAGCATATATACCAGGATTGAAGGGACGGCCAGCATATATACCAGGATTGAGGGGAGGGTCAGCATATATACCAGGATTGAGGGGAGGGCCAGCATATATACCAGGATTGAGGGGAGGGCCAGCATATATACCAGGATTGAGGGGAGGGCCAGCATATATACCAGGATTGAGGGGAGGGCCAGCATATATACCAGGATTGAGGGGAGGGCCAGCATATATACCAGGATTGAGAGGAGGGTCAGCATATATACCAGGATTGAGGGGAGGGGCAGCATATATACCAGGATTGAAGGGACGGCCAGCATATATACCAGGATTGAGGGGAGGGTCAGCATATATACCAGGATTGAGGGGAGGGCCAGCATATATACCAGGATTGAGGGGAGGGCCAGCATATATACCAGGATTGAGGGGAGGGCCAGCATATATACCAGGATTGAGGGGAGGGCCAGCATATATACCAGGATTGAGGGGAGGGCCAGCATATATACCAGGATTGAGGGGGGGGCAGCATATATACCAGGATTGAAGGGAGGGCCAGCATATATACCAGGATTGAGGGGAGGGTCAGCATATATACCAGGATTGAGGGGAGGGCCAGCATATATACCAGGATTGAAGGGAGGGCCCGCATATATACCAGGATTGAGGGGAGGGCCAGAATATATACCAGTATTGAGGGGAGGGCCAGCATATATACCAGGATTGAGGGGAGGGCCAGCATATATACCAGGATTGAGGGGAGGGCCAGCATATATACCAGGATTGAGCGGAGGGCCAGCATATATACCAGGATTGAGGGGAGGGCCAGCATATATACCAGGATTGAAGGGAGGGCCAGCATATATACCAGGATTGAAGGGAGGGCCAGCATATATACCAGGATTGAGGGGAGGGCCAGCATATATACCAGGATTGAGGGGAGGGTCAGCATATATACCAGGATTGAGGGGAGGGCCAGCACATATACCAGGATTGAAGGGAGGGCCAGCATATATACCAGGATTGAGGGGAGGACCAGCATATATACCAGGATTGAGGGGAGGGCCAGCATATATACCAGGATTGAGGGGAGGGCCAGCATATATACCAGGATTGAGCGGAGGGCCAGCATATATACCAGGATTGAGGGGAGGGCCAGCATATATACCAGGATTGAAGGGAGGGCCAGCATATATACCAGGATTGAAGGGAGGGCCAGCATATATACCAGGATTGAGGGGAGGGCCAGCATATATACCAGGATTGAGGGGAGGGTCTGCATATATACCAGGATTGAGGGGGGGTCAGCATATATACCAGGATTGAAGGGAGGGCCAGCATATATACCAGGATTGAGGGGAGGGTCAGCATATATACCAGGATTGAGGGGAGGGCCAGCATATATACCAGGATTGAGGGGAGGGCCAGCATATATACCAGGATTGAGGGGAGGGCCAGCATATATACCAGGATTGAGGGGAGGGCCAGCATATATACCAGGATTGAGGGGAGGGCCAGTATATATACCAGGATTGAGGGGAGGGTCAGCATATATACCAGGATTGAGGGGAGGGCCAGCATATATACCAGGATTGAAGGGAGGGCCCGCATATATACCAGGATTTAGGGGAGGGCCAGCATATATACCAGGATTGAGGGGAGGGCCAGCATATATACCAGGATTGAGGGGAGGGCCAGCATATATAACAGGATTGAGGGGAGGGCCAGCATATATACCAGGATTGAGGGGAGGGCCAGCATATATACCAGGATTGAGGGGAGGGCCAGCATATATACCAGGATTGAGGGGGGGCAGCATATATACCAGGATTGAAGGGAGGGCCAGCATATATACCAGGATTGATCGGAGGGTCAGCATATATACCAGGATTGAGGGGAGGGCCAGCATATATACCAGGATTGAAGGGAGGGCCCGCATATATACCAGGATTGAGGGGAGGGCCAGCATATATACCAGGATTGAGGGGAGGGCCAGCATATATACCAAGATTGAGGGGAGGGCCAGCATATATACCAGGATTGAGGGGAGGGCCAGCATATATACCAGGATTGAGCGGAGGGCCAGCATATATACCAGGATTGAGGGGAGGGCCAGCATATATACCAGGATTGAAGGGAGGGCCAGCATATATACCCGGATTGAAGGGAGGGCCAGCATATATACCAGGATTGAGGGGAGGGCCAGCATATATACCAGGATTGAGGGGAGGGTCAGCATATATACCAGGATTGAGGGGAGGGCCAGCATATATACCAGGATTGAAGGGAGGGCCAGCATATATACCAGGATTGAGGGGAGGGCCAGCATATATACCAGGATTGAGGGGAGGGCCAGCATATATACCAGGATTGAGGGGAGGGCCAGCATAAATACCAGGATTGAGGGGAGGGCCATCATATATACCAGGATTTAGGGGAGGGCTAGCATATATACCAGGATTGAGGGGAGGGCCAGCATATATACCAGGATTGAAGGGAGGGCCAGCATATATACCAGGATTGAGGGGAGGGCCAGCATATATACCAGGATTGAGGGGAGGGTCAGCATATATACCAGGATTGAGGGGAGGGCCAGCATATATACCAGGATTGAAGGGAGGGCCAGCATATATACCAGGATTGAGGGGAGGGCCAGCATATATATCAGGAATGAGGGGAGGGCCAGCACATATACCAGGATTGAGCGGAGGGTCAGCATATATACCAGGATCGAGGGGAGGGCCAGCATATATACCAGGGTTGAGGGGAGGGCCAGCATATATACCAGGATTGAGGGGAAGGCCAGCATATATACCAGGGTTGAGGAGAGGGCCAGCATATATACCAGGATTGAGGGGAGGGCCAGCATATATACCAGGATTGAGGGGAGGGCCAGCATATATACCAGGATTAAGTTGAAGGCCAGCATATATACCAGGATCGAGTGGACGGCCAGCATATATACCAGGATTGAAGGGAGGGCCAGCATATATACCAGGATTGAGGGGAGGGCCAGCATATATACCAGGATTGAGGGGAGGGCCAGCATATATACCAGGATTGAGGGGAGGGTCAGCATATATACCAGGATTGAGGGGAGGGCCAGCATATATACCAGGATTGAGGGGAGGGTCAGCATATATACCAGGGTTGAGGGGAGGGCCAGCATATATACCAGGATTGAAGGGAGGACCCGCATATATACCAGGATTGAGGGGAGGGCCAGCATATATACCAGGATTGAGGGGAGGGCCAGCATATATACCAGGATTGAGGGCAGGGCCAGCATATATACCAGGATTGAGGGGAGGGCCAGCATATATACCAGGATTGAGCGGAGGGCCAGCATATATACCAGGATTGAAGGGAGGGCCAGCATATATACCAGGATTGAAGGGAGGGCCAGCATATATACAAGGATAGAGGGGAGGGCCAGCATATATACCAGGATTGAGGGGAGGGTCAGCATATATACCAGGATTGAGGGGGGGGGGTCAGCATATATACCAGGATTGAAGGGAGGGCCAGCATATATACCAGGATTGAGGGGAGGGTCAGCATGTATACCAGGATTGAGGGGAGGGCCAGCATATATACCAGGATTGAGGGGAGGGCCAGCATATATACCAGGATTGAGGGGAGGGCCAGCATATATACCAGGATTGAGGGGAGGGCCAGCATATATACCAGGATTGAGGGGAGGGCCAGCATATATACCAGGATTGAGGGGGGGCAGCATATATACCAGGATTGAAGGGAGGGCCAGTATATATACCAGGATTGAGGGGAGGGTCAGCATATATACCAGGATTGAGGGGAGGGCCAGCATTTATACCAGGATTGAAGGGAGGGCCCGCATATATACCAGGATTGAGGGGAGGGCCAGCATATATACCAGGATTGAGGGGAGGGCCAGCATATATACCAGGATTGAGGGGAGGGCCAGCATATATACCAGGATTGAGGGGAGGGCCAGCATATATACCAGGATTGAGCGGAGGGCCAGCATATATACCAGGATTGAGGGGAGGGCCAGCATATATACCAGGTTGAAGGGAGGGCCAGCATATATACCAGGATTCAAGGGAGGGCCAACATATATACCAGGATTGAGGGGAGGGCCAGCATATATACCAGGATTGAGGGGAGGGTCAGCATATATACCAGGATTGAGGGGAGGGCCAGCATATATACCAGGATTGAAGGGAGGGCCAGCATATATACCAGGATTGAAGGGAGGGCCAGCATATATACCAGGATTGAGGGGAGGGCCAGCATATATACCAGGATTGAGGGGAGGGTCAGCATATATACCAGGATTGAGGGGAGGGCCAGCATATATACCAGGATTGAAGGGAGGGCCAGCATATATACCAGGATTGAGGGGAGGGCCAGCAAATATACCAGGATTGAGGGGAGGACCAGCATATATACCAGGATTGAGCGGAGGGCCAGCATATATACCATGATTGAGGGGAGGGCCAGCATATATACCAGGGTTGAGGGGAGGGCCAGCATATATACCAGGATTGAGGGGAGGGCCAGCAAATATACTAGGGTTGAGGGGAGGGCCAGCATATATACCAGGATTGAGGGGAGGGCCAGCATATATACCAGGATTGAGGGGAGGGCCTGCATATATACCAGGATTGAGGGGAAGGCCAGCATATATACCAGGATTGAGGGGACGGCCAGCATATATACCAGGATTGAAGGGAGGGCCAGCATATATACCAGGATTGAGGGGAGGGCCAGCATATATACCAAGATTGAGGGGAGGGTCAGCATATATACCAGGATTGAGCGGAGGGCCAGCATATATACCAGGATTGAGCGGAGGGCCAGCATATATACCAGGATTGAGGGGAGGTCCAGCATATATACCAGGATTGAGGGGAGGGGCAGCATATATACCAGGATTGAGGGGAGGGCCAGCATATATACCAGGATTGAGGGGAGGGCCAGCATATATACCAGGATTGAGGGGAGGGCCAGCATATATACCAGGATTGAATGGAGGGCCAGCATATATACCAGGATTGAAGGGAGGGCCAGCATATATATCAGGATTGAGGGGAGGGCCAGCATATATATATGGATTGAGGGGAGGGCCAGCATATATACATGGATTGAGGGGAGGGCCAGCATATATACAAGGATTGAGGGGAGGGCCAGCATATATACCAGGATTGAGGGGAGGGCCAGCATATATACCAGGATTGAGGGGAGGGCCAGCATATATACCAGGATTGAGGGGAGGGCCAGCATATATACCAGGATTGAGGGGAGGGCCAGCATATATACCAGGATTGAGGGATGGGCCAGCATATATACCAGGATTGAGGGGAGGGCCAGCATATATACCGGGATTGAGAGGAGGGCCAGCATATATACCGGGATTGAGGGATGGGCCAGCATATATACCGGGATTGAGGGATGGGCCAGCATACATACCGGGATTGAGGGGAGGGCCAGCATATATACCGGGATTGAGGGGAGGGCCAGCATATATACCAGGATTGAGGGGAGGGCCAGCATATATACCAGGATTGAGGGGGGGGCCAGCATATATACCAGGATTGAGGGGAGGGCCAGCATATATACCAGGATTGATGGGAGGGCCAGCATATATACCAGGATTGAGGGGAGGGCCAGCATATATACCAGGATTGAGGGGAGGGCCAGCATATATACCAGGATTGAGGGGAGGGCCAGCATATATACCAGGATTGAGGGGAGGGCCAGCATATATACCAGGATTGAGGGGAGGGCCAGCATATATACCAGGATTGAGGGGAGGGCCACCATATATACCAGGATTGAGAGGAGGGCCAGCATATATAACAGGATTGAGCGGAGGGCCAGCACATATACCAGGATTGAGGGGAGAGCCAGCATATATACCATGATTGAGGGGAGGGCCAGCATATATACCAGGATTGAGGGGAGGGTCAGCATATATACCAGGATTGAGGGGAGGGCCGGCATATATACCAGGATTGAGGGGAGGGCCAGCATATATACCAGGATTGAGGGGAAGGCCAGCATATATACCAGGATTGAGGGGAGGGCCAGCATATATACCAGGATGTGGGTGAGCACATTCTTTATTTCTGCAGTCTCTTACCCCTGCTCCTGTCTGTGGCTGCTCTATGCTGCCCTCGCCTACTCTTTGTATCAGTTGTTTGTATCAGTAAAACCTCAATATTTAGGATAAATTGCCGTGTTGGCACTTGGTGATAAATAAGTGGGTTTTGGATTGCAGTTTGGGCACTCGGTCTCTAAAAGATTCGCCATCACTGTTTTAAACCAATCAATGTGCAAATATCAACATTTTTGAGAAAATACAATACATTTGATCAGATGTCAAAAAATATTCCATAAAAAAAAAATTGTGATCAGAAATCATAAAGAAAAATTAACTCTTTAATACCATTTTTACCAAAAATACATTGTAAAAAAAAGAAGTGTAATTTTCTACAGTACAATATTTATTTCTATTTTTCTCAAAAGAATTGTCATTTTAGGCCCCCAACAATTGAAAATCAATGTAAAAAGTGTATTTTAATACAATAAAAAAATCAGGGTAATTGTTCAGTTGTATTGCCAGTTTTACAGCACGACCCGTAGCGATTTACGATCCCACAGGTCGATGAGCTACAATCTTCGTGAAAAAGGATTCATCAATGTATCAGATGCTTTCTTGCATGTTTCTACATGGAGCAATACACATATGTTCCATGTCCCTTCCTCTAAGAAACCTTCAATGAACCCTGATAGGATCTACAGAGAATAGACAAGACGTCCTTTACAGTGTTACACACTTACTCGATACTCAGTCTAATTTCATCATTCATTTTACTTTCTGCTTACAAATGCTTTCATTAAAATAATGAATATCTGCATTGAGGACAGTAGAAGAACGAGTTTGTGTTTGTTCATCAAGATGCATTATCTTGGTCTCGTCTTGGCACTGTTAACTGTTGGTAGGTAGGCAGAGTACTGGAGAGGTTGCTCCCGTCGTTTAGAGAGTTGCTCCGGTGCGGTGTTCTGTTGGTAGACTGACCGCTTTGTTGGTTTGCTATCAGGTGGTGAATCATATCGGTTATGAGATTGAGTTTATGATCCATTTGAGTTACCTACAAATGTATAAAAAAAAATTCAAACAAAGAGAATAGCATAGATACAGACCACACTCCATACACATTTCACACTACCCATGAGCGCTGCCTGATATTGTAGCTTATCCCTAACCAAATCAATGGGGCCCTGAGTTGCAATACCAGACACACCCCATGGACAAGAGAGGCACAGTTTTGGGGAGAAATAAAGTAGATAGATCCTTTAATGCAATATTGGTTAGCCATTTAGACATTGTTGTTTTAATTGAAAACTAGAGTTGGTGCGATTCGTTTCGCAGCACTGGGTCCATCAGCCACGTCAGTAATCTTTGGATGCTGGACAGGAGCCTCAAGACCTGCCTTCTACCTTCCAAGATTCCCTGCTTCTCTTCTGATTAGCGGCATCTTTATGGTTACAGCATGATGCATATGTGACATTGCATTAGGCCGGCTAATCAGTAGAACAGCTGTGGATGCCGGGATGTAGGTGGTTCTCAGGGCTCCGATGCAGCGGTCACAGATTATGGATGTGGCTGATGGACTGGGTCCTGCGAATTGACTCGCACCAACTCTATTGGAAACCTTTGTTAGATTGAACTACTTAATGAACTCAGAAAGAGCTTTCTGTCCACATCCATGAAAGTAGTAGCCAACACTTAAAGGGGTTTTCTACTACTCGGACATCTCCTTCTCAATAAATATAATTTTGCCCTCAGTAAAATAATAACACCTATACTCCCCTCCAGTGTTCCAGCCATGTCGGCATTGGCTCTCCTTGGGATCACGTGACATTGTTATGTCAAGTGATCCCTGCTGCCAATCAGCGCTGGCTTCACTCTTCCTGCCTCCAGTTATAGCACATACCTGTACATCCGGAGGAAGTAAGAGCAGCAACAGCTCTCACTTCCTCTGGATGTATGCAAGTTGGCCAAAGGTGGGGAGAGTAAAGTCAGCGCTGATTGCCCCTAGGAATCATGAGATATAATGTCATACTGTCACGTAAGGTGTGGGAAAGACTAAGTGCAACACAAAGGGAAAGGGAACCCAGACTAGGGAAAGTGTGGAGTGGAGAACTCCTAGGCTGATCTAGTGTCACCCTGTCTCCACTAATGTCCCTTTATTGGTTCTTCACCAATCGCCGCACGCGTACCTCGGCCTGTCCTTCCCTGCCATTAGGCTCAGGCTAGGGAACAGAAAGGATGAGCACTAGTTGATCCCCACTGAACACTAAAGACAACAAGGGGGGACAAACAAGGGAAAATTGCTTAGCTTTAGTCGACTCCAGACAAATGCGCACACGTTCTCTAGCACCGGAGAGGAAGAAGTACTGCTCTTGCTCAAGCCTTCACAAGGGGTAATGAATACCGCCGGCACCTCCCTCTGGCTCACAACAGGTATTTATACATCCAGGCCAGGGTGTTAATTAGCGAGAAGGAAGCTAGCTGCTGCATCCTAGAGATACATATTCTAAGAAGTTGTCTGTAAGGCCAAATGAAGAGATCTCCTGCAACCAACTGCAGGATGACTGTCTGTCACTTCTGACACACCCATGACACACGCAATCCCCAGGAGAGCCAGTGCAGACACCGCTGGAATAGTGCTGGCACTGGAGGTGAGTATAGGTGTTATTATTTTACTGGGGGACACACATATGGATTGAGAAGGTGTTGTCTGAGTAATGGAAAACCCCTTTAAGCCTCCATATAATAGACTAAGCTAATAGTCTAAGGGGACATCCAGACTCTTCCCTGACAGATGAGGTCAGAGGAGGTAAAATTCAAACTGCCTGACCCTTAATGCCCGACCCTTTTGTTATTCAGGTGATAAGCTGCTGCCAGAGCCGTTTGGCAGTGATTTTCACAGTTCTCCACTTTGAAAACACATGAACATTTAACCAAGCCAAACCTTCTCGTGTATGAGAGTTGGGAGAGGTAGTGGACGGCCGAACCAGCAATCAACTTTCAGTTATTGTGTGTGGCCACCTTAACTTGTTGTTTCCCAATTTTTTTGTGTTAAGTATATAATTCCACCTGTGTTAATTCATAGTTTTGATGCCTTCAGTGTGAATGTACAATTTTCATAGTCATGAAAATACAGAAAAATCTTTAAATGAGAAGGTGTGTCCAAACTTTTGGTCTGTACTGTATATATATATATATATATATATATATATATATATATATATATATATATATATTATTTAGAATCATTTATTTTTATTTCAGACATGTAGTTCATACACATTCTAAAACATGTAGATCTATATTCTTTCTATTTGAACAAAGGAAATGGTTGATGCCTAAAAGGAGTTTTCATAAGTGATCTCTTGAGCAGCTCAGAGCTGTGCAGTCTCCTTACTTCCTGATTTCTGGCAGGACGGGCTCTTCTCCCTGAGTGATAGCTCTGATGAGCAGCAGAGCTGTAGTATTATTAGAACTATAAAGCTCAGCACAAGTTCTGCTGTAACACATTCAGCCATCAGTGGTTGGTTCTGGAATGTACTCTATCACTATCACTATTTTTACACATAGAGACAACAGGGTATTTGAGCAAGCACGCAGCCACAGACAATGAGAGCCTAGATACTGGGTGCCAGGAATTGTGATTCTACAGGATGGATAAGAGCATCTCGTCGAAAGCCTAAAGGGAGCAGCTAACTGATGTATAGAAATGAATGGGCTTGGACAGAGATAACGGTATGTTAGGAGTTAACTTTTCTCCTGGAATGTGACTACTGCACACTCTCTACCAAGGTCTACTAGTGGCTGAACTCCATGGAAATGAGCTTTACACTATGTAAGATAAAAGCTCTCATTGCAGGAGAATGACAGCAGATAGAAAAAGCAAGTCAGTGGCAAACTTGCGTATTTTCATGCTGTTTAACTAATTAAAGCAACTTAGTAATTTGAGAATACCTGTTTATTGACAAAGGTGTTATGAGACTTAATGAGGTTGTCTGGTTTAGAAACCACTTGCACATACTTGGGGCACTATACAGGTTAATAGTGGGGATTCTCCGTTGTAAACCTGAACCCATTTTATGCAGACTAGAGAGCAGTTACATGGAGTCATTCCCACTTTGAAGGTCCCAGTACTTCATTCATTACATAGTCAGCTTATTGATTTCACTGGATACTGTGCAGTACCTCCTGTTTCCTTTGGTGGCAGTGCAGGAGAATTAAATGCTTGTTGCCAGATTTTTCCACAAATGGCTTATCGCTGAGATTGCCAGCAACAGATCATCCTTTAGTCAGCATATTGGGGCCCTTCTAACAAAAAGACATTAACTAATGCAGACATTCCCTTTAAGTACAAAGCATATGCCAGTATACTATCTGCAAAGTAAAAAATAAATCCATTCTTAAGTGCTTAAAAGGAACGTGTCCTCTGTTGTTTAACCCCTATCTGCCCTACATGTATAGTGCATGTTGGGTGCGAGTGTGTAGAGTGGACTCTGCAACTCCACTCGCAATATACCTGCAGATTCCAGCTGTGTTATACTGCCGGTATTTGTCTGTAAAAGCCGCTATTAGAGCAGCTCTGGTTGCTGCTGTTAACCCCTTAGATGCTGCAGTAAATCCCTGACCGTGGTAGTTAAGGTGCGATGTCCCAGAGGTTAACCATTTTGGATGCCCATGGGATGTTGCCTTCCACCCCCCTTCACTAAGTGAAAGTGCTGCTTATGGATTTCAGTGGTAACCATGAGCCTGCTGACCGCCCCCATGGCTGCCATGTTGGTACATGAAAAAGTGGGATTGAAACATCGTATATAACCCAAAAAATGTTATTAATGAAAACCTCAGCAATTAACAAGCCCTCATAAAGCTCTATCGACCGAATCTCTGAAATATTTTCACCATCAAAATAAAACTATACAAGTTTGATATCTGGTTTTTCAAGTTTGCTCGACATGAGAATCATGTTCACAGGTCATTTTCACTGCACAACGAAACCTTAGAAACAAAACCCAAATACAGTGAAAAACGCAATCCCATTTAACTTCGCTTGGAATTTTTGTTCCAGTTTTCCAGTATATTGTAGGGTAAAAAAAAACAGCCCTCATACAGCTATGTCACACGAAAGGGGAGAAAGAAGGAGAGGAACAAAGAAAAAGCGCAAAAACTAAAACTGTCCATGGTGAGAAGGGATTACATTAAATTTATTTTAAATGTCATTTTTTTTAGATTTTCACTTTTTAACATCACAATCAAAAAAACCGATCCTGAAGTCTTACAATTTTCACACTGGCCACTAGTCCTAAGAATAGACTCATTGTGAAGGAAGGGTGAGGAGGTGAGCTGTGACTATCATTTCTTGTGAATGGTGGCTACTTTATCTGCTTTATATAGAGGTGTCATCTTTCATTGTCATTTTCAGTCATGATAATAAAACTGCTGAAAAATCTTCCGCATACAACAGGAAATATGAAACTAATTTTGGCCAGGGTGATAATTGCAGGATCTGTGGGTGTGTTTTTTTAGTTTAGATGGTTACTATAGTGAAAAAAAAGTAAAAAAAAAATAATAAATTTCATGTAAAAAGGTAATTTAAACAATTGGTTATTTTTTGATAACACATTCTCTTTAACTGCTCTTCTCTAATAAGATGGCAATATTGCACCGCTGCAAAAATAGGAAGAAGTAGTTTGTCAATTTTAAAGCAGCTTCTTGGAAACTAATGACTTAGTCATTGATATAACATCCTGACAAAATGACTGTTCACTGTCTGTTTCTGAGAAATTAATTCAAAGGTCACAACCGATATGGCTGCACTTCCTATTATCACTTTTGGAAAGACAGACAGTGGATAATGATTATTTCTATTATATATGATCTACGGTATATTCTGATTTGCTAAAAGTGAGATAAGTGACAAGTCTATTGGAAGTAGCAATCCTAAAAGTCAATATCGACCCTTTAACGAGCCTTGTCACATGACTTGGGAGAAAAGCCAAACCAGAATCTCAATTTGCAGCCACGGTGTTTCAGGGTATTGCTCCTCGTCAGTACAAAGCATGAGATCCGATTTGACTGTATGAGAGGCTTCTCACTGGGATCTAAAGGGTCATTTTTCTCCTTGTGGAGATTGACATGCCTGGCATGCCAGTGTATATATAGATACTCGGCACTCAAATATTCATAATGATAATGCAATTCTTTATTTCATAAAGAAATCCCAAAATTCAATGTAACGTTTCAGCCTTATGCAAAAGGCCTTTTTCAAACACTGAGACATAAATGAAACAGATAAAGAAATCAATATTACAAAATTAACACCACAATAGAATGTTTTATTTTAATTTTTTTATTATAAGAAAATAACATCCTGTTGTATTGTTGAAATCACTGAGATTTATTTAAATATAAAGACATTATTATATAATGTCAAATTAATGTGGGAATTCACTTACTTCATTCAAAATAAATTACAATATGACCAATTACATTTCAATATCTCATATACAGTTGAAACCAGAAGTTTCCATACACTATATAAAAAGACACACAGTATATGCATGTTTCTCTCAATATCTGACATGAAATCAGAATAAACCTTTCCTGTTTTAGGTCAATTAGGATTACCATCATTTGTAATATTTGCCAAATGCCAGAATAATGAGAGAGCGAGAATGCAGTAAGTAATAAAAATGCCTTAAAACAAAGTCAAAGCTTTCCATCCATTTCATTAGTATTTGGTACCATTGTCCTTAAAGTGAATGACTTGGGTGAAACATTTGGGATTTCCTCCCACAAGCTTCTCACAATATAAGGCTATGTGCCCACGTTGCGGAAATGAAGCAGAAAATTTCTGCTTCATTTCCGCATGTCCTCTCCCGGGAAAATGCATGCGGAATTCCACGCGCGTTTATCCTGCGTTTATCGCGCGTTTTCCACATGCGGAATTGCCTTGCGTTTTTTATTGCATTGCAAAGGCAATTCCGCTTGCGGAAACGCAAAATTAATTGACATGCTGTGGATTATTGCGCGCATCAAAAATCCGCAGCATGGGCATAGAACTTGCGGATTCCCCTTGGGGACCATGGGGGGCAGATTACCTAGCGTTTCACAAGCGTTTACCCTGAGGAAAGTCCGCAGCATATACGCTTGTAAAACGCTACGTGGGCACATACTCTTAGGTCGGAATTTGGGCCCATTTCTCCTGACACAACTGGTGTAACTGATCCAGGTTTTTAGGTCGTCTTTCTCGCACCGGCCTTTTCAGCTTTGCCCATACATTTTCAATAGGACTAAGATCAGGGCTTGGTGATGGCCGCCCCAAAACATTGACTTTGTTATCCTTAACCCCTTATTGACCAATAGACGTCTTTTTACTGATCTACAATATAAGAGACTAGCGTTCCCCGACAGGTGACTATCCTGTAGCTGTCACCTGTACATTATAGCTGACAACTTGCTGCATCAGCCATGATCAGTGTTGGCACAGACCATGGACGTTTAACCCCTTTGATTCTGTTGTCAATAGTGATTATAGAATCTAAATAGTTAACACAGTGTGGGGGCTTCCTTTTAACTTTATCGGCACCTTGATATCTTGATTGTGTGGTCCTGATGTTTGCCTTGGCAGTTCATGGCCAAATAACTACCTTTAAAGTATGCCGGCTATAATTGCCTGTTCAGAAGTTATCAAAATCTAGATTGTAAAAATAAACTGTTTCATTCTTGTCATTCCACTTTCCATTACTTCCTGAAAAGAACCAGAAGGGTTAATGAACTATATGAAAGCAATTTTAAATACGTTGAGGGGTGCAGTGTTTAACCCCTTTACAACCCAAGGTGGTTTGAACGTTAATGACCAGGCCAATTTTTACAATTCTGACCACTGTCACTTTATGAGGTAATTACTCTGGAACGCTTCAACGGATTCCCCTGATTCTGAGATTGTTTTTTCGTGACATATTGTACTTCATGATTGTGGTAAAATTTCTTCGATATCACTTGCATTTATTTGTGAAAAAAATGGAAATTTGGCGAAAATTTTGCAATTTTCAAAATTTTAATTTTTATGCCCTTAAATCAGAGAGATATGTCACACAAAAGAGTTAATAAATAAAATTTCCCACATGTCTACTTTACATCCGCACAATTTTGGAACCAAAATTTATTTTTGTTAGGGAGCTATAAGGGTTAAAAGTTGACCAGCGATTTCTCATTTTTCCAACAAAATTTACAAAACCATTTTTTTAGGGACCACATCACATTTGAAGTCACTTTGAGGGGTCTTTATGACAGAAAATACCCAAAAGTGACACCATTCTAAAAACTGCATCCCTCAAGGTGCTCAAAACCACATTCAAGAACTTTATTAACCCTTCAGGTGCTTCACAGGAATTTTTGGAATGTGTAAGAAAAAAATGAACATTTAACTATTTTCACAAAATTGTTAGTTTAGACCCAATTTTTTTTATTGTTGCAGGGGTTACAGGAAAAAATGGACCCCAAAATTTGTTGTGCAATTTCCCCTGGGCACGCAGATACCCCATATGTGGGGATAAACCACTGTTTTGGCGCACGGCAGGGCTCGGAAGGGAAGGAGCGCCATTTGACTTTTTGATTGTAAAATTTGCTTGAATAATTAGCGGACGCCATGTTGCGTTTGGAGAGCCCCTGATGTGCCTAAACAGTGTAGCTCCCCCACAAGTGACCCCATTTAGGAAACTAGACCCCCCAAGGCACCTATCTAGATGCATAGTGAGAACTTGGAACCCCTAGGTGCTTCACAAATTGATTCGTAAAGATGAAAAAGTATTTTTTTTCCCACTTTTTCATTTTTACGAATCAATTTGTGAAGCACCTGAGGGTTCCAAGTGCTCACTATGCATCTAGATAGGTGCCTTGGGGGGTCTAGTTTCCAAAATGGGGTCACTTGAGGGGGAGCTCCACTGTTTAGGCACATCAGGGGCTCTCCAAACACAACATGGTGTCCGCTAACAAATTGAATGGAAAATCGGCTCAAATTGTTAGCGGACACCATGTTGCGTTTGGAGAGCCCCTGTGTGCCTAAACATTGGAGCTCCCCCAAAAGTGACCCCATTTTGGAAACTATACCCCTCAAGGATTTTATTAAGGGGTATAGTGAACATTTTGAACGACACAGAATTTGATAACATTAGGTCATCATATTGAATAAGTTGTCATTAGTCTTGAGCGCAAGTGCTCGCTACTTGAGTTTGCATCGGGTACTCAGGTATGCACCATGTATCACGGGTGCTCAAGTGAAATGCTCGAGTCCCCGCCCGCATGTTTCACGGTTATTAGACACCCCAAAAAAAACATGCGGGGATCGCTCGTGCATGGCAGGCAATCCCCGCGAGGTTTTTTTGGCCGCGAAGCAAATGGGGCGGAGACTCGAGCACACGCGATACTCAATGCATACCCGAGCACCCGATGCAAACTCAAGTAGCGAGCTCTTGCGCTCAACACTAGTTTCCATATCGTCATCTTTTTTTTTTTTCTTTACTTTTGAAAAAAAAACAACCCCAACCCTAACATTAGCACAACCCCAACCCCAGCCCTAGCGTTTATTTTTTACGCCGTTCCTCGTGCGGTATAAATGATGAGATTACTTTATTCTTCGGGTCGGTGCGATTACAGCGATACCAGAATCATATGGGGTTTTTATGATTGACAGCTATCACACACTAAAAGACACATATTTTGTAAAATCTAGTTTTTGCATTGCCATATTTTGGCCGAGAGAGTCATGTGATGACTTGTTTTTTGCGGGATGAGTTGACGTTGTTATTGTTGCGATTTTCAGGCATGTGCCATTTTTTGATCGCTTTCTATTCCAGCTTTTGGGAGACAGAATAAACAAAAACCAACAATTCAGGAATTGTTTGTTTTTTTTTGTTTGTTTTATTCTGCTCCGGGTGTGGTAGAATTGATAAGGTAGCTTTATTCTTTGGGTTAGTACATTTACAGCGGTACCACATTTATATCGTTTTTTATGTTTTGGCGCTTTTACACAATAAAAGCTATTTTATAGAAAAAATAATTTTTTTGCATTGCTTTATTCTGAGCTGTAACTTTTTGATTTTTCGGATGATGGAGCTGTATAGCAGCTTGTTTTTTGCGGGACAAGATGACGTTTTCAGCGGTACCATTTTTATTTATATTCGTCTGTTTGATCGCGTGTTATTCCATTTTTTGTTTGGCGGTATGATGATAAAGCATTGTTTTTTGCTTTGTTTTTTATTTTTATTTTTTACCGTGTTCACTGAAGGGGTTAAATAGTGGAATCATTTTATAGTCCGGGTCGTTACGGACGCGGCGATACCAAATATGTGTACTTTTATTGTTTGTTTTTTCATAATAATATTTATTGATGGGTACATTATATTTTTATTTTTAGTGGATTCTTTTTTTTATTTTATTTTTTTTGTTTTACAATTTTTTTTTTTTTTTTTTTTCACTTTCTGGGAGTTTTTACACTTTTATACTTTGTCCCACTGTGGGACTTTCACTTTTTTATTCTGATCGCCTGCACAGCATAGGGATGGAGCACCATCCCTGTGCCATGCAGGCTGTCAGCGCTGGACAGGGAGAAGATTGTTTGGACATGCGCAGTGCATCTCCAAACTATCTTACTGCTGTCTGGTGACCCGGATGTTGTCATGACGACATCGGGTAGTCATGGCAACACCCGGGAAGCCGCGGCAGACAGCGCTGGAGCCGGAAGAGGAGGTGAGTATACCGATCATCTCCCCTTGCCTCCGCAATGCTGTGATCGACTTCGATCGCAGCATTGCGAGGGTTAATGTGCTGGGAGCGGTGCGGGACCGCTCCCTGCACATAGTACCGGGTGTCAGCTGTGACAATCAGCTGACACCCGGCGGCCATCGCGCCCGCACAGCCTGTGTGCGCGCGCGATCGCGATGACGTACTAATACGGGTCAGGCTCTTAAAGCCCAGGGCACAGACGAGTATTAGTACATCATGGGCTTTAAAGGGGTTAAAATGGTAACACTTTTGGGTGGTTTCCAACATATACAGTGCCTACAAGTAGTATTCAACCCCCTGCAGATTTAGCTGGTTGACACATGCGGAATTAACTTGGCATTGTGACATTTGTACTGTAGATCAGCCTGGAAGTGGGAAATGCACTGCAGCAAATTTTGGTTTTGTTTTTTTCTTTTTTTTTTTTTTAAAACGTTAAAAGTTAATTCAGAGTGTCATTTATTATTCAACCCCTCAAACCACAAGAATTCTGTTTGGTCCCCCTAAAGTATTAAGAAGTAGTTCAGGCACCAAGAATAATTAGCTTCACATGTGTGGATTAAAGATCTCTTTTGCCAGCCTTTTCTGACTATTTAAGACCCTCCCCAAACTTGTGAACAGCACTCAGACATGTTCAACATGGGAAAGACAAAGGAGCATTCCAAGGCCATCAGAGACAAGATCGTGGAGGGTCACAAGGCTGGCAAGGGGTACAAAACCCTTTCCAAGGAGTTGGGCCTACCTGTCTCCACTGTTGGGAGCATCATCCGTAAGTGGAAGGCTTATGGAACTACTGTTAGCCTTCCACGGCCTGGACAGCCTTTGAAAGTGTCCTCCCGTGCCGAGGCCAGGCTTGTCCGAAGAGTCAAGGCTAACCCAAGGACAACAAGGAAGGAGCTCCGGGAAGATCTCATGGCAGTGGGGACATTGGTTTCAGTCAATACCATAAGTAACGTACTCCACCGCAATGGTCTCCGTTCCAGACGAGCCCGTAAGGTACCTTTACTATCAAAGCGTCATGTCAAGGCTCGTCTACAGTTTGCTCAAGATCACTTGGAGGACTCTGAGACAGACTGGTTCAAGGTTCTATGGTCTGATGAGACCAAGATCGAGATCTTTGGTGCCAACCACACACGTGACGTTTGGAGACTGTATGGCACTGCATACGACCCCAAGAATACCATCCCTACAGTCAAGCATGGTGGTGGCAGCATCATGCTGTGGGGCTGTTTCTCAGCCAAGGGGCCTGGCCATCTGGTCCGCATCCATGGGAAGATGGATAGCACGGCCTACCTGGAGATTTTGGCCAAGAACCTCCGCTCCTCCATCAAGGATCTTAAGATGGGTCGTAATTTCATCTTCCAACAAGACAACGACCCAAAGCACACAGCCAAGAAAACCAAGGCCTGGTTCAAGAGGGAAAAAGTCAAGGTGTTGGAGTGGCCTAGTCAGTCTCCTGACCTTAACCCAATTGAAAACTTGTGGAAGGAGCTCAAGAATAAAGTCCACATGAGACACCCAAATAACCTAGATAACTTGGAGAAGATCTGCATGGAGGAGTGGGCCAAGATAACTCCACAGACCTGTGCCGGCCTGATCAGGTCTTATAAAAGATGATTATTAGCTGTAATTGCAAACAAGGGTTATTCCTCAAAATATTAAACATAGGGGTTGTATAATAATTGACCCACACTTTTATGTTTAAAATTTAATAAAATTCAACTGAGCAACATAACTTTTTGGTTTGTAAGATTTATGCTTCTGTTCATAAAACCTACTCTCGTTTGCAGTTTGAAGGCTCTAACTTATTTGCATCTTATCAAACCAGCTAAATCTGCAGGGGGTTGAATACTACTTGTAGGCACTGTAAGACTCGCAGGCTAAGTGCCCACGAAGCAAAAATGCTCCGGATTTTTTCTGTATCTCCCTGGCAGGAAAAATGCATGCGGATTTTACATGCGTTTTTCCCGCCAGGTAGAAGCGTTTTTGCATGCATTTTTGCATGCGGGTTGTCAAGCGCTTTTCCAAGCGATTTTAGCATCACTTGGAAAAGTGCT
Organism: Phyllobates terribilis; assembly: GCF_046119375.1. Classification (NCBI taxonomy): domain Eukaryota; kingdom Metazoa; phylum Chordata; class Amphibia; order Anura; family Dendrobatidae; genus Phyllobates; species Phyllobates terribilis. The sequence continues at coordinate 423,923 of NW_027363402.1, read as the reverse complement.
TGACAACTTGGTCACACTATATAAATCCATGCAACCGGCATGGATTTATATAGTGTGACCAAGTTAATAGTTAAAAAAGAATAAAAATGGTAAACAAAAAAAACATTCTACTCGCTTTCCGATAGCCCCCGGTCTCCTTCTCCGGTGCGTCCGGTGTCTTGGGCGGCTCGCGATGGTGTAAAAGGACTTTCCATGACGTCATTTAGTCATGTGACAGGTCAAGCGACCGCCGACATCAACGGTCACGTGACCTGTCACATGACTAAATGACGTCATGGAAGGTCCTTTTACACCACCACGAGCTGCCGAAGACACCGGACGCACCATACAAGAGACCGGGGGCCATGAGAAGGTAAGTATAATGTTATTTTTTATTTTATTCTTTTTTAACTACAGGTACTATGGTACCCGGGTCTGGAGGAGAGTCTCCTCTTCTCCAGACCTGGGTACCATCCGCACATTGAATCACTTAATATCCACATGTGTACATATAGTCATTAAGATATTATGCAATTCAATGGAAGTCAATGGCGGCAATTACGCCGCGTTTCCGCAAAATTAATGGATATGCTTCAGATTTTTCCGCAATGATAATCTGCAGCGTAAATTTCCGCAGCATGTGCACAGTGTTGCACAGCTTCTGGATACCCACAGTTGCAGTATAAAACTTCACAGAGCAGATTACTGGGGATGACAAGCTTTTACTTCTCAGAACATGAGGTAAAGGAAAAAACGCACAGTCACACAGTACTGCATCAGGAAGTAAGAACAGAATAGAAAATACAAGAGAGACTTTTTTTCTTTTACAATACAGCAAACAAGGAAACTTTACACAACATCGCCATCTACTGTCAGATCAGCATAAAGTCCTCCTTCACACAAACAAAGAAGTCCACAACTGTTGCATATACCAACACACAGCACATGCGGGTTATCATTGAGGACCATGGGGCACGCATTACCAAGCGTTTAAGCGTTTTCGCTCCTAAAATTCCGCAGCAAAAACGCTTGAAAAACGCACAGTGGGCACGCAGCCTCAAAGTCACTTCAAAACTGAACAGGTCCCTATAAAAATAAGTTTTGTACATTTCCTTGAAAAAAATGAAAAATAACTGCTACATTTTTAAATCTTCTAAAATGCTAATAAAATAAAACAACGTTTTACAAATGGTGCTGATGTAAAGCAGACATGAGGGAAATGTTATTTATTACTGTTTTTGTGTGGTATGACTATTGGGATTAAAGGCATAATCAATCATAGTTTGAAAAGTGCAATTTTTAAGACATTTTTGCCAAGTTTCTGATATTTTTTTAAATAAACGCAAACCATATCAGCCTAAATTTACCATTATTATGAAGTATCATGTGTCACAAAAAACAGTCTCAAAAGCTATGGGATATGTTATTCCAGAGTTATTACTACATAAAGTGACACTGGTCAGATTTAAAAAAATTGGTTTGGTCACGAAGAGATTAAGCCACTTTGTTACCATTTTGGCAGTATGCTTCAGGTCATTGCTCATTTGGAGGACCCATTTCTGCTCAAGCTTTAACTTCCTGGCTGATGTCTTGAGATGTTGCTTCAGTATTGCCACATAATCTTCTTTTCTCATGAAGCCATCTACGTATTTTGTGATGTGCACCAAGTCCCTCTTGCAGCAAAGCAACCCCACAACATGATGCTGCCACCCCCGTGTTTCACAGTTGGGATGGTGTTCTTAGGCTTCTAAGCTTCTCCCTTTTTCCTCCAAACTTAACGATGGTCATTATGCACAAAAAGTTCAATTCTAGTTTCATCAGACCACAGGACATGTCTCCAAAAATTAAGGTCTTTGTTCCTGTGTGCATTTGCAAACATTAATCTGGATTTTTATGTTTCTTTTGGAGTAATGGTTCCTTCATGGCAGAGTGGTCTTTCAGCCCATGTTGATACAGTACTCGTTTCACTGTGAATTGTCACTCTGACAATCTTACTAGCTTCTGCCATCCTCTTCACAAGGTCTTTTGCTTTTGTCCTGGGGTTGATATGCACATGTCGGACCAAAGCACGTTCATCTCTGGGACACAGAACCTGTCTCTTCCTGAGTGGTATGATGGCTGGACATTCCAATCTTGTTTGTACTTGCATATAATTGTTTGAACAGATGAACGAGGCACCTTCAGATATCTTGAAATTGTACCCAAGGATGAGCCAGACTTGTGCAAGTCCACAATTCTCTTCCTGATATCTTGGCTGATTTATTTACACTTTCCCATGATGCTACACAAAGAAGCAGTGTGTTTCAGGTGTGCATTAAAATACATCCACAGGTGTGTCTCTAATTAACTCAGATGTTGCCCAAAAAACTATTAGAAGCTTCCAAACACATGGCATCATCATATGGGCAGTTGAGAATTGTTTAACCACTTCGCACCAGAGCCTGGTTTTGCCTTCGTGACCGGGTCAATTTTTTCAATTCTGACCACTGTCAATTTATGAAGTAATTACTCTGGAACGCTTCAACAGATTCACCTGATTCTGAGATTGTTTTTTCGTGACATATTGTACTTCAGGATAGTGGTAACATTTCTTCGATATCACTTGTGTTTATTTGTGAAAAAATCGGAAATTTGCCGAAAATTTTGAAAATTTTGCAATTTTCAAAATTTGAATTTTCATGCCCTTAAATCAGAGAGATATGTCACACAAAATAGTTAATAAAGAACATTTCCCACATGTTTACTTTACATCAGCACAATTTTGGAACCAAAATTTTTTTTTGTTAGGGAGCTATAAGGGTTAAAAGTTGACCAGCGATTTCTCATTTTTCCAACAAAATTTACAAAAACATTTTTTTAGGGACCACATCACATTTGAAGTCACTTTGAGGGGTCTTTATGACAGAAAATACCCAAAAGTGACACCATTCTAAAAACTGCACCCCTCAAGGTGCTCAAAACCACATTCAAGAACTTTATTAACCCTTCAAGTGCTTCACAAGAATTTTTGGAATGGGGAAGAAAAAAATTAACATTTAACTTTTCTCACAAAAATGTTATTTTAGACCCAATTTTTTTTATTTTCACAGGGGTAACAGGAAAAAAATGAACCCCAAAATTTTTTGTGCAATTTCTCTTGAGCGCGCTGATGCCCCATATGTGAGGGAAAACCACTGTTTGGGCGCACTGCAGGGTTCGGAAGGGAAGGAGCGCCATTAGACTTTTTGAATGCAAAATTTGTTTGAATAATTAGCAGACACCATGTTGCGTTTGGAGAGCTCCTGATGTGCCTAAACAGTGGAAGCCCCCCACAAGTGACACCATTTTGGAAACTAGACCCCTTAGGGAACTTATCTAGATGTGTGTTGAGCACCTTGAACCCCAAGGTGCTTCACAGAAGTTTATAATATTGAGCTGTAAAAATAAAATTTTCACATTTTTCCCACAAAAATGTTTTTAATTCCCTAATTTTGCATTATTATAAGGGTAATAGAATAATTTGCACCATGAAATTTGTTGTGCAATTTCTCCTGAACACGCCGATACCCCATATGTGGGGGAAAACCACTGTTTGGGCGCACGGCAGGGTTTGGAAGGGAAGGAGCGCCATTTGACTTTTTGAACGTAAAATTTGCTTGCATAATTAGCGGACGCCATGTTGCATTTGGGGGGCCCCTGATGTGCCTAAACAGTGGAAACCCCGCACAAGTGACACCATTTTGGAAACTAGACCCCTTAGGGAACTTAACTAGATGTGTGGTGAGCACATTGGGAGACAAAATAAACAAATCAGTAGCAGGTGAAGAATTGGTTTTATTTATTTTTTACGCTGTTCCTCATGCGGTATAAGTGATGAGATTACTTTATTCTTTGGGTCGGTGCGATTACAGAGATACCAGATTCATATCGGGTTTTTATGATTGACAGCTGTAACACACTAAGAGACGCTTTTTTTTGCAAAATCTAGTTTTTGCATCGCCATATTTTGAGAGCTAAAATTTTTCCATATTTCGGCCGACAGAGTCATGTGATGGCTTGTTTTTTGCGGGACGAGTTGACATTTTTATTGGTACCATTTTTGGGTACGTGACATTTTTTGATCGCTTTCTATTCCGTTTTTTGGGAGGTAAAATTAACAAAAAACAACAATTCAGGAATTGTTCTTTGAGGTTTTTTTTTATGCCGTTCTGCGTGTGGTAAAAGTGATAAGGCAGCATTATTCTTCAGGTCAGTACGTTTACAGCGATACTACACTTACTGTATATTTTTTTATGTTTTGGCGCTTTTACACAATAAAACAATTTTATAGAAAAAATATATTTTTTTCATTGCTTTATTCTGAGAGCTATAACTTTTTTATTTTTCGGCTGATGGAGCTCTATGGCGGCTTGTTTTTTGCGAAACAAGATGACGTTTTCAGCGGTACCATGTTTATTTCCATTTTGCTTTTTGATCGCATTTTTTTCTACTTTTTGTTTGGCGATATGAGGAAAAAGCATAGTTTTTTGCTCCGTTTTTTATTTATTTTTATTACGGTGTGCACAGTTGTTTCGGATGCGGCGATACCAAATATGTGTACTTTTTTTGTTTTTGCATAAATATACGGATTTATCGGTTTAATATTTTATTTATTTATTTTTATTTATTTTGTGATTTTTTTTTAGTAGTTTGAAAACATTTTTTTTACATTTTTACTTAGTCCCTGTATGGTACATTAATTTTTATTTTTCTGATCACTGATCTCATGTAATGTAATAGACATATATTACATTACATGAGATCTTTGCTGACTGTTTCACAGTCAGTGTCTCCTGCCAGGTTTCAGCTGCAGGCTGAGCCTGGCAGAACACCGTATATGGCAGATCTGGAGGCGGTCATGTGACCTCCAGCTGCCATAGCAACGCCAGGTCCTGGAAGGTATCAGGGGTCGTCGGAGAGGTAAGTAGACGACCCCCTCTCCTCCTGCTGTCTTCTATATGCCGCGATCACTATAGATCGCGGCATATAGAAGACAGCAAAGGGTTAACATCACTGGGACCTGATCCAATCAGGTCCCGATGATGTTCTCTGTCAGAGCTATCGCTCTGCACCGCACCCGCAGCACTTGCAGGACCCTCGGGGTCCTGAGCGCTGCGGGACCACCCACCGTTTTTAAGCGTCCGCGCTGCACAGAGCCCAGGCAGCGTGGACGTTTATCTACAGTGGGCGGTCGGGAAGCGGTTAAATAAAAAAAAGTTTTCACAAAGTAAAATAGAGAGTTACCTTTTTGTTATCATCTAGGACTGTGTTCATACTTTCTATCCCTAGCGTATCAATAGGTCCATCAAAGATAACCCATTTTCTTTCCGGGGTCTCAGATAACGCAAACTCCCGGAAAGTATTAGCGACTATCCCATCGGTCCACTGCAAATGAAGAGAGGCATCAATAAAATTGCTCTTCCCATAAAATCCAATACAATCCCACAATTGAAAGGATTATTAAAGGGAACGCCTGGGATTATGACATTGATGATACACATGTATTGACTACACGTGGCCCCTATTGAAGTGAACGTGCCGGCACCGGGAGAGACCGCAAGTAAGTGATTTGCATATATGCGGTCACATGCCAACTAGAAGTGCGTGACCTCACTCAAAGCAAGTGTATTGAGTGAGGCCAGACACAGTCTAGTCAGAATGTGGCTGGAAGTATGCAAACTTATGCTAATTTCTGGCATAAATAATACAATTATTTATGCCAAACTTCACATGCCAGAAATGCAAGTGACGCGCCCCCTGGGCCATATTCTTTAGGGGAATACCCGGAGCCGGATCAGATGGGGGTTGTAGTCTCCGAGTGGCTGTGACCCGGTCCGTGCCCAGGGTGTCAAGCTCAGAGTATGTGGCAGTCCTACAGATGTTATAAAGTTCTTTATGTCGACTACGCCACCCGTTGTATTGCGGTCACTACGGCCGCCGCTGCAGCAGGGTCCGCTGAGGCTGATGGTGTTGGTGCAGCTTTTGATAGTATAACCCCCAACGGGTGGGGTATAGCCTCAGGGGGTCAGGTGCAGAGGATGGGGGTTGTGGTGGTGCAGCATAGATGGTAATTAAAGACAGAGTCGGGTTGTGCAGTTTAGGGTATTTACTTACTGCTGATGTTCCGGTCACTCCAGCTTCAAGTGACCACCCGAGCCGTGCTGCGTCCACCAGGTCCTGGATTCAGCCAACCCCCAAGCAAGTCCGGAGCGTGACCCTGAGCCCTCCTTCCTGTCCTGTCTTCTGGCCGTCCCCACCAGGGATCCACCTAGGTCCAGCTCCCTCGGGCCTTCTGTTGGGAAACCCTTGGCCTTGGGTTCCCTGACCCTACACGTGGTTTGCCTTCAGGGTGGATGTGGTGGGTGGCCGTGGCAGATCCTGCCCACGGCCTCCGGTCTCTGGCTGAGGTGTGCTTTAGCCCCCACCAGTTTGGGATCCGGTACCCTTTTGCCAACTCTTCACCCTGTGTTTGTATGTGGGTTCTCAGAGTTCCTTTTCTTTCACCCTCTGGGTCTCTCTTTCTCCTCTCTCTCTCTGGGGCTGCTCTGCTCCTCTTCCTCTGACTTCTCTGCAAAGACTGGCTGACTGACCCTGATCTTAGATGGTGCCCACCTTAAATACTCCCTCTATGTGTGAGCTCAGGTGACCAGCACCCAATGAGCTCCTATCTTTACCCAGGCTGCTCCCCCTATCTGCCCCTACACTACTTGGGATGTACCACCCCCCTCCCACTCCAGCCAGGAACAGACTCGGTCGTACCTGCACATTTCTAAGTGGGAGTACCGTTGGTCTGTTCCTCGGAAATGGGATGTGTGTAGTGCATGCAGCTTTCTGAGCTCAGCTCCACACTCCATCCTTACCCGGGAGTGGAATATCACACCTCTGGGTTGAGGTGCAATACCCCTGTAGCAGCCGAATCCTCAGGGTGCTACATTCCCCCCTGGTAAATCACAGCACGTCCTCGGGCCGTAAGATATAAAACATCCACAAACATACATTTTTTTTTCATATAAACAACATAATAAAACATCATATAAAACTTTTCATATTAATAACATTCTCGTCGCCTCTGGCTCCTCCTCCGGTCACTGTGCAACGTGTGACCGGGTAAAGTGCGACAGTCTTTGGAACTCGTGGCTTTCCTATAAAACCGGTAGGGGGCGCTTTAGGAAGCGCAACTATATACAAGGAAATATGGCCGCTCTCAGTCCTCGGTCAGTGGGAATAGGGACACACGGGTTAACAGTTCAGTTCTCTGGTCCCAACGGGGACTATATTATCAGCAACAGTTTCTTTGGTACCCCTACGGGTAACTATATACAGCTTCTACTCTGCCGTACTCAACGACGACGTCCTCCTGCTCTTTCTTTGTGGTTACCTTTAGCTTCAGACCCGTCCGGGTCCTCTTGTTCTTCCTCCTCACACCGCAGCTCCTCCTCCGTCAGGCGATGCACATGGAGGGCGTAGGGTCCTTTGGCACACTTGTGCCGGGTAAAGGTGACCTCGTCCCCGATGTAAAGGTCACGACCTCTGTGTCCCTCCGGTAGGTGGGACTCAACGTCTCTCCTGGTCACGAAGACGTCGCCTGGGGTGCGGTGATCTCGGATGAAGCCCCACTCGTGCTGCATATTGAACTTGATCACAGTCCCGGTGGAAGGGGGACCATGGGCTGCACGGGGACTCCTCCTGGCCTGGCTCTTCTGCTCCGCGCTCCTTATCTGGGCTTGTTGTTCCCGGACCCGCCTCTCTCTCCGCTCTCTCTCAAAGACCTCGAGCTGCTGGCGGCAGCACTCTGCACGCTCCGCTGCGGCTGCCCGAGTCTCCTGAGTGAACCCCATGAGATCTTCTCCGGTGGGGTCCCACTCAAACTGCGCTTCTGCTAGCGGGGGCGAGATCCTCTTGACGGGCTTTGGAGCCGGGATCAGGGGTTCATCTAGGGGTCTCTCTTTCCGGAGTCGGGGATGGTGAAACTCCGGTGGCCATATAAATGGCTGCCCATCCGGGCACGTATGTTGGGCGAACAGATCTTCTCCCAGATGCGGCACTCTTGGTTTTATGGGCGCGGTGGTGGTGGCGCCCGGGTTGCCCAGGCCTTGCGGCCAGGCCTGGGGCACCTGGAAAGTGAAGGGCACCGTAAGGACGGCGGCGCCCTGGGCTACTTGGCCCTGCGACCAGGCCGGTGGCTCCGCGGAGGTAGGGGGCGCTGTTGGTATTGCGGCGCCCGGGGGTACTAGGCCTTGCGACCAGGCTGGTGGTACTTCCTGCTTGGTCACGCTCGGGGTCGAGGCGTGTGACGTCACAGGGGTCGCGGCTGCGGCTTCCGGTTGAGGCCTAGTCTGTGGCGGTGACGTTGCGGTTACGGGCACGGCAGGGGGTACTTCGGGCTCTGCGACGGGGAGCTGGGGCAGGTACGCGGTTTCCCGGTTTGGGGTAGAGACGTCCCCTTTACCTGCCTCCCTTCGTTCGGCTCCCTTCTCGGCGCCGTCTCCGGCCTTCAGTCCTCCTGCGCCATCCTCAGAGGCGGTCTGTCTCCTCGTCTCGGGTGGCGTGCTCCGCTGACGAGTCTTGGTCTGCTGGGCCATCTCTCGGCTCCACTCCGCCAACGTCTCTCGTTGCACCCGGGCCATCCTCCGTGCGAGGCCCTCCAACGCGGTCTGTGCACACTCCCGGTCTCGGGGGAGCTGTGCTAGGACCTCCACTAGGCCTAGTGGGGTCGTTGCTTCTAGCAGGCTCCTGACCAACGGGTCGGTGCTGCTCTGCTCTCCTTCCGTTGTCTCCAGCAGGCTCCTGGCCAGCGGGCCGGTGCTGCTCTGCTCTTCTCCCATCTCCGGGTAAGCTTCTTCTGGACTCAGCTCTAGGCTTCTTGTCTCCGGGTGCGCTCGCTCCAGACTCCTCCAGGCGGCACCCATCTTCGTTCTTTTCTTTCGTCTCCTCCCCCTTCGAGGGCGGTCCCGGGGCCACTTGGTGACTGTCAGCTCCAGGGGCGGTTCTTTCACGCTGACAGACACCTCTAGCATCACAGTCTCTGTTGGTGGGGGCGGTTTCCACTTTTGGCGCCATTTTCGGTCCTGGCCCACGATGGGAGGTGGCCTCTCGCCACCCTCTGGCACGCCCATAATGGCGTCCGCTCTTCCAAGGCGGGAAACCTTTGGAAATGGCGGGAATCGCTTCCCAGTGGCGGGAAACTCTGCAGATGGCGGGAAAAAGTTGTTAATGGCGGACACCCGGCGGGAATCGACTGGTGATGGGGTCCGATGGCGGGGACCCTCCGGAACCGGCAGGAGACTTCTTCTTGAGGTAAACTTGCACTTTTCTTCAGGCACGCAGTACCCGGGTGTTGCGGGCACGTAATCCTGCCGACTACGCCAAAGTTGACGCGCCCCCTGGGCCATATTCTTTAGGGGAATACCCGGAGCCGGATCAGATGGGGGTTGTAGTCTCCGAGTGGCTGTGACCCGGTCCGTGCCCAGGGTGTCAAGCTCAGAGTATGTGGCAGTCCTACAGATGTTATAAAGTTCTTTATGTCGACTACGCCACCCGTTGTATTGCGGTCACTACGGCCGCCGCTGCAGCAGGGTCCGCTGAGGCTGATGGTGTTGGTGCAGCTTTTGATAGTATAACCCCCAACGGGTGGGGTATAGCCTCAGGGGGTCAGGTGCAGAGGATGGGGGTTGTGGTGGTGCAGCATAGATGGTAATTAAAGACAGAGTCGGGTTGTGCAGTTTAGGGTATTTACTTACTGCTGATGTTCCGGTCACTCCAGCTTCAAGTGACCACCCGAGCCGTGCTGCGTCCACCAGGTCCTGGATTCAGCCAACCCCCAAGCAAGTCTGGAGCGTGACCCTGAGCCCTCCTTCCTGTCCTGTCTTCTGGCCGTCCCCACCAGGGATCCACCTAGGTCCAGCTCCCTCGGGCCTTCTGTTGGGAAACCCTTGGCCTTGGGTTCCCTGACCCTACACGTGGTTTGCCTTCAGGGTGGATGTGGTGGGTGGCCGTGGCAGATCCTGCCCACGGCCTCCGGTCTCTGGCTGAGGTGTGCTTTAGCCCCCACCAGTTTGGGATCCGGTACCCTTTTGCCAACTCTTCACCCTGTGTTTGTATGTGGGTTCTCAGAGTTCCTTTTCTTTCACCCTCTGGGTCTCTCTTTCTCCTCTCTCTCTCTGGGGCTGCTCTGCTCCTCTTCCTCTGACTTCTCTGCAAAGACTGGCTGACTGACCCTGATCTTAGATGGTGCCCACCTTAAATACTCCCTCTATGTGTGAGCTCAGGTGACCAGCACCCAATGAGCTCCTATCTTTACCCAGGCTGCTCCCCCTATCTGCCCCTACACTACTTGGGATGTACCACCCCCCTCCCACTCCAGCCAGGAACAGACTCGGTCGTACCTGCACATTTCTAAGTGGGAGTACCGTTGGTCTGTTCCTCGGAAATGGGATGTGTGTAGTGCATGCAGCTTTCTGAGCTCAGCTCCACACTCCATCCTTACCCGGGAGTGGAATATCACACCTCTGGGTTGAGGTGCAATACCCCTGTAGCAGCCGAATCCTCAGGGTGCTACACAAGCTTGTGTCCCTGTTGGAGGAAAAGTTGCGAAATCTAGAAGAGAGGTTAACTACCTTGAAAATCATTAAGGAAGGTGAAGAGTTCTTAGACAGAGCAGAATTATCTCTTCATGATTCAGAAAGAGAAGAAATTCGAACTGCACCTGAGGAAACAGAGGAATGGAAGCATGTGACCCACAGAAGCAGGAGGATCGAGAGGCAGTCAGCACCCATACTGCTCAGGAACCAGTACCAGGCTCTCACGCAGGAGAACCTTGAAGAAATACAGCAAGATAAGACTTTGCCAGCAATGAATAACCTTGTAAGTCCTCAGAATCCTCCTGGATGGAGAAAGAAGAATGTAGTGAAGAAAAAACGAAGAGTGGTGGTCATGGGGGATTCCCTGTTAAGAGGAACAGAGGCCGCTATCTGCAGACCAGACATAACCTCAAGAGAAATGTGCTGTCTTCCTGGAGCAAAAATTAAAGATGTGTCTGACAGGATATCAAGACTCTTCAGACCTACAGATCACTACCCATTCCTGCTAATACATGTGGGGACAAATGACACCGCAAGAAAGGACCTGGAAACCATCTGCAGTGACTTTGAAGACTTAGGTAAGAAAGTGAAAGAATTGGGAGCGCAGGTGGTCTTCTCATCCATCCTCCCAGTGGATGACCATGGAACAATGAGGTGGAATAAGATTCTACAGGTGAACAACTGGCTACGTCGATGGTGCCGTCAACAAGGATTTGGATTTCTGGATCACGGGATGAATTACCTATACGATGGACTACTTGCTAGAGATGGGGTGCACCTTACGAAGACTGGAAAACATGTATTTGGAAGTCGCCTTGCTACACTCATCAGGAGAGCTTTAAACTAGAACAATGTGGGAAGGGAAGCAAAAGGCCAGAAAAAGCCATACAGCTGACAAATAATATTGAGATCTCTGCTACTGGAAGTGGAAAGAAAGAACAAAGACAAAAAAATCTAAATAAAAATATGGGAGGAAGAGAAACCAATCACAAACTAAAATGTTTTTATACAAATGCACAAAGCATGGGCAACAAACAAGGAGAATTGGAACTACTAATGCAGGAAAAGAAATATGATGTCATTGGAATCACTGAAACTTGGTGGGACGATACACATGATTGGAATAAAAGGCTAAAAGGATACAACTTATTTGCAAGAAACAGAATTGATAAACGAGGAGGAGGTGTCGCATTGTATGTTAGAAAAGCGTATATCTGCACAGAGATTGAAGCTTCAGAGACTGGGAGTTCTGTGGAAACTGTTTGGGTAAGAATACAAGGAGAGAACAATGGAAAGGACACCATTGTAGGCATTTACTACAGGCCACCTGGGCAAGCTGAAGATATGGATGAACTCTTTATGTATCAAATGACCAAGTGCTCCAAAAAATATGACGTAGTGGTCATGGGAGATTTCAACTATCCAGACATTTGTTGGGAATCTCTCTCAAGTAAAACTAACAGGTCAAGCAAATTCTTATCCTCTCTTGCTGACAACTTTATTTTCCAAAAGGTAGGGGAGAAAACAAGGGGATCTGCTACTTTGGATCTAATCCTTATAAACAGGGAGGAAATGGTTGAGGAGGTAAAGGTGGCTGGGACCCTAGGAGGCAGCGATCATGCTATTATAGAATTTTGGATAACTAGAGGAGGAAGACATGTGAAGACTCAAACTTCAAGGTTAGATTTTAGAAAGGCAGATTTTAAGAGACTCAGAAAGAGAATAGGAGGGATCCAATGGCTGGATGTCCTTAAGGACAAAAATGTCCAGGAAGGATGGGAAATTTTTAAAAATGAGATTCTCAAAGCACAATCGTTAACAATCCCGAAAAGTAGGAAGAATGGGAAGCATTTAAGGAAACCAGGATGGATGAACACAGAACTTAAACACATGCTAAAAAGAAAGAAAGAAATGTTTATTAAATGGAAAGAGGGAGGCATATCTAAAGAAGATTATAATGCAGTCTGCAGATCCTGCAGGGCACGTATCAGGTTAGCTAAAGCTGACAATGAATTAAGGCTTGCAAGAGATGTCAAAAGCAATAAAAAAGGATTTTGGGGGTATGTCAAAAGTAAAAGAAAAGTCAAAGATGCTATAGGATTTTTACAGGATGAAAATGGAGAAATGGTAAGAGAGGATGTTGAGAAGGCCGAACTTTTTAATTCCTCTTTTGCATCTGTTTTCTCTCAGAAAGAAAATGTAACATCAACTGATTTTCACTGTCCTTTTAAAGGAATAGAAGAATCCAAGTTATCTGTAAACAGAAAGATTGTGAGGGAATATTTAGCTAACATAAATGAGTTCAAGTCTCCAGGTCCAGATGAATTACACCCCAGAGTACTGAAGGAGATCGTAGAAGAAATTTTAGAAACACTCTCCATAATCTTTGAAAATTCTTGGAGAACAGGAGAAGTCCCAGAAGACTGGAGAAGAGCAAATGTTGTTCCTATCTTCAAAAAGGGGAAGAAGGTGGACCCAGGGAACTATAGGCCGGTGAGTCTGACTTCTATACCAGGAAAGATCTTTGAACAAATTATTAAACATCATGTATGTAAGTACCTGGATAAGAATGAAGTGATTAACCAGAGTCAGCATGGGTTTGTAACTAACAAGTCATGTCAGACTAACTTAATTTCCTTCTATGACAGAATCACTGACTGGGTGGATCAGGGAAATTCTGTAGATATAGTATATCTTGACTTCAGCAAAGCATTTGACAAAGTATCTCACACCATCCTTATTGAAAAAATGACCAAGTATGCAATGGACCAGGCAACTGTTAGGTGGATTCATAACTGGCTTAGTGATCGGACTCAAAGGGTGGTTGTAAATGGCTTCACATCCAGCTGGATGAATGTCTCAAGTGGGATACCACAGGGCTCTGTCCTGGGACCTGTATTGTTCAACATCTTCATCAATGATTTAGATGAAGGAATTGAGGGTAAACTGAGTAAATTTGCTGATGACACAAAGCTAGGAGGGATAGCTAATACTAGAGAAGAGAAAGAGAGGATTCAAAAAGACCTAAATAAACTGGAGCAGTGGGCAGCAACCAACAGAATGTTTTTTAACAGGGAAAAATGCAAAGTACTACATCTGGGCAATAAAAATGAAAAAAGCATATACAGAATGGGAGGAATAGAGCTAAGCAACAGTACATGTGAAAAAGACTTAGGTATACTAATAGATCATAGACTGAACATGAGTCAACAGTGTGATGCAGCAGCAAAAAAGGCAAATACAATTCTGGGATGTATTAACAGAAGCATACAGTCTAGATCACGTGAAGTCATTATCGGTCTTTACTCCTCTTTGGTCAGACCTCATCTGGAATACTGTGTACAGTTTTGGGCACCACATTTTAAAAAAGACATAGACAAACTGGAACAAGTTCAGAGAAGAGCGACCAGAATGGTGACTGGTCTGCAAACCATGTCCTATGAGGAACGGTTGCAGGATTTGGGAATGTTTAGCTTGCAAAAAAGAAGACTGAGAGGAGACTTAATAGCTGTCTACAAATATGTCAAGGGCTGTCACATTGTAGAAGGATCATCTTTATTCTCATTTGCACAGGGAAAGACTAGAAGCAACGGGATGAAACTAAATGGAAGGAGACACAGATTAGATATTAGAAAAAACTTTTTGACAGTTAGGGTGATTAATGAGTGGAACAGGCTGCCACGAGAGGTGGTGAGTTCCCCTTCAATGGACGTCTTCAAACAGAGGCTGGACAGACATCTGTCTGAGATGATTTAGTGAATCCTGCTTTGAGCAGGGGGTTGGACCAGATGACCCAGGAGGTCCCTTCCAACTCTACCATTCTATGATTCTATGATTCTATGATTCAATTTGTTGTTTCCATGTCTGATGGGGAAAATAAAAGTTTCCAATTTTTGTGCAAACAGGGAGTAAGTCATAATAAAATGATTGCCCGGCAATGTATGGCTGGGGTCTATGTCTCTGAAGGGACCCCTTCTACCATGTCCATAAGCCATAAAAGGGGAGATTTTCCCATTTTCAGAAAAGATATTAGAATTATCTATATATATAATCGTCTTATCCCATCTGTCTGTCCAGGAAATCCCGCGTCGCTGATTGGTCCGGCCACGGCCAATCAGCGACGGGGGATTTGAGAAAAAGATGGCGGCCGTTAGCGGCTCATCTGCAGGACGGAGGTCAGCGGCGATGCAGCAGGGAGATGACCGGCGCGAGGCGCTCATCTCCCAGCCGCTAGCTGAACGGAGGACCGGGGAGCGGCGCCGCCGGTCGGGATGCTTCTGCTGCGAGCAGCCGCGCATCTCCCGGCTTCTCGCAGCGGAAGTAGCAGCACAAGCAGCGCCGCTCCCCAGTCCTCACTAATACGACGCTGATTGGTCGCGGTCGACGCCCACGACCAATCAGCGATATGAAAGGAAAATTTAAACGCCGCTCTGCTACTTGGTCGCGGTGGCTGGCCGCGACCAATCAGAATTATTGGCGCCAAATTTAAACCCCGCTCTGCTGATTGTTCGCGGTCGCGACCAATCAGCGATTTTGGTGCCAAATTTAAACACCCCTCTGCTGATTGGTCGCGTTTGCAGGCCGCGACCAATCAGCCATTTTGGCGCCAAATTTAAACACCGCTCTGCTAATTGCGCCCGGTCGGCCGCATACATATTCTAGAATACCCGATGCGTTAGAATCGGGCCACCATCTAGTAAACAATAATTCCAATCATAGACGAACCTCATGTGACACTGGATCAAACTGCCCGAACAGCTGCCCCATGGTGATGGCTTTAGGGTTCACTGTCCGGTAAATCACTTTTTCTTCTTCGCACCCTCGCTCACTCATAAGAGACAGCGTATCAGCGAGGACGTGGAGGACCTTCGTTTTTCCAGAGAACGGCTCTCCAACCAACATAAAACTGTACGGAATAAACAAAATGCAGCATGGTCCATTGTATAAAATGTAAACAGCGAAGAATAAATCCCCTGTCCCATGGACTTCTGTAGTTGCAGCTTACCCGTGTCTGACAATCATCATCTCATACGTCTGGATCATGTTCTCCAGGAAGACCTTCTCGGGCTGGATGTTGTGTCCAGCACAGCTCTCCTGTGCGCATTCCAGTAAATCCTGAGCAAAAGGAAGGTAAAATATTTCATCAGTCTGTTTACAGTGGATCCAATTAGAGGTGGGAGAATACATTTTCAGGACCCAGATCAGTATTCTGTGGCCGCTGGACGGGACGCCTGAGAGACGCCTCTTAGCTGCCGGCATCCCCGGCTCCTCTTCTGATTATATGGCCTGGTGTACATCATGCTGCAACCATAACGTCATGCCAGGCCGGCTAATCTGAAGAAGAGCCGGGGGGCAGGAAGAAATAAGGTGGCTCTCAGGGGTCTCATTCAGTGCCCACCACTGACCTGATGTCACGCACAGTGTAGGAAAGACAAAGTGCGACACAAAGGGATGAGGGGAAGGGAGCCCAGATACTAGGGAAAGGGGGAAATGGAGACCTCCTAGGCTGATCTGCAATCACCCTGTCTCCCCTACCCACTCTATATTGGTTCGTCACCAAATTCCGCACAGGAACCTATCCCTGTATTTCCTTAGCGCTTGACCCTGGATAGGGAAGGGGGGTGAGCACTAGTCAATCCCCACTGACAACTAAAGACAGCAAGGGGAGACAGACACAGGGGAAGTAGTTTAGCTTGAGTCGACTTCAGAGAGATGGCACACACATCCTCTTAGCATCAGAGAGGAAGTAAGAGCTGCACTTGCTCCAAGCCTCCAGGCATAAAAAAAAACCTCAAAAAACAATTCCTGAATTGTTGGTTTTTGTTAATTTTACCTCCCAAAAAACGGAATAGAAAGCGATCAAAAAATTTCACGTACACAAAAATGGTACGAATAAAAATGTCTACTCGTCCCGCAAAAAACAAGCCGTCACAAGACTCTGTCGGCCGAAATATGGAAAAATTATAGCTCTCAAAATATGGCGACACAAAAACTAGATTTTACAAAAAAAAGCGTCTTTTAGTGTGTGACAGCTGTCAATCATAAAAACTCAATATGAATCTGGTATCTCTGTAATCGCACCGACCCAAAGAATAAAGTAATCTCATCACTTATACCGCACGAGGAACGGCGTAAAAAATAAATAAAACCAATTCTTCACCTGCTACTGATTTGTTTATTATATCTCCCAATGTGCTCACCACACATCTAGATAAGTTCCCTAAGGGGTCTAGTTTACAAAATGGTGTCACTTGTGGGGGGTTTCCACTGTTTAGGCACATCAGGGGCTCCCCAAATGCAAAATGGCGTCCACTAATTATTCAAGCAAATTTTACATTCAAAAAGTCAAATGGCGCTCCTTCCCTTCCAAACCCTGCCGTGCGCCCAAACAGTGGTTTTCCCCCACATATGGGGTATCGGCGTGTTAAGGAGAAATTGCACAACAAATTTCATGGTGCAATTTATCCTATTGCTCTTATGATAATGCAAAATTAGGGGATGAAAAACATTTTTGTGGGAAAAATGTGAAAATTTTATTTTTACAGCTCAATATTATAAACTTCTGTGAAGCACCTTGGGGTTCAAGGTGCTCACCACACATCTAGATAAGTTCCCTAAGGGGTCTAGTTTACAAAATGGTGTCACTTGTGGGGGGTTTCCACTGTTTAGGCACATCAGGGGCTCCCCAAATGCAACATGGCGTCCACTAATTATTCAAGCAAATTTTACATTCAAAAAGTCAAATGGCGCTCCTTCCCTGCGCCCAAACAGTGGTTTTGCCCCACATATGGGGTATCGGCGTGTTCAGGAGAAATTGCACAACAAATTTCATGGTGCAATTTATCCTATTACCCTTATGATAATGCAAAATTAGGGGATGAAAAACATTTTTGTGGGAAAAATGTGAAAATTTTATTTTTACAGCTCAATATTATAAACTTCTGTGAAGCACCTTGGGGTTCAAGGTGCTCACCACACATCTAGATAAGTTCCCTAAGGGGTCTAGTTTCCAAAATGGTGTCACTTGTGGGGGGTTTCCACTGTTTAGGCACATCAGGAGCTCCCCAAACGCAACATGGCGTCTGCTAATTATTCAAACAAATTTTACATTCAAAAAGTCTAATGGCGCTCCTTCCCTTCCGAACACTGCAGTGCGCCCAAATAGTGGTTTTCCCTCACATATGGGGTATCAGCGCGCTCAAGAGAAATTGCACAAAAAATTTTGGGGTTCAATTTTTCCTGTTACCCCTACGAAAATAAAAAAAAAATGGGTCTAAAGTAACATTTTTGTGAAAAAAGTTAAATGTTCATTTTTTTCTTCCACATTCCAAAAATTCCTGTGAAGCACCTGAAGGGTTAATAAAGTTCTTGAATGTGGTTTTGAGCACCTTGAGGGGTGCAGTTTTTAGAATGGTGTCACTTTTGGGTATTTTCTGTCATAAAGACCCCTCAAAGTGACTTCAAATATGATGTGGTCCCTAAAAAAATGGTTTTGTAAATTTTGTTGGAAAAATGAGAAATCGCTGGTCAACTTTTAACCCTTATAGCTCCCTAACAAAAAAAAATTTTGCTTCCAAAATTGTGCTGATGTAAAGTAGACATGTGGGAAATGTTATTTATTAACTATTTTGTGTGACATACAGTACAGACCAAAAGTTTGGACACACCTTCTCATTTAAAGATTTTTCTGTACTTTCATGACTTTGAAAATTTTACATTCACACTGAAGGCATCAAACCTATGAATTAACACATGTGGAATTATATTCTTAAGAAAAAAGTGTGAAACAACTGAAAATATGTCTTATATTCTAGGTTCTTCAAAGTAGCCACCTTTTGCTTTGATGACTGCTTTGCACACTCTTGGCATTCTCTTGATGAGCTTCAAGAGGTAGTCACCGGAAATGGTTTTCACTTCACAGGTGTGCCCTGTTAGGTTTAATAAATGGGATTTCTTGCCTTATAAATGGAGTTGGGACCATCAGTTGTGTTGTGCAGAAGTCAGGTGGATACACAACTGATAGTCCTTCTAAATAGACTGTTAGAATTTGTATTATGGCAAGAAAAAACAGCTAAGTAAAGAAAAACAAGTGGCCATCATTACTTTAAGAAATGAAGGTCAGTCAGTCCGAAAATTTGGGCAAACTTTGAAAGTGTCCCCAAGTGCAGTTGCAAAAACCATCAAGCGCTACAAAGAAATGGGCTCACATGAGGACTGCCCCAGGAAAGGAAGACCAAGAGTCACCTCTGCTTCTGAGGATAAGTTTATCCGAGTCACCAGCCTCAGAAATCGCAGGTTAACAGCAGCTCAGATTAGAGACCAGGTCAATGCCACACAGAGTTCTAGCAGCAGACACATCTCTACAACAACTGTTAAGAGGAGACTTTGTGCAGCAGGCCTTCATGGTAAAATAGCTGCTAGGAAACCACTGCTAAGGACAGGCAACAAGCAGAAGAGACTTGTTTGGGCTAAAGAACACAAGGAATGGACATTAGACCAGTGGAAATCTGTGCTTTGGTCTGATGAGTCCAAATTTGAGATCTTTGGTTCCAACCACCGTGTCTTTGTGCGACGCAGAAGAGGTGAACGGATGGACTCTACATGCCTGGTTCCCACCGTGAAGCATGTGTGATGGTGTGGGGGTGCTTTGCTGGTGACACTGTTGCGGATTTATTCAAAATTAAAGGCATGCTGTGGTAGCCATGCTGGTTCAGTATCTTGCAGCGGCATACTATTCCATCCGGTTTGCGTTTAATTGGACCATCATTTAGTTTTCAACAGGACAATGACCCCAAACACACCTCCAGGCTGTGTAAGGGCTATTTGACCAAGAAGGAGAGTGATGGGGTGCTATTCCAGATGACCTGGCCTCCACAGTCACAAGACCTGAACTCAATCAAGATGGTTTGGGGTGAGCTGGACCGCAGAGTGAAGGCAAAAGGGCCAACAAGTGCTAAGCATCTCTGGGAACTCCTTCAAGATTGTTGGAAGACCATTTCCGGTGACTACCTCTTGAAGCTCATCAAGAGAATGCCAAGGGTGTGCAAAGCAGTCATCAATGCAAAAGGTAACTACTTTGAAGTACCTAGAATATAAGACATATTTTCAGTTGTTTCACACTTTTTTGTTAAGTATATAATTCCACATGTGTTAATTCATAGTTTTGATGCCTTCAATGTGAATGTACAATTTTCATAGTCATGAAAATACAGAAAAATCTTTAAATGAGAAGGTGTGTCCAAACTTTTGGTCTGTACTGTATCTCTCTGATTTAAGGGCATGAAAAGTCAAAGTTTGAAAATTGCAAAATTTTCACCAAATTTCCGATTTTTTCACAAATAAAATCGAAGAAATTTTACCACTATTATGAAGTACAATATGTCAAGAAAAAACATTCGCAGAATCAGCGGGATCCGTTGAAGCGTTCCAGAGTAATTACTTCATAAAGTGACAGTGGTCAGAATTGAAAAAATTGGCCCGGTCACGAAGGCAAAAACAGGCTCTGGAGCGAAGTGGTTAAACAATTCTCGACTGCCCATATGATGAGGTCATGTGTTTGGAAGCTTCTAATAGTTTTTTTGGCAACATCTGAGTTAATTAGAGACACACCTGTGGATGTTTGAACATTGGCGGCAGCCTAGGCACGCGAAATTGCCTAATCGTGGTGTAGATAATGTCGTCTGGTGTGTCCTTGGGTTAAAACTCCCAATGTCGGCCTGTACCAGTCTGTCCCTAAGGTTCAGAGGTCTTTTGTTACATACCATGACATATTGCCCATTATTATTGCTTTGTTCTGTATTTCTTATATTATGTTTTTACTTTTTTCACAGATCCTACATATATGAACCGGATATATCCTTTTTGTCACCCTATATAATATTTTCTATGTTACACTGTATTGCTTATAATGTTTTGCGGATGCTATATTACATGTACTCTATATAATATATATTTCCCCTGCCTCTCCCCTCTCACATGGATATGTATGTGTGTCTATTTATCAATCATCCCCCCTGTCTTTCCCCTTCTCCCTGCATGTACCATCATATACTATCTGTATATGTTTCCCCAGCCTTCCTCCTCTTATGTATATGTTTATTCATTTTTTCCTTCTCCCAGGCATACATTAACATTTCCCCAACATGGTCCTTCCCTTCATCTATATTACCCTTATCCATTTTTAGCTACCGCTCCCTGAGCTCCTAATGGCTTTCTTTAGGTTCACTCAGCTCCACAGTGTGCATCCTGCGCACGCGCTGTTGTTGTTTTTTTCCCTCTATGTATATCTCATCCATTGTGTCGCGCGCATGCGCTGTCATGCGTTCCACGCAACCGGAAGTTGCGTTCCACGAGACCTGATGTTGCGTCATCGCACTCCGGAAGCAGCAAGTCACACAGCGCTATTTAAACACCGTCACCGCTCCTGACACCACACCACCACCGGCAGGATACACTTTCCAAGAGGCACATAGGTAAGAGCCTTCTGGGCTGATCATCATGACCCCATGTAGACTTCGGTATTTACCCACTTTTTCTGGTCTTAGGTCCACTTACCATACCCCGTAGGCATACCTCCTCGGCCATTACCACTATTATTGCTTAAGGCAAGTATTTTCGTGGCTTGATACAGGTTATATCTGGATACTGGTGACTCATTTTCCCTTTGCTGTCTATCCACAGCTACTATTGCCGGCTGACATTTTTCCCTTACGACAACAACGACTGGATCTCTTTATTGTAATTTATCCTGAGCTTCTCTGCAGTAACGTGGATAGATTCCCAGATATTAAGCAGTACATAGCAACTAGGTATCTTGAAATTCTTTCACTTTACAACGGTCCGCTCCTTTTGTTTTGAGTGTATACGCTCCTTTTTCTCTTTACTCCCGTTGTTCTCCCTAATACTTTCCCTTTTTTCTCCCTTCCCCTCCTTTTCCTCCCCCTAGCCCCCCCCCCTTTCCCCCCCCCCCTTTTTTCCCCCTCGTCTTGATCCATCAACATGTACCTATTTTTGTATATATTACTCATTGTATTATCTACTATATTGTATCTCACTTATGTCTTTATTTATGTTTATGCTCTGGTTTTTAAGCTCTTCTGATGCCCCTGAGGAAAACCCTGTTGGGGTTGAAACGTTGGGCAACTGTATACTGACCACGATTTGAACCAGTTGATATTGGAGAAATAAAGCATCTACTATTTTAACACCTATATGAGACTTTTCTATATTATTTGGTGTGCCGGAATCTTTATCTACATGGATGCATGTGTTGTATTCCTGGCACCCTTCTTTTTCAATAGTTGAGCTTGGTCTTTATTAATTATTGTCATTTAGTCATGTGACAGGTCACGTGACCGCTGATGTCGGCGGTCGCTTGACCTGTCACAAGACTAAATGACGTCATGGAAAGTCCTTTTACACCATCGCGAGCCGCCCAAGACACCGGACGCACCGGAGAAGGAGACCGGGGGCCATTGGAAGGCGAGTAGAATGTTTTTTTTGTTTACCATTTTTATTCTTTTTTTAACTATTAACTTGGTCACACTATATAAATCCATGCCGGTTGCAAGGATTTATATAGTGTGACCAAGTTGTCAAGCACTTTTCCAAGTGATGCTAAAATCGCTTGGAAAAGCGCTTGACAACCCGCATGCAAAATGCATGCAAAAACGCTTGACAAAAGCTTTTATCTGGCAGGAAAAACGCATGTAAAATCCGCATGCATTTTTCCTGCCAGGGAGATACAGAAAAAATCCGGAGCATTTTTGCTTCGTGGGCACTTAGCCTGCGAGTCTTATATGCTGGAAACCACCCAAAAGTGTTACCATTTTAAACACTGCACCCCTCAACGTATTTAAAATTGCTTTCATATAGTTCATTAACCCTTCTGGTTCTTTTCAGGAAGTAATGGAAAGTGGAATGACAAGAATGAAAAAGTTTATTTTTACAGTCTAGATTTTGATAACTTCTGAACAGGCAATTATAGCCGGCATACTTTAAAGGTAGTTATTTGGCCATGAACTGCCAAGGCAAACATCAGGACCACACAATCAAGATATCAAGGTGCCGATAACGTTAAAAGGAAGCCCCCACACTGTTAACTATTTAGATTCTATAATCACTATTGACAACAGAATCAAAGGGGTTAAACGTCCATGGTCTGTGCCAACACTGATCATGGCTGATGCAGCAAGTTGTCAGCTATAATGTACAGGTGACAGCTACAGGATAGTCACCTGTCGGGGAAAACTAGTCTCTTATATTGCAGATCAGTAAAAAGACGTCTATTGGTCAATAAGGGGTTAAGGATAACAAAGTCAATGTTTTGGAGTGGCCATCACAAAGCCCTGATCTTAGTCGTATTGAAAATGTATGGGCAAAGCTGAAAAGGCCGGTGCGAGCAAGACGACCTACAAACCTGGATCAGTTACACCAGTTGTGTCAGGAGAAATGGGCCCAAATTCCGACCTCAGAGTATGTGCTCACGTAGCGTTTTACAAGCGTATATGCTGCGGACTTTCCTCAGGGTAAACGCTTGTGAAACGCTAGGTAATCTGCCCCCCATGGTCCCCAAGGGGAATCCGCAAGTTCTATGCCCATGCTGCGGATTTTTCCGCAGCGTTTTTGATGCGCGTAATAATCCACAGCATGTCAATTAATTTTGCGTTTCCGCAAGCGGAATTGCCTTTGCAATGCAATAAAAAACGCAGGATAAACGCGCGTGGAAAACGCGCGATAAACGCAGGATAAACGCGCGTGGAATTCCGCATGTGGAAAACGCGCGATAAACGCAGGATAGACGCGCGTGGAATTCCGCATGCGTTTTTCCGGGAGAGGACATGCGGAAATGAAGCAGAAATTGAGAAGCTTGTGGGAGGAAATCCCAAATGTTTCACCCAAGTCATTCACTTTAAGGACAATGGTACCAAATACTAATGAAATGGATGGAAAGTTTTGACTTTGTTTTAAGCATTTTTATTACTTACTGCATTCTCGCTCTCTCATTATTCTGGCATTTGGCAAATATTAAAAACTAGATGGTAATCCTAATTGACCTAAAATGGGAAAGGTTTATTCTGATTTCATGTCAGATATTGAGAGAAACATGCATATACTGTATGTCTTTTTATATAGTGTATGGAAACTTCTGGTTTCAACTGTATATGAGATATTGAAATTTAATTGGTCATATTGTCATTTATTTTGAATGAAGTGAATTCCCACATTAATTTGACATTATATAATAATGTCTTTATATTTAAATAAATCTCAAGTGATTTCAACAATACAACAGGATGTTATTTTCTTATAATAAAAAAATTAAAATTAAAAATTCTATTGTGGTGTTAATTTTGTAATATTGATTTCTTTATGTGTTTCATTTATGTCTCAGTGTTTGAAAAAGGCCTTTTGCATAAGGCTGAAACGTTACATTGAATTTTGGGATTTCTTTATGAAATAAAGAATTGCATTATCATTATGAATATTTGAGTGCCGAGTATCTATATATACACTGGCATGCCAGGCATGTCAATCTCCACAAGAAGAAAAATGACCCTTTAGATCCCAGTGAGAAGCCTCTCATACAGTCAAATCGGATCTCATGCTTTGTACTGATGAGGAGCAATACCCTGAAACACCGTGGCTGCAAATTGAGATTCTGGTTTGGCTTTTCTCCCAAGTCATGTGACAAGGCTCGTTAAAGGGTCGATATTGACTTTTAGGATTGCTACTTCCAATAGACTTGTCACTTATCTCACTTTTAGCAAATCAGAATATACCGTAGATCATATATAATAGAAATAATCATTATCCACTGTCTGTCTTTCCAAAAGTGATAATAGGAAGTGCAGCCATATCGGTTGTGACCTTTGAATTAATTTCTCAGAAACAGACAGTAAACAGTCATTTTGTCAGGATGTTATATCAATGACTAAGTCATTAGTTTCCAAGAAGCTGCTTTAAAATTGACAAACTACTTCTTCCTATTTTTGCAGCGGTGCAATATTGCCATCTTATTAGAGAAGAGCAGTTAAAGAGAATGTGTTATCAAACAATAACCAATTGTTTAAATTACCTTTTAACATGAAATTTATTATTTTTTTTTACTTTTTTTTCACTATAGTAACCATCTAAACTAAAAAAACACACCCACAGATCCTGCAATTATCACCCTGGCCAAAATTAGTTTCATATTTCCTGTTGTATGCAGAAGATTTTTCAGCAGTTTTATTATCATGACTGAAAATGACAATGAAAGATGACACCTCTATATAAAGCAGATAAAGTAGCCACCATTCACATTAAATGATAGTCACAGCTCACCTCCTCACCCTTCCTTCACAATGAGTCTATTCTTAGGACTAGTGGCCAGTGTGAAAATTGTAAGACTTCAGGATTGATTTTTTTGATTGTGATGTTAAAAAGTGAAAATCTAAAAAAAATGACATTTAAAGTAAATTTAATGTAATCCCTTCTCACCATGGACAGTTTTAGTTTTTGGGCTTTTTCTTTGTTCCTCTCCTTCTTTCTCCCCTTTCGTGTGACATAGCTGTATGAGGGCTGTTTTTTTTTACCCTACAATATACTGGAAAACTGGAACAAAAATTCCAAGCGAAGTTAAATGGGATTGCGTTTTTCATTGTATTTGGGTTTTGTTTCTAAGGTTTCATTGTGCAGTGAAAATGACCTGTGAACATGATTCTTCATGTCGAGCAAACTTGAATAAACAGATATCAAACTTGTATAGTTTTATTTTGATGGTGAAAATATTTCAGAGATTCGGTCGATAGAGCTTTATGAGGGCTTGTTAATTGCTGAGGTTTTCATTAATAACATTTTTTGGGTTATATACGATGTTTCAATCCCACTTTTTCATATACCAACATGGCAGCCATGGGGGCGGTCAGCAGGCTCATGGTTACCACTGAAATCCATAAGCAGCACTTTCACTTAGTGAAGGGGGGTGGAAGCAACATCCCATGGGCATCCAAAATGGTGAACCTCTGGGACATCGCACCTTAACTACCACGGTCAGGGATTTACTGCAGCATCTAAGGGGTTAACAGCAGCAACCAGAGCTGCTCTAATAGCGGCTTTTACAGACAAATACCGGCAGTATAACACAGCTGGAATCTGCAGGTATATTGCGGGTGGAGTTGCAGAGTCCACTCCACACACTCGCACCCAACATGCACTATACATGTAGGGCAGATAGGGGTTAAACAACAGAGGACACGTTCCTTTTAAGCAATTAAGAATTTATTTATTTTTTACTTTGCAGATAGTATACTGGCATATGCTTTGTACTTAAAGGGAATGTCTGCATTAGTTAATGTCTTTTTGTTAGAAGGGCCCCAATATGCTGACTAAAGGATGATCTGTTGCTGGCAATCTCAGCGATAAGCCATTTGTTGAAAAATCTGGCAACAAGCATTTAATTCTCCTGCACTGCCACCAAAGGAAACAGGAGGTACTGCACAGTATCCAGTGAAATCAATAAGCTGACTATGTAATGAATGAAGTACTGGGACCTTCAAAGTGGGAATGACTCCATGTAACTGCTCTCTAGTCTGCATAAAATGGGTTCAGGTTTACAACGGAGAATCCCCACTATTAACCTGTATAGTGCCCCAAGTATGTGCAAGTGGTTTCTAAACCAGACAACCTCATTAAGTCTCATAACACCTTTGTCAATAAACAGGTATTCTCAAATTACTAAGTTGCTTTAATTAGTTAAACAGCATGAAAATACACAAGTTTGCCACTGACTTGCTTTTTCTATCTGCTGTCATTCTCCTGCAATGAGAGCTTTTATCTTACATAGTGTAAAGCTCATTTCCATGGAGTTCAGCCACTAGTAGACCTTGGTAGAGAGTGTGCAGTAGTCACATTCCAGGAGAAAAGTTAACTCCTAACATACCGTTATCTCTGTCCAAGCCCATTCATTTCTATACATCAGTTAGCTGCTCCCTTTAGGCTTTTGACGAGATGCTCTTATCCATCCTGTAGAATCACAATTCCTGGCACCCAGTATCTAGGCTCTCATTGTCTGTGGCTGTGTGCTTGCTCAAATACCCTGTTGTCTCTATGTGTAAAAATAGTGATAGTGATAGAGTACATTCCAGAACCAACCACTGATGGCTGAATGTGTTACAGCAGAACTTGTGCTGAGCTTTATAGTTCTAATAATACTGCAGCTCTGCTGCTCATCAGAGCTATCACTCAGGGAGAAGAGCCCATCCTGCCAGAAATCAGGAAGTAAGGAGACTGCATATGACGCGCCCCCTGGGACATATTCCTTTTTGAGGGGAATACCCGGCACCGGATCAGATGGGGGGGGTTGTAGTCTCCGAGCGGCTGTGACCCGGTCCCGTGCCCAGGGCGTCAAGCTCAGTGTGATGTGGCAGTTCTACAGATGTTACTAAAGTTCTTTTGTGTCGACTACGCCACCCGTTGTATTGCGGTCACTATGGCCGCCGCTGCAGCAGGGTCCGCTGAGGCTGATGGTGTAGGTGCAGCTTTTGATGGTATAACCCCCAACGGGTGGGGTATAGCCTCAGGGGGGTCAGGTGCAGAGGATGGGGGTTGTGGTGGTGCAGCATAGATGTTAAAGGAAGACAGAGTCGGGTTGTGCAGTTTAGGGTATTTACTCACTGCTGATGTTCCGGTCACTCCAGCTGCTAGTGACCACCCGAGCCGTGCTGCGTCCACCAGGTCCTGGATCCAGCCAACCCCCAAGCGAGTCCGGAGCGTGACCCTGAGCTCTCCTTCTGTCCTTTCTCTGGCCGTCCCCACTAGTGATCCACCCAGGTCCAGCTCCCTCGGGCCTTCTGTTGGGTGACCCTTGGCCTTGGGTTCCCTGACCCTCCGCGTGGTATGCCTTCGGGGTGGATGTGGTGGGTGGCCGTGGCAGACGCTGCCCACGGCCTCCGGTCTCTGGCTGGGGTGTGTTTTCTGCCCCCACCAGCTTGGGTTCCGGTACCCTGATGCCGGCTCTTCACCCGTTGTTTTAATTTGGGATCTTGGAGTCCTCTCTTCTGCTTCCCCCTCTGGGTCTCTCTTTCTCTGCTCCACTCTCTCTCTCTCTAGGGCTCTGCTCTGCTCCTCTTCCTGATTCTGACAGACTGACCCTGATCTTAGTTGGTGCCCACCTTATATACACCCTCTATGTGTGAGCTCAGGTGACCAGCACCCAATGAGCTCCTATCTTTACCCAGGCTGCTCCCCCTATCTGCCCCTACACTACATGGGATGTACCACCCCCCTCCCACTCCAGCCAGGAACAGACTCGGTCGTACCTGCACATTTCTAAGTGGGAGTACCGTCGGTCTGCTCCTCGGAAATGGGATGTGTGTAGTGCATGCAGCCTACCGAGCTCAGTTCCACACTCCTTCCTTACCCGGGAGTGGAATATCACACCTCTGGGTTGAGGTGCAATACCCCTGTAGCAGCCGAATCCTCAGGGTGCTACATTCCCCCCTGGTAAATCACAGCACGTCCTCGGGCTGTAAGACATAAACACCAAAACATACAAATTTTTTTATAAACATAGAAAACATATAAAACATTATATATATAAAACTTTTCATATAACATTCTCGTCGTCTCTTGTTTCTGGTTCCTCCTCCGGACACTGTGCAACGTGTGTCCGGGAAAAGTACGACAGTCTCTTAGAAAAACTGGTTTTCTATAAAACCGGTAGGGGGCGCTTTAGGACGCGCAACTATTTACAGGGGAAGTTGGCCGCTCTCAGTCCTCGGCCAGTTAGAGGGAAGGGAATGGCTGCTCACAGTCCTCAGCCTGTAGGATGAAGGGGTTAACGGGTAAACAGTTCACTGGTCCCAACGGGGACTATTTTAGCAGCAACGGTTCACTGTGCCCCGACGGGCAACTATATACAGTCTCTACTCCCGTCCTCAACGACGGCTCCCTCCTGCTTTTTCTTGGTGATATGGTGTTGCTTCAGACCCGTCCGGGTCCTCTGGCTCCTCCTCCCCGTACCGCAACTCCTCCTCCGTCAAGCGGTGTACGTGGAGGGCGTAAGGTCCTTTGGCACACTTGTGCCGGGTGAAAGTGACCTCGTCTCCTACGTAGAGGTCACGGCCTTTGTGACCTTCCGGCAGGTGGGACTCGACGTCTCTGCGGGTCACAAAAACGTCACCGCGGTTGTTACGGTCCCGAATAAAACCCCACCCATGCTGCGGGTTGAACTTTATCACCGTCCCGATGGTGCGGGGACAGTGCGCTGCACGGGGGTTCCTCCTAGTCCGGCTCTTCTGCTCCGCGCTCCGGATTTGGGCCTGTTGTTCTCTGACCCGCCTCTCCTCCCGTTCTCTCGCAAACTCTGCTAGCTGCTGACGACAACACTCAGTACGCTCAGCGGCGACTGCCCGAGTTTCTCCGGTGAACCCCATCAAATCTTCTCCCGTGGGGTCCCACACGAATTGGGTTTCTTCTAAAGGAGGCGAGACCCGAGTCACGGGCTTCGGAGCCGGGATCAGGGGCTCACACAAGGGCCCTAGTCTTTGTTGCCGCTCCAGCTCACAAAACTCCTCGGGCCAGATAAAGGGCCGCCCGTCCGGCCATGTGAGCTGGCTGAAGAGGTCCTTTCCCAAACTCGGCACCCTTGGTTTTACGGGTGCGGGCGCGGTGGTGGTGGCGCCCGGGTTGCCCAGGCCTTGCGGCCAGGCCTGGGGCACCTGGAAGGTGAAGGGCACCGTTAGGACGGCGGCGCCCTGGGCTACCTGGCCTTGCGGCCAGGCCGGAGGCTCCGCGGAGGTAGGGGGCGCTGTTGGTGGTGCGGCGCCCGGGGGTACTAGGCCTTGCGACCAGGCTGGTGGTATTTCCTGCTTTGTCACGCTCCGGGTCGAGGCGCGTGACGTCACAGGGGTCGCTGCGGCGGCTTCCGGTCGGGGCCTAGTCCATAGCGGTGACATGGCGGCTACGGGCACAGCAGGGGGACTTTCGGGCTCTGCGACGGGGAGCTGGGGCAGGTAAGCGGTGTCACGGCTTGGGGTATAGGCGTCCCCTTTACCTGCCTCCATGCGTTCGGCTCCCTTCTCGGCGCCGTCTCCGGCCTTGGGTCCTCCCGCGCCATCCTCAGAGGCGGTCTGCTTCCTCTTCCAGGGTAGCGTGCTCCGTTGACTGGTCTCAGCTTGCTGGGTCATCTCCCGGCTCCACTCCGCCAGTATCTCGCGCTGCACCCGGGCCATCCTCCTTGCGAGGCCCTCCAAGGCAGTTTGTGCACACTCCCGGTCTCGGGGGAGCTGCGCTAAGATCTCCGCTAGACCTAGCGGGGTTGTGGACTCTAGCAGGCTCCTGACAATCGGGTCGGTGCTGCTCTGCTCTTCTTCCGGCAGGCTCCTGGCCAGCGGGCCGGTGCTGCTCTGCCCTCCTTCCTCGGTCTCTAGCAGACTCCTGGCCAGCGGGCCGGTGCTGTTCTGCTTTCTCTCCATCTCCGGGTGAGCTCCTCCGCTACTCCTCGTTAGACCTCTTGCCTCCGGGTCCGCTCGCTCCAGACTGCTCCAAGCGGCACCCATCTTCGTTCTTTTCTTTCGTCTCCTCCCACTTAGAGGGCGGTCCCGGGGCAACTCGGTGACTGTCAGCTCCAGGGGTAGTTCTTTCACGCTGACAGACACCTCCAGCATCACAGTCTCTGTTGGTGGGGGCGGTTTCCACTTTTGGCGCCATTTTCTGTCCCGGCCCACGATGGGAGGTGGCCTCTTGCCCTCCTTTGGCACGCCCATAATGGCGTCCGCTGCTCTTCCAAGGCGGGAAATCTGCGGATTTGGCGGGAAGCGTCGCCCAGTGGCGGGAAACTCTGCAGATGGCGGGAACAAGTTGGAAATGGCGGACAATCGGCGGGAAACGACTGGTGATGGAGTCCGATGGCGTGGACCCTCCGGAACTGGCGGGAGACTTCTTTCTGAGGTAAACTTGCACTTTTCTTCAGGCACGCAGTACCCGGGTGTTGCGGGCACGTAATCCTGCCGACTACGCCAAAGTTGACGCGCCCCCTGGGACATATTCCTTTTTGAGGGGAATACCCGGCACCGGATCAGATGGGGGGGGTTGTAGTCTCCGAGCGGCTGTGACCCGGTCCCGTGCCCAGGGCGTCAAGCTCAGTGTGATGTGGCAGTTCTACAGATGTTACTAAAGTTCTTTTGTGTCGACTACGCCACCCGTTGTATTGCGGTCACTATGGCCGCCGCTGCAGCAGGGTCCGCTGAGGCTGATGGTGTAGGTGCAGCTTTTGATGGTATAACCCCCAACGGGTGGGGTATAGCCTCAGGGGGTCAGGTGCAGAGGATGGGGGTTGTGGTGGTGCAGCATAGATGTTAAAGGAAGACAGAGTCGGGTTGTGCAGTTTAGGGTATTTACTCACTGCTGATGTTCCGGTCACTCCAGCTGCTAGTGACCACCCGAGCCGTGCTGCGTCCACCAGGTCCTGGATCCAGCCAACCCCCAAGCGAGTCCGGAGCGTGACCCTGAGCTCTCCTTCTGTCCTTTCTCTGGCCGTCCCCACTAGTGATCCACCCAGGTCCAGCTCCCTCGGGCCTTCTGTTGGGTGACCCTTGGCCTTGGGTTCCCTGACCCTCCGCGTGGTATGCCTTCGGGGTGGATGTGGTGGGTGGCCGTGGCAGACGCTGCCCACGGCCTCCGGTCTCTGGCTGGGGTGTGTTTTCTGCCCCCACCAGCTTGGGTTCCGGTACCCTGATGCCGGCTCTTCACCCGTTGTTTTAATTTGGGATCTTGGAGTCCTCTCTTCTGCTTCCCCCTCTGGGTCTCTCTTTCTCTGCTCCACTCTCTCTCTCTCTAGGGCTCTGCTCTGCTCCTCTTCCTGATTCTGACAGACTGACCCTGATCTTAGTTGGTGCCCACCTTATATACACCCTCTATGTGTGAGCTCAGGTGACCAGCACCCAATGAGCTCCTATCTTTACCCAGGCTGCTCCCCCTATCTGCCCCTACACTACATGGGATGTACCACCCCCCTCCCACTCCAGCCAGGAACAGACTCGGTCGTACCTGCACATTTCTAAGTGGGAGTACCGTCGGTCTGCTCCTCGGAAATGGGATGTGTGTAGTGCATGCAGCCTACCGAGCTCAGTTCCACACTCCTTCCTTACCCGGGAGTGGAATATCACACCTCTGGGTTGAGGTGCAATACCCCTGTAGCAGCCGAATCCTCAGGGTGCTACACATAGCTCTGAGCTGCTCAAGAGATCACTTATGAAAACTCCTTTTAGGCATCAAACATTTCCTTTGTTCAAATAGAAAGAATATAGATCTACATATTTTAGAATGTCGCTTGTCCTTGGGATCACTTGACATAACAATGTCACGTGATCCCAAGGAGAGCCAATGCCGACACGGCTGGAACACTGGAGGGGAGTATAGGTGTTATTATTTTACTGAGGGCAAAAATATATTTATGGAGAAGGAGATGTCCGAGTAGTAGAAAACCCCTTTAAGTGTTGGCTACTACTTTCATGGATGTGGACAGAAAGCTCTTTCTGAGTTCATTAAGTAGTTCAATCTGACAAAGGTTTCCAATAGAGTTGGTGCGAGTCAATTCGCAGGACCCAGTCCATCAGCCACATCCATAATCTGTGACCGCTGCATCGGAGTTCTGAGAACCACCTCCTACATCCCGGCATCCACAGCTGTTCTACTGATTAGCCGGCCTGATGCAATGTCACATATGCATCATGCTGTAACCATAAAGATGCCGCTAATCAGAAGAGAAGCAGGGAATCTTGGAAGGTAGAAGGCAGGTCTTGAGGCTCCTGTCCAGCATCCAAACATTACTGACGTGGCCGATGGACCGAGTGCTGCGAAACGAATCGCACCAACTCTAGTTTTCAAATAAAACAACAATGTCTAAATGGCTAACCAATATTGCATTAAAGGATCTATCTACTTTATTTCTCCCCAAAACTGTGCCTCTCTTGTCCATGGGGTGTGTCTGGTATTGCAACTCAGTGCCCCATTGATTTGGTTAGGGATAAGCTACAATATCAGGCAGCGCTCATGGGTAGTGTGAAATGTGTATGGAGTGTGGTCTGTATCTATGCTATTCTCTTTGTTTGAATTTTTTTTTATACATTTGTAGGTAACTCAAATGGATCATAAACTCAATCTCATAACCGATATGATTCACCACCTGATAGCAAACCAACAAAGCGGTCAGTCTACCAACAGAACACCGCACCGGAGCAACTCTCTGAACGACGGGAGCAGCCTCTCCAGTACTCTGCCTACCTACCAACAGTTAACAGTGCCAAGACGAGACCAAGATAATGCATCTTGATGAACAAACACAAACTAGTTCTTCTACTGCCTCAATGCAGATATTCATTATTTTAATGAATGCATTTATAAGCAGAAAGTAAAATGAATGATGAAATTAGACTGAGTATCGAGTAAGTGTGTAACACTGTAAAGGACGTCTTGTCTATTCTCTGTAGATCCTATCAGGGTTCATTGAAGGTTTCTTAGAGGAAGGGACATGGAACATATGTGTATTGCTCCATGTAGAAACATGCAAGAAAGCATCTGATACATTGATGAATCCTTTCTCAGGAAGATTGTAGCTCATCGGACTGTGGGATCGTAAATCGCTACGGGTCGTGCTGTAAAACTGGCAATACAACTGAACAATTACCCTGATTTTTTTTATTGTATTAAAATACACTTTTTACATTGATTTTCAATTGTTGGGGGGCCTAAAATGAAAACTCTTTTGAGAAAAATAGAAATAAATATTGTACTGTGGAAAATTACACTTCTTTTTTTTACAATGTATTTTTGGTAAAAATGGTATTAAAGAGTTAATTTTTCTTTATGATTTCTGATCACAATTTTTTTTTCTGGAATATTTTTTGACATCTGATTAAATGTATTGTATTTTCTCAAAAATGTTGATATTTGCACATTGATAGGTTTAAAGCAGTGATGACGAATCTTTTAGAGACCGAGTGCCCAAACTGCAATCCAAAACCCACTTATTTATCGCCAAGTGCCAATACGGCAATTTATCCTAAATATTGAGGTTTTACTGATACAAACAACTGATACAAAGAGCAGGCGAGGGCAGCATAGAGCAGCCACAGACAGGAGCAGGGGTAGAGACTGCAGAAATAAAGAATGTGCTCACCCCCATCCTGGTGTATATGCTGGCCCTCCCCTCAATCCTGGTATATATGCTGGCTCTCCCCTCAATCCTGGTATATATGCTGGCCCTCCCCTCAATCCTGGTATATATGCTGGCCCTCCCTTCAATCCTGGTATATATGCTGGCCCTCCCCTCAATCCTGGTATATATGCTGCCCCCCCCTCAATCCTGGTATATATGCTGCCCCCCCCCTCAATCCTGGTATATATGCTGGCCCTCCCCTCAATCCTGGTATATATGCTGGCCCTCCCCTCAATCCTGGTATATATGCAGGCCCTCGTCTCAATCCTGGTATATATGCTGGCCCTCCCCTCAATCCTGGTATATATGCTGGCTCTCCCCTCAATCCTGTTATATATGCTGGCCCTCCCCTCAATCCTGGTATATATGCCCCCCCCTCTCAATTCTGTTATATATGCTGGCCCTCCCCTCAATCCTGGTATATATGCTGGCCCTCCCCTTAATCCTGGTATATATGCTCCCCCCCTCAATCCTGGTATATATGCTGGCCCTCCCCTCAATCCTGCTATATATGCTGGCCCTCCCCTCAATCCTGCTATATATGCTGGCCCTCCCCTCAATCCTGCTATATATGCTGGCCCTCCCTTCAATCCTGCTATATATGCTGGCCCTCCCCTCAATCCTGGTATATATGTTGGCCCTCCCCTCAATCCTGGTATGTATGCTGGCCCTCCCCTCAATCCTGGTATGTATGCTGGCCCTCCCCTCAATCCTGGTATATATGCTGGCCCTCCCCTCAATCGTGGTATATATGCTGGCCCTCCCCTCAATCCTGGTATATATGCTGGCCCTCCCCTCAATCCTGCTATATATGCTGGCCCTCCCCTCAATCCTGCTATATATGCTGGCCCTACCCTCAATCCTGCTATATATGCTGGCCCTCCCTTCAATCCTGCTATATATGCTGGCCCTCCCCTCAATCCTGGTATATATGTTGGCCCTCCCCTCAATCCTGGTATGTATGCTGGCCCTCCCCTCAATCCTGGTATATATGCTGGCCCTCCCCTCAATCGTGGTATATATGCTGGCCCTCCCCTCAATCCTGGTATATATGCTGGCCCTCCCCTCAATCCTGGTATATATGCTGGCCCTCTCATCAATCCTGGTATATACGCTGGCCCTCCCCTCAATCCTGGTATATATGCTGGCCCTCCCCTCAATCCTGGTAAATATGCTGGCCCTCCCCTCAATCCTGGTATATATGCTGGCCCCCCCTCAATCCTGGTATATATGCTGGCCCTTCCCTCAATCCTGGTATATATGCTGGCCCTCTCCTTAATCCTGGTCTATATGCTGGCCCTCCCCTCAATCCTGGTCTATATGCTGGCCCTCCCCTCAATCCTGGTCTATATGCTGGCCCTCCCCTCAATCCTGGTAAATATGCTGGCCCTCCCCTCAATCCTGGTATATATGCTGGCCCTCCCCTCAATCCTGGTATATATGCTGCCCTCCCCTCAATCCTGGTATATATGCTGGCCCTCCCCTCAATCCTGGTATACATGCTCCCTCTCCCCCCCCCCAGTCACTGTGCATCACATATTAAAAAAAAAAAAAAAACACATAATAAACCCTCCTCCTCACCTTCCTTCTTCTCCCGCGCAGCGTCCTCTCCTGTAGTCGGCACATCTAGCTGAAGTGTATTGCAGCGCACGTACTAGCCAGGTCCGTGCGCGCTGCAGTACACGCTGCCGGCCAATCAGCCGACGTCATGCTGGCCTCTGATTTGCCGGCAGCCGCTTCTGATTGTCCGGAAGCCGCTAGCCTCTGACTGGCCGGCCAACGTCATGCTGGTCTCTGATTGGCCAGAAGCCGCAGGCCTCTGATTGGCCGGCCGAATTCATGCTGGCCTCTGATTGGACGGCAGCCGCTGGCATCTTTTGGCCGACCGACGTCATGCTGGCCTCTGATTGGCCGGAAGCCGCTGGCCTCTGATTGGCCGGCCGACGTCATGCTGGCCTCTGATTGGAAGGAAGCCGCTGGCCTCTGATTGGCCGGCCGACGTCATGCTGGCCTCTGATTGGCCGGGAGACGCTGGCCTCTGCTTGACCGTGCGACGTCATGCTGGCCTCTGAGTGGCCGGCAGCGTGTATTGCAGCGCACGGGTCTGGCTAGTTCGTGCGCTGCAATACACTTCAGCTCGATGTGTTTCCGTCCGAGAGAGATCGCGCATCTAGCTGCAGTAGCGGAGCTGGTGCCGGCACTCGGCGGCTCAGAGTTCTCCCCCGCCGGCCCGATCCAGTAGCGCTAGTGCTGCGGCCATGGTGCCCACCAGGAGGGCTCTGCTGCCCCCTCTGCACGCTGCCATAGGTTCCCAGCACTGGTGTAAAGCATTTCTTCTTTTACAGCTGACGACCCAAAATTGGTGATTTTCTGAAAAAAAAAAAATGGCCAGTCTGCATTATATATGGTGGAAGTGAGAATGTATCATCTGGATAAGGCGGTGGTCTTCACAGAGGGGTCTATGGAGAGATGTCTCTTTATAAGGAGCACATAGCATGGAATACCGGGGGGAAGCCTTCTGGCTCCTTATGTTGCTCCAGTCCGGAATGCTCCACTATGGTCCATCCTTCTATAGTTCTTCTCTTACACTTTCTGCTGCTCGGTATATGGACGTATTCGCTCTATGCTGACAGGCGCTCCCTTAGTATAGCCCATGTAATGCACGGCACCACAATGTTGTAGGTTCTGACTACTGTGTAAAAAACCACCACCCAGAGACCGGCCATAATCTTATAGTCTGGGTGTGAATACGCTGTAGGTAGAGCTACACTTTTGTTGTGGAGATTTTGGTCATTTTATTTACCTTTTTGCATTTAGGCTATGTGCCCACGATGCAGAAATGAAGCAGAAAATTTCTGCAGCATTTCTGCATCTCCCTGGCAGAAAAAACGCATGCAGATTGACAAGCGCTTTCCAGGCGATTTTAGCATCACTTGGAAAGTGCTTGACAACTAGGTCACACTGTATAAATCCATGGAAACAGCATGGATTTATATAGTGTGAACCATAAAAATGAAAACAAATAAAGCTATACTCACCCCTGATGCCCGACGTGGCTGCAGCGCTCGTTCCTGTCTGGTTCCTGGATGCCGGCATATCGCGAGACAGAGCGGTGAAGGGCCTGCGGTCACATGACTGTGACGTCACCGCAGGTCCTCAAGCGATGCCGGCATTCAGAGAGAAGCCGCCGGACAGGTGAATATAAACTTTATTTGTTTTTTTATTCTTTTTTTACAGGTACAATGGTAACCAGGTCTGGATGAGAGTCTCCTCTCCTCCAGAACTGGGTACCATCCGCACATAGAGACGCATAGAAGCCGCTTGTAAAAATGTACAGTCGCGGTTTCTATACGTCTCTATGCAAGTCAATGGCGGGAGTTCCGCTGCGCTTCTGCAAAATTAAATGACATGCTGCGGATTTTTGTACGCAGCATAAACGCTGCGGAAAAATCCGCAGCATGTGCATAGAACATGTGGAATCCCCTTGGGGACCATGGGGTGCGGATTACCTAGCATTTCACAAGCGTTTATGCTGTGGAAATTCCGCAGCATAAACGCTTGAAAAACACTACGTGGGCACTCAGCCTTACCCGAATGAGGCTTGTGAGAAATCCTTAAATATGCTGCAGATTTCTCCTGTATGATGCTGACCAATCATAAGCAAGCAGCAACACTCAAAGAAAAGAAGAACACGCCCCCACCATAGCTCAAAGCGGGTTTCTTAGGGTATAAAGCTACGTTCTCACTATGAGTTTTTAGTGAGTTTTTACGCTGCATATTTTAGAAATAATGCAAGTAACCTATCTTAATGGGTGCAGAAATTCTGCAACATCAAAAACTCACCAAAAGCTCATCGTGGGAACCTAGCCTAAGATGTATAATGATGGAGAGTCTTGATCTCCTGGTCTAACCTTCTGCATGATTAGAAAGCAGAGGTAACAGCTCTTAGACAAGGAAGGAGCCGCACAGCTGAGTTTTTCTGTGTCACATTACAAACCCTTTTATTGACTCTGCATTCTCTCTGCAGTGATATTAGGCTGTTATTACACCTCACACAGGAGCAGTGTGTTCTGGGTTACTTCTATGGTGAAATGTAATGACAGTCTGCTCTAATCTCAATGCAGAATGAGTACAAGTTGAGCACAACGGATCTAAGTGTGATACTGACACTGTGCTCTCATTTCTGGACAGGCAGTATGGGATAGGCGCAGTACAGCAGAGGTGAGAGTGCCATAAGAGGAGGAAAGCTGTTAGAAAGGTTTGTAATGTTGCACAACTAAACTCTCTTGTGCTGCCCCTTCACCCGCAGAGACCTTAACTGAAAGATATTAGTCTGTTGTGTGCTCTAATCATGCAGGAGGTTAGCCCAGGAGACCAGGTCTGTATCCTTACATCTTAGACACTGTGAAATCTGCTCTAAGCTATGGTGGGGATGTGACTGATCATCTTTCTTTTCAGTGTTGTCGTCTGCTTATAATTGGTCAGCATCATGCAGGGAGAAGAATTTCGCACCCCCAGTGAAAACTCTGATAACATCTACTTGGACTTAATTTTTTTTAACTCATTAGGCGCCAAATACTTTCATCGCTAATATCTCTGCAAATGAAAGATAAAATAGAAAGAGCATGGATGAGATACCAGGACACTGTGTGTGGCACTTTATTATTATTATTTATTATTCTAGCTCCATTTATTCCATGGTGCTTTACATGTGAAAAAGGGGGTATACATAGCAAACACAATTGCAAAAATCTTGAACAAAAACGCAATGGCAAACTGGTACTGGAGGAGAGAGAACCCTACCTGCGATGTCTCACAATCTTCAAGGGATGGGTGAGGATACAGTAGGTGAGGGTAGAGCTGGTCATGCAGCGGTGTGGTGGAGCAATGATTACTGCAGGTTGTAGGCTTTTCGGAAGAGGTGGGTTTTCAGGTTCCTTTAGAAGGTTTCCACGGTAGGCGAGAGTCTGATGTTTTGGGGTAGAGAGTTCTAGAGTAGGGGGGATGCACGGGAGAAATCTTGTATGCAATTGTGAGAAGAAACGATAAGAGGGGAGTAGAGAAGGAGATCTTGTGAGGATCGTAGGTTGCGTGTAGGTGTGTAGCGGGAGACTAGGTCACAGATGTATGGAGGAGACAGGTAGTGGATGGCTTGGTATGCCACGGTTAGGGTTTTGAACTGGAGTCTCTGGGCAATGGGGAGTCAGTGAAGCATTTGACAGAGAGGAGAGGCCGTGGAGTAGGCGGAAGGCAGGTGGATTAGTCGGGCAGCAGAGTTTAGGATAGATTGGAGGGGTACGGGAGTGTTAGGGAGGCCACAGAGCAGGAGGTTGTAGTAGTCGAGGCGGGAGATGATGAGGGCGTGCACTAGTGTTTTTGCAGATTCATGGTTGAGGAATATGCGGATCCATGTTTTTGAGTTGGAGTCGGCAGGAGGAGGAAAGGGCTTTGATATGTGGCTTGAAGGAGAGGTTAGAGTCCAGGGTTACTCTGATGCAGCGAGCTTGTGGGACTGGGGAAAGTGGACAGCCATTGATTTTGATGGATAGGTCAGATGGGGAGGCTGAGTGAAATGGGGGAAAGATGATGAATTGTGTTTTATCCATGTTAAGTTTTAGAAATCTAGCAGAGAAGAAGGATGAGATAGCGAACAGACATTTTGGGGTTCTGGTTAGTAAGGAGGTGATATCAGGTCCAGAGAGGTAAATCTGTGTGTCGTTAGCATAGAGATGATACTGAAAGCCGTGGGACTCTATGAGCTGTCCCAGGCCGCAGGTGTAGATGGAGAAGAGCAGGGGTCCTATGACTGAACCTTGGGGAACACTGACAGATAGGATGCGAGATGAGGAGGTGGTGTGTGAGTGAGAAACACTGAAGGTTCTGTCTGTTAAGTATGAGTAGATCCAAGATTATTATGATCTGCAACATAAACTAGGGAAAGAAGGGGAGAGCTGTCCCCACAGTAAGACTAAGCTGAGTCCCTACGTTGTAGCAGGCAACCTGTTCCTTGTGAACAGACCCGCCTTCGTCCTCGGCTAGTCTGAACGGAGACCTATAGAGAAAGGAAGGGGTCCCTAAAAGAACTAAGGACTGGGACAAAAATGGGACACCTCCTAACAGAAGTTGTTGCAGAGCAAAAGAAAAACTGACAAAAGTACTAGAGGTCCAGAGGACCAAGCAAACTAGAGATAGATAGGCACAAAAGCACCTGGCTAGAAAGACAGTCTAAACAACACTGAAGTCTAGCAAGGCCAGAAGGGCGGAGCTGGAATGAATAGGAAGATGGTCACGTGACCGCAAAACACAAGATAGAAACAAAAACAAACAGGAGGGTTCTAACAGTACCCCCTCTTTTATGAGGATCCTCCGGATCCTCCAGGCCCAGGCCTATCTGGAAATCTCCTGTGGAAAGCTCTGACATGTCTAGGGGCAGAGACATCATCCGCCTTAACCCAGGAGTTATTCCTCGGGACCGAAACCTTTCCAAGCGACGAGATACTGCAATCTCCCTCTATGCTCTCTGGAATTCAGGATACGAGAAATTTCATATTTGCCGTCTTCCACCATCGGAGGAACTGTGACAGTGGCATCCCTATCCGATACATCAGCCTTTTTCA
This sequence comes from Phyllobates terribilis, assembly GCF_046119375.1. Taxonomy (NCBI): domain Eukaryota; kingdom Metazoa; phylum Chordata; class Amphibia; order Anura; family Dendrobatidae; genus Phyllobates; species Phyllobates terribilis. The sequence goes on along the minus strand of NW_027363402.1, from coordinate 383,529 downwards.
ACAAGGAAACATGAAACACAGGATTAATCTTCCAGGAGGAGGGAACCTCCAACCTAACAGCAGACTGGTTAACCACCTGAAGCACCTTAAAAAGCCCCACAAACTTCGGACCCAATTTTTTAGAGGAAATCCTCAATCGCAGATTCTTTGAGGACAACCAAACCATGTCACCCACAGTAAACAAAACCTCTTTACGTTTCCTGTTAAAATACTTGTTGGACTTTTTGTTAGCCTCTTGAAGGTTACAACGTACATTAGTCCAAACTCTCTCCAAATCACCGGAAAAATTCTCCTCCTCCGGCACCGCCGACCGCAATTTGGAGAACGAACCAAAAGACGGATGTCTCCCAGTACAACAAAAAAAGAACACCCAGCAGAGGAGGATGTATGGTTGTTAAGAGCAAATTCTGCGAGTGGCAGAAACTCAGACCACCCCTCTTGATTGTCTGCCACAAATCAACTCAAAAACTGTTCCACATCCTGGTTCTTTCTTTCAGTCTGTCCATTAGACTCAGGATGATAACCAGACGAAAATGACAAATGGACTCCCAACCTGTCACAAAAAGCACGCCAAAAGCGAGCCACAAACTGAGGTCCCCTATCAGAAACAATGTCGGTGGGAACGCCATGGTGCCTGACAATTTCCTTAACAAACGCCTTAGCGAGTGTCTTAGCGCAGGGTAGCTTAATGAATGGAACCAAATGACACATCTTGCTAAAACGGTCCACGACCACCCAGATGTCAGTGAAACCCTCGGACACAGGAAGGTCAGTAATAAAATCCATTGCCAAATGCGTCCAAGGCGCACTAGGAACCTCCAGAGGTCAAAGCAACCCCGCAGCAGGGGTATGGGAAGCCTTTGACCTAGCACACACCGTACACTGACGCACCCACTTGATGACTTCCTTCTGCCACCCGGGCCACCAAAAACTGCGACTGATAAGTCTCTTAGTCCCAGAAATTCCTGGATGACCTGCCAACCGAGACTCATGATACCCCACAAACAAATCTCTCCTAGAGGTTCTAGGCACAAACAATCTCCCATGAGGAGTGTTAGATGGGGCATCCTCTTGGGCTTTCAGAATCCCTTCTTCCAAAACAGAGTCTAATGCTGCTACCACAACTCCTTCCTGTAAAATGCTCTCCTCCTCCTCGGTACCAACCATGGGGGAAAAGCTGCGAGATAAAGCATCGGCTTTAACATTCCTAGTACCAGGGATATAGGTAACAGAAAAATTAAACCGAGAAAAAAAAAGTGCCCACCTAGCTTGACGGGCATTCAAGCGTTTGGCAGCATCCAGATAGATCAAATTCTTATGATCTGTGAAAACCTGAACAGGAAATTTAGCACTTTCCAAGAAATGATGCCAATGTTCAAACGCAAGTTTAATAGCCAACAATTCCCGATTACCAACATCGTAATTAAGTTCGGTTTCTGAAAATTTTTTTGAAAAAAAATCACAGGGATGTACTCCATCCTTGTTCTCCTGAGACAAAACTGCACCGACCCCCACCGAAGAAGCATCAACCTCGACCAAAAAAGGCTTGGTCTCATCAGGCTGCATAAGGATAGGGGCAGAACTGAACCTCTCCTTGAGATACACAAAAGCTTCAATGGCCTCAGTAGTCCACTGGACCGTATTCGCACCTTTCCTGGTGAGATCGGTCAGTGGCTTAACAATTATAGAAAAATTCTTAATGAATTTCCTGTAATAATTGGCGAAACCCAAAAATCTCTGTATCGATTTCAAACCAATAGGCATAGGCCATTCCTGCACAGCCTGAACTTTCACCGGGTCCATCTCAAAGCCCTCGCTGGAGATAATGTAGCCCAAAAAACTAATTCTCTGCACAGCGAACTCACATTTCTCCAGCTTAGCAAAAAGTGAATTATCACTCAATAACTGCAACACCTCACGTACGCTCTGCCAATGGGAATCCAGATCTGGTGAATAAATCAGAATGTCATCCAAATACACAACCACATTCTTGCCAATCAAAGGTCTCAGGATGTCATTAATAAGGTTCTGAAAAAACGCGGGTGCATTGGTAAGACCGAAGGGCATCACCAGATTCACAAAATGACCTACCGGAGTGTTAAAAGCAGTTTTCCATTCATCACCCTCCTTCATTCGTAACAAATTGTATGCCCCCCGGAGATCAATTTTATAGAACCACTTGGTCCCCACTAACTGGTTAAACAAGTCTGGAATTAACGGCAATGGGTAGGAATTGCGTACGGTAATCTTATTAATTTCACGAAAGTCCAGACATGGACGTAAACCACCGTCTTTTTTTTTAACAAAGAAAAATCCAACGGCCACAGGTGACTTAGAAGGTCTAATGTGACCAGCAGCCAAGCTCGTCTGTATGTACTCCTCCAAGGCCTTTCTTTCAGGGATAGTCAGATTTAATAAGCGACTCTTGGGAAGAGTAGCTCCAGAAACAAACTCAATGGTGCAATCATAGTCCCTATGAGGAGGTAAAACTTGCGACTCCTCCTCTGAAAAAACCTTCCAAAAATCCTGAATAGGTACAGATAATTCCCCTTTTTCCACAGCCGCAATGCGACCATTACAACATTTATCATAGCACTTAGGACTCCAAGACTTAATCTCATTAGTAGACCAGTCCAGTAAAGGATTGTGCAGTTTTAACCAAGGCAAACCTGCACATGCGGATTTCAATTGGGGAACATTGCTGCCCTTCTACCATGCTTTTTTCATGCGTTTCCGCGACGTTTACACAACCGCAAAAACGCCGCGGAAACGCATGAAAAACGCATCGTGTGAACTCAGCCTCAGGCTATGTGCCCACGTTGCAGAAATGAAGCAGAAAATTTCTGCTTCATTTCTGCAAGTCCTCTCCCGGAAAAACGCATGCGGAATTCCGCACGCGTTTATCGCGCGTTTTTCATGCGTTTATCTCACGTTTTCCACATGCGGAATTGCCTTGCGTTTTTAATGCATTGCACAAGGCAATTCCGCTTGCGGAAACGCAAAATTAATTGACATGCTGCGGATTTTTGAACGCAGCATAAAAGCTGCAGAAAAATCCGCAGCATGTGCATAGAACTTGCGGAATCCCCTTGGGGACCATGGGGTGCGGATTACCATGCGTTTTACAAGCATTTCCGCTGCGGAAATTCCGCATCAAAAACGCTTGTAATCCGCAACGTGGGCACGCAGCCTAAAAGCAAAAGTATAAATACTAATTATTTATCAAAGCTGGACAAAATCTAGAAACCATATAATAAAACTGGCATAAAATATAGTGCTGAACAAGAGTTTAGGGAGAGATGTACAACTGGCACTGGCCTTTGAAAGGGATTGTGTAATCGCACAAAACTAGCAAAAATGTAAAGTGCCTGTAAAACAAGGAACGTGCAATTTACCTCTTAGTAAAAATCCTATTCTTTCTCAAGAACGGGAGGAATTTTAATTTCATGATTTTTTTTTAATCAAATAATTTTTATTGAAAAACTCCAAATACAAATTTTCCATCTTTCAAATAACATACATGACATAGTAATTCCATAGTATAAAACATGAACAAAGTATCTGAAGTTCAATTCCCTAACCCACCCTAAACCCAAATCCCAACACTCCAGAGAACCATTTTCAGAGCAGTTCTAGAATAACGGACTACAGCATTCGTAGAAGGGGGAAGAAGATAAAAAAGTGACTAACAAAGGGATAGCAGCGTTTTAATTTTATCATTTACTGCTTGATGCCTGAGCCGGGAAGTGCACGCTTGAAAACTGTTGCAGGCTGCTGTAATCACAGGACACAAGCAAACAGCATGGCATTTCCAATCAGCAGGGAGGAAGTAAAGGGAACAGTAATGAAAGTCTCCTCCTACTCCGCTCCATAATGAAATGAACAGTGTGCATCCTACAAATGCGATGCATACAGCAAACAATTCATTTTCCATACACAGGTTGTGAGTTGACCACTGGATATATACATGTGTATAACTAATTACCAGAACTGGAAATCGAAAAAAAAGACGAGCAAGTTTGGGGTGAATCCTGCCTTCATTACTGCACAGCCGCTCATAGAGGGATCGGTACTAGGAACAGCAGGAGTGCCGGCGATGTTCACAGATTTACCTGCTGCGGGACTGAAGGAGTCTGATAGTGTTCGGCTCTAAGCTTTTTACCTTGTTTACGACAGGAATAATTGAAAGCTGTGCTTCAAAGGCGAGGAAGAAGTTGGTCACTGTCTGCGCTTGAATACCCTTAAGAGGGGAAAAAATATATATATACATATATACAAATACTGAAACATCTAAATGCATTAGAACATCAAACCTGGTGAAGCGGTAAATGACTTGTCCTCCAGGGATACAGGCTACTGTCATTCAGTAATTATTTAATAGGAATTTTACATTTTATGTGATCACCACGCTAGAATGTAAATGATGAAAACACAACACAACTCCTCACCATATGAAGATATCTTGTGTTTTAGGCTATGTGCCCACGATGCAGAAATGAAGCAGAAAATTTCTGCAGCATTTCTGCATCTCCCTGCCAGAAAAAAACGCATGCAGATTGTGCATGCGTTTTTCCTGCAGAATACATGCGGATCCACATGCGGATTCACATGCATTTCCGCATGCAGATTGACAAGCACTTTCCAGGCGATTAGCATCACTTGGAAAGTGCTTGACAACTAGGTCACACTGTATAAATCCATGGAAACAGCATGGATTTATACAGTGTGAACTGCAAAAATTAAAACAAATAAAGCTATACTCACCCCCGAGGCCCCGACGTGGCTGCAGCGCTGCTTCCTGGCTGGTTCCCGGCTGCCGGCATATCGCGAGACAGAGCGGTGAAGGGCCTGCGGTCACATGACTGTGACGTCACCGAAGGTCCTTCAGCGCTGCTGGCATTCAGAGAGAAGACGCCGGACAGGTGAATATAAACTTTATTTGTTATTTTATTCTTTTTTTTACAGGTACAATGGTACCCAGGTCTGGATCAGAGTCTCCTCTCCTCCAGAACTGGGTACCATCCGCACATAGAGACGCATAGAAGCCGCTTGTAAAAATGTACAGTCGCGGTTTCTGTGCGTCTCAATGCAAGTCAATGGCGGGAATTCCGCTGCACTTCCGCAAAATTAAATGACATGCTGCGGAAAAAATCCGCAGCATGTGCATAGAACATGCGGAATCCCCTTGGGGACCATGGGGTGCGGATTACCTAGCGTTTTACAAGCGTTTCCGCTGCGGAAATTCCGCAGCATAAACGCTTGAAAAATGCTACGTGGGCACACAGCCTTATAGAACAGCATTTCTGTGGAATAACACGACTGATTTACTGTGTATGCACCATAGCCTTCATTTGATGTCACTTACTGTCACCTGTCACCTTGCCCCAACTCTGCAATCCCCAATATCAGTCCATGACCTCAATGGGGTCACTATAAAATTCTAAAGAGGACTGGTCATGTCTCTATTAGAAAATAGATAAACTTAGGATAGAAACAATATGAGCATATACCCTGCTATAAGTAAGTAAAAAGCAATAGTGAATATATATAATATAGGGTACTTAGTAAACATGGTTTTTGATTTAAAAAAAGCCATCCCACCCGCACCAAGGTGTACCCAGTCAGTTATGTGAAATATATAATAAAATACACTTTAGTACAATATTAGTGTTTTGTCCCTTTAAATCTGCTGCTACTTCTGTCACCATGGTAACTGCATTCATACTCAGCCAATAGGATTGCTCGGGTTGAATTTGGAAAAAAAAAAAAAAAGTCCTATATCGTCAGTTTGTTCCTTCTCATCTGAGTGTGAAGACAGACACCTGCGATCAGCGAGAGATTATAGGTATAAGACGTGATATAATATAACGGACGGAGCCACATCCCATCACACGCACTCAGCGACCACAACTCACAGGAATCAGCACATTTACCAGACAATAAGTTATTATTCCCCAACACATAATACGCTGAGACACCAGTGGGGGGCGCCGCACTCGTTACATCTCCCATCTGGATGGATCCAGCGACGAGATCCTGATATTTCCCCCCAGCTCCGCTCCTCCATAGGGAATGGCCCAGATGCACGCAGAACGGACCGAAGTGTAATACTGCTAGAACTCTGCATGATATCACATCCTCCATATATACCACATAATAAAGGGGTGCTCCCACTGGGACAGGTCATCACCTATCCAGAGATCAGTGATAACTTGTTCCAACTAGACATCCCCTTTAATGGAAGAGATCACATCTCTAACAGTCAATACGCTATTCATTCCCAATCTTCCCTGGCCCCAGTAATGCCCCTGAGTATATCGCCAATATGAGCCAATCATCAAACCCTCTGCTGACTGTTCCCGATGTTTTATAGAGTTTGGAGACGTTGCTACAAGAGAAGATATCAGCGGACACCATGGGGGTGGAGTATTCTGCCAGCGATGGAGCAGGTAGTATCCACCAGTCTGTGATATCTGACCTTCCTCCATATTCTGCTCTTACATGCGTTTCTTCAGCTTTACCCCTTCCCGACATAACCAATTTATGTTTTTTTTCTGTTTTTTCCTCCGCTTTTTCCAACTTTTCTAACTTTTTGATATCTGTCCACATAGTGTGAGGTCTTGTTATTTTGTAGGATGAGCTGTCCTTATAAATGACACCATTCATTTACCACATAGTCCTAGAAAACGGGAAAAACATTTCAAGTGCAGTAAAAGTGCGAAAAAAAAGCCTGACATTGTTTTTCTGGGAACGGTTTTAACGGCGCACATTGTGTGGTAAAAATGACCTGGTAATAGGATCCTACTCCTCAGTGTGATTACAGCAAGACCAAACTTCTCCAATAGTTTTGGCAAAAGAAAAAACTTTTTTTTGATGCTGTCACCATTTTTTCTGAGACCCGAAACATTTTCAGTTTCCGGGTTGATGGAGCTGTGTGGGGGCTTATTTTTTGAAGGGCAAGAGGACTTTATTGATAACATTTTGGGACACATATGTCATGGTCATCGCTTCTTACAGGATTTTCTGCAGTATTGAGGCGAACGAAAAAATGCAATTTTGTCTTTTTGAATTTTTTTCTGTGTTCACTGATCGTTTTTTTTTTTATATTTTGATAGATTGTATTTCTCTGAAAGAGACCATACCACAAAATGTGTATATTTTTATTATCTTTATTTTTAGTGGGAGGTGAGTTGAACGTGTGGGGTTTTAATAAATATATATATACTTTTTTTCACTGTATTTGTATACATCATCTGATTGCTTGTGCTATATACAGCGATACCACAGTAATGCTCCATATAGCAAAACCACGGTCTTCTTTACAGCCCAAATGAAGCTTTATGATGACAGGCACGGAGGCTTCAGCAGACCCCCGGATGTCATAGCAGTCCATCGGCGCCCTATGATCGCGTCACAGGAGCGCCGGTGGGCGTATGGAACGACGCGTCCCAATGCTGGCGCACTGTTAATGCTGCTGTTAGAGATTGACAGCAGCACTGAACAGGTTAACAGTGGTGGGCAGATCTTCGCTCCACTCGCAGCTGTTAGAGGCAGGTCCTGGTTGTTTGTCACAGCCATTATCTGCCATGTACGGGGCGAGCTGACCCTGCTCCATACACCCGCTACTGACTTATACCATACATGTACGGCAGATGTTGGTAAGGAGTTAAAGCGGTTGTCCAGCTTTGGGGCCATTTTTTTTACTTTAATGCAAGTATTTGGGGCTAAAATCGATTTCTGTAATTGAGTTTCATTAAAAATGTTGCCTTCTGTAGCATCTGTGCTGCACTGTCTATTGCTGGCTGCAAAATTAGCTAACTGAGAATCTATCAGTGAGCTCCTTAGTCTTAAGGGAGAGTTTGTAGATCTTTCATCTGTTTTTTTTTCCTGAGTGCCTATTAGCTGATCTATGCCCAAAGAAAACACAAAACTTGAATGTGCAGGGAAACAATAAGTCTGTAATAGTCGGTGTAAAACACTTAATGAAACCTAAATGTAAAAAATTACTTTTAGTAGTAAATACATGACATGAGAAAATATACACTGCTCAAAAAAATAAAGGGAACACTTAAACAACAGAATATAACTCCAAGTAAATCAAACTTCTGTGAAATCAAACTGTCCACTTAGGAAGCAACACTGATTGACAATCAATTTCACATGCTGTTGTGCAAATGGAAGACAATAGATGGAAATTATTGGCAATTATCAAGACACACTCAATAAAGGAGTGGTTCTGCAGGTGGAGACCACAGACCACATCTCAGTACCAATTCTTTCTGGCTGATGTTTTGGTCACTTTTGAATGTTGGTTGTGCTTTCACACTCGTGGTAGCATGAGACGGACTCTACAACCCACAGAAGTTGCTCAGGTAGTGCAGCTCATCCAGGATGGCACATCATTGCGAGCTGTGGCAAGAAGGTTTGCTGCGTCTGTCAGCGTAGTGTCCAGAGGCTGGAGGCGCTACCAGGAGACAGGCCAGTACACCAGGAGACGTGGAGGGGGCCATAGCAGGGCAACAACCCAGCAGCAGGACCCCTACCTCTGCCTTTGTGCAAGGAGGAACAGGAGGAGCACTTCCAGAGCCATGTAAAATGACCTCCAGCAGGCCACAAATGTGCATGTGTCTGCATAAACGGTTAGAAACCGACTCCATGAGAGTGGGATGAGGGCCAGACGTCCACAGATGGGGGTTGTGCCCAATGCCAGACCTCATGTGGCTGGAGTATGTCAGCAGTTCCTGCAAGATGAAGGCATTGAAGCTATGGACTAGCCCACCCGTTCCCCAGACCTGAATCCCATTGAACACATCTGGGACATCATGTCTCACTCCATCCACCAACGTCACGTAGCACCACAGACTGTCCAGGAGTTGGTGGATGCTTTAGTCCAGGTCTGGGAGGAGATCCCACAGGAGACCATCCGCAACCTCATCAGGAGCATGTCCAGGCATTGTAGGGAGGTTATACAGGCACGTGGAGGCCACACACAATACTGAGCCTCATTTTGACTTGTTTTAAGGACATTACATCAAAGTTGGATCAGCCTGTAGTGTGTTTTTCCACTTTAATTTTGGGGGTGACTCCGAATCCAGGCCTCCATTGGTTAATAAATTTGATTTCCATTGATGATTTTTGTGTGATTTTGTTGTCAACACATTCAACTTTGTACAGAACAAAGTATTCAATGAGAATATTTCATTCATTCAGATCTAGGATGTGTTATTTGAGTGTTCCCTTTATTTTTTTGAGCAGTGTGTATATATAATATAAATAATTACTGCAGCTTTAATGCTATTTATTACGTCTCAGGAGGAGGACGGAAGAGGAAGAGGACGGAAGAGGCGGAGGACGGAAGAGATGGAGGACGGAAGAGGCGGAGGACGGAAGAGGAGGAGGACAGAAGAGGAGGAGGACGGAAAAGGAGGAGGATGGAAGAGGAGGAGGATGGAAGAGAAGGAGGACGGAAGAGGCGGAGGATGGAAGAGGCGGAGGATGGAAGAGGCAGAGGACAGAAGAGGCGGAGGACGGAAGAGGCGGAGAACGGAAGAGAAGGAGGACGGAAGAGGAGGAGGACGGAAGATGAGGAGGACCGAAGAGGAGGAGGACGTAAGAGGAAGAGGACGGAAGAGGAAGAGGACGAAAGAGGCGGAGGACAGAAAAGGCGGAGGACGGAAGAGGCGGAGGACAGAAGAGGCGGAGGACGGAAGAGGCGGAGGACAGAAGAGGAGGAGGACGGAAGAGAAGGAGGACGAAAGAGGAGGAGGACGGAAGAGGAGGAGGACAGAAGAGGAGGAGGACGGAAGAGGAAGAGGACGGAAGAGGAGGAGGACGAAAGTGGAGGAGGATGGAAGAGGAGGAGGACAGAATAGGAGGAGGAGGACAGAACTGCACCTTAAGATCCCTAGGGGGAAAGGGATGGTAGTAATATAGTGGTAGTATATCCGTATTAGTGTAATATGAGTAATAATACTAGTGATAATAGTAAGAAAGTAATAAAATAACAGTAGTAATAGTAGTAGGTAGAATAGCAGTGTGATCCAGGGTCCTAGGACTGATCGCCTTTTCTCGGGGTCAAGAAGGAATTTTTCCCCTGTGACACAAATTGGCTGAAGGTGTCCTGGGGTTTTTGCCTTCTTCTGGATCAACACTGTAGGTATAGGGCAGTATTAGTAGTGATAGGAAAGAAGAATAATACTGTAATAAGATAGCACAATGTAATAATAACCATATCAAATAGATTTATAAAAACAAATTAAAATAACTCCAGTAGTACAATAATTAGTGTAATATTATATAACTTGTAATAACATTAATAGGTTTGATCCAGGGTCCTAGGACTGATCGCCTTTTCCCGGGGTCAAGAAGGAATTTTTCCCCTGTGACACAAATTGGCTGAAGGTGTCCTGGGGTTTTTGCCTTCTTCTGGATCAACACTGTAGGTATAGGGCAGTATTAGTAGTGAAAGGAAAGAAGAATAATACTGTAATAAGATAGCACAATGTAATAATAACCATATCAAATAGATTTATAAAAACAAATTAAAATAACTCCAGTAGTACAATAATTAGTGTAATATTATATAACTTGTAATAACATTATTAGGTTTGATCCAGGGTCCTAGGACTGATCGCCTTTTCCCGGGGTCAAGAAGGAATTTTTCCCCTGTTACACAAATTGGCTGAAGGTGTCCTGGGGTTTTTGCCTTCTTCTGGATCAACAGCTTTAGGCATAGGGATTTTAGTAATACCATTATTAGAATCACAAGATTAATAAAAAAAAATTAGAATTACATTTTTTTAATTCGTTTTATAACAGTTACAATTAATTGCATTAATGCAATAATAATAAATAGTAAAAATGGTGGTAATAATAATAATACAAAAAACTAGTCCCAGTTAGTAAGTTAGTGTAATGTTAGTGTAGGGACCCATCTGAAGAGGTCGCCTTGACGTTGGCAGATGGGCTCGCACAATTTGCTCAAAATGTGCGCTAAGAACCTCATATTTCTATGTACAGGAGATCTAGCAGTAATACCATTCAGGAGATATCTGTGTACACACATTTTGTTATATACTTTTGTGCAGCACACAGGGGAGGTATACAGGTACAAGGCGAGAGTGTTACAGTGATATTATAACTCGGCCTTAAGGATAAAATGCTGATAACTACAGATCCTGGAAACACATTCGAAACTAGACCTTGTAAGTAACTGGTTCCCAGCTAGTGGTAAATATGTACAGGGCAGTCCGGTACCAAGACCTGCTCTATAGGACACATTATCATCAGGCAGGTCCTTACAAGATCTGCGGCAGAAGTGTGGCTGTGTAACACAGTCCTGCTCCTGCCTCAGCTGCCCACAGTGGAGCCAACCTTGATCCTGGCAGCTTAATCCATTGAATGACACAGTAGGGGGCTTCCACAGCATTTAGGCACTTTAGACAGGAGAGGGAGGCATGATCATGGTGCCAATGAGTTTCTATGGCAGCTGAGATCTAACAATGGACCCCATGACGGCCATTTTACTGCTCCTATTAGACCCCGGCTGAGGAAAGGTCTATGAGGACACCGGTCAGACTTATGTCGCCTGCTCTGCACATATTAGAAATACCTAGGGCTGATTAGTTTGCCATTTGTAAATCTGATCCAGCAGCGCTGGGCTACCACTTACGTGATCAGGGCTATTGAGCTCCTAGATTGGGCAGAGGAGCTCAGTATTCAGCAGGAGCTGGCCGAGGAGAGCAGAGCAACTTGCATGGGGCTGCTGCACAAGAAGCAACTCACAAGGTGGAGATTTACCCGGAGACGCTGTGCTCGGGCTGTGATCTGTTGTGCAGGCTGCATAGTAGATGCCTCGAAGGACCCTAACTTCACCCCTAACAGGCACAGCAGAGCTCGGACGGCTGCAAGTGAACAGAGAGCGGCTGATTAGTAACTGCTGCGTCTCCTGCAGCTCAGATAAGAGCCGCACAGAGCGGGGGTTCAGTAATGATGAATATGGGAAGTGTCCGCCCCTCACATGCCCTAAATGCGGCCTCCAGAGGTAAAGTTTCCCCTGTAACCAGCGCCTCCTCCCACCTTCTCTGCTGGCATGCTCCATTACTTAAAGGGGATGTCTGAAGAAAACAAGTTATCACTTATCCACAGGCTCGGTGATCACTTACTGATCGTGGGGTCTGACCGCTGCGAGCCATTGTCTGATCGGGAAGGAGTGGAAAGTCAGGGATCAACTGCTGCTCCATTCATTCTCTATGGGGCTCCGGAAAAGCCGAGCTCAGCGCTTGAATGCCACATAGGGAATGAATGGAGCGGATCCTGGAGTAATAACATGCCCTCCTCTCCTCAGCTTTCTGTCTGTGTAAGTGGCTCAGCCCTTGTCTCCCCTTCTGCTCCGGCTTCTGTGCTGGTCCTTGTGAGGAAGAGGAAACCCTCTGCCCTTCTGCTCCGGCTTCTGTGCTGGTCCCTGTGAGGAAGAGGAAACCCTCTGCCCTTCTGCTCTCAGTCCTCTGCGACTTTTCACAATCGCTCAGTGCACCCATTATATGTAATAAGGATCATTCTTCATCCCTTGTCCAGCTTTCATCCCCCCCAGTCTGACCAGCGGACAGGATAATAAACATGTGAGTGGAAGGTTCACAATTATTAGATGTGTTGTGAAAAGTCTCCACAGCATTATCCGGAGAAAACTGCAGGGTGACTGCTTGTGAAACCAGCACAAAATCCAGCGGACAGCGCTTCCCTGCCCCCCGCCGGTCTCTGTATCCTGGCATTCAGCTATTCCATTTGGTGCTTATTCTGGAAGGAAAACAAAAATGTGATGTTCTTACACAGACGCCTGAAGATGCAGCTTTTCATCATCCATTTTGGGCTGTTGTATGACGTGTGGATTACTCTGCTTGCTGGATTCTTGCATTACCACAAACACTGCCTTTATTTTGTGATTTCTGTGCCGCTTCCCACATCTATTGGCACTGTGATATATCAGCACGTGAGGGCTGCCACAATCATGTGTCAATAGGTTATTGCTGGAGCCTGTGATATAGAGACCATCCTGGACCAGGGAAGACTTGGTACAGAAGCACCTAGAGAGGGGGGTACAGGGGCTTCATTTCAATTTTAAACTTAGCTGGATTGTGTTTAGCTACAAGAATGGAAAGTAAAATAATAAAATCTTAATTTTTTTTTCTATTTGGCAAAATCGTCCATCAGAGGTTTGGCCACTACCGAAAAGTTTTTGATGAACTTACAGTAGTAGCTGGCGAAACCCAAAAAACTTTGTAATGCCTTTAAGTCTTGAATATAATACCAATCCAGTACCGTCCGGACTTTGGCCAGATCCATGCAAAAACGGTGAATGATAAGAACTAACCCTGAATGGAGAACATACATTTCTCTGGTTTGACAAATAATTTATTATCTTTGAGTATCTGTAAGACCTGCCTGATATCTACCTGATGTGACTGGAGGTAAGTAAATTAATATGTCATCAAGATTGGTTTGTTGTGATCTACCTGCCAGATGACTAAAAATGTCACTAACAGTGTTGAAAGAAAGCGGGAGCATTAGTCAACCCAAATGCCATCACAAGCTTTTCATAGTGCCCCTCAGGAGTATTGAAGGCCATCTTCCACTCATCTCCTCAATGTGAATGAGATTATAAGCCCCCCTGAGGTCTAGTTTAATCAAATCGTAGGAGCCAAATTTTTTTCTAAAGAGGTCGGGGATGAGAGGGAGAGGATATGCATCCCAGACCGTGATCCGATTAAACTCGCGAAAATCAAGGCGGGGGCGCAACCCCCAGTCTTTTTTTTTGACAAATAAAAACCCCACTGCAACGGGAGATGAAGAACGTCTTATAGGGCCCAATGGTAGACTGACTGACCATTCTGTTCTGAACTGCCACCCTAAGATGGCTTCCCATTATATACCTACTGTATAAGTGCTCCCTCTAATGGCTTCCTCCACCCACACCCACTACTGGTTCCCCCTACCTTTGGGTTCCCCCCACTCCAGCCAGGGACAGGGCTCAGCAGCTGCACTCTGCATGTTGGATGCAGGTGTTTTGGGGGGTTCTGTGCAGCACTCCCATCTTACCTGAGTGAAGGGAGACACCACACCTCTGGGTGAGGTGCAGTACCACTGTGGCGACTGAACACTCAGGGGCGCCACATTCCCCCCCCCGGTAAAACACAGCACGTCCGCGGGCTGGAACAGATCAAAACCAGGCATAACTGACATGCAAAATTTTTAAGATGCATCAGCATATTTGACCATAAAACAACATTTCTTCCCTTTATGGGAGGCACATTTCTTTTAACGTTACTGGTTACATTATAAAACATCATAAGAGTATTGTCATATAAAACAATTTTCAAGACAGTTCCAGCACCAGGGTGCAACAGTAGCAGCATGAGGGACCCGTCCACAAACCCTCAACGTAGGCCCTGGGCATGGCTGCAGGGCATAGACGATCCAATCCTGGACCTCGTCTTCCGCCACGCCAAACGGGTTTTTGTTCTGAGGTATATTTGTAATTATAAAACCAATAGGATGCACTTTAAGAAGTGCTAAACTATGTACAATGTCAACGTCCGGCTTCTCACAGTCCTCAGCCTGTCAGTCTCTGTACCCTGACGGGTAACTGGGTAGCAAACATGAAGTCAACTGCACCCTTCCGGGCAACTTATGTACAGTCCAGTTAACTAAAACAGTTTAACAGTGGGGCCCCCTCCGGGGGAACCCCTGGTTTCTGCAGGCTGACCCAGCCTGGTCATCAGCCTCAGGCTGCAGGGGGACCAGGGATGGAGCAGCGCCAGCCGCATTTGGGACAGGGACATCACTCCGACCTGCTCCCGCGACTGCGTCAGCTCGGCCTGACACCTCCCGGTCTTTACGCAGCTTCTCTCCACCGCCTCTCCTCTTTCGGGGGCGGTCCCATGGCACTTTGCTGTCGGTCACTCCCTGTGTCGGCCTCCCCGCTTTGACGGACACATCTATGCGGACAGTCACTGTTGCAAGGGGCAGGGCCTGCTTTTGGAGCCATTCTGGGACCCGGCCCACGACGGGAGGTTCCATTCTGTTGTTCTTTAGCACGCACATAATGGCGCCCGTTCTTCTGGGGCGGGCGCCACATTCAAGGCAGAAAACACTTCTTTAGGCGCACATTACCCGCAGATGGCAGGCTGGTCATGTATCCTGTTCGTGACGCCAAGTGGTGACTCGCTGCCCCCTGGGCCGCGGGGCACACGGCAGCCGGGCCGTATGGCTGCTTTGGGGAATATCACGGTGGCTGGCCCGGGGCGGTCAGTGCAAAAGGGATTATTTATAGGATTTGTCGTGAAGCCACCTGTGGTGTCTGGTGAGGATCACCAGCGCTGCAACAGTCCTCTGAGGCAGATGTTAGGGCAGCTAGAGATGGAACGGCTCCCCACAGGTGGAGCGGGCCTCAGGCAGTGTAAATAGATGGAGGGTGCGCTGGGCGTTGTAGTGCAGGGAGGGAAATGGCACCAGTGAAGGAATAGACGGAGGCAACTCAGTGCAGTCGTCCAAGATTTTAATTCACAGTTCTTCAGGAAACACAAAAGTGCAAGTTACAGGTGAAGGCCTCCCACGTTGCGCCGTGTTCACCCTGGCAGGGGTTCAATCCTTCCTCAGGAAGTTTAGGAATGCTTGGCAGAACCCCACTTTCTCGTGTTCCTACTTTGACCGTCTTCACACTAGGTCCTTCTCCCTGCTGCCCTGCGCTGCCCACTCTCAATCCCGCTCGGGTATGCTGAAGTCCTTCCTGTACGTCGGATCCGGGACCAACCTGACCCCCTGGAGATTAGAATGGGGCAACCGATCCCTCTGTCTTCTGACAGATGCGGGGCGTATGGGTGCTGTCCTGCACGCGCCGTACCCCTGGGATCCCTTCTTAGAATGAAGCCTACTCCCTTCTCCCCTCCGGGGCCTCTATCCCGGGCCCTTCTTGTGGAGCAGAGCTCCTGCTGAGCCTCTGCTCCCAGACAGTCCTCACTGACCGTCTGTACTGTACTGACTGACCATTCTGTTCTGAACTGCCACCCTAAGATTGCTTCCCATTATATACCTACTGTGTGCTCCTTCTAACTGCTTCCTCCACCCACACCCACTACTGGTTCCCCCTACCTTTGGGTTTCCCTCACTCCAGCCAGGGACAGGGCTCAGCAGCTGCGCTCTGCATGTTGCCCTTCCAGCCGGTCTGAAGCAGTGTAATGTTGGATGCAGGTGTTTTGGGGGGTTCTCTGCAGCACTCCCATCTTACCTGAGTGAAGGGAGACACCACACCTCTGGGTGAGGTGCAGTACCTCTGTGGCGACTGAACCCTCAGGGGCGCCACATGCCCACGATGCAGAAATGCTCCGGATTTTTCCTGAGTGTTTCTGCATCTCCCTGGCAGAAAAAACGCATGCAGATTTTACATGCGTTTTTCCTGCCAGGGACAAACGTAAGTGAAGCATTTTTCACATGCATGTCCGCATGCGGGTTGTCAACCGCTTTCCAAGCGATTTTAGCATCACTTGGAAAGTGCTTGACAACTTGGTCACACTATATAAATCCTTGCAACCGGCATGTATTTATATAGTGTGAACAAGTTAATAGTTGAAAAAAAGAATAAAAATGGTAAAAAAAAAAAAAATAGAATTAGACATACCGGTAATTCTGTTTCTAAGACCCTCCACGACAGCACACCTGGAGGTAGCCTCCCCATCCTAATTAGGGACAGGAAAACAAGATGTTAAATAGCCCCTCCCTGCTACAATCCCCAGTGTTTTCAAAGGACCACACAGTATGAATGCTCTAAATATTTATTAACACTAAGGATTTTTCCAATCAAAGAAATGGAGGGAACTACCCATGCTGTTGTGGAGGGTCTTAGAAACCGAATTACTGGTAAGTCTAATTCTATTTTCTCCAATCCCCTCCATGACAGCACACCTGGAGTAATACCAAAGAATGAATTTTAGGGAGCGACAACAGCCTGAAGGACTTTCCTTCCAAATGCGAAGTCTCTATTAGATATTACATCTAGTCTATAATGTTTAGCAAAGGTATGGACAGACGACCATGTAGCTGCCCTGCAAATCTGCTCAATGGATGCACTAGCTTTTTCTGCCCAGGAGACCCACATAGCTCTAGTAGAAAGAGCTTTCAAGGATTTCAGAGGAGGCAAATCTTGAACTATGTATGTTTCACAAATTGCTTTCTTAATCCAATTTCCTAGCATATTTTTGCAATTTTCTTTCCTTTATTGAGGCTTCCATATTGGACAAATAGGTTCTGATCCTTCCTCCAGGTTTCAGTCTGCCTCAAATAGCGGATTATAGTCCTTCTTGCATCCAACGCGTGGAATTCTTCTTCCTTGCTATTTGATGGATTTTGACAGAATGACGGAAGAATTATTGGCTGAGACATATGAAAATTAGACGACACTTTAGGTAGAAAAGAAGGATCCAACTGGAGGATGATCCTGTCCTCCAAAATACGACAATAAGTCTCTCTGATAGACAGGGCTTGGATTTCACTCACTCTTCTGGCTGTAGTCAGAGCTATAAGCAATGCCGCTTTCAAAGACAATTTGTCTATGTGTGCCTCGGCTATTGGCTCGAAAGGATGCATAGTTAGGCCTCTAAGAACTACGTTGAGATCCCAAGGTGGAACTATTTTAGCTCTTGTTGGATTAATCCAAGAAGCAGCTATCATGAACCTCTTAATCCATCTGTTTTGGGCCAAATCAGCATTAAAATAGGAACTTAAAGGCGAGACTTGGACCTTCAGCGTGCTTGGTCTTAATCCTTTAGACAGACCGTTCTGTAGGAAATCCAAGATTCTGGCCACGTCAGGCCGAAAGGGATCTAATGGACGAGGCTCATACCATAGCTTGAAAGCTTTCTAGATTTTTCCATAGATGGAAATTGTGACTGGTTTTCTGCTTTTCTGCAGTGTATGTGACTCGCCCCCAGGGGTGTCGCGGGGCACCCGGCAGCCGGGCCTAAGACTGCCTGCGGGGATTGTCGCGGTGGCTGGCCCAGGGCGGTCAGTGCCAAAAGGAATTATTTGTAGGGAATTTGTTGTGACGCCACCTGTGGTGTCTGGTGAGGATCACCAGCGCTGCAACAGTCCTCTGAGGCAGATGTCAGGACAGCTTGAGATGGAACGGCTCCCCACAGGTGGAGCAGGCCTCAGGGCAGTATAAATGATGCAGGTTGCGCTGAGCATTGTGGTGCAGGGAAAGCGATGGCACAGCAGGAGTAACGGACAGAGACAGGGGATTTGCTTCATTTCCTTTACTGGTACAGCTGTTAGGTACGGTCCAGGGTACTCCAGATGAAGGGCGCACTTTTGGACTTCTCCCCAGGGAGCAGGTATAGGGCCTCCTGATCCGTGTCTGTCCCTATGTATGCTCCTGGCCAGCCTGCAACTGGGCCTAGCTTAAGTGTCCTGCTTTTACTTCACCAGATGCTCAGAAATAGGACCTCTGGTTGGTAACCACTTTCCCTGGACGTCGGGGCCTTCGTGGTTCCTGATCCTGTGTGTGTCTAGCCTTCAGGTTTGTCAGGGACTTGTAGTCCTCCTGGGATTCCGGTTATCCCCACTGGGTGTAAAGGGTCCCTGTAAGCGCGGATCCGGTGTCCGGTAGATATAATGGGGTGAGCTTATTGTGCTCCTCTGCCCCCTTGGTTTCACTCCCCTTTTTCTCCTTGCAGTCGGCCACACTCGGGGCCCTCACTACTAGGCAGCTGACGTGCTGCGTCTTCACCGCTGAGTGTCGGCACGCTCTCAGGCTCTCTCTCAGCCTGCCTGCTCTGCTCTGACTCTGAGCACTCACTAATCAACTGAGCTGCCTGGCTCCACCTTCCCTATATATATCCCTATCTGGGCTCCCTCTGCTGGTATGAGTTGGAAGGTAGAGGTGTTTGTATCTAGTGAGGGCCTCTTGTGGAGAAATCCATCCATGCACCCTTCTGGGTTCTGTGGCACCAATGCACAGCAGGGCGCCACATTTGGATCACCTGTACTGAGAAGCCTCTGGCTTTTCAGAGGGCGGTCTCAGAAGCCAAGCTGCTAGAGCCAAATTCTGAGGGGCCGGATGGAAAATCTGGCCCTAATGCAGCAGATCGTGGATTCGAGGAAGCATCATTGGATCATCCATTCTTAGACTGCTCAATGTTCCGAACCATGCTCTTTTTGGCCACATTGGAGCTATTAGGATAGTCTTGAGCCCTTCCGACCTGATTTTTTGTAAAGTCCTTGGTATTAACAGAATCAGGGGAAAAGCATTAGCGAGCCCAACTTTCCAAGGGTGAGCGAATGCATCTATCCCTGTTGCTGAATCCTCGGGTTTCAAAGAGAAAAAGGCTCTTACTTTTGCGTTTTCCTGGTTCGCAAACAGGTCCACATCTGGGTATTCCCACTTTTGAACAATCATCTGAAATATCTTCGAGTTCATGCTCCACTCCCCTGGATGAATGTATTTTCTGCTCAGAAGATCTGCATGATAGTTGTCGGAGCCCCTCAGATGCAGAGCCGATAAGGATAGTAGATTATGCTCCGCCCAGTGGAAGATCCTTTCGGAGATCATCTGTAACCTCCTGTTTCTTGTACTTCCCTGATGTCTCAAGTGGGCTATAGTTGTCATATTGTCCAAGTAGACTCTGACATTCGACCCCTGAAGCACAGTAGTGGCTGCCCATAGGGTTTCTTCCACCACTTTCATTTCTCTTAAGTTTGAGTACTGCTCTGCTATTTCTTGCGACCAGACCCCTTGGAAGGCCACGTGGGAGACTACTGCTCCCCATCCTCTTTTGCTTGCGTCTGTTTTGACGGATAACAAGGGAAGTTGAATCCATGCTGAACTTTTCTCCAGATTTCCTGGACAGAGCCACCAATTTAAAGATGCTTTCACCTTCTCTGGCAGATGAATTCTGTTGGAGAGGGAACTTGGAGATCTGTCCCAACAGGAAAGGATGTAGTTTTGAAGGACCCTTGAATGCGCTTGAGCCCAAGGTACCGCCTAAATAAATGAGGTCATGGACCCGAGGACGGACATGGCGAATCTTAATGACACTCCTCTCTGGTTCTTTAGTGCATAAACTTTCGACCTCAACTGAATCTGCTTCTCTTTTGGCAGAAAAGAGGCTTGTTGCTGAGAATCCAGGAGAATTCCCAAGGAGGTCTTCCTGGTGGAGGGAATCAGATCTGACTTTTGGTAGTTTATCAACCATCCCAAGGATTCCAGGATCTGGAGGGTCATCTGGAGGTCTCTTTCCAAACTTGAAACCGAGGGAACCATCACCAAAAAATTGTCTAAATATGGGACGATGCAGATATTCAGTTTCCTTAGATAAACCTACTACCTCTGCCATGATCTTTGTAAACAGGCGGGGTGCTAACGAAATGCCGAAGGGGAGTACATTGAATTGAAAATGAAGTACCTCTCGGTTCTGAGTTACAGCAAATCTGAGAAATTTTCTGTAATCCGGATGAATTGGCACGTGGTAGTAAGCCTCTGGCTGGTCTACTGTTGCCACGACAAATCCTTTTCCAATCAATAAGCTGCCATTGAGGAAGGAAGCTCACAATTCTGCCTCCTACCTTCTTGGCGTCATTGTCTGTCCTGCCTAGAACCTTGAAAGATATTCCTACCTCTTCCCCCTTTTGTGTAACTCCAGCGACCAGTTTTACCCTTGCCTCTGTACTGAAATGCTTGCTGCTGTTGCTGTTGAGGGAGAAGAAATGGTCTCTTTCTGAAACTTTTTGGATTCTTTGGCTCTGGCAGAGACTTCTTCTTGTCGGATGCTTTCTCCAACAACTTGTCTAGCACCGCCCCAAACATATACTCTCCTTTAAATGGAATGGAACAAAGCTTAGATTTTGATGCTTTGTCCCCACTCCACATCTTCAACCACAGAGCTCTTCTCATAGAATTTGATAATGCTGCCGATCTTGCCGCAATCTTGACCGACTCCGCCAAGGCATCCGCTAGGAATCCAGTGGCCTTCTGCAGAAAAGGAAGAGATGCTAGGAGGTCCTCTTTAGTGGTACCTTTCCAGAGATGTTCCTCTAGTTGTTGGAGCCAGAGGAACATGGAACGAGCTACACAAGTTGAAGCGATATTAGTCTTCAGTGAAGCCGCCGATGTTTCCCATGCCTTCCTTAGAAGGCTGTCCATCTTCCTATCCATAGGATTTTTGAGCTGTGACGAGTCTTCAAAGGGAAGAGTTGTTTTCTTCGCAACCCTTGCCACCTGTACATCAACCTTCGGGACTTCCATCCATAGCTTAGCCGCCTTTTCATCTAGAGGGAATCTATCCTTCATTTCTCCTGCCATACTAAGCCTTTTCTCAGGTGACTCCCATTCATCCAAAATAAGACTCCAAATGTTGTCATGCACAGGGAACACTACCTTCTTCTTGGATTTCAGACCGCCAAACATTTCATCCTGAACTGTACGGGTTTCCTTCTCCTCTTCCACCTGCATCGTGTCTCTCACCTGCGACAACAATTCCTCCATATTCTCAGATGAAAAGTAATATTTCCTATCTTCCTCATGATCTTCACTTAGGACCCCTTCTTCCGGTTCCTCCATAGACCCTAATTCTGAATCAGAGGTCTCCCTAACCGTATATTTTCTCCTTTTGGGGGGAGATGGACCTTCAGCTCTGGCTTGTGAGAAGGAGGCTAGGGAAGATTGTATTTCCTGCCGAACCATTCCCCTGACTTCTTCCATAAGGGAAGGCTGTTCTTCCTTCACAATGTTGTCAGTGCATTTCCAGCATAGGGGTTTCTTATGCCCTGAAGCTAGCTTTTTTATACAGATGGCACATTTGCGAACTGTAGTGCTTTCTCCCACTGTCGGTGCCGGATCCTTGTCTCCCTAAATTAAAAATAAAAAAAGGGGAGATTTAAAATATATTTAGGATCCTGCTCAAAAGAGAGTGGGGAATAACCTAGGACCTAGTACTTACTGGGGCCGGGTTAGCGCTGGGTTCTGCAGACGCAGGCTTTGGAACAGCACCCTCCATAGTAGCAGAATATTCTGTCCTACCTTAATGGAGTCTTCTCATCTGGGTCTTTTATAGGGGAGACCGAGATCCAGTGCCAAATTTTCACCTATCTGGTGAAGGATCCTCATTTTCAGGGCAAACCGCGGCTTCTCCTTTTGAATTTCCCGCCGCGGCCCCATGCGTTCCACGGTGGAACGCACCAGAAGTGACGTCCCGCTGGCCAAAAGCCTGACTTCCGGCACGCCGCCATGAAGGACAGAGGAGACTCCGGCCGGGGAGCTACAGGAGGCCCCCAGCCCCCAAAACCCTACTCGGCTTTACACGCAGGCGAGTGTGTGTGTGGGGGGTCCCGCTCTCAAGGAGACACGGGAGCTGCAAAGGAAGGAAGGTCGGAGGCGATCGCTCCCTGCAGCCCGGCAGGTAAATTTAATAGGGCCCTGCTTGCCGGCTGCAGGCACCCCAGGTAACCTCTTCATCCCATAGGGACAGGAAAACACTGGGGATTGTAGCGGGAAGGGGCTATTTAACCTCTTGTTTTCCTGTCCCTAATTAGGATGGGGAGGCTACCTCCAGGTGTGCTGTCATGGAGGGGATTGGAGAAAATAACATTATACTTACCTTCTGATGGCCCCCGGTCTTTTCTCCACTGCGTCCGGTCTCTTGTACGGCTCGCGGTGGTGTGAAAGGACCTTCCATGACATCATTTAGTTATGTGACAGGTCACGCGACCGCCGTGACCAGTTGAACATCCGCAACAAGACCACAGAGAAACAAATCAAGAAGAAACGTCACACTCACCGGAGTGTTGATCAGGTTCAGGAGATACTTCTTTCCCTCGTAAGTGTAAAACAGAGACGCAGTCAGGGCCTTCACCGTAATCCCGCACTCCCTCTCCACCTGCAGCTTGTCCAGAACTTGCTTATTGGAGGAGGCTTTTGGCATACAACCTGAGGGAAGGAGCGAGACACCAGAATCCACACTGTTAGATCGTAGTGGCAGTGTCTCCCTCCATACTAGTCTGTCAATGGTAGCTTGTTTCTGTGTTTTATATATGTATTTTAGGTGTGTAAACCCTCTTCATGTGTACAGCAGCCTGGAATGAACGCTGCTTAAAAAATAAATAATAGAGTAAGGCCTCATTCAGACTTTCATCAGCTTTGTTTTGCATCCGAGAAGCTCTAAACTTTGATTTGGATCAAAGTCCGACAGGTCAACGTGTTTCGGTGAAAAATACGCGGTCCACAGAAATATGTGAACAGCCCTAGACGATAATAGATATGAGCTCTGTGAAAAACATGGATCGAGCTCGTACGAAATCCAACATTTCATTCTATAAATCTACATAAATTAAGTAACGTGCCAAATTGCTTTTTTTTTGGTTTATGTTTTGTTTATGTACGGAGGGAAAGTTCCCAGTGCTAGTGTCTAGCTCACTGATTTTCCTTGCTTGGTGCCTGACGTCCCAAAAAACTGACAGTGAGCTATCAATCAAGATAAAGAGGCTGGTGCTGGGCAGGGAAGCAACCTTGGAAGGCTGAGGCTTGGTTAGTGCTCCGTTACACCCAGAGCACTCAGAAATGCAGCAACAGATAAAAGATATAGAGGTGTCTATGGATTTAGCTTTCCAAATCCTGCATGGTCATGAATGGGAATTGGAGGGAGGGGTATATCTGATGGATACCCTTAAATTGTTAATTGGCAATTGCAGTTCACATAGTTGCATATTACTTAATCATTAGAGCTACAAAAATTTGCACTTCAAGCACCAGTAAAACAGAGGCCAAAAAAGATTCCTTAGAGGCATCTGGTCACTATTAGTGATGATCGAGCGTGTTCTATCAACCCCTTCGGCGAGCACGCTCAGGTGCTCGCCGAGTATTTTGGCATGCTCGGCATTTCTTTTAAGGTCGCCGTGCCTGCAAGTGTCACGGCTGTTAGACAGTGTGCTCGCTGAATGGGTTCATAGAACACGCTCAATCATCACTAGTCACTATACATTAGTATACAATAAAAAAACACATATCACATAGTGAATAACACAGACACTATTCAATACAGCAGGGTTGAGGTGTACTTTGTGGGACAAAATTACAGCATTTTTGAAAGACGCCATTCACTTTACTGTGCAACATATAGAAAAAAAGGGCAATGAATTCCAAATAAAGTGAAATGGTGCAGAAGAAAACGAAAACATTTTACTGCTTTTAAAAAATTCTAAACTTTGCAAACAAATTGTTTGGCTTGTGTTTCAATTTTCTAAGACCGTTTTTAATACCATTTTGGGGTACAACTTTTTGATTGCTCCATCAAATGTATAGTCGTAAGTTACTTACCGGTAACGGGATTTTTCAGAGACAGCACCACGAGAGAGGGGATCCGCCCACCAAGGAGAGGAAACCTACAGGCTTAAAAGGGCGCCACCTCTCTCCCGCCTCAGTTGGGATTACAGAGCATTGAGAGGACTGCCAGGTTAATAAACACAGCAAACAATCACAAAATTGCCATACCAGACGACACCTATTGAGTGTGATATTATAATTAATAAAAGGGGAGTGTTCCCACAAACGTGAAAGGAGGAAATATAAGGGTGCTGTCATGGTCTCCGAAAAATTCCATTACCGGTATGTAATTTAAGATTTTATCGGTCGACCATGACAGCACCACGAGAGAATTACAGAGATGAAGTAATCTATTGAAGGACCACAGCCTGGAACACTCTTCTCCCAAAGGTGAGGTCAGCCGATACACCCATATCTAACCTATCGTGTCTATGGAATGTAGAGGGACAGGACCAGGTAGCAGCCTTACATATGTCTTCTATCGAGACACCTGTCTTCTCAGCCCAGGAGGGGTGGGGTGGGATGAGCCTTCAGCCCTTCTGGCACTTCCTCGCCGCTAGATGTACAGACCAAAAGTTTGGACACATCTTCTCATTTAAAGATTCTTCTGTATTTTCATGACTATGAAAATTGTACATTCACACTGAAGGCATCAAAACTATGAATTAACACATGTGGAATTATATACTTAACAAAAAAGTGTGAAACAACTGAAAATATGTCTTATATTCTAGGTTCTTCAAAGTAGCCACCTTTTGCTTTGATGACTGCTTTGCACACTCTTAGCATTCTCTTGATGAGCTTCAAGAGGTAGTCACCGGAAATTGTTTTCACTTCACAGGTATGCCTTGTCAGGTTTAATAAGTGGGATTTCTTGCCTTATAAATGGGGTTGGGACCATCAGTTGTGTTGTGCAGAAGTCTGGTGGATACACAGCTGATAGTCCTACTGAACAGACTGTTAGAATTTGTATTATGGCAAGAAAAAAGCAGCTAAGTAAAGAAAAACGAGTGGCCATCATTACTTTAAGAAATGAAGGTCAGTCAGTCCGAAAAATTGGGAAAACTTTGAAAGTGTCCCCAAGTGCAGTTGCAAAAACCATCAAGTGCTACAAAGAAACTGGCTCACATGAGGACCGCCCCAGGAAAGGAAGACCAAGAGTCACCTCTGCTTCTGAGAATAAGTTTATCCGAGTCACCAGCTTCAGAAATCGCAGTTTAACAGCAGCTCAGATTAGAGACCAGTTCAATGCCACACAGAGTTCTAGCAGCAGACACATCTCTTCAACAACTGTTAAGAGGAGACTTTGTGCAGCAGGCCTTCATGGTAAAATAGCTGCTAGGAAACCACTGCTAAGGACGGGCAACAAGCAGAAGAGACTTGTTTGGGCTAAAGAACACAAGGAATGGACATTAGACCACTGGAAATCTGTGCTTTGGTCTGATGAGTCCAAATTTGAGATCTTTGGTTCCAACCACCGTGTCTTTGTGCGACGCAGAAAAGGTGAACGGATGGACTCTACATGCCTGGTTCCCACCGTGAAGCATGGAGGAGGAGGTGTGATGGTGTGGGGGTGCTTTGCTGGTGACACGGTTGGGGATTTATTCAAAATTGAAGGCATACTGAACCAGCATGGCTACCACAGCATCTTGCAGCGGCATGCTATTCCATCTGGTTTGCGTTTAGTTGGACCATCATTTATTTTTCAACCGGACAATGACCCCAAACACACCTCCAGGCTGTGTAAGGGCTATTTGACCAAGAAGGAGAGTGATGGGGTGCTACGCCAGATAACCTGGCCTTCACAGTCACCAGACCTGAACCCAGTTGTTTCACACTTTTTTGTTAAATATATAATTCCACATGTGTTAATTCATAGTTTTGATGCCTTCAGTGTGAATGTACAATTTCCATAGTCAAGAAAATACAGAAAAATCTTTAAATGCGAAGGTGTGTCCAAACTTTTGGTCTATACTGTATATGATAGAGAAATGGCCTCCTAATTCCATCTAGCTATGGTGGACTTCGTGACCTTAGACCGTTCCTAGCCCCTTGGTAGGATATAAACAACGAGTTATCTTTCCTAAAGCTTTTGGTAACTGAATGGTACCTAACCACACATCTCCTCACTTCTAACGTATGTAACTCCACCTCTTTCTGGTTACTAGGATGTGGACAAAAGGAGGGTAGGAGGACTTCCTGAAGTCTGTGGAAACGAGTAGCTACCTTAGGGAGAGAGAGTGATTTTTAGACCAGATCCTGCCTATCATCCAGAATTTGAGTAAACGGCGAGGCCATAGACAGGGTCTGGATGTCACTAATGCTCCTGGCCGAGGTTAAAGATATTAAAGCGGTCTTAAGAGAGAGGGATTTAAGGGTTGCTGACTATTAGCTCAAACGGCGAGCTAGTCAAGGCCTTTAGAACCAAATTTAAATCCCAGGGAACCAAGCTGCTTTTAATAATGAGTCTAGATCTAAAAGCTGCCTTAATGAACCGAGAAACCCAGTAGCTACAAGCTACATCACAGCTATATAGGGCACCCAAGGCAGAAATCTGTACTTTAAGGGTGCTGGTGGATAACCCTAGTTCAAGACCTTTTTGTAAAAACTCCAAAGATTTGTCCTATTGGCACCCCTTCCCCATCAACCCCAGAACCAGAGAAAGACAAAAACTTTCTCCAACTTGTGGCATAAATCTGGGTTGTAACAGGTTTTCTGCTGTGCAGGATGGTTACTAGACCTTTGGAAAAACCTTTCTGATTTGGCAGTGTCCTTTCAAGTTCCACACCGTCAAGTGGAGGTCAGTTGCTTGAGGATGGAATATCGGACCCCGGAGAAGGAGATATGGAATCTCTGGAAGAACCCAATGATCAGAGATGGACATGTTCCTCAGGCATGAGAACCAGGGCCTCCTGGGCCAAAAGGGTGCGATCAGCAGAACCCTGGCCTTCTCCTCCCTGATCTTTCTTATTACCATGAGAAGAACAGCCAACCAGGGGGGGAGGAGTCATACGCCAGGCTGAAATACCAACGTATCAGGAAAGCGTCCACAGCTAGAGGATTTAGGGAACACAAGATCTTTGTCTTCCGATTTAGTTTTGTGGCAAACGGATCTACCTGACCGGAGGCCCCCCCATCTTCGGCTATTTGGGTAAAAATTCCTTGATTTAGTTCCCATTCCCCTTGCATCAGAGGATAGCAGCTTAGGAAATCTGCTCTCATGTTTTCTTTTTCCATTATATGGAGGGCCATCAGGGAAAGGAGGTGACTTTCTGTAATCTGGAAGAGATGATCTGTCACTCTCATCAGCGATCTTGACCATGTATCCCCCTGGTGGTTCACATATGCTACCGCAACTAGATTATCCAAGAGGATCTTTACATTCTGGCCCTGAAGGAAAGGTAAGAAATTATTCACCGCCTTGTCTACCGCCAGAAGTTCTTTTGAATTGGAGGAGAGACCCTTTTCAATATCTGACCAGGTCCCCTGGGCTACCATATCTCCCAGATGGGCTCACCACCCTCTCGGACTCGCATCTGTGGTAATTGTTCTAGTGACCCTAAGTACCCAGGGAACCCCTCGAGATAGGTTAGGCTCATCCTGCCACCACTATAAAGATTTTACTGACCGGGGTGATAAGGACATCTTCCAAGTGCCCCTTAAGAGAAACTTCATTATGTAGCAGATCCCACTGTAGAACTGTGGCGCCCCTGAAGGTTCGACCGCCACAGGGATGCTGCACTTCTGTAATGGAGTGTAGTGTTCCTCCTCCGAGGTAAGAACAGCGTGATGGTCGGGACCCAACCTTTGCATCCAACACCACATTTCTCCACCAGGGGGGCTAGTATGCACCAGGTGCTGCCCTCCTGGTTACAGGGAGACTGGGGAACCAAGAGTGAGGGGAATCAGTTAGTGGGTGAGGGTTGAGGACTTACAATTTAGTGACACTTTAAATTTCATATTTAATAAAAAGCCATCTTTGGTTTTGGTCTTTGTGCTGTTAATTACTGTGAGGTATTGTGATCTCCCACCCTGAACGTGGATCCTGTGTGGACCTGCAGTGGATGGAGACACAGCCCTCATACCCCAGCCTTGAGACGGGGGGCAGGTTGCAGACGAGGAATGGCTCAACCCGGTCAAGGACCACGACCAAGAAGGCCCGGAGCTTAAGAGTGTAGCTCCACAGCTAATGGATCCCGGGGAGGATGCAGACAGAGCAGTGTACGCCACCTGTCCTCACCATCTGATATATTCAGAGGGAGTCCGGCTGCAAGAGGGGTACTGGCCCCGACACCCGACCTTGCTTCTCCATGTCCTGGTTGGTAAAGCCTGGTAGGCCCAGAGGATCCCATCGGGTATCGGAAAGAGCGGAGCTGCCACCCGTGCCCTTGTTCTGAGAGGAGTTCAGAGGGAGACCCGGCCTATCTACACACAGAGACAGGAGAGGATACGGTCTGTAGTTCAGGAACACTCTGGTGCGGGGTCCCGATTGAATGCTGGACTTGCTCGGAGGTTGTCGGACCCCCATCCCTGGTGACTGCAGGACTCCGTGGGGATCAGGGAGTCGCCTTCCTTCTGCCATCTCTAATGTGAGTAAAGCCTTGGAAGTTCACCCCTATGGCCTCCGGACTGTTTATTCTGCGCTACACCGCGCGACGTGGCATCCGTTCTTCCTCCACTACTACCCCCTCCATCCTTCCTGTCCCTCTGCCCTGAGTCCTTGCTCCGCCTGTGGGGAGTAGTAATAACTCTGGCCGCCGTAACACTATGCCTCAGCGGACTGCAGCGGCGCTGGTGGCCTTCACCAGGTGCCACAGGTGGCGTAGTCGTAAATCAGCCACTCAACCCGGATAAACCCACACCATCTCTTTTAATGTGACGGCCCTGAGCACGGGTCGGGTCCGGGCCACGGCTGCACCCCATCTCTCCATCACAGGACCCGACTCCGAGTCCCCCATCTCCCAGGGTAAAGAAAAGGGCTTTTTCGAGTAAGAGACGTCACGCTATCACTTGTGGGGGGTTTCTGCTGTTTTCGCATGTCAGGGGCTCTCCAAATGTGATATGGCATCCACTTTTTTCATATGGCATTTTGTTTTCATAATGGCATTACGGCATTCATTTTAATATGGTGATATGGCATTCAGTCTTTTTTGCGTTCAAAAAGTCGAAACGGTGCTCCTTCCCTTCTGACCCCTGTCATGTGCCCAAACAATAGTTTTCCCCCACATATGGGGTATCAACATGCTCAGTAGAAATTACACAACAAATTTTGTGGTTCATT
Organism: Phyllobates terribilis; assembly: GCF_046119375.1. NCBI lineage: Eukaryota > Metazoa > Chordata > Amphibia > Anura > Dendrobatidae > Phyllobates > Phyllobates terribilis. Next base: position 353,884 of record NW_027363402.1, on the reverse strand, counting down.
TTATCTTGTTACCCTTGTGAAAATAAAAAAATTGGGGCTATAGTAAAATTTTTGTGAAAAAAAGTAAAATGTTCATTTTTCTTTCCACATTGCTTTAGTTCCTTTTGGGTATTTTCTGTCATAAAGGCCCCTCAAAGTCACTTCAAATGTGATGTGGTCCCTAAAAAAATGGTTTTGTAAATTTTGTTGGAAAAATAAGAAATCGCTGGTCAACTTTTAAACCTTCTAACTTCCTAACAAAAAAAATGTTTTAAAAATTGTGCTGATGTAAAGTAAACATATGAGAAATGTTATTTATTAACTATTTTGTGTGACATAACTCTCTGGAATTAAAAGTTTGAAAATTGCAAAATTATCAAAATTTTCACCAAATTGTCGTATCAAAATTGGTTACCACTATCATGAAGTACAATATGTCACTAAACACAATCTCAGAATCAGTGGGATCCATTGTAAAATAAGAAGAAAATAATAAAATCCTTATACTCACATGTCCTATGTGTCCCTAGCTGTAATTCTCTGACCGCTGACGCTGAGGAGCCGAGGAGAATGAGCCGCTCCGGCGAGCGGGCCCCGAAGCTGAGCTCAGGAGCGGTGTCCTGTCACTCAGTGAGCGCAGCTCCGGGGCCACTATCCGGGGAACACTTAGGACCATAGGCAGATTATAATGAGGGCAATCTGGGCTACCGCCCGGGGCCCCGGGGCTCCGGGGAGCCCCGGGGGGTCCATGGCCAAGCTTAAAGGATCCCTCACTTTACAAACTTAACACCAAGCATAGAGATAAACAGAATGTAAATAAAGACAATACAGCTGTCCTTACCTGCAGTTGAAAGGTTGTATTGTCTTTATTTACATTCTGTTTATCTCTATGCCTGATGATTCCATCTGTTTATTTCTATGCTTGGTGATACCATCTGTATTTTGTGGGCCATGATTGACTTTGCCCTATATTGACACTTGTCTACCACTTGTGGGCTTTATGGCTTCTCTCTATATGACCTATTGACATATTTATAGATATATACTTTCATGGCATTTTGACTACATTTATCTATGCTGGATACTTTAAGGTATGTACTTGTTATCCACTAATGCTTACTAGATGAATGAATTTTGGATACTGATCCTTTTACTTATTTATTTATTTAATTCTTCATGTATTTATCACTGGGTTCATTGATATGATCTCCTTTTGTAAGTCTTGTTAAACAGAATAAATGATTGACTACCCTTGTTACTAGCACTGCAGGCACCTTCATTGGTTCACTTCCCCTTTATGTGTGTTTTATAAATTTCTTTTAAATAATTCAATAAAAGTTCCAAATCTTTTTATCAAACTTGTGCATCTATACTTCTTTGACCTGATTGAGTGTTTGTTGAATAGAAGTATTGTACCAAATAGGCTTTTTACTTTTTGGACTAATAGAATGGAAGTATTAGTAGGATATTTTGCAATTATTGGGCTTTTGTTTTGCAGTATATGACAACGCCCCCCTGAGGAAGCGATAGGTGAAACACGCATCAAGTTGTGGGTGGCTGCCCGATCTCCATCATTTCCACTTGATCACATTTGATTGATCTTTCTCATTGTGTACCTAGTGGGCACTTATGATTTTGGTTACTTAGTCCCACTTTGGTTTATGCCCACTATGGATAAAATGCACATTACTTCTGTTATACTATAACTGGGCTGCAATCCTCCTCCTCCTCCTAATCTTTGTGCAGTATCACTTCTAATTGTATATCTATATATTTTTATGCTCTAATAAAGATTGTTATTTTCCATGGATTTTGTATCGTTCGCCTTATCCGCATTGTTATACATAGTGGGGAAATCTGTCTGTCTTAGGGGATATATACAGTAGACATTATCCATTATGGAGTGTATAGGATTGTAGTGTTATAGGATTGTATTTTGCAGTGTATAGTAATATAGGAATGAGGCTTCAGATTCAGGATTGGTTATTACTTTCTATGGACGTCGCTGTATTGTACAGATCTGTAATACTATAGTGTGCAGGGGCCCTGATGCTTTTTAGTCTAATATATATATTTGTTAAAGTAATCAAATTATACAGATCATTACATTGCTGGAGCTACACAATACATCTCCGTATATTCAGAAGAAAACAGAAGAAACTTACAAAAGTCACCAACAATATAAATAATATAAATTACTACTTAAATAAAATAATCTATGACGATGTGTAATGTGAAGTGTAACCACCAGATCTGATGTTACTATGTAACCATTAGTGTCATTTACATTAGATACAAGGGGGCGGAGCTATTACCACTGACCCCTCCCCCAAATGTAGTGTCCCAGTCCTATATAAAGAGGCCTCTTCCATCTGCTCCTCACTTCTTACCTGTAGTCATACAGAAGCGAGGACCACCATGCAGGCCACTTACCTTCTCCTCCTCTGCTGCGTGACCCCCATATTTTCTGCACCTCGTAAGTCCAGTTCCTTTATCTATTGTCTGATTTCTTACAGCTTCTTAGTATATGTAATAGTTATATCATAATATCTTATGCTCTAGTGGTTTAATCCTGTAAGAATCTAAATCCAACATCAATGTCTTCAATTAATTAAACACTCAAATGCACAATGTTCCATTATATGTATCTATTGTCTGACTTCTTACTGCTTCTTATTATATGTAATATTTGTATGGTAATATCTTATGCTCTATTGTTGTAATCCTGTAAGAATATAAATCCAACATCAATGTGTTCATTTAATTCCACTATTAATTACAGACTCTTCTATGGGGAATCCCTGGGTAGACCTTACTTTGGGCACAGCTTAGGCGGCATTATGTGTCTTTATGTGTGATAGCATTCTTGGACACACCAAGCAGTTAGATATTTCTATCTGTTGATGAATCTTGCTACAAGAACGGCTTCTGCGATTGTCGCCCTCCACATAATGTAGATAGTTTACATTGTGTAACTTATTTTCCAATAATTCTATTGGTCATTACCATAGGTAATAGTAATAGTATATACAGTTATATGAAAAAGTTTGGGCACCCCTATTAATCTTAAGCTTATTGTTTTATAAAAATTGATGTTTTTGCAACAGCTATTTCAGTTTGATATATGGAATAACTGTTGGACACAGTAATGTTTCTGCCTTGAAATGAGGTTTATTGTACTAACAGAAAATGTGCAATCTGCATTCAAACAAAATTTGACATGTGCATAAGTATGGGCACCTCACCAGAAAAGTGACATTAATATTTAGTAGATCCTCCTTTTGCAAAAATAACAGCTTCTAGTCGCTTCCTGTAGCTTTTAATGAGTTCCTGGATCCTGGATGAAGGTATTTTTGACCATTCCTCTTTACAAAACATTTCCAGTTCAGTTAAGTTTGATGGTCGCCGAGCATGGACAGCCCCCTTCAAATGATCCCACAGATGTTCAATGAACATGATGGAGCCTCCACCAAATTTTACTGTGGGTAGCAAGTGTTTTTCTTGGAATGCTGTGTTTTTTTGCTGCCATGCATAACGCCTTTTTGTATGACCAAACAACTCAATCTTGGTTTCATCGGTCCACAGGACCATCTTCCAAAAAGAAATTGGCTTCTCCAAATGTGCTTTTGCATACCTCAGCCGACTCTGTTTGTGGCGTGCTTGCAGAAACGGCTTCTTTCGCATCACTCTCCCATACAGCTTCTCCTTGTGCAAAGTGCGTTGTATAGTTGACCGATGCACAGTGACACCATCTGCAGCAAGTTGATGCTGCAGCTCTCTGGAGGTGGTCTGAGGATTAATCATAGAATCATAGAATCATAGAATGGTAGAGTTGGAAGGGACCTCCTGGGTCATCTGGTCCAACCCCCTGCTCAAAGCAGGATTCACTAGATCATCTCAGACAGATGTCTGTCCAGCCTCTGTTTGAAGACGTCCATTGAAGGGGAACTCACCACCTCTCGTGGCAGCCTGTTCCACTCATTAATCACCCTAACTGTCAAAAAGTTTTTTCTAATATCTAATCTGTGTCTCCTCCCATTTAGTTTCATCCCATTGCTTCTAGTCTTTCCTTGTGCAAATGAGAATAAAGATGATCCTTCTACAATGTGACAGCCCTTGACATATTGTCCTTGACTGATCTCACCATTCTTCTTCTCTGCCTTTCTGATGTTTTTCTTGGCCTTCCACTTCTGGCCTTAACAAGAACTGTCCCTGTGTTCTTCCATTTCCTTACTATGTTCCTCACAGTGGAAACTGACAGGTTAAATCTCAGAGACTGCTTTTTGTATCCTTCCCCTGAACAACTATGTTGAATAATCTTTGTTTTCAGATCATTTGACAGTTGTTTTGAGGCGCCTATGATGCCACTCTTCAGAGGAGATTCAAACAGGAGAACAACTTGCAAGTGGCCACTTTAAGTAGCTTTTCTCATGATTGCATACACCTGGCTTTGAAGTTCAAAGCTCAATGAGGTTACAAAACCAAAAAAAGTGCTTTAGTAAGTCAGTAAAATGTAGGTAGGAGTATTTAAAACAAGAAAATGATAAGGGTGCCCATACTTATGCACCTGTCAAATTTTGTTTGAATGCAGATTGCACATTTTCTGTTAGTACAATAAACCTCATTTCAAGGCAGAAACATTACTGTGTCCAACAGTTATTACATATATCAAACTGAAATAGCAGTTGCAAAAACACAAATTTTTATAAAACATTAAGCTTAAGATTAATAGGGGTGCCCAAACTTTTTCATATAACTGTATTGTAATCGTAATAGTATATATTATAATATTTAGAGTATTCTAAACATAATTACTGTATATATTATAGTTTACTGCTAAGAACAAATGTAATAATTTAACAAGTAATTACAAATTTATAATGTGATATATATTAACTTGATGTTCATGTGCACACTATCTATGAAGTGGCATAAGGAACAAAATGGCTGAATTTTTGCATTTCTACCATGGTTGCACATACACCAATGTGATACATTTGCTGCAATTAGTGACATTTTTAAAGACTAGTAAATTCATGCCCTCTCTCTGATAATTTTAATAAATATCCCCAATTGAGCTGTTTTATAATCTAATTCTTCCCACGTGAATAAACCCCAGCGCGTTGTGTTCCTTAACACACAAAGTTGCTCTTGGATACTAATCTGCTTGTTCTTTTGTAGTTTTAATATTTTTTTGCTGTTTAGTAACTAATTATGAAATTGATGGCTGCTAACTATTGAATTTTTTAGTTTTTGAAGGATCTGGATTAGGATCTGGCGAGGAATTTGTCACAATAATCGGTCAAGATGAAGGATCTGGCATTGTCATCACTCCAGAAGGATCTGGCTCTGTAATCGGTCAAGATCAGGGATCTGGCATTGTCATCACTCCAGAATAAGGATCTGGCTCTGTAATCGGTCAAGATGAAGGATCTGGCATTATCATCACTCCAGAAGAAGGATCTGGCGCTATAATCGGTCAAGATGAGGGATCTGGCATTGTGATCACTCCAGAAGAAGGATCTGGCGACATAATCGGTCAAGATGAAGGATCTGGCATTATCATCACTCCAGAAGAAGGATCTGGCACAATAATCAGTCAAGATGAAGGATCTGGCATTGTCATCACTCCAGAAGAAGGATCTGGCGCAATAGTTGGTCAAGATGAAGGATCTGGCATTGTCATCACTCCAGAAGAAGGATCTGGTGCAACAATTGGTCAAGATGAAGGATCTGGCATAATCATCACTCCAGAAGAAGGATCTGGCACTATAATCGGTCAAGATGAAAGATCTGGTATTGTCATCCCTCCAGAAGAAGGATCTGGCACAAAATAATTGATCAAAATGAAGAATCTGGCATTTCAATCCCTCCAGAAGAAGGATCTGGCACACAATAATTGATCAAAATGAAGGATCTGGCATTTCAATCCCTCCAGAAGAAGGATCAGGCATTAGTTCTTTCTCTAAAAAATAAACTGGTTGAAAATATATACTATTGGGAAACCAGATCACTTTTGGACATTAAGGAGATGCCCCATCACATGTTTGTTAGTGTGATTTCTTCTTTTAGGTGCTTATTTTATGAACTTAATTCCACAAAGCCGAAATAAGGCAAAGTAATCCAACCTGCACTGTATTCATGCATTTATCTTGTGCCTTGTATCCAGTTCACAGTTGAATATCAGTATCTTATATTTTTTTCAATAACAAAAATAACTTTTGCAACATATTTCACTTCATTTCATATGAATTCTATTAATATTACAATGAGAAAATTAATTTAAAAAACTCCATTTGATCTCTGTAAACCAGGGCCGGACTGGGACAAAAAAGCAGCCCTGCAAGACAAACCCCACCAGCCCACATACTGTAACACTCATTACCCCAGATCAGTAAATTTGGCTTTACTTAGTCGTGCCCCTCATCACTCCCTTTAAGGAGTTATTTGATGAGCCACATGTGAATAGTGCAGCAGTGTGGATGTGACGCGCCCCCTGGGACATATTCCTTTTTGAGGGGAATACCCGGCACCGGATCAGATGGGGGGTTGTAGTCTCCGAGCGGCTGTGACCCGGTCCCGTGCCCAGGGCGTCAATCTCAGTGTGATGTGGCAGTTCTACAGATGTTACTAAAGTTCTTTTGTGTCGACTACGCCACCCGTTGTATTGCGGTCACTATGGCCGCCGCTGCAGCAGGGTCCGCTGAGGCTGATGGTGTAGGTGCAGCTTTTGATGGTATAACCCCCAACGGGTGGGGTATAGCCTCAGGGGGTCAGGTGCAGAGGATGGGGGTTGTGGTGGTGCAGCATAGATGTTAAAGGAAGACAGAGTCGGGTTGTGCAGTTTAGGGTATTTACTCACTGCTGATGTTCCGGTCACTCCAGCTGCTAGTGACCACCCGAGCCGTGCTGCGTCCACCAGGTCCTGGATCCAGCCAACCCCCAAGCGAGTCCGGAGCGTGACCCTGAGCTCTCCTTCTGTCCTTTCTCCGGCCGTCCCCACTAGTGATCCACCCAGGTCCAGCTCCCTCGGGCCTTCTGTTGGGTGACCCTTGGCCTTGGGTTCCCTGACCCTCCACGTGGTATGCCTTCGGGGTGGATGTGGTGGGTGACCGTGACAAACGCTGCCCACGGTCTCCGGTCTCTGGCTGGGGTGTGTTTTCTGCCCCCACCAGCTTGGGTTCCGGTACCCTAATGCCGGCTCTTCACCCGTTGTTTTAATTTGGGATCTTGGAGTCCTCTCTTCTGCTTCCCCCTCTGGGTCTCTCTTTCTCTGCTCCACTCTCTCTCTCTCTAGGGCTCTGCTCTGCTCCTCTTCCTGATTCTGACAGACTGACCCTGATCTCTGATGGTGCCCACCTTATATACACCCTCTATGTGTGAGCTCAGGTGACCAGCACCCAATGAGCTCCTATCTTTACCCAGGCTGCTCCCCCTATCTGCCCCTACACTACTTGGGATGTACCACCCCCCTCCCACTCCAGCCAGGAACAGACTCGGTCGTACCAGCACATTTCTAAGTGGGAGTACCGTCGGTCTGCTCCTCGGAAATGGGATGTGTGTAGTGCATGCAGCCTACCGAGCTCAGTTCCACACTCCTTCCTTACCCGGGAGTGGAATATCACACCCCTGGGTTGAGGTGCAATACCCCTGTAGCAGCCGAATCCTCAGGGTGCTACATTCCCCCCTGGTAAATCACAGCACGTCCTCGGGCTGTAAGACATAAACACCAAAACATACAAATTTTTTTATAAACATAGAAAACATATAAAACATTATATATATATAAAACTTTTCATATAACATTCTCGTAGTCGTTTCTTGTTTCAGGTTCCTCCTCCGGACACTGTGCAACGTGTGTCCGGGAAAAGTACGACAGTCTCTTAGAAAAACTGGTTTTCTATAAAACCGGTAGGGGGCGCTTTAGGACGCGCAACTATTTACAGGGGAAGTTGGCCGCTCTCAGTCCTCGGCCAGTTAGAGGGAAGGGAATGGCTGCTCACAGTCCTCAGCCTGTAGGATGAAGGGGTTAACGGGTAAACAGTTCACTGGTCCCAACGGGGACTATTTTAGCAGCAACGGTTCACTGTGCCCCTACGGGCAACTATATACAGTCTCTACTCCCGTCCTCAACGACGGCTCCCTCCTGCTTTTTCTTGGTGATATGGTGTTGCTTCAGACCCGTCCGGGTCCTCTGGCTCCTCCTCCCCGTACCGCAACTCCTCCTCCGTCAAGCGGTGTACGTGGAGGGCGTAAGGTCCTTTGGCACACTTGTGCCGGGTGAAAGTGACCTCGTCTCCTACGTAGAGGTCACGGCCTTTGTGACCTTCCGGCAGGTGGGACTTGACGTCTCTGCGGGTCACAAAAACGTCACCGCGGTTGTTACGGTCCCGAATAAAGCCCCACCCATGCTGCGGGTTGAACTTTATCACCGTCCCGATGGTGCGGGGACAGTGCGCTGCACGGGGGTTCCTCCTAGTCCGGCTCTTCTGCTCCGCGCTCCGGATTTGGGCCTGTTGTTCTCTGACCCGCCTCTCCTCCCGTTCTCTCGCAAACTCTGCTAGCTGCTGACGACAACACTCAGTACGCTCAGCGGCGACTGCCCGAGTTTCTCCGGTGAACCCCATCAAATCTTCTCCCGTGGGGTCCCACTCGAATTGGGCTTCTTCTAAAGGAGGCGAGACCCGAGTCACGGGCTTCGGAGCCGGGATCAGGGGCTCACACAAGGGCCCTAGTCTTTGTTGCCGCTCCAGCTCATGGTATCCTTCGGGCCAGATGAAGGGCCGCCCGTCCGGCCATGTGAGCTGGCTGAACAAGTCCTCCCCCAGGTGTGGCACCCTTGGTTTTACGGGCGCGGGCGCGGTGGTGGTGGCGCCCGGGTTGCCCAGGCCTTGCGGCCAGGCCTGGGGCACCTGGAAGGTGAAGGGCACCGTTAGGACGGCGGCACCCTGGGCTACCTGGCCTTGCGGCCAGGCCGGAGGCTCCGCGGAGGTAGGGGGCGCTGTTGGTGATGCGGCGCCCGGGGGTACTAGGCCTTGCGACCAGGCTGGTGGTATTTCCTGCTTTGTCACGCTCCGGGTCGAGGCGCGTGACGTCACAGGGGTCGCTGCGGCGGCTTCCGGTCGGGGCCTAGTCCATAGCGGTGACATGGCGGCTACGGGCACAGCAGGGGGACTTTCGGGCTCTGCGACGGGGAGCTGGGGCAGGTAAGCGGTGTCACGGCTTGGGGTATAGGCGTCCCCTTTACCTGCCTCCATGCGTTCGGCTCCCTTCTCGGCGCCGTCTCCGGCCTTGGGTCCTCCCGCGCCATCCTCAGAGGCGGTCTGCTTCCTCTTCCAGGGTAGCGTGCTCCGTTGACTGGTCTCAGCTTGCTGGGTCATCTCCCGGCTCCACTCCGCCAGTATCTCGCGCTGCACCCGGGCCATCCTCCTTGCGAGGCCCTCCAAGGCAGTTTGTGCACACTCCCGGTCTCGGGGGAGCTGCGCTAAGATCTCCGCTAGACCTAGCAGGGTTGTGGACTCTAGCAGGCTCCTGACCATCGGGTCGGTGCTGCTCTGCTCTTCTTCCGGCAGGCTCCTGGCCAGCGGGCCGGTGCTGCTCTGCCCTCCTTCCTCGGTCTCTAGCAGACTCCTGGCCAGCGGGCCGGTGCTGTTCTGCTTTCTCTCCATCTCCGGGTGAGCTCCTCCGCTACTCCTCGTTAGACCTCTTGCCTCCGGGTCCGCTCGCTCCAGACTGCTCCAAGCGGCACCCATTTTTTTTCTTCTCTTTCGTCTCCTCCCACTTAGAGGGCGGTCCCGGGGCAACTCGGTGACTGTCAGCTCCAGGGGTAGTTCTTTCACGCTGACAGACACCTCCAGCATCACAGTCTCTGTTGGTGGGGGCGGTTTCCACTTTTGGCGCCATTTTCTGTCCCGGCCCACGATGGGAGGTGGCCTCTTGCCCTCCTTTGGCACGCCCATAATGGCGTCCGCTTCTCTTCCAAGGCGGGAAATCTGCGGATTTGGCGGGAAGCGTCGCCCAGTGGCGGGAAACTCTGCAGATGGCGGGAACAAGTTGGAAATGGCGGACAATCGGCGGGAAACGACTGGTGATGGAGTCCGATGGCGTGGACCCTCCGGAACCGGCGGGAGACTTCTTTCTGAGGTAAACTTGCACTTTTCTTCAGGCACGCAGTACCCGGTTGTTGCGGGCACGTAATCCTGCCGACTACGCCAAAGTTGACGCGCCCCCTGGGACATATTCCTTTTTGAGGGGAATACCCGGCACCGGATCAGATGGGGGGTTGTAGTCTCCGAGCGGCTGTGACCCGGTCCCGTGCCCAGGGCGTCAATCTCAGTGTGATGTGGCAGTTCTACAGATGTTACTAAAGTTCTTTTGTGTCGACTACGCCACCCGTTGTATTGCGGTCACTATGGCCGCCGCTGCAGCAGGGTCCGCTGAGGCTGATGGTGTAGGTGCAGCTTTTGATGGTATAACCCCCAACGGGTGGGGTATAGCCTCAGGGGGTCAGGTGCAGAGGATGGGGGTTGTGGTGGTGCAGCATAGATGTTAAAGGAAGACAGAGTCGGGTTGTGCAGTTTAGGGTATTTACTCACTGCTGATGTTCCGGTCACTCCAGCTGCTAGTGACCACCCGAGCCGTGCTGCGTCCACCAGGTCCTGGATCCAGCCAACCCCCAAGCGAGTCCGGAGCGTGACCCTGAGCTCTCCTTCTGTCCTTTCTCCGGCCGTCCCCACTAGTGATCCACCCAGGTCCAGCTCCCTCGGGCCTTCTGTTGGGTGACCCTTGGCCTTGGGTTCCCTGACCCTCCACGTGGTATGCCTTCGGGGTGGATGTGGTGGGTGACCGTGACAAACGCTGCCCACGGTCTCCGGTCTCTGGCTGGGGTGTGTTTTCTGCCCCCACCAGCTTGGGTTCCGGTACCCTAATGCCGGCTCTTCACCCGTTGTTTTAATTTGGGATCTTGGAGTCCTCTCTTCTGCTTCCCCCTCTGGGTCTCTCTTTCTCTGCTCCACTCTCTCTCTCTCTAGGGCTCTGCTCTGCTCCTCTTCCTGATTCTGACAGACTGACCCTGATCTCTGATGGTGCCCACCTTATATACACCCTCTATGTGTGAGCTCAGGTGACCAGCACCCAATGAGCTCCTATCTTTACCCAGGCTGCTCCCCCTATCTGCCCCTACACTACTTGGGATGTACCACCCCCCTCCCACTCCAGCCAGGAACAGACTCGGTCGTACCAGCACATTTCTAAGTGGGAGTACCGTCGGTCTGCTCCTCGGAAATGGGATGTGTGTAGTGCATGCAGCCTACCGAGCTCAGTTCCACACTCCTTCCTTACCCGGGAGTGGAATATCACACCCCTGGGTTGAGGTGCAATACCCCTGTAGCAGCCGAATCCTCAGGGTGCTACATATGATCCACCATAGCCCCACTAACATGGTGCTCTTCAGAGCTCTGGATCTCGGGATTATGGGGGTCTCAGTGGACGGACCCCCAGTGATTGGAAAGTTCTCAGGATAGGGGATACTTGGGATGTTTAAATTAGTTTTCCAATATTTATTCTTATTTTATCATAGGAATATTGAAAATAATAAACCAATATTAACCCAACCAAAGTCTAATGTTGCCTCACGACAACAGGACACAAAAAGTGGTACTGTGCAGTGTATATGTATATACAGGAAACAAGAAGTGGTACTGTGCAGTGTATATATACACGACAGGAGAAGTGGTACTGTGCAGTATATATATATACAGGAAAGGAGAAGTGGGACTGTGCAGTGTATATAAACAGGAGAAGTGGTACTGTGCAGTGTATATACACAGGACAGGAGAAGTGGTACTGTGCAGGAAAGGAGAAGTGGTACTGTGCAGTGTATATATACAGGACAGGAGGAGTGGTGCTGTGCAGTGTATATATACAGGAAACAAGAAGTGGTACTGTGCAGTGTATATTTACACGACAGGAGAAGTGGTACTGTGCAGTATATATATACAGGAAAGGAGAAGTGGGACTGTGCAGTGTATATATACAGGAGAAGTGGTACTGTGCAGTGTATATACACAGGACAGGAGAAGTGGTACTGTGCAGTATATATATACAGGAAAGGAGAAGTGGTACTGTGCAGTGTATATATACAGGACAGGAGGAGTGGTGCTGTGCAGTGTATATATACAGGAAACAAGAAGTGGTACTGTGCAGTGTATATTTACACGACAGGAGAAGTGGTACTGTGCAGTATATATATACAGGACAGGAGAAGTGGGACTGTGGAGTGTATATATACAGGAGAAGTGGTACTGTGCAGTGTATATATACAGGAGAATTGGTACTGTGCAGTGTATATGTAGCGCCCCGAGGGTTCGGCCGCTACAGGGGTATTGCACCTCAGACCAGAGGTGTGATATTCCACTCCCGGGTAAGGATGGAGTATGGACCAGGGCTCAGTTAGCGGCATACAGCACACACACCCCATTTCCGAGGGACAGCTCAGCGGTGCTCCCACTAGACAGAAGTGCAGGCACGACCAACTATGTCCCTGTCTGGAGTGGGGAGGGGGGTGGAACACCCAGTGCTGTAGGGGCAGATAGGGGTTGGTTCCTGAGCGTAGATAGGAGCTCATTGGTTGCTGGTCCCCTGGGCTCATGGCTAGAGGGAGGTATAAAAGGTGGGCACCATCTTAGATCTAGGTTCTGTCCAGAGAAGAGAAGACAGGTAGTAGAGGCTCTGTAGGAGCTCTACTCCAGAGTGGGCCTAGTGAGAGGCCAAGGAGGAGAGTGGAGAGAGAGAGAGAGGAGGTGAAGTGGAGCTGAGATTACGTCTCATCCCAGCTCCACGAGAAAGGAACAGAAAAGGAGAAGAAGAGAGAGAGAGAGAAACAGAAGGGCTCAGGAACAAGAAGGTGGAAGGGACCCTAAGAACCCTAGAGAATCCAGGGTGCAGGGTCAGGCAGATTAAGGGTACCAGATCCCAAGTTGGTGGAGGAGAAACAACCCTCAGCCAAAGACCGGAGGTCGTGATCATTTATTGGTGCGACACCTCATCAAACCTGCTAGGAAGGCACCATATAGGACAGCGGAGGACGGGGCCCACGTTTAACCGCACAAGTCCGCGGTAGCTGGACAAAAGTGGGTCACTGGTGAGGCAGGCCAGAGAAAGGACAAAAGGGGGTCTTGAGCCATACTCCTGAGCTGTCTGGGGGTTGACCGAGCCCCTCACCTGGTGGACGCAGCACGGCTCGGGCAGTCATTCCCCGCAGAAGTGACTTGGATATTAACCATGAGTAAAGACCCTGGACTGCAGTACGTTGTCTGTGTGCTTTTTCACTCCTCCGGCATTACCGGTACTGGGACTCTCACCACCATCACTCCCACCATCCACTACACTGCCCTGGGGCCGCACTCTTCCCGTGGGGAGTCACACCATCCCAGCTGCATACATCATCGGCCCCAGCGGTCTGCCCTGCAGCGGCGGTTCCTAATAACCGCAATCCACGGGTGGCGTAGTCGGACATTATCTAAAACATCTAATAGACTGCCACTGGTCTGACCACCCTGAGCCACGGGACCGGGTCGCCACTACTACCCCCATCGTCTCCCTATTGCCCGGTTCTGAGTGCCCCCCGGCCCAGGGGGCGAGTCATATATACACAGGACAGGAGAAGTGGTACTGTGCAGTATACAGTATATACAGGAAAGGAGAAATGGGACTGTGCAGTGTATATATACAGGACTGTGTATATATATATAGTGTATATGTACAGTGTATATATACAGGACTGTATTCAGGACTGTATATATACAGTCTATATATACTGTATATATACAGGTATATATACAGGTACTGTGCAGTGTATATACTGTATACAGGAGAATTGGTACTTTGCAGTGTATATATACAGTACACAGGACAGGAGGAGTGGTGCTGAGAGTAGCACCTGCCTCCTGAGCTCAAGCACTTCCAGGAGGAGGGTCGTCGTCTGCCTCTCTTCTCCCTAGGGAGAGGCAGGCCTACTGGGAGGCGGGCATGGCTTCCCAGCCTCCTATCCCCCGGTCTATGCCGGCGGGGGAGAAGGAGCCTCAACAACCGGCCCAGAAGGGAGTGAGGAGATCGGGAAGGGTGAGGAAGAGTACATCCACCTACTCCAACCCCGAGACTGTTCACCGCCCGCCCAGAGAGGGAGACCGGGGCACCCCAGGCCCCAGGAACAAGAGCCCAGCAAGATCCTGGGGGGAGATGAGCTCTTGCGAGTCCACAAGTTCCTTCTCCTCCCGAGTGGTCGCCACGTTGCGAGAGTACGAGGACGCCGGCAAAGCACTAACCCAGCTGAAAGAGGAGCTGAGGGAGGCCTGGGTCCTGAACACCCGGGCGTCCAACAAGGAAAGACCCGCGACCTCCCAGAGGTTTAAAGCCCTCAGAGATGAGGTGGTCAGGTTAGTGCTCCTCCGGGAGGGGATTGAGAAAAGCGCAGGTCCCTTCCTGGAAAGGTTTAAGAACCAGCGGTGGTTCTCAGAAATGAAGGGGTTAAACACCTCAGGAGAACCGCCAACCGGCGTCCTTAGTGAAGAGGAGGAGGAGGATGAAGAGGTGACTGGAGTTTCAGTTGCTGGAGCCAGTGAGGGGCAGAGCCGGAGCCCAAGTGGTCTCCCTGCAGGGCAGAGGACTCCGACAGCAGAGGCTGGAGTGTTGGGGGAGGAGGAGGAAGGAGGATTGCTGAGGGAGATCCGACTGCTGGAGTTTCCAGTGGACCTGATGCGGTTTTCCTTCGGTGAGAACAAACCAGTGGAGGAGACCAAGAGGAGGAAGAGGAAGACCGGAGAAGCCGCACAGGAGGTGGTGAGTTACAAGTATGTACCAATGTCTGATGTTGAGCCTGCCACCTTCTGTTTAAACCCCACCAAACCTAAAGACACGGGCTCTGCAGTGGGCTCGAGGCAGAGGCAAGGTGGGGAGAGGAGAAGGATGTCCGGCGATGCTGCCATCTGTGCAGGGAACAGTGCAGAGGGCGAGGCTGTGGAGGTACTCACAGCGCCGGACATAGGAAGTTCTGTGGAGTTTCCCTCCCTGCCCTCTGCGGCTAACCCAGTTATCACCGGGGCTGGGGGGGCCGGGAGGGATGTGAAAAACACATCTGCGAGGAACACTGGGCACACTGCTGCGACAGGGGGGCAGTGTGCCCCAGCGCCCAAAAAGGACACTAAGACCCCAAAGTCTGTGGGTGCAGGGCGGGCAGCGGTGCCCAACAAACAGTCTGCCCAGCACAAGGACCAAAATGCTGCAGTAGGGGGGCAGGGCGCTCCAGGAGACGACCTGCAGAAAGCCAGCAGCAACCAAAGGGAAAAGGGTGTGGTGCTGCAGGGAAAGGAGTCTCTGGAAGTGCTCCCCTCCCCCGGCCCAGCAGGTGTGAGTGCAGAGACACCAGACACAAGGGATGAAGGAATGGAGGTGACTGTGGAAGGTGCAGAGAACAGCAGAGGTAATGGGGTGACAAGTAAAGGGAATGGAAGTAGTGGTGTAGTGAATGATGGGAGTAGTGGTGGAGCAGATGGTGGGAGTAATGGTGGAGCAGATGGTGGGAGTAGTGGTGGAGTGAATGGTGGGAGTAGTGGGAATGGTGGGAGTAGTGGTGTAGCAAATGGTGGGGGTAGTGGTGGAATGAATGCTGGGAGTAGTGGGAATGGTGGGAGTAGTGGTGTAGCAAATGGTGGGGGTAGTGGTGGAATGAATGGTGGGAGTAGTGATGCAGCAAATGGTGGGAGAAGTAGTGGAGTGAATGATGGGAGTAATGGTCCTGCGAATGGTGGGAGTAGTAGTGAAGTGAATGGTGGGAGCAGCACTGGTGTTGGTGGGGGGAAAGTAGGTGCTGGTCCCGCTGCCCCCCCAGCATTGGCGGGGGCTTCAGCCCAAAGCTATTCAGGAGCTGTCAGTGCTGGGGGTAGTAGTGCGCCCTCGTCTGGTGGCCCTGGGGATGGTGACTTGCAACAGCAGCTCCTGGACGCCCTGAGGAGAGGGGAGAGCTCCATCACTATAGAGGGGAGGGAGGTTGATCTGTCTTTCTGGATAGAGAGACATGGTCTTTCAGCCTTCCGAGATAGAGGGGCAGAGACTGTCTGGTCTCTGTCGACAACGTGGCAGAGGAGTAACCATAGGAACGTGGTCCGTCTCCAGTGGGTAAGCAAGGATGCCTGTCCTGATAGGTGGAAGGTGGTTGAGCTCCTGCTGGGGATGGGCTTTGCGGCATATGACATCTTTGCCTTGATCCATCCCTACGGGACCTCCTACTTCGATGTCAGCTTCGTGAGACCGGAGGGCCTTGAGCTTTTCTGGTCTCGCCATGAGCTGGCTCGGAGTCGCCCCGAATGGCATGGTCTCTTTCCCCTGGCAATAACCCGCCAAGATTCAGTCAGGAAAGTGACCGTTTTGACTAGTAACGAGTCGCTTTCCTGTATGGACATTACGACCTGGGTGAGTCGATACGGAGAGGTCACCAATATTCCCGAAAAGAATCTGAATGGCCATAGTAACTGGTCAGGAGCCTGGACCTTCATGGTGAGATTGAAGGTTTCGGGAAACACTATTACCCATATCCCCTCCTCAACCTTTTTGGGGAGGGATAGGATCTTGATTTTCTACCGGGGGCAGCCTAAGGTCTGTCACAGGTGCGGTAGCCCCACACACTTCAGTGCGCAGTGTACCACCCTGAAATGCGCACTGTGTGGGGACCTTGGTCATCTTGCTGCTGCCTGTCGCAGGATTAGGTGTAACTTGTGTGGTGACCTCGGTCACCCATTCAGTCGCTCTCCACGTTCCTTCGCCAATGCTGTCCTGAAAGCGGCGAGTGCGGGACAGGCGAAAGCCAGGACTAATCTTACCGGTGAAGGGACCAGTAGAGGCGGGGAGGCAGGGAACCGGTGAGGAGCAAGCTGCCGCCATCCACCATCAGGCGGCAGGAGCAGCGCCGTGGGGACAGGGGGCAGGGAGTAATGTCCCTAAACTCTGACCCAGGTACTTCACTTGCAGCTGAGGATCCTAAAGACAGTGAATTGAGCGAGGAGGTCAAGAGACTTGAAAGGGAAGAGCGAGAGGACGCCACGTCTTCCCAGGAACCCTCTTCTGGTGACAGTCTAGATGAGGGAGAGGGGGAGTGGTCACAGAAAAAGAAAAAGGGTAACAGGAAAACGGCCAGAGGTAGGAGGGGGACCAGGTCTCGAGCTGCCTCTTTGGAGTGCGACCCCTCTGACTCTCTGGCCGTGATCCAAGCGCCATTGGAGGGTTCAGCCGCCCCCCCTCTGGTGGATCTCTCCAACCGGTTCGGGGCTCTCCAGGACCTCCCTCTGCAGGGGGGAAATGGGGACCCGGGGCCGGAGGTTGCGGACAAGGTGGTTGGGGCTCAGGAGTTGGCTGGGTCTTCCTCTCGGGGGCAAATACAAAGCCCTCTGGGGGGACGACTAACCCAGGACCACCAGATGGGGGCAAGAATGTATGTAAGGAGAGAATGGACGAGTCTGTTTGTCTTAAGCGCACTAAAAACCCGTCATTATCGGAGGAAGAGGTTGGGACTGTCAGTGGTGGGAAGAAAAAGGCTATCTAATTCAACCATTCATGATGGCGGCACCCACCCCGTTGACGTTGGCAACTATTAATGTTTGCAGCATAAAGTCAGATGCGGCAAGGTACACGGCCTTTCATTTTCTCGGCCAACTTGACGCCGACATTTTATTTTTGCAGGAGACCAGGTTGACCGATATATCAACCTTGGATAAAGCAAGGCGGGAGTGGAGGCATGGGCCCTCCTACTGGTCTCTTGCGGCCGAGCCGTATAGCGGGGTGGCGGTCCTTTTTAAGACCGCAGCGGTTGAATGCAGACGAGTGATCGAATTAGAAATGGGGAGATGCTTGATCCTAGATGTCTCCATGGGGGGACAAGAGCTTCGGCTCATTAACATCTATGGTCCCCAGTCCAAGTGGGACCGCAAATGTCTCTTCCTGAAGATCAAACCTTTTTTATTTTCGAGTCGGCAGGTGGTCTTCGGAGGGGATTTCAACAATGTCACGAGATCCTGTGATAGAGGAGGTTCCGGAGACCGGCTGTCTTATGACTGGGTCGCGTTAAACAGGATAGTGAGTGAGGCTCGCCTGGTGGATGTCCACATCCGGCACAACCCGGGCAACACGGGATTCACCTTTTCTAGAGGTAGTCAGTGCAGGTCTAGGCTAGACAGGTTTTATTTGAAGGAGGAGGCCGTCTCTTCACCGTTGTCGGTTGTGGAGGTGGAGTTCTCCGATCACTGTTTGATTATGTCTTCTCTGAATGTTACAGAGACTCCTCGGATGGGAAGAGGTTATTGGAAGCTGAATTCGTCACTCCTTGAGGAAGAAGCTGTAAGACGTTCTTTTGAGGAATTATTTCAGAGCCAGGTACCATTGCTGGGCCTAAGTAACACTAAGTCAGAGTGGTGGGAGATGTTCAAAAATCGGGTGGCGAGATTCTTCCGGAAGCTCTCAAACTTCAGAAGCCTGAACAGGGATCGCCTGTATCAGAGCCTGAGGAGGAAACTCGAGCATCTTGTCTTGACTGGAGGTAGCCGCGAGGAGATCTCCAGAGTGAAGTCCTTGCTGAAGAGGTGTCAGTACGATAGGCACGCATCTATGGTTTTCGAGAGGGACTACGGGAAGTACTGCTCGCCCTACCCTTACAGAAACTGTAAGATGTCAGTGAATAGTAAGATAGTGACGGGGCTGGTGGACAGTACGGGGTCCCTGAGAAGGTCCAGGTCAGTGATCTTGGAGGTCGTCAGTTCCTACTACTCGCACCTCTTGGGAAAGAGGGAGCTTGATCGTGACGGGATGTCGGCTTTCCTGACTGAATCTGTTCCTGAGCCAGGGGCTGACCTCTCGCTGGGCGATTTGGCAGAAGCGATCAAAGAAGAGGAAGTGAGACTGGCGATCGATGGGCTTAGGCCCAAAAAGTCGCCAGGTCTGGATGGCTTAACATCCGAGTTCTTTAGGACCTTTAGGGACTCTTTGGTCCCCCTCTTGACTCAGGTGCTTAACGAGTGTCTCTCCTCGGGCACTCTGCCGAGATCGTTAAGGAGGTCAGCTTTGATCATTTTGTCAAAGGGTAAGGATCCGTCACGCATTGAGAACTGGCGTCACATAGCACTTCTCAATGTGGACAGGAAGATTTTGGCTAAGATACTTTTCAACAGGCTGGTGAAGTTTGCACCCCGGCTCCTTTCGGAGGTTCAGCACTGTTGCGTTCCTGGCCGTAGCACTTTTAGTGCTGTTCTAGGTGTCCGAGAGGCCGTGGAGCAAGGCAGGGCGGGCCTCTGGAAGGGGTTCTTGCTGACCTTGGATCAGGCAAAAGCCTTTGATCGGGTTAACCACGAGTACCTCTGGTCCACTCTTTTGAGGTATCGTCTGCCTGGAGGGTTTGTGGACAGGCTTAAGACCTTATATGCAGGGGCTGAGACTTTCCCTCTGGTGAATGGGTGGATTGGACGACCTTTCGGGGTAGGATCCGGTGTCCGTCAGGGCTGTCCTCTTAGCCCTTTGCTTTACGCGTTTGCAATCGATCCCTTCCTCAGAAGGATCGATTGTGAACCGTTGGCGGGGGTGCGGATGGGCGGGGCGGCACCGGAGGCTATCCTGAGGGTGGTGGCCTACGCGGACGATGTCACCGTATTTGTTTCTTCGCAAGGGGAGGCAGCGAGTGGAGCGCTACTCGGAGCATCTGGGTCCAAGGTCAACCAGGATAAGTGTGAGAGTCTCTGGCTGGGAGGCGGAGATCCCGGGTTTGATCTTCCGGACACCCTCCCCGAACCCCAAGAACATGCCAAAGTCCTGGGCAACGAATTCGGCCAGGGTGATTACTCCACGAAAAACTGGGAAGGCAGAATCAAAGGTGTCGCCCAAAGAGTGGACCAATGGAGGGGATGTTCTTTGACCCTGAGGGAAAGGGTTGGCCTGTGCAAAGCTTTCCTGCTCCCCTTGCTAATCTACCTGGGCAGCGACTGTGTCTTGCCAGAGCCTCTCTGGACACGGGTCTACAGTCTGTTCTTCCAGATGTTATGGGGGAACAGACTGAACCTAGTCAAGCGGGAGGTCACTTACCACACGAGGAGACTAGGGGGTTTGAATATAGTGAACCCCGTGGTGTTCCTAGTGAACACCTTCTTGAAAGTGAACGTGTCAAACCTCTGGAAAGAGAGGGCTCCTCCGTGGGTATTCTCCTGCAAGGGATGGTTTCAGCCTTTCTTCCAGGAATGGGAGACAGGGGGAAGATTGAAGGATCTTCGCACACCACACGGGCATCTCCTGGCTTATGTTACCCCGGTTCTGAAAATAATCCGCCGGTGGGGTCTGGGAATGTGGGAGGTGAGGTCCCTCCCGAGGAAACTCCTCGATATGAGGGTCTTGGTTTCTCATTTTCAGAGTCCATTGGCCCTCAAAGACTGCCCAAGTCAGGATCTGGAGGTTGGGTTGAGTTTGTTAAATTCTAGCAGGATCCCCGAGAAGTACTGGGACTTGACTTGGCGCTGCTTCCATGGTAAGCTGTATGTGAGGGACAATTTGAAGTACAGGAGCTCCGAGGACAGGAATTGCCCCCGTGAGGCTTGTGCTAACGTGCTGGAAAGCATGGAGCACTTCCTGCTTCATTGTCCCTTTAATACAGAGGTGTACAACAGGGTGGGGACTTCCATTGGTTGGCTGCGGCTGGCTACTCTGTCCTACCCCGGGTGGGCCTATGGAGCGTTCGGAGACCTTGGGAGAAGGGACCGAGACACTTTATTCATAGTCAGCGCAGTGGTCAGGTATTTCACGTGGAACGCACGAGTTTTAGTTTCGACGCAGAGTAAAATCCTCCATGTAGATGAAGTCTGTAGGAACATCCTAGGTGACCTGGTGAAGGTACATTCTCTGGAGTATGAAAGACTGGGTGCCCGGAGGGCGGCCCGTCTCTGGAGGGGCTTTTCCTTCAGGGTGCCTTAGTCCGGTAGTACTCCTATATCCTGGTGGTGGGCTGATGTCTTTCCACCCTAGATTTTTGTTTTGTATTTCTGTCTCCTGAATAGAAGGTTTGCCGGCATCGAACTTGAGCCTTGGATGGTGAGTGTGTAGGTTGTGTTCTGTATATATTGTATATAATGTATAATAGGGGGTTTTAGTTAGGTTGGGTGGGGGATTTGGGGAAGTTCTTCATCAGCGGTGATAAGAGGACTGATCTGGCCTGGTCCAGGCCCCGCCTGGGGAAAAACTTTGGGGTCTGATCCTAGCTCGGAGTAATCCTGAACTTTGTGGCCAGAGCTGGATCAGGGGTGGCGGGATAGTTAGTGTAGGTGTGTGTTTTATATATATATTAAAAAATTACAAAAAAAATATTAAAAAAAAAATACAAAAAAAAAAATATACAAAACAAAAAAAGGTTTAAAATTGTTCATGTCACTATTGTATATATTGTTATTTTTGGTTTTCTGTGGTGTGAATGAGGTGCGGTAAGGGTGTGACTGTAAGGTCAGGCAGTGGGACCAGTAGGTTAGTGTTAGTTTCCGGTTGTATATACGTTATATTAGGTTTAGTGTTTTGTGTTTCTAGCGTTTTATTGTATATAATCTTGTATATAGGACGGTGTTTTATGTGTATATAGGACAGTGTGAGCGTTGTGTGGGATTGTATATAGTAGTATGAATGAAGCTGGGCCGGAGGTTTTATAGGTTTTATAATATTTATTTCTTGTATATGTATATATTCCTGGGGGGATTTATTTTGTTTCTATTTTCTGTGATTTGTCGTCTTGTTTTGTTCATATGTTTGGTGTCCTGTAATGTATTATTGTTCTGTCATGTACTGTACTTATTCTATCAATAAAAAAAAGACCTGCAGTGTATATATACAGGACAGGAGAAGTGGTGCTGTGCAGTGTATATGCACAGGACAGGAGGAGTGGTGCTGTGCTGTGTATATATACAGGACAGGAGGAGTGGTGCTGTGCAGTGTATATATACAGGACAGGAGGAGTGGTGCTGTGCAGTGTCTATATACAGGACAGGAGGAGTGGTGCTGTGCAGTGTATATATACAGGACAGGAGGAGTGGTGCTGTGCAGTGTATATATACAGGACAGGAGGAGTGGTGCTGTGCAGTGTATATATACAGGACAGGAGGAGTGGTGCTGTGCAGTGTATATATACAGGACAGGAGGAGTGGTGCTGTGCAGTGTATATATACAGGACAGGAGGAGTGGTGCTGTGCAGTGTATATATACAGGACAGGAGGAATGGTGCTGTGCAGTGTATATATACAGGACAGGAGGAGTGGTACTGTGCAGTGTATATATACAGGACAGGAGGAGTGGTGCTGTGCAGTGTATATATACAGGACAGGAGGAGTGGTGCTGTGCAGTGTATATATACAGGACAGGAGGAGTGGTACTGTGCAGTGTATATACAGGACAGGAGGAGTGGTGCTGTGCAGTGTATATATACAGGACAGGAGGAGTGGTACTGTGCACTGTATATATACAGGACAGGAGGAGTGGTACTGTGCAGTGTATATGTACAGGACAGGAGGAGTGGTACTGTGCAGTGTATATATACAGGACAGGAGGAGTAGTTCTGTGCAGTGTATATATACAGGACAGGAGGAGTGGTTCTGTGCAGTGTATATACACAGAACAGGAGGAGTGGTGCTGAGAGTAGCAGCTGTCTGTGGAGCTCAAGCACTTCCAGGAGGAGGGTTGTTGTCTGCCTCTCTTCTCCCCAGGGAGAGGCAGGCCTACTGGGAGGCCGGCATGGCTTCCCAGCCTCCTATCCCCCGGTCTATGCCGGCGGGGGAGAAGGAGCCTCAACAACCGGCCCAGGAGGGAGTGAGGAGATCGGGAAGGGTGAGGAAGAATACATCCACCTGCTCCAACCCCGAGACTGTTCACCGCCAGCCCAGAGAGGGAGACCGGGGCACCCCAGGCCCCAGGAACAAGAGCCCAGCAAGATCCTGGGGGGAGATGAGCTCCAGCGAGTCCACAAGTTCCTTCTCCTCCCGAGTGGTCGCCACGTTGCGAGAGTACGAGGACGCCGGCAAAGCACTAACCCAGCTGAAAGAGGAGCTGAGGGAGGCCCGGGTCCTGAACACCCGGGCGTCCAACAAGGAGAGACCCGCGACCTCCCAGAGGGTTAAAGCCCTCAGAGACGAGGTGGTCAGGTTAGTGCTCCTCCGGGAGGGTATGGAAAAGCGCAGGTCCCTTCCGGGAGAGGTTTAAGAACCAGCGGCGGTTCTCAGAAATGAAGGGGTTAAACACCTCAGGAGAACCGCCAGCCGGCGTCCTTAGTGAAGAGGAGGAGGAGGATGAAGAGGTGACTGGAGTCTCAGTTGCTGGAGCCAGTGAGGGGCAGAGCCGGAGCTCAAGTGGTCTCCCTGCAGGGCAGAGGACTCCCACAGCAGAGGCTGGAGTGTCGGGGGAGGAGGAGGAAGGAGGACTGCTGAGGGAGATCCGACTGCTGGAGTCTCCAGTGGACCTGACGCGGTTTTCCTTCGGTGAGGACAAACCAGTGGAGGAGACAGGGAAGAGGAAGAAGAAGAAGACCGGAGGAGCTGCACAGGAGGTGGTGAGTTATAAGTATGTATCAATGTCTGATGTTGCGCCTGCCACCTTCTGTTTAAACCCCACCAAACCTAAAGGCACGGGCTCTGCAGTGGGCTCGAGGCAGAGGCAAGGTGGGGAGAGGAGGCGGACGTCCGGCGATGCTGCCATCTGTGCGGGGAACAGTGCAGGGGGCGAGGCTGTGGAGGTACTCACAGCGCCGGACATAGGGAGTTCTGTGGAGTTTCCCACCCTGCCCTCTGCGGCTAAGCCGGTTATCACCGGGGCTGGGGGGGCAGGGAAGGATGTGAAAAACACATCAGCAAAGAACACTGGGCACACTGCTGCGACAGGGGGGCAGTGTGCCCCAGCGCCCAAAAAGGACACTAAGACCCCAAAGTCTGTGGGTGCAGGGCGGGCAGAGGTGCCGAGAAAACAGTCTGGCCAGAACAAGGACCAAAATGCTGCAGTAGGGGGGTGGGGCGCTCCAGCAGACGACCTGCAGAAAGCCAGCAGCAACCAAAGGGAAACGGGTGTGGTGCTGCAGGGAAAGGAGTCTCTGGAAGTGCTCCCCTCCCCCGGCCCAGCAGGTGTGAGTGCAGAGACACCAGACACAAGGGAGGAAGGAATGGAGGTGACTGTGGAAGGTGCAGAGAACAGCAGAGGTAATGGGGTGACAAGTAAAGAGAATAGAAATAGTGGTGTAGTGAATGATGGGAGTAATGGTGGAGCAGATGGTGAGAGTAATGGTGGAGCAGATGATGAGAGTAGTAGGAATGGTGGAATTAGTGGTACAGTGAATGATGATGCAGCAAATGGTGGGGGTAGTGGTGCAGTGAATGATGATGTAGCAAATGGTGGGGGTAGTGGTGGAATGAATGCTGGGAGTTGTGGGAATGGTGGGAGTTGTGGTGTAGCAAATGTTGGGGGTAGTGGTGTAATGAATGGTGGGAGTAATGGTCCTGCGAATGGTGTGAGTAGTAGTGGAGTGAACGATGGGAGTAATGGTCCTGCGAATGGTGTGAATAGTACTGGAGTGAATGGTGGGAGCAGCACTGGTGTTGGTGGGGGGGAAGTAGGTGCTGGTCCCGCTGTCCCCCCAGCATTGGCGGGGGCTTCAGCCCAAAGCTATTCAGGAGCTGTCAGTGCTGGGGGTAGTAGTGCGCCCTCGTCTGGTGGCCCTGGGGATGGTGACTTGCAACAGCAGCTCCTGGACGCCCTGAGGAGAGGGGAGAGCTCCATCACTGTAGAGGGGAGGGAGGTTGATCTGTCTTTCTGGATAGAGAGACATGGTCTTTCAGCCTTCCGAGATAGAGGGGCAGAGACTGTCTGGTCTCTGCCGACAACGGGGCAGAGGAGTAACCGTAGGAACGTGGTCCGTCTCCAGTGGGTAAGCAAGGATGCCTGCCCTGATAGGTCGAAGGTGGTTGAGCTCCTGCTGGGGATGGGCTTTGCGGCATATGACATCTTTGCCTTGATCCATCCCTATGGGACCTCCTACTTCGATGTCAGCTTCGTGAGACCGGAGGGCCTTGAGCTTTTCTGGTCTCGCCATGAGCTGGCTCGGAGTCGCCCCGAATGGCATGGTCTCTTTCCCCTGGCAATAACTCGCCAAGATTCAGTCAGGAAAGTGACAGTTCTGACTAGTAACGAGTCGCTTTCCTGTATGGACATTACCACCTGGGTGAGTAGATACGGAGAGGTCACCAATATTCCCGAAAAGAATCTGGATGACCATGGTATCTGGTCAGGGGCCTGGACCTTCATGGTGAGATTGAAGGTTTCGGGAAACACTGTTACCCATATCCCCTCCTCAACCTTTTTGGGGAGGGATAGGATCTTGATTTTCTACCGGGGGCAGCCTAAGGTCTGTCACAGGTGCGGTAGTCCCACACACTTCAGTGCGCAGTGTACCACCCAGAAATGCGCACTGTGTGGGGACCTCGGTCATCTTGCTGCTGCCTGTCGCAGGATTAGGTGTAACTTGTGTGGTGACCTCGGTCACCCGTTCAGTCGCTGTCCGCGTTCCTTCGCCAATGCGGTCCTGAAAGCGGCGAGTGTGGGACAGGCGCAAGCCGGGACTAATCTTGCCGGTGAAGGGACCAGTAGGGGCGGGGGAGGCAGGGATCCGGTGAGGAGCAAGCTGCCACCATCCACCATCAGGCGGCAGGAGAAGCGCCGTGGGGACAGGGGGCAGGGAGTAATGTCCCTAAACTCTGACCCAGGTACTTCACTTGCAGCTGAGGATCCTAAAGACAGTGAATTGAGCGAGGAAGTCAAGAGACTTGAAAGGGAAGAGCGAGAGGACGCCACGTCTTCCCAGGAACCCTCTTCTGGTGACAGTCTAGATGAGGGAGAGGGGGAGTGGTCACAGAAAAAGAAAAAGGGTAACAGGAAAACGGCCAGAGGTAGGAGGGGGACCAGGTCTCGAGCTGCCTCTTTGGAGTGCGACCCCTCTGACTCTCTGGCCATGATCCAAGCGCCATTGGAGGGTTCAGCCGCCCCCCCTCTGGTGGATCTCTCCAACCGGTTCGGGGCTCTCCAGGACCTCCCTCTGGAGGGGGGAAGTGGGGACCCGGGGCCGGAGGTTGCGGACAAGGTGGTTGGGGCTCAGGAGATGGCTGGGTCTTCCTCTCGGGGGGCAAATACAAAGCCCTCTGGGGGGATGACTAACCCAGGACCACCAGACGAGGGCAAGAATCTATGTAAGGAGAGAATGGATGAATCTGTTTGTCTTAAGCGCACTAAAAACCCGTCATTATCAGAGGAAGAGGTTGGGACTGTCAGTGGTGGGAAGAAAAAGGCTATCTAATTCAATCAATCATGATGGCGGCACCCACCCCGTTGACGCTGGCAACTATTAATGTTTGCAGCATAAAGTCAGATGCGGCAAGGTACACGGCCTTTCATTTTCTCGGCCAACTTGACGCCGACATTTTGTTTTTGCAGGAGACCAGGTTGACCGATATATCAACCTTGCATAAAGCAAGGCGGGAGTGGAGGCATGGGCCCTCCTACTGGTCTCTTGCGGCCGAGCCGTATAGCGGGGTGGCGGTCCTTTTTAAGACCGCAGCGGTTGAATGCAGACGAGTGATCGAATTAGAAATGGGGAGATGCTTGATCCTAGATGTCTCCATGGGGGGACAAGAGCTTCGGCTCATTAACATCTATGGTTCCCAGTCCAAGTGGGACCGCAAATGTCTCTTCCTGAAGATCAAACCTTTTTTATTTTCGAGTCGGCAGCTGGTCTTCGGAGGGGATTTCAACAATGTCACGAGATCCTGTGATAGAGGAGGTTCCGGAGACCGGCTGGCTTATGACTGCGTCGCGTTAAACAGGATAGTGAGTGAGGCTCGCCTGGTGGATGTCCACATCCGGCACAACCCGGGCGACACGGGATTCACCTTTTTTAGAGGTAGTCAGTGCAGGTCTAGGCTAGATAGGTTTTATTTGAAGGAGGAGGCCGTCTCTTCGCCGTTGTCGGTTGTGGAGGTGGAGTTCTCCGATCACTGTTTGATTATGTTTTCTCTCAACGTTACAGAGACTCCTCGGATGGGAAGAGGCTATTGGAAGCTGAATTCATCACTCCTTGAGGAAGAAGCTGTAAGACGGTCTTTTGAGGAATTCTTTCAGAGCCAGGTACCATTGCTGGGCCTAAGTAACACTAAGTCGGAGTGGTGGGAGATGTTCAAACATCGGGTGGCGAGATTCTTCCGGCAGCTCTCGAACCTCAGAAGCCTGAACAGGGATCGCCTGTATCAGAGCCTGAGGAGGAAACTCGAGCATCTTGTCTCGACTGGAGGTAGCCGCGAGGAGATCTCCAGAGTGAAGTCCTTGCTGAAGAGGTGTCAGTACGATAGGCACGCATCTTTGGTTTTCGAGAGGGACTACGGGAAGTACTGCTCGCCCGACCCTTACAGAAACTGTAAGATGTCAGTGAATAGTAAGATAGTGACGGGGCTGGTGGACAGTACGGGGTCCCTGAGAAGGTCCAGATCAGGGATCTTGGAGGTTGTCAGTTCCTACTACTCGCACCTCTTGGGAAGGAGGGAGCTTGATCGTGACGGGATGTCGGCTTTCCTGGCTGAATCTGTTCCTGAGCCAGGGGCTGACCTCTCGCTGGGCGATTTGGCAGAAGCGATCAAAGAAGAGGAAGTGAGACTGGCGATCGATGGGCTTAGGCCCAAAAAGTCGCCAGGTCCGGATGGCTTAACATCCGAGTTCTTTAGGACCTTTAGGGACTCTTTGGTCCCCCTCTTGACTCAGGTGTTTAACGAGTGTCTCTCCTCGGGCACTCTGCCGAGATCATTAAGGAGGTCAGCTTTGATCATTTTGTCAAAGGGTAAGGATCCGTCACGCATTGAGAACTGGCGTCCCATAGCACTTCTCAATGTGGACAGGAAGATTTTGGCTAAGATACTTTTCAACAGGCTGGTGAAGTATGCACCCCGGCTCCTTTCGGAGGTTCAGCACTGTTGCGTTCCTGGCCGTAGCACTTTTAGTGCTGTTCTAGGTGTCCGAGTGGCCGTGGAGCAAGGCAGGGCGGGCCTCTGGAAGGGGTTCTTGCTGACCCTGGATCAGGCAAAAGCCTTTGATCGGGTTAACCACGAGTACCTCTGGTCCACTCTTTTGAGGTATGGTCTGCCTGGAGGGTTTGTGGACTGGCTTAAGACCTTGTATGCAGGGGCTGAGACTTTCCCTCTGGTGAATGGGTGGATTGGACGACCTTTTGGGGTAGGATCCGGTGTCCGTCAGGGCTGTCCTCTTAGCCCTTTGCTTTACGCGTTTGCGATCGATCCCTTCCTCAGAAGGATCGATTGTAGACCGTTGGCGGGGGTGCGGATGGGCGGGGCGGCGCCGGAGACTATCCTGAGGGTGGTGGCCTACGCGGACGATGTCACCGTCTTTGTTTCTTCGCAAGAGGAGGCAGCAGCGGTGATGTCAGAAGTGGAGCGCTACTCGGAGGCATCCGGGTCCAAGGTCAGCCAGGATAAGTGTGAGAGTCTCTGGCTGGGAGGCGGAGATCCCGGGTTTGATCTTCCGGACACCCTCCCCGAACCCCAAGAACATGCCAAAGTCCTGGGCATCGAATTCGGCCAGGGTGATTACCCCACGAAAAACTGGGAAGGCAGAATCAAAGGTGTCGCCCAAAGAGTGGACCAATGGAGGGGTTGGTCTTTGACCCTGAGGGAAAGGGTTGGCCTGTGCAAAGCTTTCCTGCTCCCCTTGCTAATCTACCTGGGCAGCGTCTGTGTCTTGCCAGAGCCTCTCTGGACACGGGTCTACAGTCTGTTCTTCCAGATGTTATGGGGGAACAGACTGAACCTAGTCAAGCGGGAGGTCACTTACCACACGAGGAGACTAGGGGGTTTGAATATGGTGAACCCTGTGGTGTTCCTAGTGAACACTTTCTTGAAGGTGAACGTGGCAAACCTCTGGAAAGAGAGGGCTCCTCTGTGGGTATTCTCCTGCAAGGGATGGTTTCAGCCTTTCTTCCAGGAATGGGAGACAGGGGGAAGAGTGAAGGATCTCCGCACACCACACGGGCATCTCCCGGCTTATGTTACCCCGGTTCTGAAAATGATCCGCCGGTGGGGTCTGGGAATGTGGGAGGTGAGGTCCCTCCCGAGGAAACTCCTCGATATGAGGGTCTTGCTTTCTCATTTTCAGAGTCCATTGGCCCTCAAAGACTGCCCAAGTCGGGATCTGGAGGTTGGGTTGAGTTTGTTAAATTCTACCAGGATCCCCGAGAAGTACTGGGACTTGACTTGGCGCTGCTTCCATGGTAAGCTGTATGTGAGGGACAATTTGAAGTACAGGAGCTCCGAGGACAGGAATTGCCCCTGTGAGGCTTGTGCTAACGTGCTGGAAAGCATGGAGCACTTCCTGCTTCATTGTCCCTTTAATACAGAGGTGTACAACAGGGTGGGGGCTTCCATTGGTTGGCCGCGGCTGGCTACTCTGTCCTACGCCGGGTGGGCCTATGGAGCGTTCGGAGACCTTGGGAGAAGGGACCGAGACACTTTATTCATAGTCAGCGCAGTGGTGAGGTATTTCACGTGGAACGCACGAGTTTTAGTCTCGACGCAGAGTAAAATCCTCCATGTAGATGAAGTCTGTAGGAACATCCTAGGTGACCTGGTGAAGGTACGTTCTCTGGAGTATGAAAGACTGGGTGCCCGGAGGGCGGCCCGTCTCTGGAGGGGCTTTTCCTTCAGGGTGCCTTAGTCCGGTAGTACTCCTATATCCTGGTGGTGGGCTGATGTCTTTCCACCCTAGATTTTTGTTTTGTATTTCTGTCTCCTGAATAGAAGGTTTGCCGGCATCGAACTTGAGCCTTGGATGGTGAGTGTGTAGGTTGTGTTCTGTATATATTGTATATAATGTATAATAGGGGTTTTTAGTTAGGTTGGGTGGGGGATTTGGGGGGGTTCTTCATCAGCGGTGATAAGAGGACTGATCTGGCCTGGTCCAGGCCCCGCCTGGGGAAAAACTTTGGGGCCTGATCCTAGCTCGGAGTAATCCTGAACTTTGTGGCCAGAGCTGGATCAGGGGTGGCGGGATAGTTAGTGTAGGTCTGTGTTTTATGTATATATATTAAAAATTACAAAAAAAATATAAAATATAAAAAAAAAAAAAAAAAAAAAAAAAAATTGTTCATGTCACTATTATATTGTTATTTTTGTTTTTCTGTGGTGTGAATGAGGTGCGGTAAGGGGGTGACTAAGGTCAGGCAGTGGGACCAGTAGGTTAGTGTTAGTTCCCGGTTGTATATACGTTATATTAGGTTTAGTGTTTTATTGTATATAATCTTGTATATAGGATGGTGTTTTATGTGTATATAGGACGGTGTGAGTGTTGTGTGGGATTGTATATAGTAGTATGAATGAAGCTGGGCCGGGGGTTTTATAGGTTTTATAATATTTATTTCCTGTATATATATATATATTCCTGCGGTGATTTATTTTGTTTCTATTTTCTGTGATTTGTCGTCTTGTTTTGTTCTTATGTTCGGTGTCCTGTAATGTATTATTGTTCTGTCATGTACTGTACTTATTCTATCAATAAAAAAAAGACCTGCAGTGTATATATACAGGACAGGAGGAATGGTGCTGTGCAGTGTATATATACAGGACAGGAGGAGTGGTACTGTGCAGTGTATATATACAGGACAGGAGGAGTGGTGCTGTGCAGTGTATATATACAGGACAGGAGGAGTGGTACTGTGCAGTGTATATACAGGACAGGAGGAGTGGTGCTGTGCAGTGTATATATACAGGACAGGAGGAGTGGTGCTGTGCAGTGTATATATACAGGACAGTAGGAGTGGTACTGTGCAGTGTATATATACAGGACAGGAGGAGTGGTGCTGTGCAGTGTATATATACAGGACAGGAGGAGTGGTACTGTGCAGTGTATATATACAGGACAGGAGGAGTGGTGCTGTGCAGTGTATATATACAGGACAGGAGGAGTGGTGCTGTGCAGTGTATATATACAGGACAGGAGGAGTGGTGCTGTGCAGTGTATATACAGGACAGGAGGAGTGGTGCTGTGCAGTGTATATATACAGGACAGGAGGAGTGGTGCTGTGCAGTGTATATATACAGGACAGGAGGAGTGGTACTGTGCAGTGTATATACAGGACAGGAGGAGTGGTGCTGTGCAGTGTATATATACAGGACAGGAGGAGTGGTACTGTGCACTGTATATATACAGGACAGGAGGAGTGGTACTGTGCAGTGTATATGTACAGGACAGGAGGAGTGGTACTGTGCAGTGTATATATACAGGACAGGAGGAGTGGTTCTGTGCAGTGTATATATACAGGACAGGAGGAGTGGTGCTGTGCAGTGTATATATACAGGACAGGAGAAATGGTGCTGTGCAGTGTATATATACAGGACAGGAGGAGTGGTGCTGTGCAGTGTATATATACAGGACAGGAGAAGTGGTACTGTGCAGTGTATATATACATGACAGGAGGAGTGGTACTGTGCAGTGTATATGTACAGGACAGGAGGAGTGGTACTGTGCAGTGTATATATACAGGACAGGAGGAGTGGTACTGTGCATTGTATATATACAGGACAGGAGGAGTGGTGCTGTGCAGTGTATATATACAGGACAGGAGGAGTGGTGCTGTGCAGTGTATATATACAGGACAGGAGGAGTGGTGCTGTGCAGTGTATATATACAGGACAGGAGGAGTGGTGCTGTGCAGTGTATATATACAGGACAGGAGGAGCGGTACTGTGCAGTGTATATGTACAGGACAGGAGGAGTGGTACTGTGCAGTGTATATATACAGGACAGGAGGAGTGGTGCTGTGCAGTGTATATATACAGGACAGGAGGAGTGGTGCTGTGCAGTGTATATATACAGGACAGGAGGAGTGGTACTGTGTATTGTATATATACAGGACATGAGAAGTGGTACTGTGCATTGTATATATACAGGACAGGAGAAGTGGTACTGTGCAGTGTATATATACATGACAGGAGGAGTGGTGCTGTGCAGTGTATATATACAGGACAGGAGGAGCGGTACTGTGCAGTGTATATATAGAGGACAGGAGGAGTAGTACTGTGCAGTGTATATATACAGGACAGGAGGAGTGGTACTGTGCAGTGTATATATACAGGACAGTAGGAGTGGTGCTGTGCAGTGTATATATACAGGACAGGAGGAGCGGTACTGTGCAGTGTATATATAGAGGACAGGAGGAGTAGTACTGTGCAGTGTATATATACAGGACAGGAGGAGTGGTACTGTGCAGTGTATATATACACGACAGGAGGAGGGGTACTGTGCCGTGTATATATAGAGGACAGGAGGAGTAGTACTGTGCAGTGTATATATACAGGACAGGAGGAGTGGTACTGTGCAGTGTATATATACAGGACAGGAGGAGTGGTGCTGTGCTGTGTATATATACAGGACAGGAGGAGTGGTACTGTGCAGTGTATATGTACAGGACAGGAGGAGTGGTACTGTGCAGTGTATATATACAGGACAGGAGGAGTGGTGCTGTGCAGTGTATATATACAGGAAAGGAGGAGTGGTACTGTGCACTGTATATATACAGGACAGGAGGAGTGGTACTGTGCAGTGTATATATACAGGACAGGAGGAGTGGTACTGTGCAGTGTATATGTACAGGACAGGAGGAGTGGTACTGTGCAGTGTATATATACAGGACAGGAGAAGTAGTACTGTGCAGTGTATATATACAGGACAGGAGAAGTGGTACTGTGCAGTGTATATGTACAGGACAGGAGGAGTGGTACTGTGCAGTGTATATATACAGGACAGGAGGAGTGGTGCTGTGCAGTGTATATATACAGGACAGGAGGAGTGGTGCTGTGCAGTGTATATATACAGGACAGGAGGAGTGGTACTGTGCAGTGTATATATACAGGACAGGATGAGTGGTACTGTGCATTGTATATATACATTTGTACCCTGCAGATGCCAGCCTCTATGACGACAATTCAGTTCCATAACAGAACATGAATCCGAAACATAACCACATGGGCTAATAAAGAAGAGTCCTCCATTTTTTTGACAATTAATCAGATTGTTGAGATATATATATTATTATATTATGCGTGTATGTATGTGACGCGCCCCTGGGCCTGAGTCGTGCGGCATCGCGCGCACGGGGGCTTACCCGGAGCCGGATCCGATAGGGGTAGTAGTCCTCGTGGCGGTGACCCGGTCCGTGCCCAGGGTGTCAAACTAAGTGGCGGAATTTAGCAGTAGATGTTAGAATGTTCGACTACGCAGCATAAACTTTCAATATAAAACTCCTTCATATAAAACGTTCTTGATCAACACGTCCTTGATCTCTGGTCACCGTGCAACTTATGACCAGGTAAAGGGCAACAGTCACTAGCTCTAAAGTAGAAACGCTGTCCTTCTATAAAACCAGTAGGGGGCGCCTTAGGAAGCGCAACTATTTACAGGGTGGCCGCTCTCAGTCCTCGGCCAGTGGGGAATAAGAAAAATGGCTGCTCACAGTCTTTGTTCCCTATCCGCCCCCATTGAGGGTGGTCCCGGGGCAACTTGGTGACAGTCAGTTCCAAGGGCAGCCCCCTCACGCTGATGGACATCTCTATCATTGCAGTCTCTGCTGGTGGGGGAGGTTTCCACTTTTGGCGCCATTCTTGGACCTGGCCCACGATGGGAGGTGGTCTTTTGCCATCCTCTGGCACGCCCATAATGGAGTCCGCTCTGCCAGGGCGGGAAATCGTCTCAGATGGCGGGAATCGTCTCCTTATGGCGGGAAACTCCGTGGATGGCGGGCAAAGGCTGCAGATGGCGGGCAAACGGCGGGAAACGACCCGAGATGGCGTCCGATGGCGGGGACCCTCTGGAATTGGCGGGAGACTTCTTCTTACGGTACATGTGAACTTTTCTTCAGGCACGCAGTACCCGGTGGTTGCGGGCACGTGATCCTGCCGACTACGCCAAAGTTGACGCGCCCCTGGGCCTGAGTCAGGCGGCATCGCGCGCACGGGGGCTTACCCGGAGCCGGATCCGATAGGGGTAGTAGTCCTCGTGGCGGTGACCCGGTCCGTGCCCAGGGTGTCAAACTAAGTGGCGGAATTTAGCAGTAGATGTTAGAATGTTCGACTACGCCACCCGTGGATTGCGGTTATGAAACCGCCGCTGCAGGGCAGACCGCTGAGGCTGATGTTGTTTGTGCAGCTGTAGATGGGATGACTCCCCACGGGAGGAGTATTGCCTCAGGGCAGCTATTGTAGAGTTGATGATGGGGGTGATGGTGCGGATGTCCCAGTACTGGTGGTGCAGGTGCGACGACGAAACACGGAGTCTGGTAGTGCAGTTTCAAAAGCTTTACTCACAGTTCTTTATCAGATCCTTGTGCACAGTAGGACCACCCGAGCCGTGCTGCGTCCACCAGGTCAGGGACTCGGCCAACTCCCAGGCGATTCCAGAGCGTGGTCCAGAGCTCCCCTCTCTTCCTTCCTACTGGCCGTCCTCACCAGGGACCCACCTATGTCCGGCTTCCTCGGGCCTTATGGGGCAAAACCTCTCTCTGGCTTTCCTGACCCTATGTGGCGTGCCTTCCTGGTGGATGTGGCAAGGGGTCGTGCCAAAGCTTGACCACGACCTCCGGTTCCTGGCTAAGGATGATTGACCTCCACCAGTTTGGGATCCGGTACCCTTCTCTGCCAACCCTTCACCCGTTTTAGTTCACTCGTGGGATCTCAGGGTTCCCTCCATGCTTGTGTCTCTGGGCCTTTCTTCGCGTTTCTCCTCTTCCTCCTCTCTCCTCTCTGCTTCAGGCCTAGCTCTGGAGCTGGGCCCAGACGGAGCCACAGCTCCCCCTCAGCCCTCTCTGGCTGAGCTCCTCTCTCCACTCCTCCAGGCTGAACAGACCCTGTCTTAAGATGGTGCCCACCTTATATACTCCCTCTGACACCTGAGCCCTGGTGACAATGCAACCAATGGGCTCCTACCTATGCCCAGAGTCCCTCCCCTGTCTGCTCCTACACCACTGGGATGTTCCCCCCCCCCCACTCCAGCCAGGGACAGACGCTGTCGTACCTGCACATCTATCTGGTGGGAGTACCGTTGTTCTGTACCCCGGAAATGGGGTGAGTGTAGTGCATGCAGCTATCTGAGCTCTGTCCCACACTCCATCCTTACCCGGGAGTGGAATACCACACCTCTGGTTCGAGGTGCAATACCCCTGTAGCAGCCGAGTCCTCGGGGTGCTACATATGTACACACACACGCAAACATAATAAGAGCAGATACTGAGAATGACACCATGTATACAGGGCAGGGGAAGTATACAAATCATACACAGCTCCACAATATATTCTACAATCAATTATATACCCAGCTCCACACTATATACTGTGCAAAAGAATATAGAGTCGAGCTGTTTATATACTATATATATTATATAGTGTAGGGATGTGCCTGTGTATATAGTGTGGATTCTAAACTATATACTACACTATGTACACAGCACCATACTATATAAACATCTCTACACTATACAGTACAGACCAAAAGTTTGGACACACCTCATTTAAAGATTTTTCTGTATTTTCATGACTATGAAAATTGTACATTCACACTGAAGGCATCAAAACTATGAACTAACACATGTGGAATTATATACTTAACAAAAAAGTGTGAAACAACTGAAAATATGTTTTATATTCTAGGTTCTTCAAAGTAGCCATCTTTTGCTTTGATGTCTGCTTTGCACACTCTTGGCATTCTCTTGATGAGCTTCAAGAGGAAGTCACCGGAAATGGTCTTCCAACAATCTTGAAG
The DNA here is from genome assembly GCF_046119375.1 of Phyllobates terribilis. Classification (NCBI taxonomy): domain Eukaryota; kingdom Metazoa; phylum Chordata; class Amphibia; order Anura; family Dendrobatidae; genus Phyllobates; species Phyllobates terribilis. Next base: position 318,007 of record NW_027363402.1, on the reverse strand, counting down.
GAGTTCCCAGAGATGCTTAGCACTTGTTGGCCCTTTTGCCTTCACTCTGCGGTCCAGCTCACCCCAAACCATCTCGATTGGGTTCAGGTCTGGTGACTGTGGAGGCCAGGTCATCTGGCGTAGCACCCCATCACTCTCCTTCTTGGTCAAATAGCCCTTACACAGCCTGGAGGTGTGTTGGGGTCATTGCCCTGTTGAAAAATAAATGATGGTCCAACTAAACGCAAACCGGATGGAATAGCATGCCGCTGCAAGATGCTGTGGTAGCCATGCTGGCTCAGTATGCCTTCAATTTTGAATAAATCCCCAACAGTGTCACCAGCAAAGCACCCCCACACCATCACACCTCCTCCTCCATGCTTCACGGTGGGAACCAGGCATGTAGAGTCCATCCGTTCACCTTTTCTGCGTCGCACAAAGACACGGTGGTTGGAACCAAAGATCTCAAATTTGGACTCATCAGACCAAAGCACATATTTCCACTGGTCTAATGTCCATTCCTTGTGTTCTTTAGCCCAAACAAGTCTATTCTGCTTGTTGCCTGTCATTAGCAGTGGTTTCCTAGCAGCTATTTTACCATGAAGGCCTGCTGCACAAAGTCTCCTCTTAACAGTTGTTGAAGAGATGTGTCTGCTGCTAGAACTCTGTGTGGCATTGAACTGGTCTCTAATCTGAGCTGCTGTTAACCTGCGATTTCTGAGGCTGGTAACTCGGATAAACTTATCCTCAGAAGCAGAGGTGACTCTTGGTCTTCCTTTCCTGGGGCGGTCCTCATATGAACCAGTTTCTTTGTAGCGCTTGATGTTTTTTGCAACTGCACTTGGGGACACTTTCAAAGTTTTCCCAATTTTTCGGACTGACTGACCTTCATTTCTTAAAGTAATGATGGCCACTCGTTTTTCTTTACTTAGCTGCTTTTTTCTTGCCATAATACAAATTCTAACAGTCTATTCAGTAGGACTATCAGCTGTGTATCTGACTTGCCCCCTGGGCCGTGGGGCACTCGGATCCGGGCAATAGGGGGAACGATGGGAGTAGTAGTGGCAACCCGGTTCCGTGGCTCAGGGTGGTCAGGCCAGTGGTAGTCCGTTATGTGTTGTTGATTATGTCCGACTACGCCACCCGTGGATTTGCGGTCATTAGGAACCGCCGCTGCAAGGCAGACCGCTGGGGCTGATGATGTGTGCAGCTGGGATGGTGTGACTCCCCACGGGAAGAGTGCGGCCCAGGGCAGTGTAGTGGATGGTGGGAGTGATGGTGGTGAGAGTCCCAGTACTGGTAGTGCTGGAGGCGCGAAGGAGCACACAGACAATAGGTTGCAGTCCAGGGTCTTTACTGAAACAGGTAAACTGACTCATAAACAGTCCCAGCTAGGAGGGGACCTGGATGTCTGAGAGCAACGGGGAAATTGGCCCTGGTCAGGGTGAGGGTGTAGGCCTACCGTGCTTTCTGCGCTCCTTCTGGCTATCTCCTCGTTATAGGGTAACAGCCCACGTTTCTGAGCTTTCCGTGTATTCTCACCTGTTTGGCCTGCGACGTGGGTTCCTTTCTGCTCCCAGCCTTGTACGGCTTTACTGGTCCCTTCAGTTGTGGCAGGGCCTCCAGGCTTCTTAGGCCAAGGAATATACAGTCCCTTGCGGACTGGTTATCTGCTGGAGGATGTAGAATCCTCCCAGCCTCAGACACCAAAGTCTGGTAAAGTAAGTCTTTTATCTGCCAAGACAGGCTCTCTTCACCTCTTGTCTCTGGCTTGTGGCTCTCCTCCTGCCACACTTCCTCTTAGGTGCAATACAACTTTCTGTCCCTGCTCTGCTCTGGGACAAGTCTCAGTGCTGAGACAGGCCATCCAGTTCTCTCTAACCCTGCCCCCAGTAACAGCTTTTTATAGGGGCAGCCTGCTCCCCCTACTGGCCTGAGACAGGAGGTACTGCATGCTAATGTTCCCCTGACTAAAGAACCTCCCCCTTGCTCTCAGACACAGCTTTAATTACACTTGTGGCATCCAGGCCAGGGTGACACATATCCACCAGACTTCTGCACAACACAACTGATGGTCCCAATCCCATTTATAAGGCAAGAAATCCCACTTATTAAACCTGACAGGGCACACCTGTGAAGTGAAAACCATTTCCGGTGACTACCTCTTGAAGCTCATCAAGAGCATGACAAGAGTGTGCAAAGCAGTCATCAAAGCAAAAGGTGGCTACTTTGAAGGACCTAGAATATAAGACATATTTTCAGTTGTTTCACACTTTTTTGTTAAGTATATAATTCCACATGTGTTAATTCATAGTTTTGATGTCTTCAGTGTGAATGTACAATTTTCATAGTCATGAAAATACAGAAAGATCTTTAAATGAGAAGGTGTGTCCAAACTTTTGGTCTGTACTGTATATACACAACTTTACATTATAATTAAGACCACATTATACTATATTATGAAACACACATCACAGGAGACACATATACATCACATAGGACACACAGCAACTGCTGAATATGTATCACAGATCCATAAACACATCAGTCAGCCCCGGAAGTTAGTAGTCAGCCCCCAGCCCCATAAGTAAGCCTCCAGCCCCATAAGTAATCCCCCAGCCCCAGAGGTCAGCCCCTAGCCCCATAAGTAAGCCCCCAGCCTCAGAGGTCAGCCCCCAGACCCATAAGTAATCCCCCAGCCCCAGAGGTCATCCCCCACCCCCCACCCCTGGGTACCAGAAACATGTTTTTTACTGGCTAAACAACAGCATACATCATCATGCCACTGTACTCACCCAGGTAGGAGCAGAGCTGCAGAGATCCGCTTCCTGATTCGGTACGGCACCGGGCTGCGCTGCACCAACAGCTGCAGCCGGTGTTGTAAAGGCGGGAGAGAGGATCGCGCTCTCCTCCCACAGAGAACGCTGATGTGTTCTTATATGTGACGCATGCAGCGGTTCAAATAGTGAACCCTGCGAGCAGGCGCAGAGCGCCCCAATCCCGGCTGTGCCTCCAGATTTAAGGGGCCAGCGGCCAGAAAAGCGGGTCGGTGGCTGGATCAGCGGGCCCCGTGGCCTACTACAATGCACACATCCGTGGACCACTGGGAAAATGCCCGGTGCGCCAGATTAGCAATTCCGGCCTGCTGTAAACTATTAATATGGGCATATAGGTTATGGACTGCAGAGGAGAGTGATGCCTGTATGCCTCATATCTGATGCCTTGTTGCTGATAAATCATCTTTTATCACTTTATGTAAATGACCTCTTCCTGGCTCTGGAGACGACGCTGCCTGGAAGATAACTCTGCCTCCTTATCTCACATGAAGGGGAGTTCCCAGTGTGATGTGTGATGGCCGCTCTCTGCTCTCCTGATCTCACTGCAGAGCTGTGTGCGCTTAGAACTGACACGTCTGCAGCTTCCTCTCAGCTTCCATCTCACAGGCAGACAGGGCTGCAATATAGGACAACAAATGTCACTACTTACACCAGACATGATGGGGAAATTCAAAGAACCATGATTAAACTACAGCAAAACATTTCATATCGATGTAATCATCCAGAATTATGATAGAAATAAATACCTTAAATGAAAACGGCAAAAACAATAATAACAATTATAAGAATCAATCACACTCTAAATGGAGATGCCCCTAAGTGAGGGACAAACCACTTAGTAAGGAGCAAGCATTGTTCAAAACGCTGGTTTCACTGTTATCTTGACGTGTAATCAGGCTGCCAATCATTCCATAAATCAGTAAAACACTCATTCATCGGGGGAAATTATATTTTGTGCAAAACAAAAGATCATCATTCTCAGCTTGGCATCGTCCTGGAAAAACAGGTCTCACACTGCCGAGAACTATGATCGATCACTCAGTTTTCATCGTTTGCTTTGGTCTGCCTGCGTAAACTGCCACTGAAACAACCATTGATACTTAGTTTATTGATCAGCGGTCATATAGTGCCACTGGCCAGTTCATGTAAACGGACCTTTAGATTGCAGAAAAGCTACAATTGGCCCTGTGTGGGGCTTCTGTGTGTCAGACCCAAATCACTCTTACATTGATGACCTATTCTAAGGGCTTGAGCAGACAACCGTATTATCAGTCCTAGTGTGATCCAACAAAACATAGGATCGCACTTAGATCATTATTATTGTATAGGGCAGTGCAAATGTCAGATTTTTTTCTCAGACAGAGCTGGTCCGAGGAAAACAATTGCAGCATGTCCTAGTTTGATCCAAAATTCGGAGCGCACTTGGCAATGCAAGTCTATGAGTCGAAGGAAAATATTGGACTGCACTCAGATTACATTTGAGTGCAGTCCGATTTTCATGGACTGACATAATGGAGAAGATGGAGAAATTTTGTTCTCCATCTTCTCATCCAACAGAATCGGAACACACTATGATCATGCTCTGATAAAACTCTAATTAGAGTTTTATCAGAGTGTGATTTGTCTAATCGACCCAATTCCCTTGGATGAGACATATATGCTTGTTTGACCCTAGCCTTAGGAAAGGTTATCTGTTTTACTACAGTGTAATACATTTAGGGATATAATGGTTATGTTATATAAATTGTTTCATTATTATTATTATTATTTCATAAGTCATCTGTTGATGGAGGAAATAATCATCCTTTGTTCGCATCATTTGTCTGTGCCTTTACTACTCTATACTTTCTATACTGTACCCACAGTTCAGATTGCCATTGCATTATGATAGACACATTCATAAATTCCAATACATCACATAATATAAACAAATTTGGTTCTTCTCACAACTATACCTAAGTGTGCAATGCATGTCTGCATTTCTGCTCATTTTGCAATGATTTTGCAATATTCCCCATCCTGGCCGCTTTCTTTAATATTGTCCCCCATCTTGACCACCATCCTGTAATAATGTCCCTCTGTGGCGCCCTGCTGTGCACTGGTGCCACAGAACCCAGAAGGGTGCATGGATGGACTTCTCCACAAGAGGCCCTCACACATTCACACACCTCCACCCTACCACCTCAGACCACCAGAGGGAGTCCTTCAGGTATATATAAAGGGAGGGTGGAGCCAGGCAGCTCAGTCTAGTTAGTGAGTCTCTCAGACACAGAGAGGGACAGAGCTCAGAGTTGAGCAGAGAGCGTGCTGACGCTCAGAGAGCAGCGAAGAGGCAGCAAGCTGGCTGCTGTGCTTAGGCAAGCCAAGGCCTACAGCACGTGTGAAGGCCTAGTGAGGGCCCTGAGTGTGGCCGAAGGATAGAGGAGAAGGAAGAAGTAGCCAAGGGGGCAGAGGAGCTTACCAGGCTCACCCCGAGATATATACCGGACACCGGGTCCGCGCCTACAGGGACCCTCAATACCCAGTAGGAACCACCGGAACACCTGGAGGACTACAGGTCCCAGGTTCTCCAAATACTGATTGCAGTACCAGGGCTAGGAGTCACGGAGGCCCCAGCATCCAGGGAGAGTGATCTGCAAGAGTAGGCCCTACCACCAGGTCAGCAGGTGCAAAAGAGAGACAGCAACCAAGCTAGGCCTAGCTCCAGGCAGGTCAGAAGCTTAGCTAGTAAAGCCACGGATCAGGAGGCCCTATACCCGCTCACTAGGGAGAGTCCAAAAGTGCGCCCTTGTCCGGAGTACCCTGGACCGTGCCTGCAACATCACCAGTAAAGGTACAGAAGCTTACCCCCGTGTGAGTGTCCTTCTTTCCTCCGGGACCATCCTGCCGTCTCTCCCTGCACCACCATCCATTACACCTCACGCTGCCCTGGAGCTAGCTCTACCTGTGGAGAGCCACACCATCCCTGCTGCCGTAACACCAGCTCCAGAGGACGGCTCCAGAACTTTCCAAATCCCCTATACATATTCCCCCTTTTACTGACCACCCTAGGTCACGGACCGGGCCAGCCACCGTGATATCCCCCATACCGGCATCCATAGGCCCAGCACCTGGTACCCCACGGCCCAGGGGGCGCGTCACCTCCACCTACACCTCTTCCTGGTATAATTTCCTCTATCCTTTGCCTCTTCCTATTACAACCCCTGGAAAAAATTATGGAATCACCGGGCTCGGAGGATGTTCATTCAGTTGTTTAATGTTGTTGAAAAAAAGCAGATCACAGACATGGCACAAAACTAAAGTCATTTCAAATGGCAACTTTAGGGCTTTAAGAAACACTAAAAGAAATCAAGATTAAAAATGTGGTACTCAGTAAGGGTAATTTTTTTCAGACCAAGCATAATTTTTGCCAGGGGTTGTATAATGTCCCCTGTCCTGTACTCTTTCTGGTAAAATGTCCTCCATCCTGAGCCCTTTCCAGTAATAATGTCCCCCATCCTGAGCCTCTTCCTGGTATAATGTCCCCTGTCCTTGACCCCTTATTGTAATAATGTTCCACATTCTGGTACCTTCGTGTAACAATGTCACCCATCCTGGTATAATGTCCCCCATCATGGGGGCTTCCTGGTGTAATGTCTCCTGTACTGGCCCCTTACTGTAATAATGTACACCATCCTGACACCATCATGGACCCTTTCCTGTTATAATGTCCTCCATTGTATAACCATGTCCCAGAATTCCCAGCCCCTTCCTAGTATAATTTCTCCCATCCTGGACCCCTTCCTGGTATACTGTGCCCATTCCTGGTATAATGACCTCCATCTTGGTATAATAATCCCGATCCTTAACCCCTTCCTGGTGTAATGTCCCCCATCCTGGGCTCCTTGCTGGTATAATAACCCCCATCCTAGTTACCCTTGTGAAAATAAAAAATTTGGGGCTATAGTAAAATTTTTATGAAAAAATTTTCATTTTTGCTTCCACATTGCTTTAGTTCCTGTGAAGCACCTGAAGGGTTAATAAACTTCTTGAATGCGGTTTTAAGGACTTGGAGGGGTGCAGGTTTTAGAATGGTGTCACTTTTGGGTATTTTCTGTCATATCGGCCTCCCAAAGTCACTTCAAATGTGATATGGTCCCTATAAAAATAGTTTTGTAAATTTTGTTGGAAAAATTAGAAATCACTGGTCAACATTTAAACCTTCTAACTTCCTAACAAAAAAAAAATATGTTTTAAAAATTGTGCTGTTGTAAAGTAAACATATGGGAAATGTTATTTATTAACTATTTTGTGTGACATAACTCTCTGGTTTAAAGGCATAGGAATTAGAAGTTTGAAAATTGCAAAATTTTCAAAATTTTCACCAAATTGTCGTATCAAAATTTTTTACCACTATCATGAAATACAATATGTCACTAAAAACAGTCTCAGAATCAGCGGGATCCATTGAAGCGTTCCAGAGTTATTACCACATGAAGTGACACTGGTCAGAATTCAAAAATTTGGCCTGGTCATTAATGTCCAAATTGTCTCAGTCACTAAGGGGTTAATAGACAATTTACACAGGAATACTGCGCTTCAGATACACTCTGAATGATCTGTATTAGACGATTGTTCATTGGCTGTCATTGTTCTCAGCAGCACAAGTCTTGTGCCAAGAATGATAATGTTGTGTGCATCCCAAAAGATCATTTCACCTGACGATTGAGCAGTTTGTTTATTCGGAGGATTTCTCGCAGCCGATTTAGGCCGGTTTCACATGTCCGTATATTTCGGTATAAACCCGTACCAGAGATATCCGTGTCTCGTGTTTCCCTGTGTGTCACATGTGGCAACCATGTGCCACCCGTGAGCAGCATCAAGATCACGCGGAACGGTGCCTGGGAAATACTGTACAGTTAGCACTGTTCCAAAGCGCGGGGTGCTGAACACTGCCCTCATCATGGTTCCTACCGGTGCTGAGATCAGCACCAGCAGGGGACCATGATGAGGGTAGTAGTGTCTGCTCCCGCAGTGTCCACCTGTAAAAATAAGAATAAAGTAATAAAATCCTTATACTCACATGTCCTATGTGTCCCTAGCTTTAATTCTCTGACCGCTGACGCTGAGGAGCCAGGGATAATGAGCCGCACCAGCGAGCGGGCCCCGGAGCTGAGCTTAGGAGCGGTGTCCTGTCACCCAGTGAGCGCAGCTCCGGGGCCATGTGTCTATAAATTCTTAGTGGGGTTTTTCCTAAAATTGTCAGCCGTTGGACTCACTGCATACCCTCTAACTGTATAGCAGACTCTCTCCTTTCTAATGGGAACATGTCGTACCTTGTTACTGTGGCCCTGCTCTATGTGTCTTTAAATTCTTAATGGTGTTTTTCCCAAATTTTGGCAGCCCTTGCAGTCACAGCATGGGCATTACCACATATAGGAGACCCAATCCTTTATAATGGGAACATTTTTTTACTGAGACCCTCCTATATGTCTCTTCAAAGGGGTATTGGGTTGCGTCCAAATTTCTGGCAGCCCTTGCAGTCACTGGATACGCTATAACAGTATAGGAGACCCACTTGTTAATAATGGGAACAACAAAGCATAGCCGGCTGATGGCTCTCTAACAATAGCTAGGGCTGACTGCTGGTCTTTTAAGAATAGTAAGGGCCGTCTGATGTCCCTATAAAAATAGGCTTTATGACTTTCAGAGTCCCTCCATCATAAATAAAACAGGAAGTGTCTGATGATGTGTCACACACCACATTGCCAGCTAAGGTTGTAAAATGTTAAAATGACATTTCCCGGTGAATGCATTTGTCTTAAAAAAATACATAAAAAAAACAACAAAACAATAGGATCTTTCTTTAGTATAAAAAACAGCGTCACCAATTTAACAACAATGTAATCACATTGTTCAGCTCATGCACCGCCTCCTCCATCTCCGAAATGACCACATCAGTCACAAGCTGACAGCACTGCAGCACTGTCTTGACCAAGCGGCAACAGGCTGTGCTGAAGATAACATGCTTAATGCTTAATTGACAAACCGCCCAGCGCTGCAGAGTTGTTGAAAGCTGTAACACAGCAGTCTGATCTGTGGCTCTCACCGCTGAACATACAGCCAGGCATGGTAGTGTGTGTCAATGTCCGGAACCTGGTGACGGAGAAATGACACCCAGAATAGATATGGTATCCCTCTATGCCAGACCTTTCACCGAGCTAAATACAACTCTCAGCAAAAAAAGCTGTGGACTGGCTCCATACCGTCCCTGGCCACATTCACCTGTCCACGTGTTTGTGGTTAGGCGGTCCTTCCCAGTAAGTGCACTGGGGAGGGAACTGGTAATGTTGTGGAAGGCGGAGACGACACCGGGAGAAACAGTGGCGGCTGGGGACCGAGTATGTACACCCGGTCGCCGCAGGCATGAGGTTATGAAAAGCTTCCGCCTCAACGAGCCTAAAAGGCCACATTTCAAGTGCAAGCAGCTGTCAAACATTTGGCAGTATAGTATTGCAGCCTGTGGGTGGGTGGGTGGCTGCCTGCATACTTGCGCTTGCATTCCTAGGAATGGGGTAGGGACAACTGAATGCTGCACTGGGACAAGGACGTGGACGGTGATTGTTGCAAGTCTGCAACGACAGGTGCATGGCGGGAGGCATCTTCGCATGCGCCAAGGATCACTTATGATGGGCACACTTTTAGGCAGTAACCTGGGAGTCAGAAATGGTTCCAGAGGTCTTCCCCATGCTGTTCCCATCTCTTTTCAGCACTGTATGCATGTGTCTGATGATGTGTCACACACCACATGGCCAGATAGGGTTGTAAAATGATAAAATTACATTTCCCAGTGAATGCATTTGTCTTTGTTGAAAGCAATGCAGAAGTGCAAAATCGCATCAAAAACTACGTGTGAACATAGCCCAAGATGTGGAGGAGTATTTTTGGTTTTGGTTATTTATTTTGCCATATACACAAGTCATTACCCTGGAAAGGATGTTCCTTAATATATTTCCCAGGAAAATCCATTTTGGTTTTGTTTTTGTATGTTTTATTGTGAGTCCGTAAAAGTGGCATAATACTCTGACAACGTTGTTGACAGCAGTGACCTGGGAGTCAGAAATGCTTCCAGGGGTCTTCCCCATGCTGTTCCCATGTCATTTGAGCACTGTTCTTATCGATTTGGGAAATTTTTAGGCCCTCTGCAGACCGCCGGGGGGAGCCGCCTGAAAAATACTCGAGTTTCCCATGGACTTACATTGGGCTCATTGCTCGGGTCGAGCACCCGAGTATTCCAATGTGCTCGACCCGAGCAATGAGTACCCAAGCATTTTAGTGCTCGCTCATCACTAATAATAATGCCTACACACTGTAGTTCACTCCCAGAAGATTTAGGTCTGAGCCGAAAATACAGCAAACAAGCGTTTTTAAATGAAAAAGAATCCTGTTGTTTCCCCGGGAAACACTCAGGTAATCCTACCTTAGGTTCTTCATAGCATTCTGCAGGGTATTTACTCATGTACTGCTGAAGATCGGCAACCTCCAGAGTCAATCCTTTCAAGCATTGAGCAAGCTCCTGGATGGTACACATACTGAAAAAAACCCAGGAAGAGGAGAGTTTTTTTTAAATGGGGCGGGACATACTGTTATGTACTGCAACTTAGAACTAAGGAATAGGAGGGAAAAGCTGTCCCTGCACTGAGACTCAGCTTAACCCTACGCTGGAGTGGGTGCCCTATTATGAATAGCCGCACCTAAACTCCTGCACTGAACTCAAACAAAGACATGAAGGAAGGGGAAAGGGGTCCCTAAAAGATCTAAAGACTGGGAGCAAAACAGGAGACCTCCTAACAGAAAAGTTAGTTGTAGAAACGAAGATAAAAGGGAACAAAACTGGTGGAACAAGAAGTCCCAAGAAATCAATTGTCCAAAGCACAAAGAACTTAGCATGGCTACTTAGCCAGAGCACAAGCGTAACAACACTGATGTCCAGCAGGGAATGGGAGACAGGTGCTAAGTAATAAAGAGTGAAGAGATCACGTGACCAAGACACCCAGCACCAGAGGAAAAGACTAGAAGCCAGCAAACCACAACAAGATGGCCGATAGTAAAACAACATAGATTCTAACAGCCAGACTGCCAACAGCCAAGACTTCCCTGTCCTGACAAAAAGGACGACTGTCCATGCTTTCCTCCTCCTCATCCTCCACCTTTCCACCTCTTCATTCTCCCTCTACTCACGCCATCCATGCTGACCAGGCGGTATGAATGTTGTGTGGGTAGTAACATCTGTAGCGCAGGAAACCAGCTCCTGTTCCTCCTCCTGTTCCTTCTTCTCCTCATTATCACCCAATCTGCATTGAGATGAGATGAGGCTAGGCTGTGTAGCATCAACCTGTATAGTTCCTTGCTCCATATCATGCTTCGCCTGCAATGCCTCCTCTTTAATTGTGAGCAGCAAGCGTTTCATTAGACAGAGAAGAAGGATGGTGACGTCATCGCCGCTCACCATCTTGATGGAGTCCTCAAAGTTTTGGAGGATGGCACAGATGTCAGACATTTATGCCCACTCATCAGCTCTTATGTGTGGAGGCTGACTTGATTACCGACAGGCGTATTGAAGCTGGTACTCAACGACTGCCCTCTGCTGCTCACAAATCCTCCCCAACATATGCAAGGTTGAGTTCTACTGTATGGTGACATCACACACCAGTTGATGAGCTGGAAGCTGCAAGCGCTGCTGAAGCACAGCGAGGGAGGCGGAAGCTGTAGCTGACTTTCCGAAATGGGCAGACTGACGGCGTACTTTGACAATCAGCTCCGGCAGATCCGGGTAAGTTTTGAGAAACCGCTGAATCACTAGGTTGAGCACATGGACCAGGCATGGTACTTGTGCGAGGTTGCTTCAGAGCCGCCACCAGGTTCTGGCCATTGTCACACACCACCATGCCTGGCTGTAGGTTCAGCGGTGACAGCCAGAGATTGGCCTGCTCTGTTACAGCTGTCAACAACGTCGTAGAGGTGTGCGGTTTGTCCCCTAAGCATATCAGCTTCAGCACACCCTGTTGTCACTTGGCCGAGGCAGTACTGCAGTGCTTCCAGCTTCCTACTGATGTGGTAATTTCGGAGATGGAGGCTGAAGAGGAGGAGGAGGTGCAGGAGCTGTAAAATGTAGGGGCAACCCTGATTGACCCAGGGCCCACAATCCTTGGCGTCAGGAGGATGTGTTCCGTCCGACTGGGTCCCGGCTTCCCCTATTAACCCATTGTGCCATCAGTGAGATGTATCGTCCCTGGCCACAAGCACTTGTCCATGTGTCCGTGGGTAGGTGGACCTTCCCTGTAACTGCATTGTTGAGGGCACGGCTAATGTTCTGGGACACGTGCTTGTGTAAGGCAGGGACACCACACAGGGAGAAATAGTGGCAGCTGGAAACCGAGTACTGAGGGATGGCCGCCACCATGAGGTTGAAGAAAGATTCCGTCTCCACGAGCCTAAAAGACAATATTTCAAGTGCAAGCATTTTAGAAATGTGGCAGTTTAGTGCTATGGCCTGTTGGTTGTTGGCTGCATATTTGCACTTGCGTTCAAAGGACTGGGACAGGGACAAATGAACGCAGTGCTGGGACAAGGATGTGGACGTGGTTGCTGATGGTGGTGGTTGTGAGTGTCAAACTACAGGTGCAGGGCGGGAGGCATCTTCGCCTGCACCATGGACAGAGGATTGGCTTGCACGCACAACAGCGGTACAGGCGGTATTGTCACCCTTAGACACTGTTTCTGGACTCTGGCATTCGGACCAACTAGTTGAGTGCTTTGCTGTCATGTGCCTAAGCTTGCTGGTGGTGGTCAGGCTGGTAGTTTTGCTGCTCCTGATGATGCTGGCAGGGCAGATTTTGCAAATAGCCTTTTTTTGGGCTAACTGGACAGCCTTTAAAAAAGAGCCAGACTCTGGAAGACCTAACAGTTGGACTGGCAACTTTCCTCGTGTTCATGTTCCGGGGAACAATTTCCCGCCTTGTGTCTGTGGCCACCCCACTGTTTGTTCCTGCCTGTTGTGGTGTTACGCCTCCCTCCCCCTCTGTGCTGCTGTTCTTGCTATGCATGCAACTTGCCAGGCTGGGTCAGTGACTTCATCGTCTACCACCTCGTCTTCCCCGTATGCACCCTGGGCCTCCTTCTGACTCGCTGGCAATTGTGTCTCATCATCATCATCCACCTCTTGCGACAGTAATTGCACTTTTCGACCGTCGCCTTTATGTAACCATGGCTGCTCAAATATTTGGGCATAGCTACATGTGATCTCTTCTTGCCCCACTTGAAACGGGCCAGGAGAGAGGCCCAAATCTATAAATGGGAAAGTAAACAGCTCTTCTGAGTGTTCAAGTGTGGGATCAGTTGTCTCCGGGCACTCGGCATAGTGGGAGTAAGGAGGATCAGGGTGAGGAATATGTGGTACATACTCATGGCTACTGAGACTGGACAGTGTGAAAGACGATGGTGGTGATGGCAAAGTGACTGGAATCATTATCTGCTATCCAACCAACAACCTTTTCACACTGCTCTGGCTTTAAGAGTGGGGTTCCGATGCCCCCTACAAAGTGGGACAGGAAGATAGGGTGACCATGATGTGGGTGCTTGTTGTGCTCACTCAGCAGGCATAATTTCAGCTTGCCCATGGCATAGGCCTTTGCGTGCACCATCACCATTATGTCCACTTCACTGTCCCTTGCCAAGCGCTTTGCCCATTTTAAATGGAGTGTAATATTTGGCCCGCTCCAAAAAATGTCACGATTATAACTGCAGTAATATCGGATCACGTCTGATGACCAGGGTTTTAGGCAATGGCCTTATAGATGTGGTATTGGTCAGCGATCAAGTGTGAATAGGATGAACAACACACAACTGGCAGACTTTAAATGGAGGGTAATATGTAGCTTGCTCCAAAAAATGTCACAATTATCTCCTCAGAAATATCGGATAACGTCTGATGACTACGGTTTTAGGCAGTGGCCTTATAAATGTGGTATTGGTCAGCGACCAAGTGTGAATAGGATGAACAACACACAACTGGCAGACTTTAAATGGAGGGTAATATGTAGCTTGCTCCAAAAAATGTCACAATTATCTCCTCAGAAATATCGGATAACGTCTGATGACTACGGTTTTAGGCAGTGGCCTTATAAATGTGGTATTGGTCAGCGACCAAGTGTGAATAGGATGAACAACACATAACTGGCAGACTTTAAATGGAGGGTAATATTTGGCACGCTCCAAAAAATGTCATGATTACCGCAGTAATATCAGATAACGTCTGATGACCACGGTTTTAGGCAGTGGCCTTATAGATGTGGTATTGGTCATAGACCAAGTGTGAATATGTTGAACAACACATAACTTGCAGACTTTAAATGGAGGGTAATATTTGGCATGCTCCAAAAAATGGCATGATTATTACAGCAGTAATATCGGATAATGTCTGATGACCATGGTTTTAGGCAGTGGCCTTATAGATGTGGCATTGGTCAGCGACCAAGTGTGAATATGTTGAACAACACATAACTTGCAGACTTTAAATGGAGGGTAATATTTGGCATGCTCCAAAAAATGTCACGATTATTACTGAAGTAATATCATATCACGTCTGACCACGGTTTTAAGCTGCGGCGTTATAGATATAAATAATCAGGATTAAGAGCAAAAAAAAATTTGGATGTGAATGTATTTTAATGCACATCTGAAACACACTTCTTTTTCGTGTAGCATCATGGGAAAGTGTAAAGAAATCAGCCAAGATATCAGGAAGAGAAATGTGGACTTTCACAAGTCGGGCTCATCCTTGGGTACAATTTCAAGATACCTGAAGGTGCCTCACTCATCTGTACAAACAATTATACATAAGTACAAACAAGATGGGAATGTCCAGTTCAGGAAGGTAATGGGTTCTGTGTCCCAGAGATGAACGTGCTTTGGTCCAACATGTGCATATAAATCCAAGGACAAAAGCAAAAGACCTTGTGAAGATGATGGCAGAAGCTGATAAGATTGTGTCAATATCCACAGTGAAACGAGTACTGTATCAACATAGGCTGAAAGTCGACGCTGCCAGGAAGAAGTCATTACTCCAAAAGAAACATAAAGAAACCAGATTAATGTTTGTAAATGTACACCTGAACAAAGTCCTTAATTTTTGGAAACATGTCCTGTGGTCTGAAGAAACTAAAATTGAACTTTTTGGGCATAATGACCATCGTTAAGTTTGGAGGAAAAAGGGAGAAGCTTGGAAGCCTAAGAATACCATCCCAACTGTGAAATACGGGGGTGGCATCATCATGCTGTGAGGTTTTGCTGCAGGAGGGTCTGGTGCCCTTCACAAAATAGATGGCATCATGAGAAAAGAAGATCATGTGACAATACTGAAGCAACATCTCAAGACATCAGCTAGGAAGTTATAGCTTGGTAAGAAATGGGTCTTCCAAATGGACAATGACCTGAAACATACTGCCAAAATGCTAACAAAGTGGCTTAAGGATGACAAAGTCAATGTTTTGAAGTGGCCATTACAGAGCCCTCATCTCAATCCTATTGAAAATTTATGGGCAAAGCTGAAAAGGGAGGTGTGAGCAAGGCGACCTACAAACCTGGATCTGTTACACCAGTTTTGTCAGGAGGAATGGGCCCGAATTCCGACCAACTATTGTGAGAAGCTTGTGGAAGTCAGACCAAAGTCATTCAGTTTAAGGGCAATGGTACCAAATACTAATGAAATGTATGTAAACTTTTGACTTTGTAGTAAGTAATAAAAATGCCTTAAAACATTCTCTCTTTCTCATTATTCTGGCATTTTGGCAAATATAAAAAATTATGGTAATCCTAATTGACCTAAAATGGGAAAGGTTTATTCTGATTTCAAGTTATATATTGAGAAAAACATGCATATGTGTCTTTTTATATAGTGTATGTAAACTTCTGGTGTCAACTGTATATACAACTCCAATTTATAAGGAGGTTTTTCTCTAAAATTCTGCAGGAATCAGAGTGGAAAAGATTGCATTAATTCTAGGGGAGAAAATCAACTTATATACAACACATAACATTCATAGTACAGCAGGTCCTATTTCACAACTTCAAACTTTTACAGTCAACTTTTTACAGACTGATGACGTCATAACAGTCATGACAAATCAAAGGCTGTCCTAGAGACTCCGGATGTAAGAGATCCGCAGGCCTCCCGTCTACCTGCCAGGTGCCACTGCCCTGGAACATGAACCGGAGTCTTGCAAATCGATCCGCTCATCTCAAATTGGGACTTGGACTTATTTTTGTCATTAATTTTTAGTTGTATCTGAAGCGCCCCCTGGGCCGTGGGGCTCTCAGTAGCCGGGTCGGTCGATGCTGGGGATGTCATGGTGGCGGTGGCCCGGTCCGCGACCCAGAGCGGTCAATTAAAGAAAAAGTAAAAGGGGAATAAAGTTTGTGGAGAATAATGTTCGTGACGCCACCTGTGGTATGCGGCTATATAGGGCCACCGCGGCGGTGCAGATCCACTGGAGCTGATGGTGATGCAGCAAAGTTGGTTCAGTTCTCCACAGGCAGAGCTTAGCTCCAGGGCAGTGTAGATGGTGATTTTATGAGGTAGATGTTGTCGGTGCAGTGTAGTGCAGGGCAGTTGATGGCGCAGTAATTATTCAAGGACACAGTGAGTCTTCAGGTTTTACTCACAGTTGTTCAAGACTCCAGGTTACAGTTACCGGTGTGTAACATCGTCCTGTGTCCTCCGGGGTAGGGGTCCAGCAAACCCTCAGGTATCTCAGGAGCACTTACACGGGACCCCGTTCTATGTACCTTTCTCGGTCGTATCACTGCGCTGGCTCTCACCCTCCTGCCCTGCATCTCACAATCAGTGTCCCAAGCCAGTGGCCTCGGGTCTTGTCGGGCGACGTGCTCTCAGTCCCCTGGACCCTATGCGGTCACCTTTTCGGCGATGTAATTGTGGATTTTGGCTGCAACACCTTGAAAATGCTGCTGCCTCCGGTTGGCTAGCTGAGTGTGGTTGTTCTCCACTAGTTTGGGGCCGGTCCCCTTCTGCGGCCTGATCCCTCCACGTCAGCGTGAATTCGGGGTCACGGGTTGCCTCTGCACTCACCGTGCCTCTGGGATCCCTTCTGTCTTCCTGCAGCCCTCCTCACTGCTCCTCTCTTCTTTCCTCTCTCTCTCTCCTCCTTGCTCTCCTGAGCAGAGCTCCTCCTGAGCTCTCACAGACTCCTCTCCACTCAACTCCTTCTCCTGACTCCAAGTCTGTGCTCCACTGAACTTCTTCCTCCATCCACACAAACTACATGGTTCCCTCTCTCTTGGTTCCCCCCCCCCTTCCAGCCAGGGACAGGGCTCCGCAGTGAACAAGTGCATATTGCACTGCCTGCTGGTCTGACGTGGTGTAGTGTTGGATGTAGATGTGTGGGTCCTGGGTAGTACTCCATCCTTACCTAAGAGTGGGGTACCACACCTCTGGGTGAGATGCAGTACCTCTGTGGCAACTGGACCCGCAGGGACGCCACATTAGTCAGAACTCTTTCATTTTTATATAAGCATCACTATATGACATCTGGCTTTTTTGGTGTCTTTAAGGCCGAGTTCACACAGAGAGTAAATACTCATTATTGCATTTTCGCTGCCTTTTTTATGAATTTTCTCCCTTATTTGATGTGTTTTTGGTGCAGATGTTGAAGCTGTATTTTAAATGTGTTTTTATAATACAGGAAAGCTTTGATTCTGCACGTATTTGGCTGAGTGCAGGCGCCGGGCAGCATAATAACGCTGTTATCCTGCAGATTAACCCCATATGTGCAGGCTAATAGCGTTATTTCTGGTGACGGTTTCCCTTTAAGCTGTGTATCTAATCCTATCATGTGCAGTTCAATCAAATAATACAGTCTGCTGAGCTGTGTATCTCATCCTATCATGTTTAGTCCAATCAAATAATGGAGACTGCGTTCCCCTTCATCTGGTATTAACCAGAATGCCCTGGGCACATTGCCATTAGGGTGGAAAAGCTCCTTGAAAATAATAAAAACATATGAAAAAGATGACAGCACCGGGGTCTTTGAAAAATTGATACAATGTGGATTTGTTACCACCACAAAGTGCCCATATACAGATATAAATATAGGTCAAGACTACATTGATTATAGTATTTATTAGGAAAAAAGTGAATGAAGAATGAATTAATAAAGATCACAAAAAAATTATCAAACATGATTCATAATAAGGGCTGGTTCGACAGGTAGGCAGGGTAGGCACTAGCCTAGGGCGCTACCCCTTGTCTCCCCGAGGGGGCTCAGTTTAAAAAAAAAAATGACATTGTTTCGGCCCCTTCCTCCAGTCACAGGCATTCAGTGAGTCACTAACACCGCTCACCGCCTGTCGCTCCCTCTCTGCACTGAATTGTATTTGCCTCTTTAAGACAATCTGAGCGCTGCCCAGGACAGGAGCAAAAGAGCTGTAATCAGCTCCCTCCCCTGCCCGTAACTCCAACAAGACGCAGGCTACTTCCGGTGTGTTCTCTGTTACAGGATGGCGCCACACAGGAATACGGCACTAGAAACGCCATCAGTTTTGTTACAAGTTGCATCTGTCACATGACCTTAATTGAAACCCACGGCCTCCATTATACTAACAGCTATATTAGTTTCCATCACTATCCTTGGGTAGGACATTTAAAATATAGAATGTCAGGGATGAATAACGCTATTTGTCCCTTGTAATGTGTAATTGGTCCACAAACAATGAACGATTCTATATAGAACTTTGACATTGCGCTCCCTTTTAAGCCTCATCCCTAAAGTACGCCACATTTTTTTTACTTGTGCTGGTATTTTTTTGGTGAGAAAAGTAATAATTTGAGTGGAAGTGGTCGTCAGAGATTATTATCGGACTGATCGGAGGGAGGAGGTGCAGTATTAGGGGTCCTGTTACCTCAGTTTCTTGCCTATTCCTTTGGTGGGGGTCACCATAGGCTTCATTTGCCTAAGGCACCAAAATACCTTGTCCTTATCATGATATTAATAAAAATAACAAAAAGCAGGTCTGTATATGAGAAGAATTTAACCAAACGCACAAAAGACACTTAGATGTTTTATATATACATATATATATATTTGTGCAATAAAGTTGTTACAAATTTGCAATGATGATAAAAGAAAGTGTGTAGATACAGTGACTTTCTATAGAAAGGAGCAGATGATTCTGCTCCTCAGGCCTCGGCTTACACTTTTGCCGCTTTTGGACATCCAGGTCTGGATCACACATGAGAGAGGAGAAGAGCAGGAATGTGTGACTTGTGATCTGTATAGTTGGAGTTTTCCTGGATTCCTTCAGCATCGCGATTAGCCATATGGCCTTCTGTCTGACCATGGTCAGGAAGGTGAAGGAGCAGCCGCTTCCTTCTGTCTGACCATGGCCTGGTAGAGGAAGGAGCAGCCGCTTCCTTCTGTCTGTACATGGCCAAGTAGGAGAAGGAGCAGCCGCTTCCTTGTGTCTGTACATGGCCAAGTAGGAGAAGGAGCAGCCGCTTCCTTCTTTATGTCCATATCTTGTAGTCGTCTCCTTACCACCACATTGTAGATGAGTCGTCCAGATGGTAACATAGCAAGTATGGCTGAAAGAAGTCCTTCAATTTCAGCCTTTAATTACTTGCTATGTTGATCCAGAGGAAGGCGAAAAATAACCCTGAGGACTCGTTGCTGGATCATCCTCATATCAAGGGAAAAAAATTCCTTCCTGACCCCAAATATGGCGATCGGAATAAATCCCTGGATGTTTGGTGCTCAAATCTACTTGGATGTTATGTGGTGGAAGCTCGGTAGGTTTGTCACAGTCCGGTAAATAAGAAAGTCCAGTGTAATTGTCTCATCCGATTAATGTAAATCTTCATTCCTGGATGTTACTGGAATGGGGCTGATTTTTATCAGCCTAATACTCCTGCTGTAAGAAGAGAAATATACACGTCTGAGAATCAGCCCCTCACATACAGTATATACAGTACTAGGGGGATATAGCGATAAGGTGTATAGTGGGTAAGTGTGTTACTGGGTAGTGATAACACTATGGATGTCTGTATGTGTTGTACTTACATAGCAATATGGGAATGGTGGGTCGGCTCTGCCGGACTCCACATCGCTCCAGTCTATAGAATAGAAAAACGGATGTGATCTGATGGATGATGTAATGGCAGATCGGGCAGATGGAGATTTGCAGAGAAGCTAGAAAATGATAGAGACCATTAGTCATTATATTATGTATTATTACTGACAAGTTTTAACACAATGTCTATGGACTATTCCCATCTTATCTTCTATCTCTTTTAGTAATCCCCCCATCATACTTATCCATCTGATCTTACTCACCCCTTTTATGATGTCCATGGTATGACAGCAGATCCCAGGTGGAAAATAAGGGATGTCATCACGCAGAGACTGGTGGTATTCATCCATTGTGCCTTTGCAATAGAATGGCTGGTCACCTACACTCATTATATATAAGATGACGCCGAAGGAAAAGGAGTCTGCCAGATGGTTGTAGCCTTTACTGTCCATTATCTGTGGAAACATGAGATTGGAGAGGAGCTTAATATACCGGGAAGGGGATTTACACACAGAGACTATGAGGACCGGTCTGTGATTAGATATCAGCAGGATACATTGGGATCAGATTATCCCTCAATCCTACTATTGGCATCAATCACACAGAGATGTTCCTTACCTCGGGCGCTATGTAACCCTTAGTGCCAACCTTGTTCTTCACTATGCCATCCTCAAATACATTCATGGCTGCTAAGCCAAAGTCGGAGATTTTGATGTGTCCGGTGTCTTGGAGGAGGATGTTCTCTGGCTTCAGGTCACTGCAGGGAGAAGGAGCAGATACTGATTGTGAGGACAATTCATGGAAAGAACTTTCTACAATAGATATGTAAGGAGACAACAGAGAGTCACAGGTGACAGATTTATGAAGGTGAAATGATTACCGATGTATGATGCCGCGTTCATGCAGGAACTGGAGTCCGCACACCATCTCTGCCGCAAAGAGTCTGTGGAGTAGAAAGGATGGATCAGTGGTTACATGCACAATCATACAGAGAACATGAGGAGATCACACACGTGTCCTTTTCATGTCATTATTTTCTCCTGTTGTCGTTGTCCATTGCTCTAGGACTACAGTGCGAGGGCAACGGATTATTAATATTCAGTATAAGACATTTACCTTGTTGTCCTTGTGTTAAACAGCATTGAATCTGCCATGTGGTCAAACAGGTCTCCTCCGGCCATATAGTTCATGGCTATCACATACTCCAATGGTGATTCCATAAACGCCCGCATAGTCATTAGGTAGGGGCATCCGGCAGCCATTCTCAGGACTTCTAGCTCTGTAGAGAATATGTCCTCTCTACAATAACTTCTGTCCATGATTTTAATGGCCTGAAGTCCTTCATTGACCAGATCTAATGCCAAGATGACCTGGAGAAAAATCACAACAGATCAGACCAAACTCCCATCTATTAGTGTGTAGTAGTTCACTAGTTTATCTCATATATCATTACATATGAGAATCCTGTAATGAATATGTACAGCCCTCCTGTGCATCTGGTGCAGGATACATTGATGAACATGGTGGAGGATAAATTCACACTTACATTTCCGAAGCCTCCCTTTCCAAGAACTTTCTGGAAGTCAAGGCTGTCAAAGTCAATAGTATTATTAGTGTTGACCACTTCTCTCAGGGGTGAAATACAGATTCTAGCATCACCGGGATCTTCTGCTGGCATGTCTTCTATGTCAGGGGGTATCATAAGGCCTCCATCTGCTGAGAAAATACAAGATTTATTAAACCCTTTGCGAACACATAATGGAAATGTTTGTCATGTTGTGCATAAAATGTATGAAGCGGGCTCATTAGCTGAGCATGCACCATATCAGGCAGATGCTGGCTGTATTACATAGCTGACACTTGCCTTTAACTGCAGCGACTGGAGCACACTCCAATTACTGTAGTTTAACCATTTCAATGCTGACAGTGATATTTAAATGAAGCTATTGCCGATTTGTGTGCACCAGCACCTATTAACCCCCCAGGACACTATTGCAGGGGGTCAATTGTTTAAAATGACTACCTGGGCCTACTGCTGAAAGCCCCAGTCTGTCACTTTTGGCCTAGTGTTAAGACCAGCCTGGCTTAATTTCATACGAGAATGTCAATTTATCTATATACAGTTCTACCACAGTATATAGTACAAGCGATCAGAAAATCACAGGTTTAAGTCCCCCAAGGAAACTAAAAAGTGAAGTAAATAAAAAAAAATAGTTTAAAAAAGAGGGAAAATGTAAAAAATATTTGAATCACCAAATTGACATAATTATAATCATATTTATAAGCACATCTTGTATCCGCATAAGTCCGATTTTGCAAAAATATAAAATTAAATATTGCAAACAGTAAACACTAACATGATAAAAAAATGAAACATTAGAATTGCATTTTTGGGGGGCGCTGTATCCACCTAAAAAATTGCAATAAAAAGATATCACAATGTCCTGTCTACCCAGGAAAGGTATCAATAAAAGCTACAGTTCACCACGCAAAAAATCATCAAGCCCTCACACATCTCCATCCAGCGATCACAATCACACAGTTCCAATGTCTCAGAACATGGCCACACAAAGCATTTGTTTAAATAAAATTCTTAAGTATTTTTTAGAAACCCCTATGCAAGTTCAGCAGTATCATAGCTGTAACTGACATGGAGAATCATTTTGTCAGGTCATTTTTACCACTCAATGAACATCTAGAAAAAAACAATGTTGGAATCACTTTTTTTCCACAATTTTACCACAGATTAAATCTTTTTCCCCGTGCTCCAGAACATTGAATGGTAAAATAAATAATGTTCAAAACTACAGCTCGGCCACTAAAAAAACAAGTCCACATACAGCTACATTGCCAGAAAAATTAATAAATAAATAGTTATGGGTTTTCAAAGGAGGGAGAGAAAAAAAAAGGTTGCCTGGTCAATAAGGGGTTAACAAATGTAGCTCCAGAGAAAATATTATAATTTTAAATGGCATTATGTAAATGAGCAGGAAATGTCTAATATTTGGGCTCTCATTTATCAAAACTGTCCAATAGCAAAACTGTCCCTGTTGTCCATAGCAACGAATCACAGCATAGATTCCATCTCTTAACATTCTATGGAACAATGAAAGCCGCATTGTGATTGGTTGCTATGGGCAACAAGGACAGTTTTTCTGCACTTGTGATAATTGATGCCAGTACATAATATTAGGAGTATAATCCTCCTCACCCCCAGTCTTATTACACTAAGCAGATCCATCTTACCTGGTCCATCTGTATCCAGTGATGTGTTTGGTGGAGAAACACTCAGCTGTTTGTTCTCTGGGATGGAGATGTTTTCAGCTGATGACCTCGACCTCCGTAATGCACCATTCCCATTTATAATGGGTTTAGCGTAGATGAGACGTCTTCTACATTGGACAACCCAGTCTCTGCTGTTCCTGATCCTCTTCTGGGCTGCCGCTCTTTGTAGTTTCGGTGCCTCCAGACTTTCAGATCTGGAGGATGTCACTTGTCTCGGTGTCTCTTGGAGAACCTCTTCCAGCTCTAACTCTGCGCTGATGTTTCTCCTCTTATTGAGGATGGCTTCTTTGTTCCTCCTCCGTATTTCAGGGACCAGATCTCCGAGTTTTTTCAAGGCGATAAGTATGGCCCTCTGAAGCTCAGCGGAGGCAGCAGAGTGAGACTCCATGAGGGTCTCCATTTTCCTTCTCTCTGTAAGGATCTCGTATCTTTTGGTCTTTCTCATTTTGTCCAGAGTTTGACGTTTGGACGCCATTTCTGAGGCGTCAGTGTCCACGTCCGGTAGTATAAAGTCTTTTCGCCCAATAGCGAACAATGGTACCTGCTCTTCATTTAATCCTCTCCTCTCACTGAGAACCCGATCTCTATGGGCTCTTCTTCTCTCTTTATCCATTTTATAATCAATTTTTGCTTCGTTCGTGACGAAAAACAAAAGGGGCTGCCTCACCCTTGGGAGTCTGTAAGGCAGTGATTTCCCTTAGGCCGGAACACAGGGATATAGAATGCGGTGATGTCATCACATCACTTGTGACATCATTTTTATTCTGATCTCACCTCACAATGAGATAGATGGATAGATAGATAGATAGATAGATAGATAGATAGATAAGATAGATAGATAAGATAGATATGAAATAAGATAAAAAAACAGCACAAGCAAAAAGTTTAGGTGAAAAGCCCCCTTGTTACATACCAGTCCTCTAATATAATCCAAAAATATGTAGGCAGCACACAGATGAATTAGAAAAATTTATATTATGTAATAGCCCATGTAGCTTCAGAAAGGTGCACAATACTGGACCGAAACGTCGCCACATGGGCTATTAAATAATAATAAAAAAAATTTCTTCAACTGTGTGCTGCCTCCATATTTTTGGATTAGATAGATAGATAGATATCGAATTTGCAGGATGATGAACCAAACTTTTGCTTATAAATAAATAAATATATATATGTATATATTTTATATATATATATATATATATATATATATACATACATATATATGCACTGTGTGCTGAATTTGTATTTTTGATTATTCATTTTAATATTGAACAACTCCAGTGCAGTCGGTCAATTTAAAACGTTAATAAACCTGAACCCTGAATATTTAGGAAAATAAAAGTGAGGTTTTGTCTTTCTTATGAGAATATCTATGTGTGCAGAATTATTATTGTTTTTTTTAAACTCGTTTCTTGAAGAATTCTTTATAATAAATGTTACAAACATACAGCAATAAGATATAAATCCGAATCCTGTTATAAACATCAGTAAATATCCATTTTAAAACAATGTTGCAGGTATTGTATCACACGTTTAACAATAGGTAACTGCAATACAGTAAAATATATTAATATATAGGACATTGAAGTATCGGAATTATGTGAATATTGCAGAGATCAAAGTATTTATTATTCAAGACAGGGGGACAGTCTTCTTGATCCGTTTTATATCAGGAATCTCATCATCCCATGTATTTAGGAACCTGGAGCACATCGGGCTGCTACATATTTTTTAATTTCTTTGATTATTATTATTTATTCTTTCTGAATAAGCTATTATTTTTTATTCCTTATGGTTCATTTTTCATTATTTTTCTTTATTTTTCATCTTTTATCTTTATTTTTCCCCTTTTTTCATCTTTATTTTTTTATTTTATTTTTTATTAATTTTATTTTTTCCTTTATTTTTTTTTCATCTTCATTTTTATTTTATTTTTCTTTCCTCTTATTCAGTCTTTTCCTATGTTTTTTTCCCTTCCTCTACACTTTTTATCTGCTCCTAGCATGGTTTCATTTTCCACCTCTTTCTCTCTTCTGTTTTTTTATTACAATAAAACTACCCCTCCTGCTTTCCCACCCATTCCTCATGTTCTGCTCCATCCGTTAGTGGCCTGACATATATGATAAGGTTCCGCTTTGTATCTTATTTTACAGTTTGGGATAAATTAGTTCTATATCAGGACTCTCCAGTGGACTTTGGACTTGGGGCTTCTTTGTGACCACCATTCAATCCCCCCACCTTCTATGCACCATCTGTTTCATTTTTTATAGTCCCATGTTAAGTATTGCTTATTTCTATTTTGCGTTGTAGCCTGCATATTTATTTCCCCATAGAGACATAGTATCTTCTACACTATATATATTTTGGAGTTAGGGAACTGCCTACCTCCAACTCTGGTCTTCATGTATATTATTTTGTGGCTGTTACAAACTGCAATATATATTTTTCACCATTGCTCATAGACTTGGTGTCTGTATCTGCTAGATCTTGTGGTCCTCACTTAAGCATTACGTCATATCTATCTTTATAGTTTTACTAGATGGTGGCCCATCTAACGCATCGGGTATTCTAGCATATGTCTCCCGACCCTCCTTTATAATGCCCCATGCAGGAAGTCACATCCCCCCGTATATAATACCCCATGCATATAATACCCCATGCAGGATGTCACATCCCCCCTATATAATACCCCATGCAGGATGTCACATCCCCCCTATATAATACCCCATGCAGGATGCCACCTCTCCCCCATATAATGCCCCATGTAGGATGTCACCTCTCCCCCCATATAATGCCCCATGCAGGCTGTCACATCCCCCCTATATAATACCCCATGCAGGATGTCACCTCTCCCCCCATATAATACCCCATGCAGGATGTCACATCCCCCCTATATAATACCCCATGCAGGATGTCACATCCCCCCTATATAATGCCCCATGCAGGAAGTGACATCCCACTATAGTGCCCCATGCAGGATGTCACATCCCCCTATATAATACCCCATGCAGGATGTCACCTCTCCCCCATATAATGCCCCATGTAGGATGTCACCTCTCCCCCCATATAATGCCCCATGCAGGCTGTCACATCCCCCCCTATATAATACCCCATGCAGGATGTCACCTCTCCCCCCATATAATACCCCATGCAGGCTGTCACATCCCCCCTATATAATACCCCATGCAGGATGCCACCTCTCCCCCATATAATGCCCCATGTAGGATGTCACCTCTCCCCCCATATAATGCCTCATGCAGGCTGTCACATCCCCCCTATATAATACCCCATGCAGGATGTCACCTCTCCCCCCATATAATACCCCATGCAGGATGTCACATCCCCCCTATATAATACCCCATGCAGGATGTCACATCCCCCCTATATAATGCCCCATGCAGGAAGTGACATCCCACTATAGTGCCCCATGCAGGATGTCACATCCCCCTATATAATACCCCATGCAGGATGTCACCTCTCCCCCATATAATGCCCCATGTAGGATGTTACCTCTCCCCCCATATAATGCCCCATGCAGGCTGTCACATCCCCCCCTATATAATACCCCATGCAGGATGACACCTCTCCCCCCATATAATACCCCATGCAGGCTGTCACATCCCCCCTATATAATACCCCATGCAGGATGTTCCATCCCCCCATAGTGCCCCATGCAGGTCCCCTATGGCCCCGTACAAAAAAAAAAAAAATCCAATACTCACCTCACTGCTTCTCTGGACTCCAGCATAGCCGGCATCTTCACGCTGTGCGCTGTGACCGGTCAGGAGAGAGCGCGGTGTAAAGACTTCACCGCGCCCTCTGACCTGAGACGTCACAGAGCTGCAGCGGAAGACACAGGAACTGCTGCGCAGGCACGGGGAGGGGTAAGTATGATGCCGGGTGCCGGGGTCCTGATCGAGCGGGGGGAGGGACGGGAGGAGAGGAGAGGGGAGGGGAGAGGAGGGGAGGGGAGGGGTAAGTATGACGCCGGGTGCCGGGGTCCTGATCGAGCGGGGGGAGGGACGGGAGGAGAGGGGAGGGGAGAGGAGGGGAAAGGAGTGGAGGGGAGAGGAGGGGAGGGGCGTCACACTTGTCCTTGGGAGATAAGCGGCCGTAGCCGCTGATCTTCCGACGATAGCCGCATGTAGGTCAGCGGCGCCTGCGGTCGGGGGACTTATGCTGCGAGCAGCCGGCTGCATCGCCGCTGACCTCCGTGCCACACATGAGCCGCTAACGGCCGCCATGTTTTTCTGAAATGCCGCGTCGCTGATTGGCTGCGGCCGGACCAATCAGCGACCCGGGATTTCCAGGACAGACAGACAGACAGAAAGACAGACAGACAGGCGGGATAAGACAATTATATAGATAGATGTTCTGTATTATATTTGTCATGTTACGTCTTTTGTTTTTTTATTTGTTGTGTGGCGCCCCTGAGGGTTCAGTCGCCACAGGGGTACTGCACCTCAGATAGAGATGTGGTATCTCCTCTCCCAGGTAAGGATGGAGCATCACTCAGAACCCCACTTCGCACTCAACACTTCACCACAAATGTCCTGTAGGGGGCCTAACTGCACCAGGGTGCTGCCCTGGCCCGGGATAGAGGAGATGGGGGGGAACCAAAGACAGGGGGAACGAAGTAGTGGGTGAGGGTGGAGGAAACACTTACAGGAAGCACTTATAGAACCATATATAATAAACGGCCATCTTTAGTTCAAAGTCTTTTGATTGTGGTCTTCTGTCAGGGTCCAGCAAGAGTCTGCAGCTGGCTGAAGATTCACGGTCCTTTTTCTCTGGCCTTGAGACGAGGAGCGGGTCAGAGTTAACCAGTGTCTCTGCCCGGTCAGGGTCCTGTTCTAAGAAGGCCTTGGAGGGGTGCAGAGGAGATAGGCTCCACAGGCAAAAGGATCCCAGGGGAATACGGACGGAGCGGAGTCGCCACCTGTATTCTTCACTCTGGCTTAGCCAGAGGGATTCCTGCTGCAAGAGGGGTGACCGGCCCCCGATATCTGACTGTGTACTTTACGTCACTGTTGGAAAAGCCCGGCTGCTTAGTGGATCCCAGGGAGGAACACAAGAGAGAGGAGAGAAAAAGGAGAGGAACACACCAGCGGGGTCTTGACAGGTGCTCTTGATCTACCTGGGAAGTGCTGAACCCCCTACCCGGTGGCCGCAGTGCGCCGTGTGTAGCAGAGAGAAGCTTTGCGGCTAAAAGTACATCTAAAGTGAGTAAAGACCAGGATGACTTTATTCACCGCCTCCGCTTGTTTATTCCTGCGCGGCACTGCACCCACCATACCTCCACACTAGTGTTGAGCGATACCTTCCGATATCGGGAAATATCGGATCGGATTGGATTGGACCGATACCCAAAAAGTATCGGATATCGCCGATTCCGATACCGGAACCCAATGCAAGTCAATGAGACACAAATATCGGAATAAAAATAAACCCTTTCTTTCCTTGTAGGTTAATTCTACATGAAGGAAAACAACTAAGAATAATGTAGAATGTATTGGGGGAGGTGGGGGAGACAATAAAGGCATAGAGGTTTAGCCCAATCAAATGGAATAGCAGGAATTAATATTTTTTTTAAGACGTTCTGAGTTACGGAAATATTGACTGTTAAGTTTTTTTATATTTTGTCAGATATTTATGTTTCACTACTTCCATGCTCTTCACCTTCTTTTTTACTTCTCCCACACTTTCTCCTTCATCATCCTCAGCATCAGCATCTTTTTCATCAACTTCTTCTTCACCTTCTTCATCTTCTTCTTCACCTTCTTCATATTATTCTTTTTTTTTACATTCTTCATATTCTTCTTATTCAACTATTATTCTTCTTCATATTCTACTTCTTCATCTTCTTCATATTCTTCTTCTTCATCATATTCTTATTTGTGACAGGCATTCCTGTAGTTGTTATCTATAAAAGTTTGAACATTACACCTTTCGTTCTGCCCATCACAAAAGATTTACAACAGGATTTGTCCGCGTTCAGTTTGCCCTGCAGCAGCAGGTCTTTTCCAGGGGCACCACGAGGAGGAACGGACTCACACCCATACACTGCTTAGTCATCTTCTGCTTATAATTTAGATAATATCTTTTGCTCTGATTTTTAGTCTTATGCTTAATGTTCTTCCGCTTTTTGTTCTGCAGCTTCTTGTACTTCTGCTTCTTGGTTTTCTGTCTCTTGTTCTTCTGTATCTTGGTGGTTGTCTTCTTGTTCTTTGTCCTCTTGGTCATCTTCTTCAGGGTCATCTTCTTGGTCTTCTTCGGGGTGGTCTTCAGGGTCGTCGTCTTCGGGGTCCTCGTCTTCTTCGGGGTGGTCTTCAGGGTCCTCGTCTTCAGGGTCGTCATCTTTGGGGTCCTCGTCTTCTTCGGGGTGGTCTTCAGGGTCCTCGTCTTCAGGATACTTGTCTTCAGGGTCATCGTATTCGGGGTCCTCATCTTCTTCGGGGTGGTCTTCAGGGTCGTTGTCTTCAGGGTCATCGTCGTCGGGGTCCTCCTCTTCGGGGTGGTCTTCAGGGTCCTCGTCTTCAGGGTCCTCGTCTTCGGGGTACTCATCTTCTTCGGGGTGGTCTTCAGGGTCGTCGTCTTCAGGGTCATCGTCTTCTGGGTCCTCGTCTTCTTCGGGGTGGTCTTCAGGGTCCTCGTCTTCAGGGTCCTCGTCTTCGGGGTTCTCGTCTTCTTCGGGGTGGTCTTCAAGGTCCTCGTCTTCAGGGTCCTCGTCAGGGAGATCCAGAGTGATTACCAAGAACCATTTCAAAAAGCTTGAACTTGGAAATGTAGCAGAAGGTACAAGAAGGCTGAGGAACTGCCGAGAACCAGCTGATGGTACTGGAACCCAGATGGGTAGCAGAAGGTACAAGAGCCAATGGAACTACCGAGGACCAGCTGACGGTACTGGAACTCAGTTACTAAGCAGGAGGTACCTGTGCCAGAAAGCACTACCAAGGACCAGCAGACGTTGGTGGAACTTGGATACCGAGAAGGAGGCACCTAAGCCAAAGGCACTGCCGAGAACCAGCTGACGGTACTGGAACCCGGATGGGTAGCAGAAGGTACCCATGAAAAAAAAAGTTGCAAGGCCGCGAGCCGGCCGCAGTTACCGAAACCCACAGTCCTACAGGGGGTGCTTGTCTTATTGGCACTATGGAATCAGCCTTCATTGCCAGATCCCGCAGCCCACATAGGAGTCACCTAAACTGCAGGCACCATAGAGTCGGCTAACCCTACCGCAACACGACAGGACAACGCATTGGAGGCAAAGTGACGTTGACACTACTTGGAAACAGCTGTCGTGCTGGAACCAGGCTGGGCAGGAGGGAGTACCCGTGCCAAAGACACTGCCGAGAACCAGCTGACGGTACTGGAACCCGGATGGGTAGCAGAAGGTACAAGAGCTAATGGAACTACCGAGGACCAGCTGACGGTACTGGAACTCGGTTACTAAGCAGGAGGTACCTGTGCCAGAAAGCACTACCAAGGACCAGCAGACGTTGGTGGAACTTGGATACTGAGAAGGAGGCACCTAAGCCAAAGGCACTGCCGAGAACCAGCTGATGATACTGGAACCCGGATGGGTAGCAGAAGGTATAAGAGCAATTGGAACTACCGAGGACCAGCTGACGGTACTGGAACCCGGATAGGTAGCAGAAGGTACAAGAGCCAATGGAACTACCGAGGACCAGCTGACGGTACTGGAACTCGGTTACTAAGCAGGAGGTACCTGTGCCAGAAAGCACTACCATGGACCAGCCGACATTGGTGGAACTTGGATACCGAGAAGGAGGCACCTAAGCCAAAGGCACTGCCGAGAACCAGCTGACGGTACTGGAACCCGGATGGGTAGCAGAAGGTACCCATAAAAAAAAAGTTGCAAGGCCGCGAGCCGGCCGCAGTTACCGAAACCCACAGTCCTACAGGGGGTGCTTGTCTTATTGGCACTATGGAATCAGCCTTCATTGCCAGATCCCGCAGCCCACATAGGAGTCACCTAAACTGCAGGCACCATAGAGTCGGCTAACCCGACCGCAACACGACAGGACAACGCATTGGAGGCAAAGTGACGGTGACACCACCCGGAAACAGCTGTCATGCTGGAACCAGGCTGGGCAGGAGGGAGTACCCATGCCAAAGACACTGCCGAGAACCAGCTGACGGTACTGGAACCCGGATGGGTAGCAGAAGGTACAAGAGCCAATGGAACTACCGAGGACCAGCTCACGGTACTGGAACTCGGTTGCTAAGCAGGAGGTACCTGTGCCAGAGAGCACTACCAAGGACCAGCAGACGTTGGTGGAACTTGGATACCGAGAAGGAGGCACCTAAGCCAAAGGCACTGCTGAGAACCAGCTGACGGTACTGGAACCCGGATAGGTAGCAGAAGGTACCCATGAAAAAAAAAGTTGCAAGGCCGCGAGCCCTCCGCAGTTACCGAAACCCACAGTCCTACAGGGGGTGCTTGTCTTATTGGTACTGTGGTCACTGCATTCTGAGTCTTCTATCCTTTGGATTACGAGCTCGGAGAGACTGAGACACAGGACAAGATGTGTGTCAAACAAGCTCTAAACTTTATTACAAAGCATGGGTTTATATCCACTCTGAAGGCAGGAAACGGATTTACCATATATGGTTTGATTATACAATTTTAGCACACAAAGACTAGTTTCTATTCTTGTGATGTCTATGCTTGCGTTGAAACATTTATTCGGACACATTTATTTAGACACATTTAATCAGATACATTCTGATGACTAGCAAGGACGCATTATTGATTCAAGAAGGAACATTCACAGCTGGTGTTATTTTGACCTAATGTAACTTTCAGACTTATATAGCATAGATGGAGTCTTTAAACTTGAGGGCCTCATCTTCTGCTCTAACATTCCATCCTTTTGTTCCTTCATTTATCAATATGTTTCTCTATATTTTCTTTTAGTACACCGCTGAATACACATTAGAAAAAGCTCAAAAACCAAATAAACCGCAAGACACATTAGCAAAACCTGTAAAATAGCTTGCACTATACCAGCCAACCACCCACCTTTAAACCAATTAGCAGGATTTAGAAAGGAAAAGGTGTTTGCCCACCAGGAATCCTGATTCTTGAGGTTGGCCTCATCATAAAGCTTCCTTAGTTTTACAACGTCCTCTAACTTATGTTTCAGCGTCAATACACTAGAATTGTCTATATAATGACAGCATGCGGGCCCTATTATCTGGCACATCCCTCCTTGTGCTGTTGTTAAATAATCTAGTACAAGGGTATGTTGGTTCGTGACAATAATCAATTGATTCTGTACTGCAAGAGATCCATTAACTTCTTCTAAAATATCCCAAATCTGATCATCAAGATAGTCCGTAGCTTCTACTAATTTATCCCACATTTGTGTCAACATAGGGTATATAAATAATGCACTGAAAAATTTGTTTACCCCTCCCATTTGAACTATATGGGGTCTCCCACTTGGTCTTTCTTTATTGTCTGCTGATCGCTTATGCAGTGTATGTTTTGGGATAGACAAAGGATCTAGCTGGTCTGGAGTAACAATATAAGTTGCGGGTGTCAATCTGGCTAAAGTACAAGTTCCTGTTACTCCTACTGGGAGCCACTTGAAAGCCTTGTCTCCACATACCCAATACATGGATAAGGGGAGATTCCATAATGCTAAATGTTGCAGTATTAGATGGTGAACTAAATCAACAAACTTAGAAACATTTGACATCATACACCACCCAGGCACTTGACCTATAGGGGAATAATAGCCAGCATCAGGATTGCCACACGTAGGTGCACCTCTCTGATAACTTGAGCTTTCATTACACTGTAGATTGCCAGGTATTTTGGCACAGGTATCACTTGTCCCGTTTTTAAAATAAACATTATTCACCCAATTAGAAGTGTGTAGATATCTTTCCAACAGGGAAGGTTTAAAGGCATCACTGCTTCCTGAAGTGGCATTAAAACTTATTTTCAATCCTTGTTCAGGTATTTTCCCTAGATCAGTAATTTTTGCTTTGTTACGAGGTACCCACTCCCCTCCTTTAAATGCTATATACAACCTGGGAATTATTTGACCCGTCAGGTTCCCTTGCCACCAGGGAAATTTTGTCCATCCTACTACGGGAATCCCAACAGTGGTATCCCAACAGTCTCTGTGTGGCATTATTGGCCCAAGTATCTGAACAGTTCACCCAAAAGTTTATCTCTTCCCATGAGACTGGGACAGCGAGAAAGGGTATGCTAGTGGATGTCACAGGGGCATGTGTACATATCCAACAATTAGCAATGGTCTGGTTTTGCTCCTTTAGTCCATCGATTAGAGCAAGATGGTGTTTAATGAATCTATTGTCGTCTCCATCTGTGGTGCTCAACCTAGTCCATGCACCTGTGGTCGCAAGGATGCAGGTAAGTATAAACAATGTCTTCATTCTTTGTCCGCTGGTTCTCCTAGTATCTTTTTGCAATGGGACGCGTGGATCCAGGTCTCTTTTCCCTCTAGCTTAACGGCTGTGCTTGTGGTCAGCAGAACTTGAAAGAGTCCGTCAAACCGTGGATCTAGGCTTTTCCTCACGTGTCTTTTTATAACCACCCAGTCTCCAGGTTGCAGCATATGGCTGCTAGAGTCTTGATCTGGATCTGGAAGAGAACTGAAGACATTATCATGTACTTGCTTAATCTTTTTGTGTAAAGCCCTCACGTAGGAACTTAGCACATGGTTATTCATTTCTAATGCTTGCGGATAGAAACACCCTAGGCTGGGTACGCTGCCAAACAATATCTCATATGGAGAGAGTCCAGTCTTTCTATTAGGCGTGTATCTTACTGAAAACAGAGCAAGCGGTAAACAGTCCGGCCATGGTTTTCCTGTCTCAGCCATGGCTTTCTGAATTTTTAATTTCAATGTCCCATTCAGTCTTTCCACTTTACCACTACTTTGCGGGTGATATGGGGTGTGGAATGCTTGTTGAATTCCTAGAGCTGACATGACTTCATTCATTATTTCACTTGTGAAGTGTGTACCTCTGTCACTCTCAATTACCTCTGGTACCCCATACCTGCAGACCACCTCCGCAAGCAGTTTCTTTGCGGTTGCCGCAGCCGTGGCTTTGGCAATCGGGAAAGCCTCTGGTCATCCTGAGAATAAATCAATACAGACCAACACATATTCCCATGATCCTGACTTTGGCAGCTGAATATAATCAATTTGCAGTCTCTGGAATGGATACAGGGGCCGGGGGGTGTGTTTGGGTGGTGTTTTAACTACTCTACCCTGATTATGTGTAGCACATATCATGCACCCTTGTACCAGGTTTTCAATACAGGTGGAGAATCCTGGTGCCACCCAATGTTTCTGCATCACACTCATCACAGCCGTTTTAGATTGGTGTGTCGGCCCATGTAGCATCTGGGCAGCTGCTGGGTACAGTGCCCTTGGAAGGCATCGTCGTGTCCCTTTCCTCCATACCCCATTTGCTTCATTCAGGCATGCACCTTCCTTTAACCACTTATCAACCTCCTCCTTTTGAGCCTGAGCCTGCATTTGGGATAAGATGTCCTCCGACACAAAGGGGTTTTTAGGGGCACTTAACTGACGTACTGTTGACCCTTGTTGCGGCTTACAGGCTGCTGTTTTTGCCGCTGCATCTGCCATCACGTTACCTCTGCTTACCTGGTCGGTGCGTCTGGTATGTGCTCTTACCTTTATGACAGCTACCTTTTTGGGTAGTTGTAGTGCATCAATTAACTGCTGGACCGCATCAGCATTCTTAATGGGGTGTCTTGCTGCCATCAGGAAACCTCTTGACTTCCATATGGGACCAAAATCATGCGATATACCGAATGCGTACCTATAATCTGTGTAAATGTTAACATTATTACCTTCCGCTAGTTTACAGGCCTCGGTTAGGGCCCTAAGTTCAGCCTCTTGAGCCGATTGGTGTGGGAGCATTGGTTTTGCTTTGATTACTGCATTGAGGGAGACAACTGCATATCCAGTATGGAAAGTACCGGAATCGTCCTGATGACGGGATCCATCTACAAAAAATTCAAAATCTGCATTTTGTAATTCATGTTCAAATACAGTAGGTAAACCTGCCGTTTCTTGTGCCATCATTCGTACACAGTCATGAGGAACTTCCTCTCTTGGATCTTCCTTAAAAAGCACAGTACCTGACCCCTCCTTCAGATCCGAGAGAGGTAACAAAGTTGCTGGATTCAGGGTAGTACACCTCTGTAAAGAAACATTGGGAGGCATTAACAGTGCACATTGTAACCTAAGATGACGTGCTGCTGAGAGGTGAGAGGGTTGCACTTGATTCAATATAGTGTAGACATCATGAGGTGTTAGAACGGTGAGCAGGTGGTCAAGAACAATGTCTGCGGATTTATGGAGTAATAGTCCAAAAGCATGCAGAGCACGTACACAGGATGGTGCACCTCTGGCTACCGCGTCTAATCTGCCACTAAAATAGGCAACAGGTCTCTGATTATCACCGTGTGTTTGAGTTAAAACTCCTGCTGCATGTCCGGCTTGTTCATGAAGGTACAGAGTAAATGGGAGCTCATAATTAGGGGTACCCAAAGCTGGAGCAGCCAAAATACGGTTTTTGAGAGAATAAAAACAGTCTATTGCCTCTGGTGTTAGTACAAAAGGTGTTGGGGTAAGACAGTCATAGAGGGGCTGCATCTAAATAGAGACGGCATGAATCCACTGTCTGCAATAGGAAACAAGTCCAAGAAAAGTTCTGAGGGCTGCAACATTAATGGGGACGGTGAATGCCTGTACTGCTTGTTTACGTGCATTTGTTAAATGGCGGGCTCCTGGTGTAATGCAATGTCCCAAAAAGGTGACTGAAGATTTACAAAACTGAAGCTTATCTTTCGATGCCTTGCAGCCAGCGTGATAAAGAAACAACATAAGCGATATAGTTGCACTATGACATTGTTTCCTAGAAGGGGCACAAATGAGCAGGTCATCGACATATTGCAAAACAACGATATGTGGTTCAGACCATCCCTCCAGTATTTCGTGCAGACTTGCAGTTTACATTGTGGGTGAATTCTGGGCACCCTGTGACAACACCGTCCATGTATATTGACTGCCCTGGAACGTGAAAGCAAACAAGTACTGGCAGTCAGGATGTAATGGTACACTGAAAAATGCATTTGCCAAATCGACCACTGAAAAACAAAGAGAGTTAGAAGGTATCTGTGACAGAAGAGTATGCGGGTTGGGCACAACTGGTGTTAGAAGTTCTGTGGCTTTGTTAACCAACCGGAGGTCATGGACCATTCTATATGCGTCTGGTTGTCCTGGCACGCTCTTTTTCTTTACTGGGAACAGGGGAGTGTTGCAAGGGGACTGGGTTTTGACTAGGACTCCCCTGTGTAGTAATTTTTGGACTTGCTGGGCTATGGCATTCTCCTGAGCCGAGCTAAGGGGATACTGCTTCAGTTGAGGCAAAATTGCTCCTGGTTTTAATTTTACCATTACTGGTTGAACTCTTAACCTACCAACATCTGTTTTGTCTGAGGCCCAAAAATCATGTGGTACAGCATGCTCCAATATCGGGGGAAACTCATTTTTCTCTTCTATGCTGGCAATATCTAGTGACATAATTTTGCAAAGGGTACTTGGTTTTAAACCTGGAGTCATGGTGACAGTGCCATCGGGATGATACTCAATATGTGCTTGTAATTGGGACAACACATCATTTCCCAATAGATTACATTGGCCTCGGGGCAATACCATGAGCTGGCTATGTACAGTATCTCCTTGAATTTGCAGGGTAATTCTTTTAGTGACAGGGAGCAGGACAGACAGGGAATTGAAGGGGGTGGCAATGACATGATGTGAAAAATCAGTGTCAGTGTATGGCCAATCACCTTGCGTAATTACTGAATTGTCGGCTCCCGTATCTACTTGGAAATCGATTTCATGTCCCCCTGGTATGTTCACCTGCACTATACAACTGGGAGTTGGGGGTAAGGAGATGAGGGGGTTCATGTGCAAGCTACCCTCATCCTATGGGGGCGTTGTTTGGTCAGCTGGAGGACCCGTACTCTGAGCATTTGGATACGGGTTGGTCCTACAGTCCTTTCTAAAATGTCCTGGCTTTCTACATCCGTAACACAGTTTCTGTCCTCCTCCTGCAGTCCGTCCTCTGCCTCTGTTGTTTCTGGGGGTCGTCTCTACTATGTGTATTCTGGCAGCTCTTTTTGCCTGCGCTATGTCATGCTGTGCCCCCTGAGCTATTCTAGCTAAATCTTCTGCCTTCACTGATCTCTAGTCCGGTCTACTTGCTTTTATCTTCTCTGCAATCTCCTTCTTAAGTCCATTCATGAAAGCACTTGCTAATACCGTCTCACTAGTCTTATTTCCGGGGTTGAACCCCATTTCTGACCAGGTTTTCTTTAATGCATAGAAATAATCCTTTTAGTAAATGTTTTTTCCCAGCAATATGCGCTCCTGAAGGATGATAACTCACCACTCCCTCTCTCTGACCATAACCTCCTCACATTCTCTACCCTCTCCTCTCCGGGTGCACAATCCCCACTCCACAAACTCACACACCCTCGCAGAAATCTCAAACACCTTGACCTACACTCTCTCTCTGAATCCCTCCTTCCTCTCACAGACATAAATTCCTTGCACGATGCAGACGTTGCTGCTGCTTCATATA
This sequence comes from Phyllobates terribilis, assembly GCF_046119375.1. Taxonomy (NCBI): domain Eukaryota; kingdom Metazoa; phylum Chordata; class Amphibia; order Anura; family Dendrobatidae; genus Phyllobates; species Phyllobates terribilis. The sequence goes on along the minus strand of NW_027363402.1, from coordinate 280,094 downwards.
ACACCACAATAGCTGCAGCTCTAGACTCAATCGCCCCTCTCACACACACCACACCTCGCACATTCAACAGCCAACCCTGGCACACTAAACTTACCAAAGAACTGCGCCGGGCCTCCAGGGTTGCGGAGCGGAGATGGAAAAGGTCTCACTCCATCGAGCACTTCATCGCATTCAAGCAATCCCTCACTAATTTCAAGTCCGCACTCACTACAGCAAAACAAACCTACTTCTCATCTCTCATATCCTCCCTATCTCACAACCCTAAACAGCTATTTAACACTTTCAACTCTCTCCTTCGTCCCCCAGCACCTCCTCCCTCTTCTCTCATCTCAGCCGACGACTTTGCCTCATTCTTCAAACAGAAGATTGACACCATCAGACAAAACTTTGGCCTAAAGTCCACACAACCCCTCCTCATATCTACTCAACCATCCTCCTCCAAACCCCACTTCTCCACCATTACAGAAGGTCAAGTCTCCTCTTTACTCTCCAAATCACACCTCACCACCTGCGAACTTGACCCAATCCCATCCCACCTCATCACTAACCTCACCTCAGTCTTCATCCCAACCCTAACCCACCTCTTCAATCTATCACTAACAACCGGAGTCTTCCCCTCATGTTTCAAACATGCCGCAATCACACCCATCCTCAAAAAGCCCTCCCTTGACCCTTCCTCTCTGACCAGCTACCGCCCCATATCACTTCTCCCCTTTGCCTCAAAACTTCTAGAACAACATGTCCACCTTGAACTGTCCTCCCACCTCTCCTCCTGCTCCCTCTTCGACCGTCTACAATCTGGCTTCCGACCGCATCACTCGACTGAAACTGCCCTGACCAAAGTCACCAACGACCTACTAAATGCCAAATCCAAGCGACACTACTCCATCCTCCTCCTTCTGGACCTGTCATCTGCCTTTGACACAGTGGACCATTCCCTCTTACTCCAGATTCTCTCATCTCTTGGCATCACGGACTTGGCTCTATCTTGGATCTCCTCATACTTAACAGACAGGACATTCAGCGTCTCCCACTCACGCACCACCTCCTCATCTCGCCCCCTATCTGTCGGTGTCCCCCAAGGTTCAGTTCTAGGACCCCTGCTCTTCTCCATCTACACCTTCGGCCTGGGACAGCTCATAGAGTCTCACGGCTTTCAGTATCACCTCTATGCTGACGACACACAGATCTACCTCTCTGGACCCGATATCTCCTCCCTACTAACCAGAATCCCACAATGTCTGTCCGCCATCTCATCCTTCTTCTCCGACAGGTTTCTAAAACTCAACATGGATAAAACAGAGTTCATCATCTTTCCACCCTCTCATTCACATCCCCCATCCGACCTATCCATCAACGTCAATGGCTGTTCACTCTCCCCAGTCCCACAAGCTCGCTGCCTTGGGGTAACCCTGGACTCTGATCTCTCCTTCAAGCCACATATTCAAGCCCTTTCCACCTCCTGCCGACTCCAACTCAAAAACATCTCCCGGATCCGTGCATTCCTCAGTAAAGACTCTGCAAAAACACTAGTGCATGCCCTCATCATATCCCGCCTCGACTACTGCAACCTCCTGCTCCGTGGCATCCCTTCCAACACTCTTGCACCTCTCCAATCTATCCTAAACTGTGCTGCTCGACTAATCCACCTGTCCCCCCGCTATTCCCCGGCCTCTCCTCTCTGTCAATCCCTTCACTGGCTCCCTATTGCCCAGAGAATTCAGTTCAAAACTCTAACCATGGCATACAAAGCCATCCACAACCTGTCTCCCCCATACATCTGTGACCTAGTCTCCCGGTACTTACCTGCACGCAACCTCCGATCCTCACAAGATCTCCTGCTCTACTCCCCTCTTATCTCCTCCTCCCACACTCGTATACAAGATTTCTCCCGTGCTTCCCCCCTACTCTGGAACTCTCTACCCCAACATATCAGACTCTCGCCGACCGTGGAAACCTTCAAAAGGAACCTGAAGACCCACCTCTTCCGACAAGCCTACAACCTGCAGTAAACACCACTGCACGACCAGCTCTACCCTCACCTACTGTATCCTCACCCATCCCTCGTAGACTGTGAGCCCTCGCGGGCAGGGTCCTCGCTCCTCCTGTACCAGTCGCTGACTCGTTTTGTTAAGATTATGTAAATGCTTTTGTTATGTATATCCCTATCACATGTAAAGCGCCATGGAATAAATGGCGCTATAATAATAAATAATAATAATAATAATAATGATGATGGAACTTGATATTCGGATTCAAAGAATTTTTATTTCAAACTAAAATACAACCGGTTTCGACTTCTTTGAGTCTTCCTCAGGTATAACATCATGCATATAAACAGATCTATCTACACACATTTTATAGCAGATATCCTTGCTTGTCATTTTGGGTGGAGACTGAAAGATCTGTTTTTCAGACACACCCAGATACTCAGATATGCAGGATTTTGCACTCTGAGGAATCTAACAAAACCCATATACTAAATGACTTTCATACAGTTTAAAAAAAAAAAAAAAAAAAAAAATTTTTACACACAAATTTTTTCTTTTTTTTCTCCTTTCCTTCCTTCCTTCACACAGAAAGTATTTTCTTTT